>NC_090935.1:212276254-212901254 GCF_040938575.1 Ambystoma mexicanum | reverse complement strand
TATTAAATTACGTAAGCAGAGGAAATTCATTCGAGATAAGAACGATTATGAACCAGGGAGAGTATTAACCTTTGCAAAACGCTTTCACACTCTTAGAAAAAAACTCCCTATCCAACCGCTTACCACTACAAATGCTAGTTCTACAGAACCATCATCCTCAGACATCGACACAACTGAAAGTGAGAGCGACCAACCCACCGGAAAACTGAATTTTTTAGAAGAGATGAGACTGCTGGGCATGGAAGGCAGACTAAACAATGGCAAAAAAACAAAAGGCAGAGGACGTGGCAAAACAGTAGGCCAAAGAGGAAGAAAAAAACAAGGAGAGGCAAGCGCAGTATCCGCAATGAATGTGGAAAAACCGGAGCGCTTAACACGCTCTGGAATAAAGAAATTAAGTTAATCACTCCTGCAACACCAGATATGACTATAATTAACCTCTCTACACATGTATTGACCTCGGCTGAAAAACAAGTACTAAAGCTGGGGTAAACTTTTGTCCTACGTCTGTTTATGACTATGCCAAAACCCGCATAGACTTTGATAAGTATATGCGAAAAATCAGGCTAAAAAAATTCTTTGAAATGTACCCGCCCAAGCCAAGACCTAAAGTCTACCATCAGGGATATACAGACATCTCAATCCAGGACACTCACCTCTTGCATGATCTCGAAGATTTGGAACGTGAAAGTACAGACCACATTGATACCATCGATCAAAACTTTGAACTAATGAATGTTGATGTTAGCTGGCCAGGGAAAACAGCACTTAAAGTTAAATCTCGATTTAACCCTATGTTTAATCCGGGAGGCCATCTAGAGGCATTCCAGGACCTGGTCATCAATGATCTTAAAAAGATCCGGAAAAAATGGGCCCCAGTGAGAACAAATCTCACCCCTGCACAACAACACACAGTGAAACAACTAAGTGCAATGACGGAGTATATAATCAAACCGGCAGACAAGGGAACTAATATAGTCATCATGAATAGGACTGACTATATTAAGGAGGCCCATAGACAACTAATGGACAAGAATTGCTATGCCAAACTACAGATAGATCCTTCACAAGCCATGAGTGTTCAATTATCCAATCTTTTACAAACTTGGAAGGGGAAAGACTTACTAGATGAAGACATATGTACATTTTTACATCCCAAGTTTCCTATCATTCCAACAATTTATTTTCTGCCTAAAGTCCATAAAAGCCTGTCCAAAACCCCAGGCAGACCAATAGTAACACTATATGGGGCATTGTTGGAAAATCTCTCACGTTTCGTTGATGAAACCTTGATTACTTTTGTCACCACCTTACCTTCCTATTTGAGAGACACTAAAGATTTCTTGAGTAGGATCGAAAGTATACCTTGGGAAACTTTATTTCTTTTGACAACATTAGATGTAGTCTCCCTTTATACATCAATTAGACACTCTGATGGACTTAAAGCATGTGAGCACTTCTTGTACACCAGGTCCATGAACTACCTGCAACACAGCCTAATGATACTAGAGATGATTAAACTTTGTTTAACCAATAACTGTTTTCTCTTTGACCAAGAGTTATTTATCCAGCTCCAAGGCACTGCTATGGGCACCACTTTTGCCCCCTCATATGCGAATCTGACAATGGGCTGGTGGGAAAAGTGTGTTGTCTGGCATCCCAGTAATATCAAATACACAGACCAAATAGCACTGTGGCTATGCTACATTGATGATTTGTTTGTCATCTGGGATGGTACTGATCAGGAATGGTTGGACTTTGTGAGGGTATTAAACTCTAATGAGCTTAACCTGCAATTTACTGAAAGTCACAGTAAGAAGGATATTGTATTCCTGGACATAAAAGTTTCTGTGGCAAACGGCGAACTCACCACCAGCCTGTATAGGAAGCCCCCTAGCTCCAACATTCCATTACATGCGAAGAGCAGCCATCCCACGGCCCTGAAGTGGAGCATTCCTTATGGAGAATTTGTTCGCATTCGAAGAAATTGTTCCAACATTGACGTCTTTGATAGCGAATGTGCCTTGATGGCCCACAGGTTTAAAAACCGCGGGTATCCAATCAAAGTACTGGAAAGAGCATTTTTAAAAGCAAGGGACATGGATCGCTCCCTACTCTTGGTTTCCAATTCTGTCCAAGCTAAGACCACGGACAATACGGACACACGTCTAATTTTAACCTACGGCAGTGGTGCACAGAACATTTGCCAGGTGATACAGAAACACTGGCATGTTCTCCAGTTAGATGAACACCTTGGTGAACTACTGGCATCCAAAGTGAATATCACCTTCCGTAGATCGTCCTCTTTTAAAGATACCCTTGTACCAAGTTTCATGAGTCCTCTTCACGATCAATTGGGAGCCAGTTGGAAGAATATCAAAAGGACAGGCTTCCAAAAATGTTCTAAATGTAAAGCATGTACTTACGCTGTTAACACCAGTTGCTACCTACATCCTATTGTAGGAAAGAACATCAAGATTCTATCTAGGATCACTTGTGAAACTGAATTTGTGGTATACGTTTTAAACTGTCCATGTAATAAGTGGTATGTCGGCAGCACCAAAGGTAAACTGAAACTGAGGGTGCTACAGCACATTAGGGCCATTAAGAATGCTGATACAAGCTACCCCATAGCCCTCCATTTTAAGAACAAACATGGCGGTAAATTAGAGGGTTTAACCTTTTTTGGTATTCATGCAGTCAATAAACCACTAAGAGAAGGTAACCGTGAACTTACACTAAGACAATTGGAAACCAAATGTATTTTAGACCTCGAAACAAAAAAACCCAGGGGTCACAACCTCGATGAGGAGTTATATACCTTCCTGGGTACCTGAGGCCTTTTTCAGACTCTTTCCTAGAACTATTTGCAATGTACTTATGTGCATCTTACTGTGGTCTACTAATCATTCATTCCTTTCTAGGTATAGATTGGGTTAAATGTAGTCTTTGCTGTTCCTTGAAACATGAAATGACTTTTTTAACTATATTCAAGTATTTTTTGTATGAATATTTTTTTCCATGATTTTTGAGTTATTCTGTGTTGTAAGAAGATTCAATTCAACGCTACAGCTAAGTCAATGCCTAGTCTGGGATACTGAAAGGAAACCCTTATTGATATATCTTTATGTCCAGTTCATGAGTTCTGGATGACTACCCCTATATAACACCCCTCTCTTAGAATCCCCCTGACCCCACTGAGCCAAGAAGTAGTTCTGTTTTGCAAGGTTAAAAGGTTTATTTGAGAAATAAGACAAAATATAGATACCACGCTTTTATAATAAATTAATAATCGATATCGCCCTTATAAATATAATGTTAATCAACAATGGGTAATCTGACACTAGCACATTGCTTTATAATCAATGAGGAGTTAGTATAGGATGGATCAAGTAGCAAAAATACTTTTATGATTTCAAGGGAAAAGCAATGAGGAATAAAATGCAGTACAGAAATACTTGAGATGATTTTAGCAAAAGATAATATAATCACTTTTTCTCTGGCAATTCACCCCCCTCCCCTATGCAATGTAAGACATGGAAGTAGATGGAAAGAGGAGCACACAGTTCTAAGGAATGCAATCAAATACAATACGAAATTCAGTTCCCCCCCAGCAAGCTTAGAGAAAACCGGTATGAGTTTTAAAACACAGGCCCAAGTACTTTGAATGTGGTGGCAATGAGAAATATGCTGAAAATGCTTTTAATTCCCTTTAGGAGGTTCAGGGTGAGTGAGAGATACTTGGGATGAGTTCAGGCTCACTTTAGCAATGATTCAGAGATGGTGATTAAGAGGCAAACACATTTTTAGCAAGGAAAGAAATGACTGCTGATGGTTACACGTGGCTGGATTTTTAACCAAATCGCAAATTGCGGTAAAATTTGCGAGTGCGTGAATCGTGATTACGGCAAAAGTATAAGGAGGAGCAAGTCGGTTCTAGGTCCGTTGGAAAGCTGAGATTCGTTCCTATCCCAAACGGTTCCAGAGATACGGACGATTAAATAAAGGTAGTTTTTCGGATTTAAAGTAAACTCAAAATGACAGGTGACAGCTTGCAGCTTCAGAATTGATAGGTGACAGTTGTGCAGCTTTACAAATGACAGATGACACGATTTCTAGGAGGCTGTTCTACTTAGGTTAAAATAGCTTGGATTAGATTATTTTAACTAAGAGATTGGTTCTGCACAGTTCTGCTAGGTACTCACAATATAAATTTGAAATAGGCCTCGCCACGGATCTGGTCAGGTTTTGGACTGGACTCCGGTTCTGGTCTCGGCACTTCACAGTGATCTGGGTCAGCTCTCTGGTTCTGCTCACAGCGGTCTGGGTCACTCTGGATCTCTGGTCTGGTCTGTCCGGATACAGCGGTCTCTGCACGGCTCCTGGATCTCTGCACTGGTCCTGGCAAAAGTTCTTGGCAAGGGATTCAAGCAGCTCGCCCGGCTGTGAGTAGCTTGCAATGATTTGAGGCCTGCTGCAGAGAACTCAGATTGTGGTTTTAGGCCTCTGATTTAGGTTCTAAAGTATAAGTTCTAGGCTCTGGAGTATGTAGCTGGAGTCAGTCTGGAACTGATATCTTCTGGATGTTGTGTGGTCCGGCAAAACGCTCCGCAGCAACTGGATTTGAATGTCTCTACCTGTCCCAGCAGTCTCTTTTTATGTGTTTTGAAAATGGGTGTGTGCCTGGGCCTAGCTAAGCCTGCCCCTCTCTACTTGTCATTGGCCCAATTCTCCCCTCTCCCATGATTGGGGGAAGGAAATGTGAGTCAGAGTGATGCTGTAGGTTTTATGGGTCAGAGGATCCTCCCCTGGTCAGTTTGCCCACAAATCTATATTTGATTCAAATACATCCTTCCCAGATATACAATTTGTTGAAATTGCATGTGCATATTATATATTCCTTATGGTCCATGCTTGTCCGCCTCTGATCTTCCTGGGGGCTTGCATTCAAAAATGACAACATTTTGCGTTTTTTCACTGGTTTTGCAATATCGGACATTTACCCAAATTTACACACATGTGCGCAAGGAGTATGGACATTAATTGATGAAGTGTCAGATTTTTAACATGCAGACATTTGGAGTGAGACCCTATTTTCCGCTAGCAACCCCCCAGAATACACCACAGGGTCCTAACACATCTCAAAATGTTCACAGAAAAATCACAAAAATAATGATATTACTTATATAATTCTGACAAGTCCGCACTTTGAGTTATCTATCTTTTTAAAATTATGCCCTGGTCAAAAAGGGGTGTGGCTTCCCACATCACAGGGTGAAATAACTGGTTTATCCACTTCCCCCAAGCTCAGCTGCTAGCAGAGGCACTGCCCCTCCCAGTTTCCCCTAAGAGGAAGCCACTTTACGGCCCCCCAATATAACATTTGCCTGAGTCCAGGACAGGCCTTTGTTCAACTCCCTGTAGTCCCCAGCTTCTCCACCCCTAATCTAATCAACAGGGCCATGTGACCTCAGGATGCAGCCAGGCCTGGCAGCCAGGCCTGGGAACACAGCTGTTGATCCAGTATCAACTCCTGTCGGGGGTAGTTGTCAGGCAGAATTCAGTTTCATTAAGCCAGGTTTCATCTAAATGTCACTTTTTGTTCCCAGTTTTCTACATTCAAATCAAACCGACAATGTTTACATATACATTAAATAATTACTTCCTTCAAGTCATTTCAGAATATAGTTTTACATTGTATCCACCTCTTAGCAAGTCTTTCCTTGGTCTGGTTTTGTTTCATTTGTTCAGTTTTACACAAAAGTCTGGTGGTTTTAAAACGCCGGCTTTCTGATAGTGGTGGTTACTGGTAATGCAACCATTTTTGGGATTAAGAAAATGAATTTCCCACAAGAAGGTTGTATCTTTGGAGTGGTCTCGTGCCAACTGCGCAGTTCTCCTATTCTGGCGTGAATGTGGGCGGCGATAACTCATCCCCACATCCACCCAGTCTATTGATTTAGTTTGTTCTGGGATAGAATAATGGGCGGCCACAGCTCATCCCCACATCTACCCAATCTATTGATTCAACATGGGTCAAAACCCATGACAGTGTGAACTTATAAACATTGTTGGTTTGGATTGTTTTCTCTTTAGATAGAGTGGTGTCTTTCCCCTTTTTTAAATACTGTTTAAAGATGGGTAGCTGTAAAATCAGTATTACAAATAATTTACAGAATAGCAGTCTGGTTGTTTCAATCTACTCCAGTTACAAACTAAATCCACCTTGGATGCATATATTATAGAATATACAGACAGTTGAGTAGATTATGCATTTCTTAAATGATTTGGCAGACTTCTCCTCCTTACTCCACTGTACTGGTGTGCAATACTGTATACCTAATTATTATATTAATGTATTAGGTATATTTACATTTGTATATCTTCAACAAGTAAGACGCTACAACCTAATTGGTGCATTTTCACCAGTACAATTCTAAATTCATAGGAGGAGTTCCACAATTAACTTTTAATAATCATTTACACAGCATCAATCACCTATGTTAGATTGACAAAGTCCTCTTGAGTTAAAGCTCACAGTTCTTATGGCGATTAGCCCCAATTCAAATCGTAATTAGATATTTAACAACTTTGCAAATTTCAGCCAGAAAAAAACCATATCAACCAACAAGAAATCATAAAAGTTGCTTTTGATAATAAATGTGAAATTAGACCTACTATATAGAGGAACACATTGATTTTGCGTTCTTTATTCAGACCCAAGATAGTGAAAATTATTCTAAATTCCAATCGTCTCAGCAACTATTTTTGATCTCCTCCTCGTTGGCCACATTCAGGCTTTTGTGACCAAACAAATCTCAGCTTATTTTTGTCATCCATCTGATGATGTTCATGCCAGTGACTGGCCAATGGTAACCTTGGATCCTGGCTCCCCAGGCTTCGAAATGTTCAGGGATACATATACTTAGTTGCCGAAAGTTACCTCCTATATACATTTTCTGGCAAATAGATATGATAGCATAAACCACGAACTTAGTCTTGCAATTGATGTAGTTCTTTATGTCTATTTCCATGCCATCATTACAAGTACATTTATCACTGATAGGATATGCATATCTGCACATACTGCAATTTCCACATTTGTAGAAACTTTTCATTGTTCTCAGCCAATTGCTGCCACTCACTTCTTGATCTCTCGTGGTTTGCAAATGTGATGGGCACAGTTTTTTTTAAATTGTTGCTGCTCTCGTATATATACAACCTTAGTTTTGGGTCAATATACCGCATCCATCTGTAATAAGTACCAAAGATTTTGAACAATCTTATGTTATATTTCATTGTCCTTTGAATATTTAGTGATGATTCTTAAGCATATTCGAGTGATCAATATTCTTAATCTTTTTTGAGCTTGGTTAACATATGCTATAGTGCATCCTTTTTCACAAAATCTCTCTGTAATCAAATTGCATTCTTCTTCAAAAATATCATCTTTATTGCAATTCCTCCTAGCTCGATAAAATTCCCCTACGGGAATATTATTGGTTGTAGACTGCCTGTGACAGCAGGTAGCAAACAATAAAGAGTTGACTTCGGTCAGTTTGCAAAAAGTTAATGTTTGTAATTGTCCATTCTCAACATAGATATGTAAGTCGAGAAAGTCAATAGCAATGCGATCAATATGTCCCTCCAATTCTATACCAAATGTGTTAGTATTTAGGAAACTCATGTATCAGGTAAAGAGTTGCTCAGTACCATGCCTTACCACAATGATGTCATCTATGAACCTTTTCCAAAGGAGACATGACTAATGAAATCATTGTTAGCAAGTGCAAATGTCTTCTCAAACGGACCCATTAACGGGTTGGCAGTAAAGGAGCACATTTTGACCCCATCGCCACTCTCTTAGTCTGCAGATAATATTCACCATTAAACAAGAAATGATTGTTCTCCAATATAAAATTTGAAACATCTTTAATCATTTCAATGTATGTAAGATTTGTGGCCAAAAATTCACTAAAGTTGTAATCAACTTATTTTATTGCTAATCGTTGGTCCATTGACATTTATAGTGCTGTGACGTCAAGTGGTGCCAAAGAATAATCATGTTGCCATTGTATATCTTGTAGGATCTGCAGTACTTGTGTGGAATCCCTAATGTGCGTTGGTAATTTCTGTACTTGTTCACATATAGCATTATCTATGTACTGTGACAAACCTTCCTAAGCCCAACCTATGCAACTCATTATAGGGCAAACCTCTGGTAATATAACATATTGCTTGTGCACCTGCAGAAGATAATAAATAGTAGGCATTGTTGGTACTGTTACATGTAAGAAACACTTTTTATCATCAGTTAGTAGTCGCCTACTGTACCATTAGTTATCAGGTTGTTTAATGCATCAACTACTTCTTTTGTTGGATTGGTAGTAAGTGTTTAATAACAACCGGATGTCTCTAAAAGTGATGGTCCAATCAATTGTAATCATCACGATTTAAGACTACCACATAACCGTCTTTATCAGCTTCCTTTATCACAATGTTAGTATCTTGAGACAGTGCTTCTAGTGCTAATTTCTCATTCCTTGTTAAATTTGGTCTGCCTTTAATGCTACTAGTATATCCTTTGTCCATATACTGATGAATCTTGCATCACAGCCTTCTGGACACCTATACACATATAGCCTGCTCCCTACAGGATGCCAGGCAATTGGTCCCAACATCCTCTGTCCATCGTATTACACGTGGGGATCTTCATCTTCCGTCATCGGATGCAAAGGCCATTAATTGGCAATTTAGTTACACAATTCACTATTTCATAGTTTCTACAGTGCACCTGGTACCAAGGACATGACCGATGCAGATACTTTGGAGGTCGCAATAACCTCTCAGAACTACATGAACCCTGCTCAAATCCCAGACAAGTTGGCGCCTCCACATCTTTCCCACCCGTGGCATACATTTGTTACCTTCTCCACTGGCACCTCACAGCAGAAATCACATGAACTAATGGTGGGGGCAGTCTGCCCCTGCTCTCTGATCTTCCTGATCGATTGGTCCCTTTACAGTTATATGGCCAAGGGTCTTGGGCTTGTCAGTGTACTCAAATACTAATGTCTGAGTGTGGGGGTTCTTGGGCCACTATAACTTATAGATCTGGATAGTGAAGGGCTAGAGCCCTCACCGCCCTTTCTCATGTGATAACTCCTTAAAGACCCATTCCAGCCCTCTCTTGGCCTTGAGGGGCACATTCTTTCTGGGTTGCATCCACTACTGATAAGACACAATAAAGAGCTGTGTGTGAGTGTTCAAGAAAGCAGCCTTCTGCAGAGCTGCCTGGGCAGCAAGCAAAAGGATGCACGCACACCCTTCTAGCCCTCGGGGCTGGATGTGAGCATACTGGCATAGCTATGGCACTAGGCCTAAATTTCAAAATTACGTCTAACTTCTAAGATGGAGTTTCATTACATATGTAATGCTCACAGTAAAATCCACTATATTTCTACTACAATCAACTTCTAATTTGTAACATGCTTTTGACAGAATGAACTGAATCCATACATTATCACAGTCCTCCTGGGAAGGAGAAAAAGGGGGGGGGGGGAACAGAGCTTTGGACTTTTCAATAGATGTCAAGATTTCCAATAATTTGCTGGTGGAATTGGACGCCGATGTAATCTGGTTGTTGTAAATGTTTTTCTTGGCCTCGCTAATCTCCTTCTTTTATAGTTTCTGTGTGCACTTCCACAGCTTATTATTGGCTGGTGTGGGGTGTTTAAGCCACTTGCTCTCTGCTTCTTTTGTCTTTTTTGAGTTTGGTGAGCTCTGGATGAAACAAACCATTTCTGATGGTTTCTATTTTCTCTGATCACTTTGGGCTTTATAGGCGCCATCTGCTCCACGGGTTTCCGTGCACAAAGGGAGTATTTCAGTAGAGTGTCTTCACAAGTATCACTCTCCTGGGCACCCTCAAAGATTTTACTCATGCACTGTTTCAACTGTGTCGGCCCTAAGTTCGTGTAGTTCCTACTAAGAACTTTCTCTTGACTGTTGTGACTTTTCTTAGGGGGAATATTTATTTGCACCTCGAAGATTACTTTGAAGTAGTCAGACCAAACGCATGGAATGGTTCTTACCACCTGTACATCCATGTTTTGTGCAATTACCCAGTCCAGCTGGTTGCCTTTAGCTGTAGTGGGTTCTGTGTTTATAACCCTAAAGTCAATAATATTCAGTACTTGCTCAAAGTGGATGGCCACTTTGTTAATTGGGTTCCCTCTCCACCTATTGAAATCGCACAAGATTGTGAGTGCAGTCCACTATCACAGTGGGTGCCGCACAGTGTCATCATTGTCGCTGCCTATTATCATGTGTTATCGCTGTCCTCTTCCACCACCAAATAATACTGGTAACAGCCCCATCCACGCCACCACATACAGTGTCATCCCTATCGATACGAGGAATGGTGGTCGAATTTACACGGAAGATGGTAGGCTGATTAAGAGTAAGTTGCATAAAAACATCAATAACAGAGGACATTCAAAGCCATTGACAGGTTTGGGGGTACTGTATACTGGTCGACCAGTTCAGAATAATGCACAATGCCACACCACAAGCTAATGGTGGTTAAAGACATTCAGTGAATTAGATGATAATGGCAGTATGCATTTCTTTCCCCGCTGGGCAGTGCAGTGTACCACAAGGCACGTGGTTCTAAAGGCTCAATCACATTCAGCACAACAAATAGGATGATGACTGGAAGGTTTAGAATACATCTAAACCTCTGACATTGCTCTGGGCAACCCTCCAGACCATTGTTCTTCACCTGACAAATATTGCATAATTCAACGCCGTAGGCCAGTCATACTGCCCAGTTAAAAATATCATACAATGTACAGACTGAAAGATGATCATTGAACTACATTATAAGAAAGGAGCATTTTGACTCTTTTCTTCCTGAGGTACACACTGCAGTCAATCTAAGCTCAGATAGCATGTTATGCCAGTCTAAACAATATTTGTTATTGTCTGATGCATGTTTGTGTTTTTTATTAAAGCAAGTTGGGGGTGGGGGGGCTGACATGGGAGTTACGTTTCCGGTTCTCTTGTCCCCTGCACCTCCAAATATCACTTGGGTTTACAACATCATGACTTGTTCACGCTGATATAAAACCAATCGATCCCTATGGAATCAATCAATATCTACACCAGAAAAAAGCAGGGGAGATTCCATAGGAATCCATTGTAAACACTGCCCGTCATGCATACATTCCGGACAGCGTTGCTCTATTTTCACTGCGAAGTGCAGCAACAGGGCATTAGCCCAGTATTTAGATGCTTGCTTTGCACTTTGCAGTGCACATGATTGCAATTTTGCAGAGGGGACCTGTATGCACGTAAGTGTGAAGGTAGAGGGGCTGCACCATGTAATTTATGATATATTACCAAATGAGCTTCAATGTGTTAAAAGTGCCAGATGCCCAGCTGCCCGAGTCCTGCCCAGTCTATTGTGACAAATCCAAAGCCTGGAGTCAGAGCTGAGGTGCACCTTTTGTCAATCCCCCACTTTTGACTATGCTCCCCATTCAATGTCCCCACTCCCTCAGAAAGCTTGAATAGCTTCAGCAAATGGTGGGAATGGATGTGCAGAAGGATGTTTGAGTCCATCAACACACTACAGACTAAAGGGAAATTAAAAAATGTTTCCAGCCAGACCCTAAACAGAATGTCTTTCAAGCAATTCAACGCTTATCGTGTGTTGAAAGACCAAGAGAAGAGTGTTGGTTGCATTGCAGTGCAGGCTTGTGATCTTGGACAATAATACCATGTATTCTGAGCAGTTTGTCTTCTGTAGGTGAGCATTTAATTGCATATTCAAACAGTCTCATTAATATTTAGAATCTGTATTGATTCCCTAGTTTTAATGACTTACATTGCAAACAATGGTGTACCATATTCATCCTGCTCCGCTTTTGTCTTATGGATTACTATTTTAATGTGGGCCTCATCCATTCTGATTTATAAATTAGGCATTATGAGACGTTACTCGAACCAACGTTTATACATTTATGTTCATCAACCTCAGAGAGAGGAAAGGCTACGTCTGCTGTGACAACATTTGAAACTGTGAACTAACAAATTAACACAGATTTCTATGACAAGTATTAAGACAATGTTGTCTGCATCGGACAATGACCGCTACAGCTGAACAAAATCGAAGCCTACAGTATGTATCCCTTACACCACATTTGTTGACACAGATCGCATGCACGGCCAAGCATCCATGTTCCATAGAATGCAGCTATGGCTATGCTCATCCAGTCTAGCATGCATAACGGTCCACACTGAAACACCCAATGTACCTCAACACCTCAGCCACTAGCATACAGCGACTACCAACTGAAAGAAATTTGGTATAGCTGCCCACACATCGACTCTTTTCAACAACAGCACTCTATCACAAACCACCAACAGCGCCCACCTACGTGTTTGACCTTTTTGGGCTGCTTAGTCGAGCCTAGCCAGCCACCTTAGTCCTAGACCAGCGAAAATGCACACATGCATCTCCTAATCTAAAACTCTTAGAACCTCCAGCACATTGACTACGGTCACTGAGGGTGTTCCAACCTCAAAGCGCATTGAGGCCATACAAATGGGGAAAGTGAGCTATATAAATAACCAAATAGAATACAATACCAGTGCCAAGTTATCTTCTGAACCCTAGCAGAAACGATGCTTGTCAATATGCATTTGAAATGTAGTTAATGCATGGGATCAATGTATAAATCCCCCCCAAAAGGTTGAAATTCTACAGATGTTGTGAACACACACTAAACTTCATGTACACCAGGGAACAAAGAGAGTAACACAGCATTCAGAACTGCGTTGTCATCAACAGCCAGGCAGCAGGCTCATAGCTCCTGCAGCACACTATACAATATCATGAAGTGCTATTTATGCTTTGTAATCAAGGTGCTCTGGGTTGTTTCTACCTGTGTCAGTAAGGCGTCACATCCATTGCCCAGTAGGAAGACAACAGACACTTGTGAGTCACTTGCACACCCAGCATTAATCCCCAAATGATAAAGGAAAACATGTCCGAGCAGGGTAACAAACAAGAGCCTAATAAGTTACACCACTATATGGATTACTCAGTGGTCGAAGTGTACGAAAAGAAGCAGTGAAACTATGTCCCCTATTGCCCCTCTCAAACCTTCGCGCCATGCCCCCTCAAACGAAACCCCCAAGCAAACACACCTGCTGTTCAAGCGAATGCTGAGTGCAGTGCACAGAGGTGCAAGTTTCAACTTTTTCCTACACTTTTATTTTAAAACTGGGTTTACTTCAATTTGCCACTGTTGCTAACAGACCTTATGTATGAAAAACCCTGCACAACCAGGCTGTGCCATGCTCAGGCATGTGTGCATTACTGGTCTTGCATATTGTTTCCCTTTCAGTAGAGCTGGCTGTTTCTCTGGGGCATTAGGCCAAGCTCTGGAGACATGCATAGAAGTAAACATGTGCATAATTAAATAAACAACAGACAGAGAAACTTTTAGCACTCCTGAGTCAAAAACGGTGCGAGGATGACCCGTACATATCCATGTTCCTGTTTTACAAATGTCTGTGGAAGTCATTCATTGCATGATGCTTCAGCAAATGCAGACGGGCCAACCCAACACTGAATAAAATATATCATTATTAACTGGAATTCGCAAGTTGGCAACTGGAGGTGTGAGTCAATACCACCATTCTACAACATCACATGCTGGCATGATAAGATGGTTCTATGTCATTTCGAGGGGCGCAATTTCGATTGTTTTTTTCTGAGTATGTTTTACTGAAAATCTCATTGAAATTGATTTTATTTTATTTTTGTGGGAGTTCCCCCTCCAAGCCCCCATCCCTATTTTTTTTAACCAATTCCCGACCCTCCCCACGCCTTATATATACTTTTCCATCCCCCCTATATATTTCAATGAGATTTTTCATCATTGGGGGGGGGCTAGAGATTACGAAGACAGCCACCTAAAGACTTTCAGAACACCAGAGAATCTCCCTCCCTGAGTGGTTACCTCCCTCCCTGAGTGGTTACCTCCCTCCCTGAGTGGTTACAGCCTCAAAGTTGCTGATGCAGATCTCCAAATCTCCCTGGTCTAAGGATCAGAGGAGAAGACATGCCTTGTCCAAGCCTGATCCTCGCAGGGCTGGATGAAATGGGGGTCCTTGGTAGGTAGTGTCCTTATCCCCTTACCAGTGGTTTCCCAGACATTGAAATTCTCTAGACAATACGCATTGAAGCAGGCCTGAGTGCTTGCTCTGAGAAAGTTCCCTTTACACTGCCCACAAATCCATGACCAAGAGGCCAGAAGCTGCAGGATATTCACATGAATTATTTTAAATCCCACATGCAGAAGATATTCCTTCTCAGCTTTCCCCTTCAGAGTTGTGAGATCACAGCAGTGACACCCACTGCCCCAATCACTTCGCAGGCACACAAAAGCAGCAATCGATTGCTGCACGGACACCAGCCAAGAGCGTCAGAACCATCGCCCCCAAACGCAGAGATAACTTTTCAAAGGTCCTCACAAATGACTGCAGTGTGCACTTTGAAAGTTAATTATGTTAACAAACTCAGCAATGAACTAAAGCTGTGGCACTGTATGGCTGCATGGGGCACTGCCTGCGAACTGCAGTCCAACACTTCAAAGCCAAGCCTAATCTAACATATGCTACAGACACGCACACTGGCAGAAACCCTGGACAGAGTCACGTGCACAGAGCCCGATGCATGGACAGCCAGCAGCGCAGGCATCCTTAGTAAAACAGTTGAAAATTTAAAAACTAAATAGCAAGATGAAAAGGAAAATTATGCACATACATGAATACTTGAAAACATCATGCAGCTGGCATTTGTTCATCAACTACGTGACCTGTACACACGGCTTGTACACAACAAAACTACACATTCCATTTGCGTACTACGTACCTTCTCATCACTCTCTTCCATCAGCAGTTGGCTCAGTACTAGTTAGTAGCCAGGGGTTGGGGCAGGATATGATTGGCTGACTGACATCTACAGGCCGATTCATGGAATTAATGGAATTAATGTGCGCCAAAAATGGCAGCGCAAGCGTGAAAATCGCAGCACAAGCGTGAAAATCGCAGCGCAAGCGTGCCAAAGCCGCACACATCGATTCATGGAAGTGAGCGCGCGTGTAAATCCTGGGATGTGCACTGAAATCGTGGGGGGCGCAAGCGGGAGCCCACATCATTAAACAGCGTGCGCTACACGCACAGCGAAAGCGCACATAGCGCAGCGCACACAACAAAAGTGGGCGGAACACGGGATGGAACACGCGGAATGGGGAACAACGCGTGAAAATGTGGGCATTACGGGGGAAGTACAAGAGGTAAATGCTCGCAACGCCCACACGCGCGCCTACAACACGTATTCATGGAATCGAAGGAGGAGAATAGCCAGGCCCCGCATTTTTTCACCCAGGACCAGCCTTTTTGGGATGCCTGATGACCAAGTGTATGGGAGGTACAGGTTTCCACCACACATAATACTCGACCTGGTGAGTGAGTGAGTGGGAAGATGACCTCCCATCACCCACCCTGTGCTCCCAAGCACTGAGCCCCTTGGAAAAGGTGCTCAATGTACTGCACTTCTTGGTTACTGGTTCATTTCAGCAGACAAGTGCCATAGTGGGGGGGATGTCACAGGCCACGCAGTCATGCTGCCTACACCAGGTGTTGGCCATCATGACTGCACGCTCCTCAGTCCGCAGGCACATATACATGTCCAGAACACCTGCAGAAAGGCAGGCTGCCGTCCAGGACTTTTACAGGGTGGCACACTTCCCCACAGTGCTAGGTGCCATTGATTGCACCCATGTGGCTCTACGTCCTCCTAGGGCAACTGAGCACATCTATAAAAACCGCAAGCACTGGCATTCCATCAACGTGCAGGTAGTATGTGATGCCAAGGGAATCATCACCTCAGTATATGCCAACTATCCAGGGTCCAACCATGATAGTTTCATTTTCATAATGTCACCCCTAAACCGGGACCTAGAAGCTGGGCGGCATGGTTATACATGGCTGATTGGTGAGTATAAATGACTCTGCACATGCATGCATGTCAGATACTGAGTAATGTGACAACCCCACTAATGATACCCATCATCACCTCCCCAGGGGACAGTGCCTACCCTCTGAGCACCGACATGATGACGCCAATTCAGAACCCCACCACACCACCTGAGGTAAGATACAACACAGCCCATATTGCAACCCGGGGCATAGTGGAGTGCACATTCGGAGTGCTCAAGTCACGCTTTCGCTCCCTTGACTGCTCTGGTGGGCAGCTGTTATATGCGCCCCAGTAGTGTGCAGGATCATAGTGGCAGCATGTGTCCTGCACAATGTTGCAACACGCCGGTGCCTGGCTTATTGACATGGTGGTGCCCCCACATCCCCAACCACATGCACGCCCACTGCGCATGGGAGGGGAGAGGGCACAGGGTGAGGCAGCCCGTACGCAGCTGGTGGCTAATTACTTCACATAGAAATCACACCCCAGTGGAGTGCACACAGCCCTGGCACTCCACAGTGTTACATTGTGTGCATCCCTACCTACCTAAAGACAACCAATGCTGTGTCACAAAAACACACACATGCATGCAGCATGAATGACTACCCCCTTGTAAAATACAGCATGGAAATAGTGCCATGTCACCCAACCACTCCCCATCTCAGCTACCCAACACACCATGGCATGTCATGCAATATGAAAGCAACCGAATGAATGCACAAAACAGGACACAAGTGTCACAAAGTTCACTGTCCCAAATGTAAACAGGCCACAGACAATATGCTCCCAGTAATCAATAAGAAACAGCACACATGAACAAATACTTACCAGCAACACAAAACAGCAACACAGGATGAAACAGTGGATGCATGTGCCCAGCTGGAATACACAGTGGATGCCCACGGGAGCCACATGAGGCAACACACTATAAAAAAAAAATATATATACAAAAATCAAAAATGGCCATGTGTGGACCAGGGAGGAGAGGCCACCCAGGAGGTTCGAGGACAGGGTGCACCCCAACACCCACCTGCGTGGATGTTGAGAAAAGAAATATACCTCCATGGGCTCATGGCCTGCACGGCTACGCTACTGGGGGAGAACTGCTGTTGCTCTCTTCACCCTCTGCTGCTACATCAGGAGGTGGACATGCTATGGGAAGCAGCCCACGCAAAGCCCTGGTATGATCCTCCATGGCAGCAAGCATGCGGGTTTGGAAGGTTTCGTTCTGGAGGATGATGGTACGGAGATCCCCATGCAGCACCTCACGGGTAGCCCGCATTTCTACCTGCATGGCCTCGCGTGATGCCCGGATCTCCACATGGGTTGCCTGGAGCTCTGCTGAGAGTGAACGTGTGAGCTGCTCCAGCTGCTGTTCTGACCTAAAATTTAGGGAAGCCTCTAGTTCACCCAGAGTCTCCCTAAGGAACTGGTGTTCTAACCTCAGTGCTTCCCTGTGGCCCTGTGACTCTAAAGATATGGCTTCGCGCAGAGTCTCCAGTGCCGCCGGTCGGTCCCTGTTGGACGACCAACATGTCCTCCCTGTGTGTTGGCAAATGGAGTCTGTTGCCTGCTGCTGGAGCTCCATCTGCCTCTCAGGGGGGAGAATGGAAGTGGCCACCCTATCCATTGTCTGAGCCATCATTTCACACGATGCTCCCTGTTGTGCTGCTATACCGTACATGGAGTTTTCCCATACAGTATTGCCTGGTGGCGCACGGCCACTGCGTTGGCGGGCACCACACCTGTTTGGGGCAAGGCGATGTGCACCTTGCTGTGCTGGTACTGCCTGAGGCTGCAGGACTGAATTCCCCCTTTGATCTGCTGGCCCAGGAACAGGAGCAAATGTTGTGGAGTGTGACCCTGCATCCGGAACCGCCAAAGGCTGAGTTACCAACACTGACATCCCCATAGAGGGGTCTACCCCCAGTGCAGGTTGGTTGGACAGAACAGCATCCCTGCCAGAAACACTCACCTGCGACGGCACATATGTCTCACTGTCCGATTCAGCACCTGAATCATAGAGGTCTGGGGAGGTGCACCCAGAGACACCCGTGGACAGTATGGTCTGCAGGAGGATTGGGTTTTTACCCACCAACACCCCACGTCCTCCACTGGTGCCCGGTTGTGGCTAAGATTCCTCCTGGGTCTGCACCATCTCCTCCACCTCAACAGCATCAAGTGCGTCATCACCTGCAAAAACATGAAAGACAACAAATGGAAACAGGCATGAGCACCATAGCACACACATAGGCCTGACAAGCCAGAGATCCAGTACAAGAATTGCACATGTCCCACATGACTATAACCCTGGCATGCATGCACTGTCAATGAGTTGGAAGGGGAGGCAAAAAGCAGACACCGAGGACTCCAAGACGGAAAAGCAACACATTTGCTGCATGCTGGATAGCACTGGCATCACACATTAGCCTGTGAGTGGCATGTCCAATACACATACATGACACATTCCAAAACACAGATGGCACGTAGCATAGCCATGGTACATTTGACAAGTACAGCTATATGTTAGTGAATGAGTACTGTCACCCATCCATGTGAGATGGACATGATGAGATGAAAAATGCAAATAGTGTGACAAAATATGCATGTGCCACACACTGCAACACATCCAGTGTTCAATTATACAGTGATGGCAGGCAGATGGATACATCAATGGTTGGTCACTTCAACATGACAGGAGACAACAGTCATGTTCCACATTCAAACAGGGCCCAATAATTAATGTGAGCAGGCCCTTACTCAATCAGCCTGAATGGTCAAATCATTCCCATAACAAGGTAATAAATGTGGCCCATTGTGGGTGTAATCTATGACAGAAGCATGTCACATATGTGGCATTAGGGCAGAAAAATGTGTTGTAAAAATGAGAGGATTGAAACAATCAGGCTGAATGAACACTGACAATTTTGAACAATGTTTTTTTCAAGATGACAGTTCAAGGGCAACTGGAGTAATGTGGTGCTAATTGGCTACTGTGGTCAGAAGGCATACTCTCATACCCAAATCCAAGGCCGGTGAATGGTTTGGAGGAAGCACATGGGTGACCCATACCACTCATGAGTACACAGCCTCACCTGGCACTCAATCAGAACACATCACCCAAGCAACATACACATGGATTACACACACATGCATGGGCACTCATCGTACAATGCTTCATAATCTGGTAGGTCTCCCACGCCTTGTATCTGTTCCTCTGTGACGAAGGTTCCAGCAACAGACTCATGTTCAGTGAGTTGGTCGTCCTCTCGTGGAGACCCACCGCCAGTCACCAGAGTAGAGGCATGATTGGAAGCCAGCTTGTTCTTTGCTCTGCGTTTCAGGTCATTCCACCGCTTGTAGCAATCATCAGCTGTGCGCCTCACAAATCCAAGGGCACTAATGTGGTCCGCGATGGTCTGCCAGTGGGCCCTACGTTGAGCAGGCGTAGTCTTGCAGCCTGCAGTCACCACCAGTTCACCACTATGTGCCAACACATAGGCCACAAGTGCATCAAGTTCGGCATCATTGAAGCTAGGCTTTCTTGATGTGCCGGAGTGTGTAGCCGTGTCTGGGGTTCCAGCCTGTAGTGCAAGAGCACCCTTCTTCTTGGAAGGTGGTGCGGATCCTGAGTGGCTTACGTCACTCTGGTCAGTAGGGGCAGAAGCGCAGGTGGACTGGGTACATAAAGCCGTGAAGGCACAATGACCAAAGGTCTTGGTGCAGGCATTGGCTGCAGGGTGATGTTGGCAGGGTCAATGTCGGTGTGATGGACCTGGACCGACACTGTCCCAGCTGGGAGACTCGGAGCTGGGGTGGATTTAGCTGCAGCTGCCCCTGCAGCCTCCTCACCCTGGCTATTTGGGGCAGCAGATGACATTGCTGCCCCAGATTCACGTGGCCTGGTGACAGCAACTTTCACCGCCACACGCGGCTTAGACTTGTTGACATGGAAGTCAGCCTGGGAGTCATCCTGTGCCGGTTCAGTTGACAAAATGGGCCGGTTCAACAAGGGCTGAGCTGGGGTGGTGTCAGCTACATTTCCCACAACCATTGTGGGGGGGCATAGGTGGCCCCGATTGGTCCTCCACACACAGGGCTCTAGGGGCACCCTGCAAATCCTGTCCACGTCCCCTACCACGCCCACCTCTTTGAGCTCAGCCACCTTTGCCTCCCTTACTGCTTGGTCGCCTCCCAACCATGGCAGTGATGTTGTTGTGCATATGGGAGTTGCAGTAACAATTGTCCTGGGCAATTGGGGTAAAAGGGGTAGAGTACTAGATGGAATTCTTACCCTAGTGCTCTAGCAAGGCTGCCTGTGAGCCCTGGCGTAAGATGACGGGTCACGCAACGCACAGGCACCCCAAAAACAAAAGTACACGTGCACGCAACCCCCTGGTAGACCACGTGCATGGAAAAATTAACCCGCACTACGCAGTGGCACCTAGAAACACAAAAATAAGCGTACGCGTGTTACACGCAGCCTACAATGACCTCTGAAGGGGTACGCGACACAGGGGCAACCACAGTGGGAAAATACGTGCGCAACTCACCGTCTGCCTTGAAAAAGAACGTGAAAAAGATGCGCATGTGCGCGTTGGCAGCACCTCCATCAAAAGAAGAAAAGAACGCAGTCTGAGGAAACAGGGAGTACGAACTGTAAACGTTGTGAAGTAATCGTGTGTGAACCGACACGTAGTACAAGAATCACCCGCTCACTCTCCACAAAAAGCACGTCATACTCGTACCTTTTAAGCTAGCCCACACATGCAATGTCACTTTTGTGCTTACGCACTAAGGCCCTTCCTCCAATAGCAAGGTGACGTGCAGTTTTCTCACGTGCTGATTCACTATGCACCTGTGTTGTGGGGAATGCCCGCGCGGATAACGTCACAGACGCACTTACGCGCTAAGGGCCTTTCCTCCAATTTCACGCTGACGTGCACTTTTTTCACGTACCAAATCACTCCGTATCAAGCTGGCGATGCAACAACACACGGAAGACCACGCTCCTGCTCAGAAGACCATATTCCTGCCCCCCAGAGCCCCGAGCACGCTCCCACCTGCCATCTGCTGCTGCCTGCCTGCTTGCTGCCCACGTGCCCTGCTATTTGGTGCCTGCACGTCAGCCAGGGGTGCAGTTGCTGTGACCACCCCTGCTGGAACTGAAGACTCCCGACTGGGATACCATTGCTCCACAGCCCAGCCCCAAGACCCAGTTGCCCACCCACACCTGCCTCTGGGGTTGCCATGTCGGACACTACACCATCTGGCACCACTGGCAACCCCAGGCAGAGAGGCAGAGGGCCACCAGCTTCAGTGTCCTGGTGGAGCAAGTCCTGGGGCAATAGGATGCCCTCTTTGGCAGTTAGCACGCCGACAATGAAGGATGGAAGAGGATCTGGATGCACATCGTGACTGCCATCAACGAGGAGGGGGTGGCAGTCCGTGAGATCAAACATGTCCGGAAGCGCTGGGAGGACTTCAGGTCCAGGACCCTCAACAAGGCCCAGCGCCTCTCAAAGGCAGCGGATGCCATGGGGTGCCAGGTCCACCTGATCGACAACCAGATTAGGGTCCTGGAACGCATACGCCCAGCGCTCCACGTCCAGGTCCTTGAGGGGCAGACCTGTCTGGATTCGAGCGGTAAGGGTACATGCATACTGAACGGACGCTGTGCGTGTTGTGGTGTGCCAGGAGTGTGCAGGCTGCACATATGTCTTTGTAGGGACATGTATGGCTGCGTATGTACAGGGACGTGAACCTGGCACATGTGATTCCTATCAAGTGTGAGACACATCGATAGTTTATGTGTTGGTAAGCATGCCTTGCAAATGTATGTGTGGGTGCACACATGTAATGAATTATGAGTATGTCCTGTGACATGGTTGTGGTGTCACACATGGATGCTGGTTCATGCTGCATGTAGCTGCACTATGCACATGTTCATGTGGGTGTATTTGACAAGTGTGCAACTGTGATGCAACATGGATGCATGTGACACTGACATGTAAAAAGCTGAATGCGAGATGTGATATGGATGGCGATCTCATCACTGCGACAGTTGGTGGAGATGTACACATGCATGTAAGTCTGGTGGCGTGTGTGCATGTGATGTGCACTCCCCGTGTTTCATGTGACGTCATGCTCACCTTTGGCTGCTCGTGTATGGATGGTGCAGCCTGGTGCAATATTCCTGTTGATTTGCTCATGTGTGTGAGTTGAAATGACATGTGTGTTGGGGAGTGTGATGCCACGTCTGTAGTTTTACATTGCCACTCATGTGCAACTGTCATGTGTGTATCAGTCCATTGTACAGTGCCATGATGCCTGTGTTCTATTCTATCTCTCCCTGTCTGCAGCGTCAACTGATGTAGAGGCCGGAGAGGGTGCTGTGGAGCAAAGCGGCAGGGATCGCACCACCAGCCGGAGACGCAAGGCCCGGCTCCCCTTCCACGTTGTCATCTCGTCGGGGAATGAGGACTCTGGTGCCGCGTCCCAGGCCGCAGCTGCCGAGGGTATGTCCAAGAGGTGGAGGTCTGAGGTCGACTCCTCGGCAGCAGAAGGGGCAGTTGAGACCCCACAGGGTCCGATGGAGGAAGATGGCATGGAGTCATACAGGTTGGTGGGGGGTTTGGTGCAGGTGGAGACCGTGGAAGGGACACACACGGGGTCTGGAGGTGGGGATTCCACCGGTGCTAGTGGTGCAGGAACAGGAGGCAGCACAGGCCGCCGCGCAGGTGCCTGTGTGTAATCCTGTCCCCGATCCTGTGACTGCATCATCCTGCACCAGCAGGGATGCCTACGTCCAGACCCATTTTCAGAGAGGGGATGAGCGCACAACAACTGGCCTTCCTCTCCCTGCGGACGTGGCAATCCGGGACTGAGTTGAGCCTGTCCTGGCTGGGATGGCGTTGCGTCAACGGGGCATGCGAGGTGACCTGCAGTTTTTTAGTGAAGACACTGCACGTCATCTTGGATGCCTCGTTGACCGCGTTGACCTACTGGGACGGGTCACAAGGGCTGGATTCCTCCGTATGATGGACCTTATTCCGACCCCCTCCTCACCTGAACCCCCTATGCGCCAGTCGTCCTCCATGCCATCTTCCCACCCATGTATCACCTGGGTACCCTGTGGAGCTGCCTCTGACCAAGCGGCCAGGCTGGTGGAGGACACATCACTCCCACAGTCGGGAGTCGGACGTCCAGCAGGGGTGGCCACCACACCAAATGCACCCCAGCCGGAGGAGGACGTGCAGGCAGCAAGAGCCAGGGCACAAGCTCAGCAGCAGCAGCAACAAGGTGGGAGCGATGATGGCTCGGGCCATCAACATCCGAGGGGCAGGCATCGGCCACAGGGCAGGAGGACCCAGGATTGGGAGTGTCTTCTGTGTGGCAGCGGTTGGGCCAGGCCATAGATGCGGAGCAGCGGCGGGCGGAAGAGGCACGACTCACAATGGTCAGGGCGGAGAACTCCATGCGGAGGGCGCTGAGGCGGGCTGAGTGCCTTGAGGCAATTCGCAGGGAGTTGGAGTTGAACATGGCATCGTCCCCCAGGACATAGAGCAGGGGTTTGATGACGCCCTGGCCCGGGAAATCGGAAAGTGAGCCGCCGGACTAGCCCGCCGCCATTGTATATAGATTTTAGTGTTAGGTTTCATTTTCGTTTTGCTTTATTTTGGGGTGATTGGACTATGCCCCACACTTTCGTATATAGTTATTTCTTAGTTAGTTTGTTTGATGGGTTTAATTTCTTTCGTTGGGCTCATGGACCCTTTGAACATTCATTGTACATAGTTGAACATTGGATTTGTGGGAACTTATTTTTTTAAATTCACCATGGATCATTGGATTTTACATTTTAAGTTTCCTTTGGATTTGCTTTGGTGGAAGGAGAGTTTGGATGAATATTCTTTTGGATTTATTTGGATTGGTTCTACATTTCATTTTAGTATGTTTTAGACATGCATTTCATTTCATGTTTTGGCAAAGAATTCTTTTACCGCACAAAGACCCACAGGTTGGGCAAACTGAAGCCCAAAGAAAATAAATTTAGCCAACCCTAAGGACAAAGGATCAGTTTAGTCATACCTATCCATACAGGGAATCAAGGGAATCCAAATAGAGAAGAATTTCCCATACACCCAGGTGCAACTACCGTTTGAGTTTCCCCCTAGTTTTGTTGTGTGTTTTTCGTCCCCCCGTATTTTTCGTTGGATTATATTTAGACGCACACTTGTTGTAAATTTAACTTTTATTTGTCAAGTTGTTCTAATGTTTTGAAACAATTTCATTATGTTTCTCTTATTTTTCTTGCACAATGAAGCATGAAATTGAATGATCTCTGTTATGTGTATTCATGTACTATACTTTGAAGCAATCAATATTAAGTTTTTTAGAAAATGTACAAATGTGTTGAACTAAATTACTTCTCTGAATGAGTACTTTACTTATGATTTTGAATCCTTCAATGATTATAGGTCAAATACAGGATTGTTGTTTTCTCCCTCAAACCAGCTCAATCTCACTAAAACGAGGACAAATGCCAGCATTAGTGAATTGGGACAATTTATAGCACTCTCGAAAAGAAATTGTCGTTTGTTTGCGCCCCCAGAATTTACTTTAAATCAGATTGAACCAAGGGGGTAGGGTACACTTATGGTTTATGGATTTCATTTCACGTTTGACATTTTTTTATGCTTTCTTTTTATTACATTCTTTTTGTTCATAATACATGTTCATATTTTACTTCCATGTCTGGTATTTGCTCATTGGGTTTATGCATGTCAAAATTTGGGTTTACACAATCAATGGCACCCAGTGTGTGTGTGTGAGGGACAGACATGTGTTGATGTACATAGTTGACTTTTGGTTTGTGTCATGAGATAGGCATGTCAGTGTGGGGTGCATTGGAAATTCATTGCATCTGAAGACTGGGGTGGCGTGCTGTGTGATTTTTGTGGACATGAGGGCCATGATTGTGCATCTTTAGGACGTGTTGGGGGGGACATGAGTCGGGGCCTGACCCTCAATGCTGGGTGGATGGGGGTGCTGGGGGACATGAGTCGGGGCCTGACCCTCAATGCTGGGTGGATGGGGGTGCTGGGGAACATGAGTCGGGGCCTGCTGGCAGGTGCCCGTCAATGCTGGGTGGATGGTAGTGCTGGGGACATGAGTCGGGGCCTGACCCTCAATGCTGGGTGGATGGGGCTGCTGGGGGACATGAGTCGGGGCCTGATCCTCAATGCTGGGTGGATGGGGGTGCTGGGGAACATGAGTCGGGGCCTGCTGGCAGGTGCCCATCAATGCTGGGTGAATGGGGGTGCTGGGGGACATGAGTCGGGGCCTGACCCTCAATGCTGGGTGGATGGGGGTGCTGGGGGACATGAGTCGGGGCTTAACCCTCAATGCTTGGTGGATGGGGGTGAGGTGGAACATGAGTCGGGGCCTGCTGGCAGGTGCCCTTCAATGCTGGGTGGATGGGGGTGCTGGGGGACATGAGTCGGGGCCTGACCCTCAATGCTGGGTGGATGGGGGTGCTGGGGCACATGAGTCGGGGCCTGACCCTCAATGCTGGGTGGATGGGGGTGCTGGGGGACATGAGTTGGGGCCTGACCCTCAATGCTGGGTGGATGGGGGTGCTGGGGAACATGAGTTGGGGCCTGATCCTCAATGCTGGGTGGATGGGGGGGCTGGGGAACATGAGTCGGGGCCTGTTGTCAGGTGCCCGTCAATGCTGGGTGGATGGGGGTGCTGGGGGACATGAGTCGGGGCCTGACCCTCAATGCTGGGGGGATGGGGGTCCTGGGGGACATGTGTCGGGGCCTGACCCTCAATGCTGGGTGAATGGGGGTGCTGGGGGACATGTGTCGGTGCTCAGTTGTGCGTGGTGACATGTGGGCTGGCTGGGTGCTTCGCCAGGGTAGATGGGCTGCCTGTGGGGCATGGCCACGGGTACAGTGTGTTCCCCTGTGTTGTGGTCTGCCTGCAGGCCCTGGGGAGGGGGGAGAGGGCACACCTGGGAGGACACACACTAACAATTCGTTGGGGCACCCCCGAAATACACATACCCCACTCGCAGAAGGATAATCGCGGGTGAAACTTCCCGCGCACCCCCGAAATATACGTAGCCCGCTCGCACAGGGCCAATCGCGGGTGATTCTCCCCGAGCACCCCCGTAATACACATACCCCGCTCGCACAAGGCCAATCGCGGGTAAAACTTCCCACGTCCCCCCAAAATACACATAGCCCGCTCGCACATGGCCAATCGCGGGTAAAACTTTCTGCGCACCCCTGAAATACACATAGCTCGATCACACAGGGCCAATGGTGTGTGATTCTCCCTGTGCACCCCCGTAATACACGTAGCCCGCTCGCACATGGCCAATCGCGGGTAAAACTTCCTGCGCACAACCGAAATACACATAGCCCCCTTGCACAAGACCAATCGCGTGTGATTCTCCCCGCGCACCCCCGTAATACACGTAGCCCGCTCACACAAGGCCAATCGCGGGTAAAACTTCCCACGCCCCCCCAAAATACACGTAGCCCGCTCGCACAGGCCCAATCGCGTGTAAAACTTTCCGCGCACCCCCGAAATACACCTAGCCCGCTCACACAGGGCCACTCGTGTGTGATTCTCCCTGTACACACCCGTAATACACGTAGCCCGCTCGCACATGGCCAATCACGAGTAAAACTTCCAGTGCACCCCCGAAATACATGTAGCCCGCTCGCACAGGGCTAATTGCGTGTGATTCTCCCCGCGCACCCCCGTAATACACGTACCCCGCTCGCATTCGTGGTTGGGGGCTGTATGCTGGTCCACTGGCTTGTGCGCCATGTACGGGATTTGTGCGCTGTTCATGGTGCACAGGGAGGGGTTGGGGGCATAATTGGTGCTGCTGCAGGGCCGCTGCGCCACTCTGCGCCACGGCTGGTAATTGATGTTTGAATCCCTGAATACGCTGTGCGCGGAAATGGATTTTGGCACACGCCGCTGGCGCAGACTGCCGCACGCGCACACTGTGCGCCAGCCGCCTGCACCACTTGTCCGCTGATTTCTATGAATTACCCCCTTAATCTCAAATTTGTGTATGCTGTTACCTGATAGGTTGATGTTTGTATGGGGCAGTGCAACAGACCAGCAGAGCAGGGACGTCATTTAGGGATTGCCAGGCGTCACACTTGCAACCCCTGAGGTCTCCCTTGCTATCCCTAAAAAATAATCTAAACTTTTTTTAACGTTTTTTTCTCCCCCAATTGAAGCTCCTTGGCTGTGGCCAATGCCTCTTTGTATCTAGAGTGGCTGGCATTCTTTTCCAGGCTTCTTAAAAAAACTGTGGGTTCCACAAGTCTAAGACTTTGAGCAGTGACCCTAAATAAGAAAGATTAGAAATAACAATTTGTGTTTCTGGAATTCTAAACAATAATTGCTAGACTCATTAAAGTGGTCTTCAAACCTTTTTTGCCTGGGACCCCCTGAGCAAAATTTGGGCAGGCTGGGCCCCCCCCCCCAAAACGCAGTATGCGGTTGTATGGACAGTATGTATTGTGTGCCGTCACCGCACCATACTCCCAGTATAGGCCCTGGGCCCACCCACCTGCTCCCATCACAGTCGCTGGGCTCCCTCATCCCACTCCTACCCTGTCCCTGGGCTCACCCCACCCCATCACACACCCTGCGCTCTCCCCACCCTGCTCCCACCACTATCCCATGGTTCCCACCCATCCTGCTCCCACCACAGTCCCTGAGCTCCCCCATCCCACTCCTAACACAGTCTGAGGGCCAGTGGCGGCTGGTGAATTTTTTAAGCGGAGGGGCATATCTATTTCCCCCAAAAATGCCAGAGCAACCAAGCGCAGCAAGGGACCCTGATCCAATCAAGAGGCGTTCGGGGGGTTTCCCCCCGTGAATTTTCTTTTAAATAATGGGTTAAAATGTTGCATTGTAGAGCATACTTTTTAAAATAATTGGTAAATAGCCAGTTTGCAATTGGTGCTGGGGGGCCCAGGGGGCAGAATGACATTTTTTCCTGGACATCTGATAGATGTCCAGTAAAAAGATGCCATCTCTGTCCCCTGGGCCCCACTGTGCCTAACACAATCAACATGATTATGTGTGTATGCAAGGCGCTGGGGTACAAAGGGAGAAAGCATGGTATTTTTGACTGGACATCTATGATACAAATCCAGTTAAAAAAATACCAGATCTGTCCCCTGGGCTCCACAGCACCTCAGAAGGAGAGTTGATTTTGGTAGGTGGGCAGGGTGATTGTGCAACAAAGGCATTTAGGCATTTTTAAAATGCCTTTGGTGTACAACCCCCCTTCTGCCCTCTATCCACCACTTACCAAAATCAGCTCAACGGATCAAAACAAACACACACACGTTCATACAGCAATCACTATCATTCGCCTGAGCATCCATCACCATACACTCACTCATAACAGAAGCATACATGCATCCATACACATATTTACTTTTCTTTTTAAATGAACATAAACATATCTTCTGCATAGGCATGCGTGTGGGTGCTGAAACGCCCTGCTCCAGGCTGCTCTGTCCGTATGTGCGATGAGGCGCAGGAACTCCCCCTGGCACATACAGGCATGAAGTGCCCCAGCCAGCATTTTCAATGAGCTATGCAATGCTGGCGAAGCAAAACGCCCCAGCCTTTCATGGCTCAGTGAGCATGTGCAGCTGGGGAACTGAACTTAACTGTCAAAGGGAAATAGTCTTTCCCTTTGACAGTTCAGCCAGCCCAGGAGCACTCCCTCAGCTGGAAAAAGCAGCTGAGGGAGTGCTCATTGTTTCACTGGGCTGGCACCTTAGCTCCTCCATAATGGGTGATGGGGACACTGGGCGGGCACCCCCTCGCCACAATGGATGAGCTGCCAGGCTCAGACTGGCCTATAGGGCAATAGGGCAATGCCTGTACCAAAAATGCAAAATGCTAGTGTGGGGCAGTCAAAATGGGCCACCATTTTGGGCAATGTGGGCCATTTTGATGAGTTACTTCAATATGCAGTTAGTAATTTTGACCATTGTTGCTGAATAAATATTCTTTAAATATCACAATTTACTTTTATTTTGACACAAAGCACCCCCTTGTGTACTATTCAAACAGTCTGTGACTAAAGGAATAATATCCATTTACAACTGCGGGCCACTTTTTGTCTTTACATTTCATGCTGGGCTCTCATGGCACTCCAGGGATGCGGGGGCGCACCCCACAGTTTGAATACTGCTGCATTAAAGGTTTATTTCAGACACACTTCAGGGGGTGAGTCCTGTTCTTAAATACCTCAAATTCACAATGCAGACACAATCCTCCAAAAAGCATTTAGAGTAGAATAAGCATCCATTTCCGATTATGTATTGTGCTTTTCAGAAGTTGTAGTTATAGCATGTTTTTTTCTGCTAATACATATGGTGATCTCTTATTGTATGAAATGTATATCATGTTACAGTGATATTGTAACCTTATTTTTCATAGTGTACTTAGAAACAATGCTATGTGAAGCCACTGCCTTTTTTGTCAAAGGGTAAACGGTTGTGTTCCATCTCTTCCCGTGATGTCACTTTTGGGGTGGGGTCAAATGACAAGACTTCCTGTGATGTCATCAGAGATCAGAGGTCACTTCTGCTACCCCTGGCATTTTGGTGAAATTACATCCCTGCAGCAGAGGTGGTGATCCATCAATCAATTGTTTTTTTCTTGTCAAGTTCCTATTGTTCTGGCCCAGTACACATGCCCAAAGTGAAACTACTTAAACTGCTGGCTGCCATGTGCTAGTGAGCAGGGGAGCACTGAGTGGAGGATATATGCATCAATCACAATCATTGTTTTTTCGTCTCAATATGCCTGGGTACCATGCTCTTTTTCCCTCTGCCCACCCGCATCACATGTCACATTGTAGCAAACCAGTACAATTGAATACCTTTTTATGCTGTAGTCTGATTGTCCGTGATGTGCTGCAATTAAATTCAGCAGGCCCAGGCAGGCAAGTGGGCGGGGGATCCATCCAAGGTGGTGGGCAGGTGGGAGCCTCATGCATTTTGGGGGCTCGGCGATCTCTTCTGCAGCAGTAGACTGCGTGGTGCTTTTTCAAAGCTCTGCTGCGCTGTATATCCCTCATCACAGGATTAACTTGATACCCAAATAAGTGCCGATTCTCAGCCCCACCTTCAAATTAAGTACCAGGACTGAACACTGGCAAACACCGGCACAAATCAAGCACTGGGGCAAAGACATTTTGAAAGAGTAGTGAAAAGTTATCTGGGTTTATATAGTGAGGTTTCAATTTTATTGTGTAATAACGTAGTTTTGGCTCAAGGATTGTGATTTTATATCTTTTAATATATACCATGCTTAACATTGTTTAGAAAGATTCATTTTTGGATCTCCTCCATTTTCTTTCTAAATAGTGACACTGTTGTTTTGATGAAGCTAGAGGCAGAGATTACCAAGGACTTGACTGTTTTGTGAATGCTCTGAAAAGATAAGTGGGCAGAACCCTCACAAATTAGTTCCAGCTCTTTGTACCCATGTTAAAAAAAAAACTCATCACACCCCAGCAAGATATTGGTGGCTGCCAGGGCATATCTAGTTTCGGCCCGGAGATCAAAAGGTATATTTTCCTATGGTACCTTAACATGTTTCTTTGTTTGGTGCTCCATGTCTTCCTGACAGAGTTAAAAGAACAAAAACAAATAAAATAGTCAGACAAGGAAATGGCCTGGGTATTAAGCATCGAGTTCCAGGCCCACTTACTTAAATGAGATCAAGACAGCGACTGTGCTGATCGGAGGTAAAGGCGTTAAGGGGGTCTCAGCTCATGATTATCCAGTATCTTCCACTCCCCAGCGGAGTCTGGTGCAGATGGATCATCTAGCTAGATATAAAAATTTCCTGAGTGAAGTCTATTAACAAGACTTTATCATTAAACGCAATACTTACAATGATCTGGATACTGTAGCATGCTGGCATAACTTTTTCTGCCATTGCACCTTAATGCATCCCTTTGGTGGTCTCAGCTATGTTGATACTGTGGCTAATGAAACAGCTTTTTCAAGCCACCTTTATTGTACACTTCACACCCCATGCTATTCTAGCACTGGACACTCAGCTAGATCAGCAGTGCACCTAAATACACACCGGTAGCATAGCATTCTATCCCATTACTGGGGCCGACATTCAGCTGTTACTGAAAAACATCCTGCTAGTTTTCAAAAGCCCATGCCCTGCTGAATTGCCTTGCTGTTCCACATCTTTGCCCCACACAGCTCTGAATGTGTACCTTCAGCCTGACATGCAGAAATCCCCCATTTCCTTCCAGTGGTGGTACCCACACCCATCGCCGTCTACAGGATAGAGTTAACATGGGAGGAAACCCTTCATGCTGCATATTGTGCCAACATTTAACAAAACATAAATCAGTTGGACAGAAACTGTGCACATTATGTGCTTCTTACTTGCTAAACATAACTTGAACATTCCATGTTTTTCAATCACAACCTGCAAATTACTCACTCAAAGCATGATTTTGGAAACTTAATGCTGCTTAAAGTGACATAATGTTCCCAAGCATAAACACATTTCACCGTAAATGTGTCTCTAATGACTTGCCAACTCCCCAAATATTTCCAGAGGGTTCTACGGCTTTTGGAAAACAATAGCAAATATTTTATGCCAATTCCATTTTCTTACATTTCTAAAATGTTTAATGTAAAACAAGCTTAAAGTAGACAATTCATAATATATCCACACCCACCCAAACGTCAGCCATTTGTTTACACATTTTGTAGATGCATATGTCTAAATCCCCTAACATAATAAAAAATGGACTCGGGTAACAACAGTGCAATATCATGAAATGTTTCATATGGAAATTATTTGATATGTAAAACCTTGTCATGGTTTTCTTTTCCATTTTTTATTGAGTTATATCTTTGGGTTCAAACTTTTCACAAATACAAACAAATAAAATTAACACAATTGTTTAAAAAAGTTGACTGCAAAATCACATCTACCACAATATTTGAACAAAATTCAATTCAGTCAGGTTAAAAAGTCAATCTAAAAAAAGCAATACAATACAGTTCAACCAGTTATAGGTTCAGAAAGTTCAATGGCCCTAAAAGGAATACCCAACTACAATAGCTGGGTGGGAGTCTACAGCCCACAAGTAACCATTCAATGAATTTGGATAGCTTACCAAGAAATTGCTTACAATTTCATGACCACAGATCATAACTCCCTTGAATTAATCTGTAAACTCAGCAGACACTGGGTTAAATGAGGTGTACCACCCATTTTCATGAAAATCTTCTTTAGAAAAGCGATTAGGGCAATTGTCATAGATAGTTGGCTGCCTCTCAATAACTTTTCCTATACATTCTGGGAGATAAGCACTGAGACAGAAAGAAAAAATCTCCCTAAAAAGAGGATTCTAATCTGCATTAAGAATGGACATTCCATAACTAGATGGCGTAAAGTTTGTAGATTGTCTAGATTACACAATGCGCCATACACCTATCTCTAGGCAATCGGATTCGAGAACCAATCACTTCTAGAGTGTGGAGATAATTCAACCTAAATTTTAGGAACTACATTCTGATGCTCTTAGATGGGAATTTAATTAAGTAAAGCTTCAGAGACTTTGGCAGCTAGGAATACCAGTGATTTCTTTATAATGTTTTAATTTTTAGAAGGACTCCACAGTTTCTACATTATCCCACTCTCTTAACCTTTTTCTTATTTCTGTCTCGGGGAAATCCACATCAATTCCTGCTTAGGTCAAGAAGCATTCACAGGAACTCAAACTCATTTTAGGAGGCATCCCTCTCAGACCGAAAAAAATATCACCCAGAGGAACAAATAGAGTCGCCTGTATCCTCTTTTACCATAAGAAATAGCACCAGTATATTCTTTTTTTTTTAGTTTTATTGGTTAAATAACAACAGCCTTTAACAATACACTAAAACAATTTTATGACAACACAGCGAAAAAGAGAAGAGAAAAAAAATAACTTACTAAAAAAGCAAAATACAGAAAATACAAAACAACTGAAGTAGGTTAAGCATATCCTCCAGCTGTTAAAACAATATTCCATTAGCATACACAATGTCAAAGATTAAAATAATGTACAAAGTTCGCTACCGCTATCACAATGTAGTACGGCCAGCCAGCCAGGCTTAGTTTCCACAGAATCTCAGTGCCTGTACACATGGTTCCTGAAGGCCTGAGCCCGTTTACCTGACAGCGTTGCACATCCTGTCAGCAGGTGTTTCAATGTTTCCTCTGCGTCCTTACTTGACAGATCTACAACATAGGTGCTCAGTATTCTCGAGGCCAGAACTAGCAGAATGTCTTTGGTGTGCAAGATATTCCAGCGGAATCTTAAGAACTAATTCTGTATGCCCCTGCCGGGATAAATTCCCAGAAATGGGGCCAAAATGTCCCCTCTCTAATGATCTCTGCAGAGATGCACTATCGAGGGATAACCATGAAAAACCTTGGTTGTATGAATCCAATCCCAATCAAACAGTGTTCTCTTAATCCTACAGGGGTTTCCAACCAGCTCTTGAAGGGAGCTACCCATATCTGATAGGAGCTGGCTGCATTAGTCTGCCCACTCTGTCAAGATCTTTGAGCCCTTAGCCTAAATGACCATTTTAAGATCAGGATACAATGAGAGGCCTTTCATGACAAAGATCTTCCTGTATTGTGTCGGGTACTTCCATTGGGCTCTTGCCAGTAGTGAGCTCAAGCCCAATTCATACCAGACTATGGCTGAGGGAAAAGAGGGCAGCAGTCAGAAAATGCCCCTACACATCTGGCCCTTCAGGACTGGCAAGTAACTGAGAACTGAATATTCATAAACTGCAATCCCATACAGGATATTCGGGAGAATTTGTGACTCGTAAAAACGAATACATGGTGCAAAGCAAAACTTTCCAAATTTGGAATCTGTCCTCTGTAATTGATTAGCCAATCCTGCAGCTTAAGTTTGAAGCCTTTTCTTGGTGGTTAACCCCGAATTTTTCAAATTCATCAGGAAGCCCAGATATAGAAGGGCATTCACCCTCTGCACCTGCTCCCCTCGAACATGCCAATAAAAGATCGACCTTTTCTTTGTGTTGGTGAACTGAATCACTTTGGTCTTTGAGGGGTTGATAGTCATCACATGGGCCTCCACAAAATCAAGAAAGCCATTCAATAGGTGTTGCAAACCTATAAGTGTGTTGTCCAATATTAAAATGTTGTAAGCATATGGCGTAAATTATGTAATTTGGGAGTAGTCTTGGCCCTGGGTTGCAGATATGAAGTAATTTACGCCATGTATAAATTGTAAAGGCAATGGGCCAGTGCACACCCTTGCTGAGTGCCCCTTGCCATTCTAATGGGCTTGGACAGTTTACCTTGCTGTTCTAGAGCCACCTGGACTGTAGAGTTTTCGTACAGACCTAGCAGTAGTCTCGAGAGAACCTCAGGAATACCACATGACTGCAGTTTTTGCCAAAGCAAAGGGTGATCCACTGCAACCGAGGCGACGTAGACTGGATTACCACTTTTAGGCCACGCTGAATGTTAAATGCATTTCAGGATTATACCATTAAGAGAAGTTACCATCCCCGGGCTTAATCCAGTTTGCCACTTACTAAGGATGCCTGTGTTCATGGCCCACTGCTCCAAGTGCCCAAGCAGGACAGAAGCAAATACTTTGGAGTCAGCGTCCATCAGCGTTATTGGGTGATAATTACAGGGAGGTGGTCTTTCACCCTTTTTATATATTGGGATGACATGAGCCTGGCTCCAGGTCAGTGGAAATCTTTCTGGCTTTATTATATCCAAGAACAAGACTATGCGTACCTTTGACCACAGCCTTAAGTTGGATTTAAAAAGTAAAGTTCGACAGCCTGTTGGACCCAAAGGCCCGAGAAGAACACAAGTCCTGGATAACTTTCTGGAAGACTTCAAAGTTGATTTCTACCCACCCCCCCCCCCCCCCGCCTTTATTGAGGGGAATTTATCCAGACTAAAATTGACCACGGAGGATTCCACCTGGGTGTACAGGGCCTCAAAATGGGAGAGCCAGCCTGCTTCCCCTATTGCATTAACTAGTCTCCCCAGTTGCAGGGCTTTATGCCCATTACTTCCGACCAATTCTGATGTGAGTGGCCATTGTTGCAAAAAGAATGGTTGAGTTGCGTACCACCAGTCAGCTCAGGTCAGATTTAATTACAGTCAGAAAGCCTCGATACTGACGCCCGCTGTCGCCTGGACGTGCTACCTGGAGTAGGGTCAAGCAACCATCTAAAGCGTTAGGGTTTTTAGCCATGTTTCATAAAAGAATGATAACTGTGTATTGCTTGAGGATTCAAGAAAGATTGTTGTTGAACAAATAGGTATTGCCCCTGGTGTTAAAAGAAACAAGCGACAAGCAGTTGCGGTTCTCAGAAAGAAATGGTAGTGGCTTCACCTTGACAATCGAATTTTGGGCCATACCCTAAAGCCACCACCAGTCTGTGCTTTCTTCAGAGGAGAGGATCTTCCTCTTCCACGTCAAGACCTGTTCCTCCATGCATTCTCCCATTCCTTGATTAAAGAGCTTTTCACCTTGGGGAGTCAACCTCTTATTGTGGGCATGGCTCCCCCGCCCAGTATTCTGCTCTGCACTCATTCAGCGAAGTGAGTATTTTTCCTTTAGCAGGATGTCCATAACTATCTTAGAGTTCAGGGATTTCACTGCTCGATCGAAATGCTGACGATCAAACAGGAAAACCCACGCTAGATCACTGGAGTTAATACTGATCAAAGCCAGGCTCTCGCGTAGTAGATGCAAGACATTATCCCTGTTCATGGTTATCTGGTGAGATTTCAGGTAACACGCTTTCAATTAAGATGTTATAAAGATGCTCTTTCTCTTTTGCCTCTTGAGGAGGCTGGCGACTTGAAGGATTTGAAAAGACCACTAAAGCTGGCCTGAAGGGATACCGGTTTTACAATCTTTCTTTTCCACTTGTGTTGTTTGAAGTGCCCAGCAGAGTTGCCAGTTGTTGCAGCACTGGTCTCCATAACTGCAAATTCATCGGGAGTTGCCCGGATGGTAGTTTAGAACTGTCGAGTGTTTGCATCTGCGAAACAGCTAGGGCACTTTGGCTCAATGCATGAGTGGTAGTTACAGGGAGATCCATCACTCTCTTCAACACGTGTATGCAGGCTGAGGTCCTACATTTTTGACTGCAACTGCTATGTCAGGCAGGCTTAAGTTTGTCGACCTCAAATTTTATCCCTGTGTATTCTGTGTGGGATTACTTGAAGTTCCTATGATGCCCGAGGCGATGTTAGTTTTCTTGGAGCATACTGCGACTTCCTTAGTTTGTAGCAACGCTGTCCGCACCGTGGGTTACAAGAGTAATGCGTGTATAAATTGATGCGCTGTTCGCTTTTTTACTGGTTTGTGTGACCCATTTTTTAGATTTTTCATTTGGGGACCAGTTTTTTGTTATGATCCACAGAATTGTTCTTGGTCCCTCTCGGTTGGGCGGTGGGCGAATTATCAATTGATATGATTGAATGTCCTTCCCCCGAAAGAAAAACTGTCAGGGGAAGTTCTGCTGTTTCCCGTCGTAAAAGGACTCCCGTCAGCTCTGCTCGAGAGTGGGTCTGGTTTTAGCAAAAGTCACAACTCTCTCCTGGGGGCAACTAGTATCCAAGAGCGGGCCCCAGACATCAAGTTTTGCATTCTTTGAAATTGTTGGCTGATCTGCTGGTACAGAGTTATTAGCCTGGCATGTTGGCACTTGACTCTCAAATGCACATGTTACCATGGGGGGGTTCAGTCATATGGTGTTTTGCACTAAGACCTCCAAGTCCAAGGCGCCATTTTTATCTGTGACCCCAGTCTTGGCCCTTCAACTGTCTGCAAGATTTTGCCCAAACAAGAATTCTTTAGCAGCTAAGTGCAATCTTACATTTTCAAATTTAAATAATATTTACCCCAAAAGTGGCGTATTGGACTTGGTTTCTTGCTGAAGGCCCTCATACAGAGAAACCAATATGCAAAGTACTTCATTTATTTCTGTCAGGCTTCCCTCTCCGTCACATTTTGTAACATTTTCCATCTTGCGCATTACTGCCGATAGTCGTCTAGGCGGGAGAGGGTTAGGCAAGGGGGCCAGTGATGATGCAAAAAAATCTGTTCCAGACAGATAGTGATCACTGTGTGTTGCTGTTTTTGGTGATAGGCTCAGGTCAGGGGGTGCATCATCCATTGACAGGTCTATGGAGTATTGTCCGGAAACATTTGGGGCTGAATACTTATGCCCACAGTTGAGTGGAAACTTCAGTTTTTTCCAGCTCCCAAGTCCCCCCCACCCCCAGCCAAGGATTCAATTGTTGCCTTAGATTAAGCCTCTGTCTCCCTAACCGGTGTGAAGAAGGAGGTTATCAACAAGAATTTCAGCTTCTGGGTTTTAAGGTCTGTGTTGCAGGAAGGATCACAAGGAAGAACCTGTGCAGCAACCTGCTCAGTGGGGGAGGGTGGAAGCGGTAAGCTTGCTGAGGCCAAGAATTCCGTGCCAGTTAGTGGTGCTGAGCGCGTGTTTGTCAGGGAGCCCCACTACAGAGATCATACATATTGTGCCACAAGTACGCAGACAACACAGCACACGTGGTTACTTCACCACTCACTGCCTAAGTCCTGTTGTCTTGCTAAGTTCTGAAAAGAATGAAGATGAAAGTGCTGCAGTTTTCCGACCGGTCTCCCTCCACTCCAAACACTCCCAACACACTGAATACACTGTGAGCGCTCCACGCTGGAAAGAAGTATTTCACTGTTTACTCCTCCTTCATGAGGTAAAACACTGTAGACATACTTTGCAAGCAAAACAATCCTGCCAGTAGCTTCTCCCAACACACAGCGCACTTCGCGCACGCTCTGCGCTGGAAAGCAATATTTCACTGTTAACTCCTCCTTCGCTGGGTAAATGTTGTAGACAGACTTTAGAAGCAAAACGAACTTGCCAGTACTGCTTCTCACAACACACCGCGCACACACTGCACGCAATCCACAGTATTTCACTGTTAACTCTTCCTTAGCACCAATTTATTCCACTTGTACACCAACCAACAAGAATTAATACTGAAATCACGTCTGATGGCACCAACGGGCACTGAAGGTGGGAGGCCCAACACTGACCCTCAAATGTTACACTCTAGGATATCAACACCTTTTCTATTCCTTAGTGTATGAAACTCTAGCCCATACAACACGGAAGGGCTCGCTTTTGTTTTATAAAGAACTAACAGTGGACATAAAGAATAGCTACAATATTTGGACTGCATTATATTCATAAGGGAGATAAAGCAACAATCTTAGCCCCAATTATTTCTTTAATAAGATTCAAGTGTGACCTGTTGGCAAAAATAAATCCCAAATAAACAAACTGCTCTACTTCCTCGATCAGATTGTTATTAATGAACTACCTAAAGTTTGTATAGTTCACCTTTTAATTAAAGGACATCAGTCTTGATTTGTCGGAATTAATTTCAAGACTATTTTTCCTAGCATATAAAGCCATTAGGTTTAGCCTCCTCTGAAGGCTAATGGGGTTCTGATGCAACAGAGTCAGAGAATAGGAATACGTCATCCACGCAACCCTCATGGATACCAATTTAGGTGGACAGAGAGAGGACTTTCAAAGCATTATCCATAGATCTGAAATGTACAGGTTGAGACGGGTGGGTGCCAAAATGCACCCCTACCTTAAACCCTTCTCATCCTGTACCGCCATTGAAAGTTACCCTTCAGAATTCTAACAGATTCTCACACTGTCATCTGAGTGAAAAATTATCATCATATTTAACAAGCCTGGCTCAATACTCCACAAGACGAGTTCCACCCAGAGACGAGCTCCATCCAGTCTGACAAAGGTGGCCGATAGGTCCAAACTGGCGGATTACGGGGAGTGGTCCTTTCCCCTACCTACGTTTACCAAACAGAGTGTGAATATCAATCCATTAAGTGAAGTCCCCATACCTTTTTGAAATCCTGTTTAGAAAACCCTTAGCCTATTTAGTGTCTATCCACCTAACCAAATCCTTTAACACAAAACCTCCTAGAACCTTGCTTGGTGTGTCAATTAATGAGATCGGCCTATAACTTTGAGAAGACATCCGGTTTCCCTTTTTAAAAATGGGTACTATATCGCCTCATCCCAAGACCTTGGAAGAACCACATCTGAAGCAACTTGTGCAAACAGAGTATGCAAGATATTGGACCATAATGTAATATTGCCCTTTAAAACCTTATTATACACATCAGGGCCACAAGCCCTAAAGTTCTTTAGTTTCATGAGAGCCAATTCCAAATCATAGCAGATAGTGAACTACCCCTAATATCATTGTTGAGTTGGGTTGCATTGACTCATTCCCCAGAAAAGGTAAAGAAGAACATGTTCTACTGCAGGGCTTAAATCGATTACTCTAGCTCAAATTCACCATTGGTGCTCCAGAATGACCTGCAGATTGAAAGAAAAGACTTGGTTGTCATATAGCCGGACTAAAGATTGTAAAACAAGATTTAAAGCAAATAGCGAACTACCGCCAACATCATTGTTGAGTTGGGTTGCGTTGACTCACCCTCCAGAAAAGGTAAAGAAGAACACGTTCCACTGCAGGGCTCAAATGGATTACTCTCACTCAAATTCACAATTGGTGCTCCAGAATGACCTGGAGATTGAAAGAAAAGTCTTGCAGCAGCACTTAGTCCAGATCTCGAATTTCCTCCTTCAGGCTCAAACAGGCATTCATTAAAGATGAGTTCACCTGATCTAAGCCTTCCCCTGGTGTAGATGTCAGCACATTGTGGGATGCATTGACCCACTCTGCTATACTATGCGGCCTCACTCTGCTATCTATGGTGCAAGAAACAGTAAAATGTCAGCAAAACCCTTGTGCGCGCCAAAACCTACAAAACCACGTTTTTTTCAACATACAAAAAGATGGCTGCACAACCTGCCACCCATGGTTCATGTGTGGTGGAACAGAGCACACGCTGCAGAAAAAGTGCCAGTGGGGTCCATGACAAGTAAACAGAGTGCAGAGGGAGAAGCAGCGCTTTGCAAGTGAAACTCAAAAATTTGCCTGTAAATGACATTTACTTTGCTGCTGAAACTTCAAAATGCCTGTACATAACACTTTCCAAAACATAAAATCTTGCTTGGCGCTAAAATTCATTTAATCTAATGAAGGACTGTGAATTTATAAGGTCCTGAAATGTTAAGAGAAAAACACCTTCTCAGCAAAACAGGTTTGCCTGTGAATGACAATTCCTGTCGAACATCTGTGTGCAGCCACACTGGGGTACCTGTGAGTGACAGCCCATGTCAAATGGGCTCTCCTGATTAAACTTTAAGGTTGTCTAAACTAAAGGTCTTCCGGATTAGCAAATATAAAAGGACTATTGCTGAAAGGAACATGGATCTCAGTTGTTTTGATCCCACATGTTAAATCTAGAATGTAAATTATATGTTATCTTATACAACAAGTTTGTTTAATGCTGGATTTCAGGTCAAGAAATTAAGAATTAACCTAGGCTGGCTGGACCCGAAAGGGGTTGATAAATAGGTTTCCACCCAAGGGGAGGGCATTGCTCTCAACAGATGCTCACCGACACATGATAATTGTGGGTTATGCCAGACTTGTGTCTGCTGCTAGGGACTGAACTATGGCAGATTCTCCAGGCAAGGAAATGGACGCGTGAAGAGGTCATAAACTAGGCTTGAAGAAGGAAATCCCAAAGGTGGGGGCTGCTCCTTGCCTCCAGAGACAGACAAAAGGCTGGCCATTTGCTGCTAAAGAATATGTAATTACATTTTTTTTAGAGATTTATAACTCGCTATCAGAAGTGGTGAAAAACCTAAACGGGCAGATTTGTTAATCTAATTTTTGGCCCTACATTTGAAAAGTTGGTGGAACTGTGTAGCATATTCTGAACAGGAACGGCAATATATGTGGTTTTATGGGAACTCTAAATTATGCTAGAAATGTTAGACTTTGCACACACATTCCTATGGTAAACGTGCATATTTGTGGAAATTTGGAGAAATTTGGGAAAATGTTTTCATGGCGAAATTGACAAAATGCTGCAGAAAGGCAAAACAAGGTCTCACAGCTGTGGGATTTTGATGAACAGATACTCCATAAAATATGTAATACTTGTATGTGATTTTCATAGAGGTTACAAATGTATAAATATGTTTTTAGGACAAACTTCTATTTTGATACTAGTGGCTATGGGAGGTTTATAAGTATTGTAAAAATCAAACCATAAACCTGACATCATCTGTCTTTGATCCAATCACCCGGATGCAAGGCAGAGATGAGGCTCTGATCCAATCCCATTTCACAGGGGCAAGTTTAGTTAAGCCGGCCCATCCACCCATTTGATGATGTCATTTGACAGGATAAATAGGGACATCTGACAACACACAGACACACTCTCTCTTCTGATTCCAGCGAAGCATTTTGATCCAGCATTCAACATCCAAACCTCAACAATCTTCTAGATCCAGATGCCAACCACCAGGCCAAGCAGTAGCTGAACCATTTTCAGCTAGGCCTCAATCCTCAGCTAATCCTCACAACTCAGTGAAGCACTGTGGTGGGGGGAAGCATCCAGGAAATATCTGGCTTGCTACCATAAATGCTTGCCTGCAGAACTTGTCATCCCGCTGACCTGAAATATCCAGAAACGAGAAGGGCAGATCTTGTGCAGTTCTGGTGACCGGCCTAGCTGATGTGCTGTCCTTCCCTGATACACACAATCCAATTTACCAGAACTTTGACGGTCCAAAAAGCTTAAATCCCATTGGATTGTGAGAATTAACAGGACGCTAGAGAGCTATTGTATACCTGGCCTTATCCTGTTCCACCCCAATCTCTGAACTATCCTTACTTTCATAACCAGGAACAGGGTCAAAATCTTTAGTGCTATCCTATCCTGTCTATTTGCTACAGCGTCATTTTCATAGTCATTTTTATTTGTGTAACTCTTATCCATAAATCCCACTTCGAGTGTTTGGACTGGTTCCACTGGGGAAGGCGCTGGGGATCTGTTACTGAAGTCATAAATCAGTCTCAGAGCTTACTTCATCCCAACCTGGTTGTCTAGTCTGAAGGCTCTAGTCTTGAGTAAAAGCATAATCCATATTTTCTGGTTTTAAACTGAAGTTCTTGTCCAAATTTGCAACTTTATTTTCGAAAAACACCTCTAACTAAAACCTCTTTAACTCCCTCAGTTTTAAAGATAGAAATGAATTTCAACTCTCACTGATACCTAACATCCTTAGCTATTTCCATAACTAAATTTGACCAGTTTTTCTTCAATATCGCATAGTAAAAGTTTGCTGCAAATTTGCAATTTCAGCCAAAGTACACATGTATTTTTCCCATTTCAAAGTGCTTTTTCCATCCCATCCTGATCTGAAGTAGATCTTGTGGTTCATATTATAGCCCATGCATGTTAGGACCTGATTAGTGTTGCTTTCTTTAGAATTTGTCTCCATTTTAGTATTTTGACCATTTTGCAGTATTTCACAAAGCCATTTTCACCTGTCATTTCAAAGTGTCATTTGCCAAAATAAGGTTTTCCCTCTGGTGTGGGAGGGAGGATTGGCTATAACTCTAGACATTATATTTCATTCCCGAAAACCTGCTGATTACTCACATTGGCGTAGGATTGCTCATTTATATGTAAACAAGACTTTGCAGTGGGAACATTAACCTAAATGCTATCTGCGTGAAAAACAAGACTTGTGTATGTGCCTGATTGAAATCCCTTACAACATCCCCCAACTCAGAACTAGACCCACATGACTTCTCAATCTCGACCAGTTGAAGAAACACTTCACTGTAAAGTTTTGTAGAGATCTGTGGGGAAAAAGAAGTCATTTTCTTGCGTGAAACGGGCGGCAGGGAATCCGTTCCATCCTCATTTCCTAACGCTAGAGCAATTTCCCTGTTCATGGGTGCGACCTCGATGCCTTTCAAATTGTAGCACTAAACTCGTCTTCAAATTGTGACAACAATAGAATTAGGAAACCTCTGGAGAGTGGGAGCTACAGAAACCTCTCCGAGGCACACTCCTCAACAGGGTTGAAGAAACCTGTCAAATGTCCACTAACCATGGGCACCAACATAGAGGCCCATTGATATATCAGACTCACTGAGGGCTAGATTTTTGGTGGAAGCTCACGGCAGCATCATATATCATGTGTCAATTTCTTGAATTGAATAATGTGCTGGGGCTTTCATCTCCATTTGAAGCATGCCAGGGAAGGTGCTTGTGAGCTAAATGAGTCTTCCTCATTAGTTGCAGAGTGAAGGTGGGAGTGTTCTTCCTTTTAGAAGTCGTAATATGTTACTGCATACAGTATCAATCCGGTTGCAATCACGGTACTAAAAGTTGTGTATCTTGTTAGGACCAGATTGTAGCTAAAACCTCTCGCCTAATTAATGAAAATTAGTTGCCAATAGAGCTTCAAAGCTAAATATTACCAAGTTTAATAAGATAGTTGAAGAGGTTGATGGGCAATATTTGTTACATCTTTTAGATAAAGATATTTTGACTGTGAAAGTCAGTGGACAACAGCTGTTTAGATTGTATCTGGTTGCATACACTAAGAACGTGATGCATTAAGGTAGTTGACAGATTCTTTTCACAGTCATTGTTATTTATTTGACCATAATCATCATTTTTTAGCCATTTTGTTCATTTGCAGTATGATTGAGCATACCGCCTCAATGGGGAAAAATTTAAATATGTAAATTCAAAAAAGAAAAATTATAATAAGAATTTTCTTCACTGGGAAACTACTATGTATATTTTTGTATGCACTATGCACTTTATATATCCTTTTTTTTAAATTAGTAAAGTAGTTTCTCCTATATACCCATTCCTGGAAACATATGGAATACATAAACGACGACATTATTATAAGATGCACCCTAATGATGTTTTAAACCAAAGGTGTAGTGAATATAAAAGTCCTTTCAAAATGGCCGAGTGCTTTGAACAAAGGAAAACATAGAATTTAACTATGGTAGAAAGTGAAAACGGACAAAGAAACTCAGTAGAACCATAGAGTTTTTTTACTTTTGTACCTGTATTTAATGGCTGGATGTATGTCTGTTCTTTTGTACGTGATCAAGCAATGGGACCGTTGCGAAACGCGTTGTACGAGGCAAATCTGTTTTTACTGATGCCTAAATAAAACTGGATATAAGAAATACACATGTTGTTGTGTGATGGGCTGACCTGAAGGAATTCTACGAATTGGCATATGGCTGTAACTTGACGAGTGCCGTCTCACTCTGGAAGAAGTGCGATAACTTCTTCTTTTTTGAAATATAAATAAATAAATACACATGCCCTGATGAAGGTCTCTGTTTAGAGTGATATGGTGGGACAGAGCATGTTCCTGTATATACAAATAAGAGACCCCACGGTACTGGTGAAACTGTTGCCATTCTTATTGAAAGACCTGTGGTCTATAATACCAGGATCAGCCTCCTTACAAGGTCAGCTGGCACATTATCTCTTAGAAAGATTGAATGGGATTGAAGGATATGGTTTTATGGACAATGCTTCTGGGATTAGTGCACCAAGTCTGCACGTTTCATACAATGTAACACAGACTTGGTTTACACGAAGACGACATTCAGGTTGCCTGATTATATGGCTGTCAGTGAGAATGATATGCAAGAATTCAAACAATCACAGCACAGATTGAACCACAAACTTAAAACTATTGAAGTGATGTAGGCTTCAAGTATTGAAACTTTAGATAATGCTGCCAGTCACAGCACGTTTGGAACCTAGAATCAGGTGGGAATGCTGTAGGCAGCAGTGAGTCAAACAATGATATGGCTCACTGACAACAAAATCCCAGCTGAAGGTGATTAAAGATTTGGCATGTCAGCGGCAAGCCCCACTTTTATACAAAAAGGGACCTGGAGTGGCAGGTTCAAGACAGTGAGCAGAAGAGTGCCGGGAAGTGCAACAGTGAGGTGAAAGGCAGAAACGAGGGGATGGAGGAGGAGGGGAAGGAGGTCTGAGGTTCAGGTGAAGGAGGGTGAGAGGAGATGAAAGCAAGAGGAAATCAAATAACAGGAAAGGAGGCAGTGAAGACTACCAAGTATGGAGACCTAAGGAATACGAGGAGAGAATAACACGGTGAAGTAGGCAGAAGAGATTGTGGGGAGACCCAAGGAGAAGGCAGAGGCAACAGTTTAGGAGGAAGAGGAGAACATCAAGGAGGTGGTGGTTCGAAACTCAGAGGTGGAAAAAAGTAGAACCAATTAGTGGTGGCAAGGACAACGGGCGAGGTGGAGAAGTGTGAAGCCGGGAGGGGAGTAGGAGACGAGCAGAACATTGAGGAAGACTTGAATAAAGATACCCAGGAAAATACAGAAAACCGAGCAGAGTGAGTCCAGGAGAAGGAGGTATGCAAGCCAATATACAGAGAGCTAACTGACTGGTTGATTTCCAAGAACATATGAAGAGTCTACAACAAGCATGAACAGGACTAATTGTAATATCCCCAGGACTTACCTCAGTTTTGGCCAAGTTCTGAAGGGGGCTGACACCCACACCCATGAGCCCAGGCATAACAGAGCTAGTGGCACAAACTGTACATCAATAGAAGTACACCATCCATGCAAGATCTACAAATGCCAACCATCCCGCCACAGATGCCAATAAAGAGATTCTGGGGCATTTAATGTCTGTACGATTGTGTTATCGTTTCAATGTTGGTTTGTGAGAGCCACGGGGAGAAGGGAGCCTCAATTGTTCACAATATTTTGAGTTTCCCCACAATGCTATTTCAGTTGTATGCAATCCCATAGTATTTCTGTTTTTTTAATATACAGCTCTCAGCCTTCGGATTTGAGTTGACTGTTGATCGCGATGCCATGACAGTAGATAATGAATTTCTGTTTAGTTATTTTCTTACCAATGACTCAGTGGCAAGAAGGATATATTTCTGAGTGTTCTTATATTCATGACCTGATGAAGAAATATAATGTCAAAATATATGTAGACCTTGATTATGGTTACCTCGATACCAATGTTTGATTGAACATTATTTTATTATGGCTTATTGAGAATGATCTGTTTATATAGTCCCTGTTTGATATATTAGTTTCATAATATATTAATATTGATTGTTTGCGTTTTCTGTACCTTTGTCCAGAAACTCTGCTTGTTCATGTCATGTTTGCCCTACTTTAAGCAATTGTGAGACAGAATGGACTGTCCCCAAGGATGCAAGTAGAATGCTCGATGCTTCTTGTGTTGAGAATACATTCATATTGATACATTGATCTCTGGGGTGAATTTTTTAAAATTCAAATGAATTCCTGCCGGAGACCAAACATTCCCCTTTCTTTCCAACCTCGAAAATCTAAGTAATCTTAATCGCTTTTTAGCACAATCAGTGTGAAATGTGGGCAGGCTGCATACACGTAGTACAATGCAGAGCAGATACCTTGGCTACCAGGAACAAGCTCTGCATGTTCTGTTCCATGGGCTGAGCATGTTTGCAAGCCCAAGATCCTTTGCACAATTCTGTTTTCCTTACTACAAGCATGAATACATGACTACAATAGTTCACAGTTCATTGCACTCTACAATACATTGAGGTCATAATGAGATTGTTAAGGTTCTGTAGGGTGACTAGACATTGGTTAGCAGATACTCAGATATCCTATCTCTTTGTGTACTGTCTACGGGTGTTTCTGTTCGCGCCCCGATGCCTGTGGGCTGCCAGCGCAGTATAAATAGATAAATAAATAAAAAAGCCTGATCTATCTAACGAGGATTATTTTTCATGTTTATCATCGTTACCGCTTTCCCAATGATTAACGGAAAGTGACGCTTTGCATTCACAACAAAATTATAATGTGAATATTTGCAGGCTTGCCATCAAAGGTTTCAGCAATTACACAATAGATTCTGTGAGTTTAGAACATAACTTCATTATGTTTTGGCACTAATGGGACCATTAAGCAGGTTCAAAAGAGTGCTAAGTGTGAATTCTCTCTTCTTTCTCCCTATCTCAATAAATACATTCAAACAATACATCCTTTAATAGCTATATCAGGTCCTCTCACTTTGCCCTCCTTCCAATGCATGGGAGCTCTATTGAAAAAGCCATCCAAGGTGGGTCTTGCCTCTCCTTTCAAACAACTGTATCCTGCTCGCTCTTTCACCCAATCTTGAACATGCCTCCCACCATCGCTGATCCACTAGCTGAAGAGGACCATGCAAATCCACCTGTAATACCAGTTAAGTCGTGGTCTGCTACCTTTCTACTATAAGGAATCCCTTCTTGCTTTTTCATCTGCCTTCGACTCAGCAAAAGCTTACTACTATACAAAATGAATCTTTTCCCTTTACTCCCATCCCTGCAAACTCTACCCTTCAGATGTTGTCTTCTTCAAAATATCCAAAATCAGGGATACTCTGACCGTCATTCTATTCCCTTCATTTCTGCAACACCACTTCCAATGCTTCCTTGGCTCTACTATCATTCTCTCCCAACTCTGTTACCTAGTTGACCCCATCCTAATACTCCCAATGGGCTCTCATTTCTCCCTTCTTTTCAACCTATCTTGCGGCCTGGATATTCCTGCTTCATACAAGATTTCAACTATCCTAACCATCAACATCAAGTCCTGTGCTGACTCTAATGACACTACCAACTATTGACTTGTGTCTCTAGTGCTCGACCATATTACTTTGTCCCTGTGGAAGAAAGCATGTGTTACACCTTTTAATCTTGATTCCACATGAGGCATTTGATAGAAATGGAACTAACACATGCCTCTGACTTCCTTACCACTGCCTAGTACTACATACTCTCATCAATCTGTTACCTCCTTGATCAGTCTCCTTCATTTGACATTGGTAATAACCCCTACCTTCTTCTCAAACTTGCTAACATTGCCATTAATGATTCCGCCCTAGTATGCATTGCTTTCCATCTACTCCCCGCCCTCTACAACTAATCCAGAACAGGACTGCAAGACTTGTCCTTGGCCTCAAGCCCAAGGATCATATCTCTCCAGCCCTGAAAGCTCTTAATTGGCTTTCAGTGGCTGCAAGGATTATGTTTAAGACGCTCTGCATTGCCCACAAGGCCTTCTGGGGCCTGGGTCCGAAATACCTTCAACTCTCCCACCAGAAAAACCTTCCTACTCAAGCTTTTCCTTCCTCCACCTTCAACTCCCTTCAGGGTCAGTCGATTTTCCAAGCAACGAGTTGTTGTCAGATTTTTTTCTTCAGCTGTGGCCTCCCTCTGGAACAACCTGCCTCTCTGAAACTTGAGGAGAACCATCTTCTGTTCCGGAAGCACCTCAAGGCATTCCTCTTTGCTTCTTCCTTCTCTCTTCCTTCCCCTGCTGATCTCTGTCTGTATTTGCACTGGGCAACTGGCTACCCTCTGAAGCCAGGCCCAGATCCCTGCCCACGCACCTGCATACCCGCACTGCCCCCTGGCAACCCTTGCAATTAGGTCTATATCTGCAACCCTACAGTCCCCTACCTGCACGACACCCGTTGTCTGCGCTGAATTCTTGCACTTGCCATCTGCTGCCCACACTACCTGTTGTTTTTTGATCACATGTTCAGCACTTTCCACTCACCTGCCCCTTTTGTCCTCCAATGTACCCCTCCCTTGCCTTGTCGTGCTGTGAAACACTTGTGTATGGACGCACTATAAATAAAATCTCATATCTATCTGACTAGTTCTGTTTCCTTGTCCACAGCCACCTATCTTCCAGTAGGTATTCCCCCTAGGGTCTGGTTCTGACCCACTTGTCAGGCTCTACAAACATTTGCTACTTTGGCCATCTATTATCTAATGACACCCTTCCTTCACTCCTGACCTATCGTCCCATATATCAGTCTCTGTCACCTGCCACTGGATTGAACTTGGATCCCCTAAGCTCATCTCTTTCAAGATTTAAGTTATCTACCTTCCAGCTCCCAGAGTTGTACCCCTTCTCACTATCCTTTTACCCTGAACTCTCCAAGAGTCTCACAATCATGAGGTCTCTGGCAGCCAACTAAAGTTCCAGCATTAGAGTAACTCCACTGCCACAGAAACTGGGTTAAGTCTTCCGCATACATGAATGACAACATCTTGATTTCCACCCTGGTCCTCAACTCGTGCACTACCTCTATCTAGTGCTGTAGCTTCCTTGTAGGTCTTACTTTCTACTACGTACCCACCCCCTGATAATATTAACAACTTTGCAACTTGCACTTTCTAAAACCCCCTATTCTCCTCTCCTAAATCTACAAATCAACCTAATACAGGTCTATGCCACACATTTTATCACAACAGATTCTGTATTGTATAACTTCTTTCAGGAACTCCCCCCTACAATCCAAGCTCTCTTTACTCACCATTGTGCACCATGCAATGTCAAGCCTTGCCCAGTTTGACAGTCTCCCAACACCGCTCCACTGCCCTCTGATTCTGTGCCTTCACTCTCCTTGCACCTACTGACAAACTCAGCACCTCTGAAACTCAAAGGAATACATACCCTCTGCTCACCTTACACCTGAGCTAAATCATTCCTTTCAGAGGAGATTAATCTATCTTCCCGATCTCCCATTTCACGCCTGCCTTGTATTGAAATATAATATGCATACACTTTTGCAATTCTTTGGTATTCTCATTTCTCATTGCTTTCTATCACCTCCACCACCACTCATTTATCATTCAGAAATGTATTTTCTTAAGGACCCTGAAAAATGATTAACATTTTATTATCCTCGTGCACAACATTGCTGAATGAATTATTCAACCCATTTCTCAATAAATACAAAAATACAAACTTCTATACAGATGAAGACTCACTCTTTCAGCTAATGCCATTTCTTTTCAATTGGACCACATTTGTTTTCTACTGAATTCTCTCCAAACATGCATGAACTCTAGCAAACAGGATGGATCACTACTTTTGTTTCTGCAACATCCCCAGGTTTATGTATCAAACTAGCCTGCATGTTTATTGTTCATATTTTTTTCTGGCTTACATTTTCACTTCAGAAGCTCATATTTGAAATCTGTACAAATAAAGTAGCAGCTTGCTCTGTCCATCACTCACCAGAACACCCACTTTAGTATCCGAACGAATATCATATCCACTTGCAGAAAATTGCTCCTGTAGACAACAAGCTCCGACCACACAAATTCTGTAAGCGTGTGCTGCTCAATAGGGTAAAATAGGATGTTTCAATCGGGAGACATCCAATTCGGGAACTTCTCCACCCAACACAAACATGTTGCGCACAATTTGTATTTATTGAATAAAGTTCTTTTTTTGAACCTGGGAACCCTCAATTTAATAATATTGATTCCCAACAGCCTCTGTCTCCTTTCTGAACATGAATCACGCAAGGTTTTATCAAAGGTCTATGTATTAATAACATAGAAATAAATAAATACATTTAAATATCAACCAATTGGCCATTTATTAACTTCCGATATCAAATAATAATATGATGAAATATGATCAATAAACTGGTTGCATCACTATTCTATGCTACATTTACTCGAAAATACCTTTGAAAACACACATGCACTATGGGCTGAAAATGTATAAGGATCGAGGATAAATCTTTTATTTGTTAAAAACCCAAATTAAACTTCCCATTGGTTGAAAATGATACCTCCCCCTTACTCAATAAACATGTAACTTTCAAACAGCCTTCGCGAAAACTCAATTGAAATACTGACTACTTGAAATTGCTGTATTTAAATAGCTTGTGAAAAGGAAACTGTATGCTCAACCTGTATGTTTGCTAAATTGCCAACAGTGGTGTTTCTATTCCATTAATGTGAAAAAGTGCATATTTCTCATTTTCAATGGGCAACGTAAGGAGGACATTTCCAATGAATAATCACTGTCTCTGCTTCTTCTTGAATTATTTAACACTGGTAACAGGACTCCACTGGGTGATATGACCAGGGAGTAACTTAACTACACAATGCTTCTAGGTAATGTACGCACACAGTGAGGGTGGTCAGTCAAAATATCGAAAACAAAATGTCGAAAGACAATAATGTCGAAAACAAAACGTTGAAAAATATTTTTTTTGTTTATTTTTTGGCTCTAGTATATAAAAAAAGGTTAAAAAAGGTAGGGTGGGAACCCCCCCAATAAAAAACGTATTAAAAAAGAAATTCGACTTTTTATTTTTCGATGTTTTTTGTTTCGAAATTATGATTTTAGACTTTTTTGTTTTCGATGTTATCACTATGAACCCACAGTGAGATATTGACTTCTGAAATACTTCTTCTGCACTCGACGTCTTCACACAGAGAAGGAATATGGGGATCTCCTTGTATACACACCATAGGACCCAATATATCAAATATATAATTCTAGACACACATACACTTCTGAAATATTCTCCAACTTCTAAAGACGTTCAATCAATTTATATATTCAGCAACACTTAATAGCCAAAACTTAAAATGGCCCATTTCTGAGTCGGTCTGCAATATGCCATGCCAGCTCTACAGCGTCTTGCACAATACCTTTAGCACACTGCAAAAGAATCACAGACCAAAAGGTCGCTGTAAGCTTGCAGTTTATGTTCTTTGAAATTAATTGCAGTGTTTTCTACAATTCAATAAATATTACAAATATCCCCCTTTTTCTCTGTAATTTACATGGCAGTGACTAAATGGGGTTTGAGAAGTTCCTTGAAGAATTTTGGCAGGGAGATATAGATCATGATAGTGGCACCGAAAATGCAAGTATGCACCTTACATTATCATTCACATGAGCCATTGTCTGTCATTAGATGTCATTACCACAATATCAAATGCAAAGAATATTCTAATTGACCCCCAGAAACAGTTTGAGGAGTTCAAAACAGCAACTCTGAATAGGAAAATGAAAAAACTCCAGAAGGACATTAAGGACTTCCAACTAGAAGTAGTCTATCCCTATACTGCGGAGAACTATATCCCCGCCAACCAAGGGGGCTCACCAGGTTCATCACCAGGTCCCACAGCAGCAAGACCCCGGAGGAACCGACGCAGAGGGGTAAACTTTTCAGGATCCAGCAGTAGGTCATCTTCTGATGACCTTTGTAAACAACAGGTCCCACCTTTTCAACCAAATTATCCATACCCACCACCACAATGCTTTCCTTTTTTAGGAGGAGGCCCGTTTGGCAACCAACCATGGGGCCCCCCGCAATGGGGACCACCCCACAGAGGAGGCAGACCAGGCAACAGGCAACGCAGGAGACGACTGAGGTTCTGACATCCCAAAACGAGACCTCTACTACCCCAATATTCAATTTGGTGAATATTGAACTCACCAAAGAACAAAAAAGTCTTCTGAACAAGGGGCTTACATTCGTACCGGTCAAGCAAACAGACTGGTACGATCTGGAGATGGAAATTAGAACATTCCTACGAAAAGTAAGACTCCGAACTTTCTTCAAACAACATGAGCCTGACACACAGGAAGAAGTGGAAGACACAGGCCTACACCCAAAATCCACCTTCAGCCCTATGGACAACCAAATACCACCAGAATTGTTAACATTTGAGAAGTGTATCCTTCAGGATCTCGAAAAATTGAAAACCAAGAAAACAAAACTTAAACACAACCTAACCTTGAAGGAGCGACAAGCCCTCACACAACTCCAAAATAATAAAAATATAATAATCAAACCAGCAGATAAAGGTGGGGCCATAGTCATTATGTCAACAACTCAATACAAACAAATGGTACTGACCATACTGGAAGACCAAGAATGCTACTCCACTCTTCGTAGTAATCCAACCAAAAACCTAGAGCAAGAGATTGCAGAAACAGTTGATTTCGCAATGCAACGAGATTGGGTGACAGAGAAAGAAGCAGCATTTCTGATAAGGAAGGGGGGACGTACACCCTGTTTTTACGCCCTACCTAAAATCCACAAGGACCCCATCAAACCTCCGGGACGCCCGATCGTGTCAGGATGCGGCTCAATTTTAGAACCCCTGTGTAAGTTTATAGATACTTTCATACAACCATTGAGCACGCAAACGGATACATACTTATGTGACACGAAACACACGATCACGATCTTTGAGGGCAAAGAGTTTGACCCAGAAACAGATATCCTGGTTACAATGGACATAAAAGCCCTCTATTCTAACATCCCACAAGAGGCGGCCATTGAATGCACGCGGGAATGGCTCACTAGAAACCCATTGCACCAAAGGGTCCCAATCAACTTCATACTTGAACTAATGACCATAGCCCTTACAGAGAATTACTTTGCTTTCGATGGACAGATGTATCTGCAAACAAAAGGTACGGCAATGGGGGCAGCTTTCGCCCCGAGTATGGCCATCCTATACATGGCCACATTCGAAGAAAAATATGTTCTATCACAAACCAACCAGTGGAGGGCACACGTCAGCTCATGGCCACATTCGAAGAAAAATATGTTCTATCACAAACCAACCAGTGGAGGGCACACGTCAGCTCCTGGTTTAGGTACATAGACAACAACATCCTAATCTGGCGGGGGGATCAGACCACCCTTACACACTTCTGCAATGGTTGAATACCTGCAACTATGACATCCAATTCACGATGGAGCACAGTACCAACAAAATCGCATTCCTGGATTTGATGATTCAACACAAGGACGGGAAATCGGATTGTGACCTGTATCGGAAACCCACTGACCGGAACACCCTACTGCACCACACCAGTAATCATCCCAGCCACACAAGAGCCAACTTACCATATGGACATTTTTTACGAATCAGGAGGAACTGCACATCCAAAGATGATTTCAAAAAACACTCAAAAGACCTTACCAACAGACTCAAAACGGAACAAGTTACTTACCTGTAACTGTTGTTCTCCAGCATGGGTCTGGCATGGATTCACTTGCTCATGAATATTCCCCATCGTCAGGCTGGGAATCCTCGGTAAAGAAAAATCAGTATCAGTTTCGTTTCTGATCTGTCTTTCGTAGTAGTAACCAATCACTGATCTCTGCGTCATACTGACCACAGCCAATGACTGCCCTCTCCCTAAGCCCCGCCTCTGGCAGCCATCTTCAGATTTGGTAGCACGTGAAGTGGCAGTATGACCAAGTGAAGAGCTGCAGAGGGGTAGGCGGGAGGGTTCGCATGTGAATCCATGCCAAACCCATGCTGGAGAACAACAGTTACAGGTAAGTAACTTGTTCCTTCTCCAGCATGGGGTCTGGCATGGATTCACATGCTCATGAATAAAAGAATACATAGCAGTACACACATGCACAACCACGGGAGGTGGCAAAGGCTCAACATTAAGCATTATATCCAAAACTCAACATTAAGCAATTCTTACCTCCTCACCAGGCTCATTTTAGGCGAACAGGTTGCGCAGCACTGCTTGGCCGACCCTGGACTCCTCCCTGGAATCCAGATCGATGCAGTAGAATTTCGTAAAGGTGTGCGTCGACCTCCACGTAGCAGCCCTGCAGATGTCCAGCAAGGGCACACCAGATAGGAACGCTGTGGTAGCTGCGATCGCTCTGGTGGAATGGGCTCTCGGACGGCCAGGCAGCGGTCGGTTTGCCAACCGATGACAGTACATGATACAGCCGGAGAGCCATCTGGAAATGGAGGCCTTCGAGAGAGCCTTCCCCTGATTGACAGGTCCAAAGTTCACAAAGAGTTGTGACGTCTTCCGAAAACACTTTGTGCAGTCCACGTAGAACTTCAGCGCTCTAGCCACATCCAGCGAGTGCAAAGTACTTTCAGCCGGCGACGAAGGCGACGGGAAGAAAACAGGCAACACCAAGGGTTCGTTGAGGTGGAAGTCCGACGGCACCTTGGGCATGAAGGAGGGGTGCGTCCTGAGCACTACCCTCATGTCGTGAAAAGTCAAGTACGGGGGCTTGCAGGAAAGGGCCTGGATCTCTCCCACCTGTCGTGCGGAGGTCATGGCCACAAGAAACGCTGTTTTCCACGACAAGAACTTCAACAGAGCCGAATGCAGAGGCTCGAACGGAGGTCCCATGAGCTTGGTCAGCACCACGTTGAGCTCCCACGCCGGGGCCGCGCCTTCACCGGTGGGAACGATCTGAACAGTCCCTTCATGAATTCTTTCACCAGACGATGAGACCACAAAGACGTCCGCCCCGTGGTTCTGGTGTATCGGGAGATCGCAGCAAGATGAATCTTGTTGGACGCGTGCACCAGTCCAGCTCTGGCCAGCGTCAGTAGGTACGGCAGTACCTGTGGAGCCGTAATCCGTAGAGGGTTAATCTTCAGTGTGTGGCACCAGACAGAGAACCTCTTCCATTTGTGTCCATAGCATTTAAGAGTTGAGGACGCCCTGGCCTTTGCAAGAACCTCTCTGCAGTCGGCCGGTATGTCATAGCCTCCAAACTCTAACGCTGCAGGTGCCAGGCCTGCAAGTTCAGCGACTTCGGGTGGTGATGGAGGATGGCGCCTCCTTCCCTGGAGAGAAGATCCGCGTCCACTGGCAGCTTGATTGACGGGGACGCTGACAAGTCCAGAAGGTCCGGGAACCATATCTGCCTCTGCCACGCAGGTGCGACGAGGATCATCCTGCACCGTGACCTCTTGAGCTGGTTGATGAGCCGGATCAGCAGCGGCAATGGAGGGAACGCGTATAGAAACAGGCCCTCCCAGGGGAACGAGAAAGCATCACCAATGCTCCTCGGCTGGGGAAACCTGCTGGCGAACCTCCGGCACTTGGAGTTCGTCGCCGTCGTGAACAGATCTATCTGAGGTGTGCCCCATCGTCGGAAGAGGCGGTCCACTAGATCCTGTCGTAGTTCCCACTCGTGGCACGAGCGCAGCTCTCTGCTGAGCGAGTCGGCGATGGTGTTTTTTATTCCTGCCAGGTGAAACGGCACCAGAAACATCCCTTGGGCGACAGCCCAATGCCACAGAACCTGCGCCTCCTTGGACAGGGCTGGGGATCTGGTACCGCCCTGCTACCTGATGTAGAACATGGTGGTGGTGTTGTCGGTGAAGATCCTCACCACCTTGCCCTTGAGGGACGGAAGAAAGGACCTGAGGGCCCAAAACACTGCACGGAGCTCCAGGACGTTGATATGGAGGGACTTCTCCGTCGGAAGCCAAAGGCCTCTCGCGTGCAGATTTTCGGTGTGCGCTCCCCACCCTTCCAGGGAGGCATCCGTGGTCACTGTCTCCTGGTGGCCGGGGGTCTGGAAGTCCATGCCCGCCGTCAGAGGCGCGCGGGTGCCCCACCACCGGATCGCTCGTCGGAAACTCTCGTCGAGTGTGATCCTATCCTCGAAGCTGCCCGTCGTCTGGATCCAGCGTGCGTCCAGGAACTCCTGCAACGGGCGCATCCGGAGCCTGCACAGGCGGATGAGATAAATGCAAAAAGACATCATTCCGAGGAGGGACTTGATGGACCTCACCCTGGCCGCGTCCGCAACCAGCATCCGCTGCACCTTGCCCAAGAGGGCCCTCGTCCTTTCCTCCGACGGAGAGGCCAGAAGCGACACTGTGTCCAGCTTCGCTCCCAGAAACAGCACGTCTTGCGCGGGCACCAGGTGGGACTTGGCGTAGTTTATGGAGAATCCCAGGTCCGTGAGTAGTTGGACGGTCCTTGCCGTGTGCTCCACGGTGAGCTCCTTCGTCTTCGCCCGGATGAGCCAGTCGTCCAGGTAGGGGTAGACGTGGATCCCCTCTAGGCGCAGCCGCGCCGCCACAGGTGCGAGGCACTTGGTGAACACCCTGGTGCTGACCTCAATCCGAAGGGAAGGGCTCTGAACTGGTAGTGACGCCCTGGGACCACGAATCTGAGAAACTTTCGGTGTCCCTTTAGGATGGGGATATGGAAGTAGGCATCCTCCAAATCCAACGACGACAGGAAATCGCCCTCCTCCAGTTGACCCAGGACGTGTTGGAGGGTGACCATCCTGAACTTCTGTGCCTTGATGAATTTGTTCAGTCGTCGTAGGTCCAGGATGGGACGCCATCCTCCCGTCTTCTTCTTCACGAGGAAGTATCTTGAGTAAACTCCGGAGCCCCGAAGCCTCTTTGGGACGAGCTCGCTGGCGCCCTTCCAGAGCATCGCCCTTACCTCCAAGAGAAGTTGAGGGACGTGATGTTTCTTCCTGGCCACAGGGGGGACGAGTGGGCACCTCTTTAGAAACTCGAGCGCGTGACCCTGAGCCAGGGCGTCCAGCACCCAACCCCACGGCCGGTTCAGTCCTGCTTCGACAAGGCTTTGCCGCCTTGTCCTCCTTGGCGACGGCAGCGGGGTCCGCCCGACTTGCCTCGTCCCCTGTAGGCTTCCTGTGACGACGAACGGGCCGCTTGACGATAGGTGGAAAATTCTCCGCTGGAACCTTTGGAGGCACCCTGTTTGCCTCCACCGCTCCGAAAGGGCGGCCGTCGTTGCTGGAGAACACCAAGAGCCCGGGCCGTCTCCGTGTCCGCCTTGATGGCCTGTAGGGAATCGTCCACTGTTTTCCCAAACAGGTTGCTCCCGTCGAAGGGCATGTCCAAGACTCTGGTCTCCACGTCCTGACGGAAGTCAGTAGCCTTGAGCCATCCACGCCGCCTAAGGCACACGCCGTTGCCCAACTGGTGAAATCCAGTGTCCGCGATGTCCGTCGCTATCGTAATGGCGTGGTCCAACGCCACTTCTCCTTTCTGCAAGATCTCTAGGGCCTCCGCCCTCTTGTCGTCTGGTAGGAAGTCCAGCAGGGGGGCGAGTTTGTACCACAACTCCCTGTCGTAGCGGGCTATGATAGCCAAGGCGTTGGCAGCCTTAATCATCGTCGCTGCCGATGAGATGACTCTGCGTCCCATCGTGTCCAATTTCTTTCCCTCGTTGTCCGGCGGGGAGGTTGATGTAGAGGCCGCGCCGCGCCCGCGTTCTTCATGGCCGCCGCGGAGACGACCGAGTCCGGGGTCGGCTGTGCCCGAAGGCACAAGGGGGCCGCGTCCGGGACCCGGTACTTCTTCTTGTACCGATCCCTTCTAGCCGGCGTTGTGGATGGGTTCTTGCAGAGGGCGAGACCCTCATCCCAGATATCGTCCAGTAGAGGTACAGCGAGGACCGTCTTCCTCTTGGTCTCGCGCCGTTGATAAAGGAAACCTTCCTTCTTCTTCTCTTCCGGGCAGAGCTGGAAAAGCTCGGATGCCCTGGCGATCATGGCGTGAAACGATCCAATCTCGTCGGGCGGGGAAGCCCGGGTGGGAGGTGACGACGGGAGATCCTCGTCGTAAAACTTCGTTGTCAGTACCCGTCGCGGCCGTGTCAGTCCCCGTATCATCCCCACGTGTCGTGGACGGGGAGGAGGGCTGAGCAGGACGCGAAGGTTGAAAAGGAGGAGGAGGATGAATCCTTCTTCTCTTAAGAGGAGGGCTCCCAGAAGGGCCTGGCTCCGGGTCCCCCGTCGGGAGTGGTTCCTCCGTTGGTGGTAACGGCAGTCTCGTCCTTATCTCCGAGCATAAGGACTGTATAGCCAACAAAATGGCCGCCGAGTTGTCTTGCGGCACTGGTTGAGGGGGTTCTGACGGGCGATCAGGAGCCCCGTCGGCACCCTCGACGTTCTCGTCGTCTCCCACGTCGGGGTCCCTCCCGACAGGATGGTCTTCTTCCATGCCAGCGCCGTGGCCTAAGACTTCGATCAGCTCCTCCTCAGAGGTTGAGGCCGAATCCACGACGACCTCCTGCCCCCCCTTTTTCTTCTCTGTCGGAGGTTTCACGGGGGTCCTGTCGATGGGCATGAAAGAGGACTCCCTCCGCGGTGGGAGGGAGATTCTGGGCCCCGAGGTCACCACCACTGTTGTAGCCTCCACAGGCTGAGCCAGGGCCACCGCGACTGTCTCGATAGAGGCCTTGGCCGGATGGATCAAGGCTTTCACCACCTTACGTGCGCTCACCGCCTTCTCCTTGGGGGGAGGGTCACCACCTCGCTCCCCCTCCGATGGGGCCTTCGAGCACGACCGGGGTCTCTCCAGGAGCTTTGCCGGGTGCTCGGCCTTCCTCTTACCCGAGCCAGAGCGTTGGCTCGTGGTTGATGGCGCCGGGGAGGATGCGCCCTGCCTGGCGCCCGTAGAGCCCGACCGTTCGGCGCTCCCGGTGCCAGCGGACTCGCGGTACTTGGCCTTCTGTTGGACCCGTGTCGCCGGGGCGCCCTCAAAGGTCTTAGAAGACCGCTCGGACTTCTTCTTCTTCTTCTCGCCTGACGGGCTCTTTCCTTCCAGCCAGTTGGCGAGACGCTGATGGCGGTCCTTCATGGTCTGCTCCGACATATTGCCGCAAAATGCACAGTCCTTCTCCACGTGCGTCTTGTCTTCATGCAGGCAGTAAAGGCAAAGGGAGTGTTCGTCCTCCTTGAAGACATTCTGAAGCTGGCATCCAGGGCAGACCCTGAACAGCTTTCCGGGCGTCGAGCTTCCCTTCTCCTTGGCTATGTCCGAGATGGGCCTGAGAAACTTCTGGAGTCCTCCAAACGTGTGGCTTGACGAAATCTTCACCCTTGAGGGGCATAGAAGAATCCGACACGGGTCCCCGTTGATCGGATAAAGAACCGGTGGAGCTTGAGGCTCTTTTCACCGAAAAAGAGAACATTTTCCTAAGAAAAAGCGCGAAAAAAGCACTAACGCTCGAGAGCAATAGCACGAGGATCCCAACACTTGAACGTGCGGTAAAAATCTGAAGATGGCTGCCAGAGGCGGGGCTTAGGGAGAGGGCAGTCATTGGCTGTGGTCAGTATGACACAGAGATCAGTGATTGGTTACTACTACGAAAGACAGATCAGAAATGAAACTGATACTGATTTTTCTTTACCGAGGATTCCCAGCCTGACTATGGGGAATATTCATGAGCATGTGAATCCATGCCAGACCCCATGCTGGAGAAAAGAGGGTATCCGGAAACAGCTCTTAAACAAGCAGTCAAAAGAGCCCTCAACACAATAGAGATACACTATTGGAACAGGATAACTTAACAAGACAAGATGGAGAGGATGAGGACCGGCGGACATGTGTGATCATGCATGGGGTACACACATCCCAAATGAAAAAAACTATACGGAAACATTGGCACATAGCCAAATTCAATTTATCAGATGACCCACCTCCTCGCTTTGCATATAAATGAGGTAAGAACCTGAAGGAGTCCTTGGTCCCTCTCTTTTTCAACCTGACCTGAGGCATCAATCGGAGTTCTACAACCACTACAAGGACATTACCCATGTGGCAACTGTGCGGCATGCAAAGTTACGACAAAACTGAAATCATTCAAAATAGGTCAACGCGAATGGCACCTCTGAGACCACACTAACTGCAAAAGTGAATGTGTGGTATAATGTATCGAGTGCCCATGTGGACTAAAGTACGTGGGCCAGACCACGAGGGCAGTTAATCTACGTATATCGGAACACCATTCACGGATCAGGTGTAAGAACATAACCGCTCCTTTGGTGCCCCATTTCATCACAGCCAGACACACACCTAATGACCTCATCTGGTGGGCACTTGAGAAGGTGAAGAGAGGCCCTGACCCGTTGAAAAGCTTACTACACTGAGAGTCCAGATGGATATTCCGGCTGGATACGTACCATCATGGTCTGAATGAGTCCTTCCAACCTAGCCTATTTTGATCTCCCGTGTCCCAAGGGACACACACATACCTCACCCATGATCTGAGGGGGGTGCATCACAGCAATGCCATTGCTTCTCCCTCCCAGGACCAAATAAGATACATGGGCACGGGCTGCAGTCTGCACTACTTCCTGTGATATATGCTGGGCCAATTGAATCATTCTCTCACTCAGATACACAAGCAGGATCCCCAGTATTCCCCACCTTCTGGCTCTACTGGCGTCCTACAGTGACGTGCCTGCACGACTCGCACGACCAGACATACAGCCCTATTGCTCGCAAGTCTCACACGGGCATATACCTCCACACATATCCCTGGCCCACTATCCAGTGATACCACTCGTGGCATTATCACGCACAGTGACATGCCCTGAGCCGTCACAGCTCAGGCATTGTCTGTTACCCAGGGAACACAGAGCCACCAATCATGAAGCACGCCACGCAACGAGCCTCACGGCTCCTGACATTGCGCCAATTAGAATCCAGCTCCCTGTAGCGGTTGCCACAACTACCTGGAGGCATTCGCACACTCAAGACTCCTGTATGGCGTACAACTAGCTGCAACAGGAGACACGGCACAGGCAGTGAACAGGTGAGAAACGGCAAGACAGCCTGAGCTTCTCATTCTTCACGCACGAGTCACGGGATAAGGGGAGAGGGATACGAACAGTACTACATTACCGCTCCCAGTCCCCCGGCCATCGCGGGTCAGATGACATCAGTAATACACTTTCCTCCCACAGACAGACGCTTAACCTGTCCAGTAGCAAGCGCTGCAGAGAAGTGGTCGTTCCCTCGCACAGTCCAGATTGCACCTCAGCGACTGTAAGATGGCACACCGACCACCACGGAAGCACAGGTCTACACACAGAGACCAAGATTAAGGTAATCGGGCATCACTAGCCCGATACTCTCAATTCACTACCCTTTTCTAAACTAGGTTTCTGATAAGAGTTGACCCCCCTCTTCTTTCTCTACTTTTTGTCCCCTCCTTCCACATCGTATCTCCAGAGGCACTGAGGACTATACTAACAACCTCTCTACAGTCTGCACCAGCAGCCATCTGCCACGGGTCCTATGCGAGTGCCCCACCCTCCCCGGATTTTCCAGGAGACTTGGGATCTTGTTACCGACGACGCCACGAGCACAGCCGGTACCTAGAGCTTTTAAATCACTAAATACAAGCTGCACTATCAGCTCTATAAACCTGAGGTAATCCCACACTTTTCTTCTCCCCCCCCTTGTCTTTCTGATCTTGATGCAGGGTCTACCGATTGGACGCCCTGAAGAAGGTGCCCTGTACTTTGCAAGTACGTTAAAGCACCGAAATGTGCACACACTAATCAGCGCATAGATGAGGACCATGGACAGAATATTGACCTTTTCTTCACCTATTAGTGTATTAGACAAATGTTTTTGAACACGTTGGCTACATTTAGAGATATCCCTAAAAGTCCAAAGACCTAGACTTTAAAAAGTCAACCTTGAGCACTGAAGTTGAGAGAACTGTTAATAATTCTCTGCTCAAATAACCAACCTTCGAGGAAACTGCGCCTCAGAAATCATGTGACAGTCCATACAGGTTCTATAATTGTTCTGTTTGATTGTATGTCACGAAAAATATGTTGCAGGAAATATGTAGTCTGAATTTATGCTTATTCCTTCTCTGTACATTGATTGTTTGGCACAAAGAATTGAAAGTGCAACACGGTTATATTTTGTTTTGTTTTGGTTACACACTATATATATGAGTCACTGTAAATTGGTCGTTACACACTTGTACCATATAAATTGTTCTTTTACTATATAAATTGTTTTCTCAATACACTTGGTTGCATATGGTCATTCTTCTTTAGTTTGGCAGCCACAGGGCCCTAATTAATAGAGGCAATTGTACAAACTACAGAAACAGACATAGACGGCGGCCAATACAGAGAAATGTGAAGAGCTCCTCAGTAGTCCCCTTGTCTAACATCCAGTGATGACTCAGACAAAGACAAGGCAGGAACAAGTTTTATGCCCCCATCAATCGAAGGAGGGCCACATAGAATTTATAAACTGGGGAAGGGGGCAACCTTTTCTTTGTTGGCATTACTGCATGGCAGCACATGGACATGTAAAGCTGAACCTTACATAAAGTGGCGCTGACTGGTCTATGAAGCACTACCTATTTTATAGTGTACTAGGGATGTTGAGGATGCACTTAGCATGTGACACAGCACTTGGACATGTGTTGATGTGACTTATTATGCCTCTGTGTTTATCTGACAAAAGATGGTACTGTTAACACCCTGTTGATTAATTTTTAGAACAGCTGAGCCTAGATATGATTTGGTTAGTCCCGGTAGTGGAATACAAAACTCTCACTCAATCAATCAATTGCTTAAAAAAACGGACCTTGTGTGATGCTGGAAATCCATTGGAGGGACAGGGCCACCATGTCGTTGTCCTCTACTCCCTTATCATTTGTGTTCTGTGTTGTTTTCTGCACAGGAGTCCATGTGGAACTCCTGGCAGTTCAGCTCTTCCTCTTTTGGTTGTGGTGAACAGACCCTTTGGATACCCTTATGGTACCTATTTTTTATTTTATTTATTTTATTTTTACATTTATAAAGCGCTCACACAGCCCGTGGGCATCGAGGCGCTGTTACAGTAATTTGTTTTTCTTTTTTTTTGCGTAATTGCTTGTTTTTGTCTTAGTTACGTATTTATAACATGCTTAAACACCCAGAGGTATCTAAGCGCGGACCCGGGGATCGAACCTGTGTTGCTTCGTGTCGTCTTGCTTCCAATACGCGCACGCTGCCGCTGAGCTATCCTCCCGGGACAATGGGTGGGGGTACAATCATGTACCCCTAGTGTATGTGTTTGGGCACCTGTATGTGGCCCACAAAGCAGGGTATGGGCTGGTGGCAGCTCCATGCTGAATTTGACAGGTGCTCTGAGCATCCTCCATTTTAGGATACCCACGCCCTCCCATTGGAATCAGTTGATTCCCGATAGGAGACAAGATGGCCCCTGTGACTTCTTGCTTTCTATTGCTTGTTACCTTGTTTTTCTCAAAGTCCTGGGAAGCCCTGGCTCTGTCCCTTCCCCTGACTGGCTGTTGGGTGGAAGTTCCATATATGGTATTGTGGGGAATGCCCTTCTGAATAATTGGCTGCCCGAGCCTGGCTCTGCAGTGTAAATGAGCAACAGAACAGTATATCTGGGGACCTCTCACTGACTCGAATCGTTCAGATGCTGAACTCGAAACTTGATTCTTAAACTTGAAGCCCACCTGGAAGAAGGCTTTGCTGCTGCTTTCCTGCGACGCAATCCAAAAGCTGTCGTGTCTCCAAGAACTGATGCAAGAGAGGACCTGGCTCGGAGAACTCTTCCCAAGCTACGAGGGAACATCGTGCATCAGCTCATCTTCATCAAGACACCCTGGTAGTCAGTCCCAACAGCTGTCGACTGGAGACGGGGTCCACAGAGAACACTGAAGTAAGCGGCAGGACTTTGAGGTGGTCGGCGTCCATCACCGTCGACTGAGTTTCGGAGGACCGCTGTAACCTCGTTGACAGAGCCGCAATACTTCAGTGCCCAAAACACATTGAAATCAAGGACTCCCTTGCCATCACCGCCGACTGCTTTGTACTGCCGGAGAAATTCGAGGTCACCGATGAACCGAGGAGAATCCGCCGGTGGGTTTCCCATCACCGGAAGTCCAGAAAGACGTTGACGAAGATCCAAAAGCCAGCTGTGGCGAGTGATGATCGTCGAAGCCAAATGCTGATGACCCAACGCCCTTCCTGGGAATACATTCTTCATCGATCTGCTTTGCAGCAATAAACTTTGCAGCTTTCCAGCAACAAACTTTCATCATCCACCTGCAGGACTCTTAATCAGCCAGTCCGGAAAGAACAGTGGTGGCGGATTTACCACCACCGTTCTTTCCGGACCAGCAGGGTCATAATGAGGCCCATGGTCTCTAGGCCCAAAGTTGGTGCATGATTAAGAAAATGTAATATTTTAAAGTCACCTTTTTTCTATACTACAATTGTCATTTTAAACAGATTAGCATTCAGCATTATAAAATGTGCCTGTCAATCCAACACGTTTATTGATATAAAGCTGATTTTCAGTCCTTTATAGGAAATAAAAATAGACACCAGCTGAAGGATTCAGACTTAGTTCCGTTTTTCTTTTTCAACCAAATGCTGTGCTTTTCATCTCAGATTGGACTGTTTTCCATTTGTATAAGGATTTTCTGGTACTTGGAAATATTTGATCTCAGACCTTATCAGTTACCTAGGACATACATTTGGATTGTAGATGGGCTGGAACCATTGCACATAATTGAATGTCTTCAGATTAACAAGACATGAATAGTTGGGGTGCAACATTTTAACATTTAAAAAAGTAGTCTTTGCCTTGCATGAACCATACATACATTGTGTTCCTTTTGTTATTTCTTTGCTCTTTTGGAGACTTTCATGCTGCAAATAAATCCTTGTATTATGCAATTGATATTTTCCATTGAAACTTTCCACATATAATCGACCTTCACTCTTCTGCCTCATAATCCTATGCTTGTCAGTGTCCCTTTCAATAAATGGTGTTATATCCCTTTCACTTCCTGTATGGTGTTGTACATGTATTTAACGGACCTCCTCCCTTCTTCTCTTTGATTGCTAACAATATTGCTGCATTTAATACCTGCTTCCATCCATCACTCTGTCATCATCCCGAAAGGTTCTAACACGACACTGCCAGATGCACTAGATATTTAAATGCTACAGGTTTTGTGTCCTAATATTGGCACCAACTCTGCGATCCGTTGGGTAATATAGGTAGATTTGCAATAGCAGTCAGTGCAAATAACCAGTTTACATTCTCTAAGACATCATGAATTACTCAAAATGTGTGGGATTGCAGAGGTATCTCTAACCTGTGTGATTTAAGATCTTAGACGGGGAGACACTTAAAGCATGTTTATGCCTTTTCAACATTGAAATGATTTGGTGCAGAGTTAAAACCCAAACCATCAAGTCTGTGCCGTATTACCAGTCACTATAATTATCCAAACTTCTAATATCTCTGTCATCCACTGTGTTGCAAGAAACAAAACTCTGTTCTTAAAACTGGTGCTCCGATTGCAGTGGTCCAGAGTTTAGATGGCAGGCAGGAAAGATATGCCTTTCCCTGATCTGGAAACCGAGGTATAGCTGCCTATTATGTGTTCTTGTCTGATAGCTAGCTGTGATAGCTAGGGTGATTCAGTTTTGCCATGCATTGCTCCTTCGTTTTTTATGTTTCCAAAATGGGGAAGCTATGGATGACCAGATTTATTTTTAACTCTATCTGTATCAGTAAAATGCATTCAAAAAGTGCCTGTTGGGGAATTAAATGCATGTTGGTCGCTGTATATAATACAAGTATTTCAATCAAAAAAAAGAAAACATTCTTGAAACTACAGTGTCAATAAAATACATTATGGATTCCAATGCACTGTGAAAATCCTATTAGTTGATCCTTCTAACTGAAAGCATTCCCAGCCATCATAACCCATTGTTTTTTGGAATCCTGTTGATGGTATTTTTAACTCAGACATAATAGACAACTAAATTAGAAGGCGAGATCCCAAAACACTGTCCATCTATAATAGCCTCACAAATTAGTTTAATGATTATGACGTGTGCAGTATTGTTATTAAATTGAGCCCAGTGATACATAAACTTTGCACCTGTGATTCTAATTTAGCTGGAAGATTGGACTTCCTCTGGGTGGAAAAATTGAGTTAATACATATTTCTATACACATGTATGCACCTATTCCTCAATCCTGGTAACCATTAGCTGTCTCTCTCATTCTCTCACACTCTCATATGCTGTACTTTGAATTGTCTACAGTTTCAACGTGGCATCTGTTTAATGCATATATTTCTTTGGTTTAAATATTCTGTAAACCATATTATGTTCAATGTGCATGCTGATTTCATTTAATGTGGCGATTCGCTGTATGCTGTACAAGCTTTTCTTTCAGGATCACTGTAAAAACTTTAATATAAGTAAAAACATTTAAATTAGCATTTGTTTGAGTGCTCAGTGTTACTAAACCATAGCTATTAAAATTTCTAGTGATGTGAAACAGATGTCATATGGGGCACAAACCTCACAACTCATGTTAGACTGAATTGAATTCCTTTAATTTCACACAATGAATAACATATGAATAGGATTAACTTTTTCGTAGTTAAGTGCTCTATGCTGCTAACCTGATTTGGTAGCAAAAAGACTGAGCTTTCTTTTAGAAAAAAATGTTTAAAAACCACCATCTAAGATCATGAAGGAGCATGACATTAAAGCATGCCGGATGTATCTAAGCATCAAATAACAGCAGGTCCATATCAATTTTTAAATGTACAAAAATGCTTCATGAATAAAAACTGTTACAAAAAGAACATTTCAAACAATGTACAAGTTGTCTTCTTGCTTCTATATTCAATAAAATACAAATACATTTTTTGCTCTAAAATATGTTTACATACAATCAAAGGAGAACATGCAAGTACACTTTAAAAAAGGCTTTTAAAAACCACTTATGAATACAAACTAAAAATTAGCCAGCACGACTTGTAAAACAATCTTGTGCCCCATTTCTGTTTGAAATATGTACATATTTAACACTTCAATGTGCATTTAATATTTACGAAATAGCTTAAAAAAACAAAAAAAAAAGACAAAGGAACTAACACGGTTTTTTAACTGCACTTCCACATTTCCCAACTTTAGATGTTTTCCTTTTAGTGTTTTGCGAAACTAGACAGGCATCAGTGAAGATCCGGACAACGATTACCCAGTCGCAATGTGCTTCTAACTATCTATGTACTGCACCCCAGTATGAAGTAAATTTAATCACAAGGACCCAAACCAATGCCTTGGTTATTTTAACTTTAAAAATAAGGCTTGGGGTGTAGCTGGTGTGTGGGACAGGGAGATAGGAAATACTGCATCAAAGTACTTGTACGTAGTGGGCTCTGAGGCACGCTTACTTTATTCCACATCCTCCGAAGTTAAACCTCCGAAGACACGGGGACAGAGTAATGATTTATTTATTTTTTTATCAGAATTTTAGTAAGTCTTTATCCTAGCAAAAATATAAATGGAAAGCCCAATACTGAAACACTGATATGGTAGGTAATTAGCTGTGGTAGAACGTATTCAGGGTTAAAACAATGTCATTTGTTGCCTGCCTGTGTGCATTACACCATCCTATATTATCATTATGACACAAATTTGCTTTTCTTATGGTGTACACTTCAACATCTGAAGTATGAATTCCGGACACATCTCTTTTGATAGGGGCTTATTTTCACACAAACGTAGACACCACCATCTCTATCCCTACAAATAGCAGGACTTCTGTTTATGGGACAAACAATTTAGGCCCAATTGCTGCAGCAAGGAATTGCATAACATAGAAATCACATGCATAGTCTCTGTCTTACAAGACCGCCAGAACCACAAACAAATGTAACAAAATCTTCAGATAGCTGGTACAGGTACTTAACACATGGACCATTATGCTTGCACTGATGCTGAAAGGTGCTTTGGAGAATTCTAGCTATGACTTTCAACTGATTATCTATGAAAGCATGTGAAATGTTTGTTTTGTTGTTACAGTAACACTATTTTGTATGGCAGTATAAACCTCTGTAATGTCCAGAAAAATAATTATTGGCTTCAAAGCTCTACAAAATGTCTCAAACAGAAGTCCAGTGAAATGTTCTCCTGCTTCGTTCTATTAAACCTGATCTCACAACCCTTCCCTGGTCCAGATGTTTGCTCCTGTGCATGAGATCAATATTAGCTATCTCATAGACTAGGGACCAGGATACAAAAAAACACTAACTGCATAACACTGATCGGTGTAATCGGCATTTCTAGAATGGGTGATCTAAATAGATATTCTTCATTTGGCTAGAACTGTATTGGGGTATGGATTAGAAACTGATTCCAGAGATCAGATGCTCAAGCTAAATCGGTGGTTTGGCTACATTTTTAATGGAAAATGTACAGTTTGAAGTGACCTTTTAAGAGACTATTTGCCACAAACAGTTGTTATTCATGCAGACGAACAGCTTTATAATTACATTATGTACAAATATCATTTAAATTTAATTAAGGCAACCACCATTTGGTTTTCTTTTCCAAAGTGGTGAAATACAACTGGAGTGGCAATTACCCTTTGTTCTGCGTTATTGTTTTGAGAGACGAACACCTATTCTTTTTTAAAGGAATAGCTGTGCAGGAATGACCTGTTTTTCTTGTGTTATATATTGTGTTGGGAAATTGTGTTACGTTAGTGTAAAATAACAACAAACCAAGAACCAGTCTCTATTTCTGATGAGCACTTTCATGACTTACCGATTATTTCTTGTGTTCTACCGCTATGTGCTGACCATGATACAACTTGGTTGCTGCCCTTGACAAAAATACCACTGAGTGTACTTGGTTGGTAACATGGCTCCATTATTTTAGAATATCTGTTTGACAATATTCTCAATGAACACGCATGCTTTATGGATAGCACTTGGTGTGTGTGTGTGTGTGTGTGTGTGTACATGTATATCAACGTAAGGCCTCACCCATAGCTCCAATGCTTGCAGCAGGAATCTGAAGTAGGCAACAGTAACGGAGTACATTTACAGTAATTTGTGGATGCAGGCAATTGGGATTATGATGCCCAAGAACTTGCATAACCATAAAAAAACAAAGATTTGAACATATCACAACCAAGATCACAGTTGAGGAATTTACATATTTGTACAGTACTGTAGTACATGATGGTTGTTGATGGCTTTGAACTACCATCAGAAATGGGTCAAAATATGTACTTCCGGTGGGACTTTTGTGTACCAAGTACAACCTTTTTTAAAGATACAAGAATGCAATACAAAGGTGGGGCTCCATTTTGGAGACACTGCCAAGTGCATGGTCGTCTGTGATGATACCTTTTGTAGGTCCAGTGCCATGGGATAAAGCAGTTAACAATATCAGAACAGTGCTGCCTGCCATGCAGAATGAAGAACAAGTATGATGATGTTCTAGCCGATGCCATATGGGATTTGTATGCTCATCCTTCAGTACAGTCCTTAAGTGTGCAGCACCTGTGCTGGGGTTCCATTTGTCTTGGTATTGCTAAGGAAGGCCATTGTGATCATTTCCTCTAGTCTTCCTGTGCCTCTTCACATTCACTTCCTCCTGTTTTCTGTGGCTATGTTTTTCACCTTGTAGGGGGCAGGGAGGCTGGGTCTCTCTGGCCATGTGTACGACCGACTCTATGGTGTCCATGATTGCATCTTTTCTGGGTACCTCCACGACTAGGGAATTCGAAGTGTACCTCTGACCGCGCTTGCTCGGAAGGTCAACACATTTTTCTAAAACTGGCATTTGGTCTCTGGAGTCTTCCTCAAATGAGAAAGGCTGCTTCCTAGGACGCCCTCTCCTCTTCTTAACAAAGTTATTGCCGGTCTTTGATTGTCTCTGTAACCGTTTAGCCTTCAGGATTTTGTTAACATGATCCAAGTTCTTTTTGGTGGACAAAACCTTTGAGAAGTTGCACATCTTGCGAACCTCACATTGAATAGCTTCAATTTCACAACGTTTGTATCGTTTCTTTCCGGGTGGACTATCTGCTGGAAAGAAATTAGATTTATTAAATAGGGATCCAAATACCAAGATCATTTTCTACATTCTGTCGTCTAGGATTATATAGTTAATGTTAAATAGCAGGAAACAATCTAAAGTACCATGACTTTAAACACAAGCAACATCTTGACACCCAATACTCAGGCATGCAGTGCATGAATTATTATTCTCCACTGTGATTTAATTAAGAAAGGTAGAGCAAATATGTGTCAAACATGGTACAAAACATAAAGACCATTGTGTCAAAACACCAACTACTTCCATTCCTAGGAGAACATAGTACTAGTTTTAAGGCGAGCACAACAAATCAAAAACTATTTTAAAATATCAATTTCTAAATTATATATTGAGTTTGCTCCTGAAATATTTAACTGTGATAGGGGGGAGGTGTAAATGTCAGATCCCTTAACTGGTTGTAGAGTTATATTTGAGAATCCTTCTGTCTACTAATTTGCAAGTTGTATAATTTAGTTGGGCCAAGTTAATTCATTAAAGCTTAAGTTGTGCAACTAGATGATTAAGACCAACATATGGATCCAGAGGCTGGGACTGTACTACACAAGAAGTGGCAGGGATTTAAAAAACATGCAATAAAACATCTAAAAGACAGTGAATGCTGTTGAAGGAATGTATGCGATATTTCTTTTACATACAGGAAACTCAATGAATGCTTCTATTATAATGAAACTAAATCAGGTTGTGAGGAAATGTGAGGTTTCCACTTACCCCTACCCCTAACCCCTACTATATTGTTACAAGCTCCAGCAGCACAGAGAAGGGCTGTATCTGTTACAATGCTGTTTGGCAGAACTGGAAGACAGTGGGGCATTTTGTTCCTCTGCCAGGATTAATTTCCAGATGGGCTGCTTGAGAGTCTTCTCTTTAGAGGCTAGTTTTTTGTATATGATATGATGAGCAAGACCCTCCAGAGTTGTGGAGTTTAGCCGCCTAATATATTGGTGCTTTGATTTCAGACGGCTTTTTAGGTGAAACATACAGTTTTCAAGATAAGCCTGGTGGGTAGGGGTGGCCAGGGAAGTTTGTGCAGCATTGCAGAGATGTAATGGAATTTGCAGGCACCTGTAACGAGGCGGGATGTAGCGTGGTGGGCAGCCTTGAGGAGGGTCAGGTGTGCATTTGGAAGCACAGTAAAGAGGTTGTTTCCTCCATTGAGTAGCACTGGAGATGATCCTGTGATGCATGTAAGCTTATCAACTGTGCACCAAATAATTTAAATTGGCCTTCTGCTTCGTTCAGACCGGATGTAGCTTCCCTGACGAATATCAGGCTTCCAGTCCTCAATTTACTATATAACTTTCCTACAACGTGGCAAAGATTCATTGTACAACAGCTTCCCAAACTCATCACAGGAGTCTGTTTGAGCGATCATTTTGGATATTCATTTAGCTTTTTGCATATAGGTTATAGCTAGTGTCACTGATTATTATTCCTTTTTTTCTTTTTTTTTAAACAAATGATGGTCAATGCCACTTCCTTCAAGGAAAACTCTGATGCTTTCAGCATCTTTAGATTTTTTTGAGTGTACTTATTTGTGGATAATGTACGAAGACGCAGCAGCTGCAAATCTGAGATAGTCCCCGTTATCTCCCAGTTACTCTAGTGGAAAGCCTTCTGACCCAGACCCAAGATGAAAAGTCAGCCAACTATCAGCTACACTCACTTTAGTTTGCTTCTTAGTATACGCCCTCAGCCGGTAGAAGCACCCTGGCTTCGCATATTGTGACAGCGATATTGCAATTACTTCATTGGAATGCCCCGTTACAGGCCCGGTGTGTTGCTAGGTCTGGAAAAGATCTGGGGCTATGCTAATGTAGGGACTGTCAGGACCCGGGGCCAGCTAGCCTTTTGGTTGTAGCTGCTGAACAGAGCATCAGAGGCCAGCTTGGAGAAGTTGATGCTTTCCTGGAAATGCAAACCGCTAATCTATGAGCTCAACTCGGTTTTGCATCCTTGAGGTTTCAAAGAAAAGACATTTGCTGGACAAATGTTTCCGCTTGTGTCTCTTTTAATGATTCATTAGCATGGGAAAATCGAGTAAAAGTTAGAATTTTCATCCTACCTTACATTGGGAGGTATTATGAAAAGTCCATGTGGAAATTCTCCTTGTAAAATTCTGCAACTGATGGCTAGCAGATATTGGTAGTTCTCTACTTTCGCATAGAGAGGACATGTGGGATTATGCTTGAAAGGTTAGTGTACACAAACTGGCCGTAATGCAAGGCATAATGGAGGGAGTCAAGCAAAAAAACTCGGGCGCGGGCTTTCATATAAATACAGACCGCAACCCCGGCTTTTCAAAGTCTGGCTCTCATTAATTACAAAACAAAATACATTTTCCATATGTAAACCAAAACCACTTTAAGCTTGTGACTCACAGAGGACAAAGAAGACAGGAATGCCGCCATTTTGGGACTGGAGCTCTGGTTTAATCGCTGTCATTATGGATCCCTTTTGAGTTGCTGGAGGCCATTTCCAGCAACATTCGAAGAAAGCAGTTTTGCTCGACAGCTGGGCTCAGTTTACGGATTTCTTTTAAATAAAGAGATTTTCAAGGAACCCTCCATTAATTACAGGAAGCCTATAGCACTGTCCCATTTCCTATTAGCGCAGCTTCTTTTGAGTTTTTACAGCGTTGTTGCAACATCTGGGTTGCACACCAAGAAACATTTCATTAGACATTTTGAGAAAGGAGGATGAATTAAGTCCGTTTCAGTCAAGCATGTAAATGCCATATGAAGTTATTCACTTATTGCAAGCTTTGCAAACAGTCTATCAAAACATTCCCTTGATTGGACGCATTAAATGAACGAGGTTTGTTTAATTGCTTGCGTGACATGAGGTTAGAAGCTGAGGGCCTCTATAAAGGTGGGCCAGAGGCAGCACAACACAGGGCTGAACCTAAGACGATTAACTTACCTGGAAAAATAGTTTCACCAACAGATATTTGAAATAGCTGAGCATTCTATGCCAATCTTGCCATCTAGTGGTTTGCCCCGGAATTGGAACTTGGGTTTCTTCTTGAATTTTATTAAGTAGGCGTGGGCATGGCTATGTGACTGTGTCCCCTCCCACAATGTCAACCTAGCTTCTGCAATCCATTTTACCTGCAAAGTCAGAGCTCCTGATAAAATGTTGATGTTGATATGATATGCTATTAATAACGCGCTTAATACCCAGAGGTTTCTAAGCACGGGCCCAGGAATAAAACCTGTGTTGCTCCGTGTCGTCTTGTTTCCAAGGCGCGCACGTTGCCCCTGAGCTATCCTCCCAAGACATAAAACGTCAAACTTTTGTTGAGGGAGTAAAAGTGCAATTCCCCTTGTCGAATGGGATATTTTTACACAAGTAATTTTAATTTGAAAATCGAAAGTTTTTTGCTTATAAATACTTCCATTGTGTCCAGGGATTACCATACGTGAGTGTACATGTACGGTGCCTTATAGAAATGTGCGCTTACACTAGGCTCTATGGAACGATGAGCTCTGATTGGAGTAATTGGGTCAGACGTAACAGTCATTTCCCTGGGAAATTCCAGTGCAATGTAGATGCACTGGTATTGGGAATACAAGTTTTCTTGTAGCAATGTCCTTGAGTGACAGCCATTCATGACTACTCTCACGACAGTCTATCTCCAGCATCTGCGGAAGTGCGGTGAGTGCGCATGTTGAAGTCGGATGGCACACTCGCCTGCGATGTGGCTTGCAGCTGGTTTCTGGCATGGTCTCTCTCCCTTTCCCTTACATGCTGTTGGCCTCCTTTTTTGGGTTCGTGGTGGGGGTCGGGTGCTGGACGGTCATCTCCTGAGTGCCTGGGTCTGCTGACCACCCACTGCCAGGGTATAACATGAAGCAGTCGGGCAAGTCTGCCAAAGGTATCAAGATATTCAGGCTTTGGATATGTGCAAGAGAGAATGAGCAATCTATTGCGCTACCGGACATGAGTTTCTGGATGTGATTCTGGATACGTTTCCAGATGTGGTCATGAAATCCATAAGTATTTTGTACATCTAGAATATATTGTGCTTTGTCTTTCTACCCCTGGTTTATACTTGAAGGGAATTGAAGTTATTCTCCCACAACGCCAATTACCACGGCTCATACCGTTAAACGGATGCTCGGGCAAACTGTTGAACCTCTCGCTCTGCCTAAGAGTGATGACTTAGGGGTCACTAAGGAGCATGTCTAGAAGTCTAAACCTAGATCACTGGAAAAGATGCCATCTGTGCTGGGGTACTCCGCTGACATACAGAGGGTCGACAAGAAATCGTATGTCTGAGGTCATGGTTAGAAGTGCACATAGAAGACAACGTCTTCAAGAAGCAAGTATGGATCTAATTGAGGAGGATAATGACACTACACTGGCCATCCCAATGATAGGATTAGTGTTGGTCATTGAAGATGCGGTTTGTAGAAACGGGAATTACCAGCTGAAGGCCAATCTGGAAATGCTGATAAGCTAACTTTGGCCATTTCTAATGCAATGCAGCCACCCTTGAAGTGTATAGAGATTGCCATTATAGAGGCCCCGTCTCAGGTCCATCTGGATAGCAAGGGAGTGAACGTTGGTTATACCCGAGCTACGAGTTGGCAATCCATCAAGAAGATCATTTTTGATCTTATCAATTCAAAAATAGCATGGCGTTCCGCCAATGGGTGGATTCCTTTGACACTGTTTTAATGCAGGCCCCTGCCGAAAGGTGTGATGTACCGTGCCAAATTGACCCAAATGAAACTCAGGTGTCTGTTAACCAGGTGGATATAGTTATTCAAACAGAATTGGGTGAAATTAGTTGCAAGGTAACTGGTGGTAATGAAATCACTGAATACCAAACCAATCTGATTGGCTTTGTTGCTGGTGCCGTATCAGTGTCGGGACCTATGGATTCTCCATGTGCTGATATGCCATCTCTGGATTTGGTGGCCCCCCCATCTACAGTTCAGTCTCTTCTCCTTATGCGGGAGATATTCATATTAAAAAGTCCACAATGCCAGAGATTCCTGATATACACCAAAGAGCGCTCTTGATGGATCACAGGATCATAATTCTAACGAATTTGGAGAGGACGGAGACTAGAGGCATTAAGAAAGAAAGCTTTATTCTAGCTAGATATGAGAGTGGGACATAGCTGCGCCAGACTGCAAGAACCGAGATTACTCTGGAGAATCCAAATCCCGGATTGCTGTACAAAGATTAACACAGACTATATTGTTATTGGCTGTGGCCAGAGCAATTTGCCAGTATTTTTGAGTCAATATAAGAAGTTGAACATTACACCTGCTTCCGATTTAAGAATGGTGCTAAACTGACAGGCAGAGCTCGTCTTATGTTGTGCTCTCTTTGAGAGAATTTATTTTAGTGGGGGTGGGAGGGGTTCTGATGCAGCCTTGTGGGTTCCCGCTCCGTTTGAATTTGTGTTGTTTGTTTTACTGTGTTGTATTCTATGTATTGTGTGTTCAGCACTGTGGCCTTTTGGTGATCAATGCTTTATAAAAGTTACAATAAATAAATAAATAAATAAATATGACCCATTGGGAGACAAAATGGGCATTCCTGAACCCTGTGCAAATTGAAAGGTAATGCCTGATGGCTTGGAGCCAGTCACAAAGTATGGACACGTTCGCTAGTAGGGCGCTCTAGCACTACTACGTGGAGGGTGGTCTACAGTGAGCCTGATTGGCTTTGCATCAATGATCTGCCACACTACAGGCAGTGGTCCCTGTGACAGCTCCCCAAAGGATGTTTTAGTGTGACAATGTGCCTTGTATTCTTTTGTGACCCCCGACTACTGAAAGGGGACAGGGGCCAAAATGCAAATCAAACCACAGCAGGAATGGGGCCACCTCCCCCTTGCATGCCTCTGCCACTGCATGTGCTGCTGTGTGCAGTGAAGCATAAGGATGAACGTACCCATCTTTATATACATGAGGTAGAAGGAGTGCTTTCCATTTTCTCCAAAATAGTACATCAGTGGCAGGCCAACATTCCTGGGTGGCTGTACTGTTCAAAGACAGCACAGCCGATTGGCAATATTCCTCAGCTGCCCTCGTATACCTTCCATCAGCAGTAAATGGCTATGATGTTCTAGATTCTGCATATAGCACCGTTTTTCACAATACTACGGACATTTTCACTGGCAAACATTGTAGCTCAAATGTAAACCCATCTTCAGGGGATCTTATGAGTGTTCTTGACTTCTTAGACTATTTCTGTAAGAATAGGACACACCCTATACTTGGAACTTTCTAAAACATTACTTGGAAAGAATAGCACAGAATTCTGATTTAGAATTGTATGGTGACGATGTAAGCGCATTTCATGGCCTTAATTGTCCCGAAGACTGTGGCAGATGAAGGCATTCCTGTGCTCCACCAATTTGACATTGGTCTCGCAGCACTTCAAATCAGGTTCATCGGTCTTTCCCCGCACTACTGCCGGTGGCTTACCCTTCGTTAGATCCCATTTCCCAAACTCCTTGTATTTGGGGATAGTTCAATGCTAAGTCAGTTGCTTTGAGATACTAGGCAACAGTGGTGCCATATTGATCAGCACGTTAAGTAAGGCTTTGGGATTCAACATCTGATGATCTGTCAGTGAAAGCCAGCAGTCACTCTAAGAAACAGACTTTACTTCCCAAGTCTCAGCAAACCTGCACTATTTAGCTATTTTATTGGGCTTATTTATATAGTGCCCATCTGACCCTGGGGGAGGTGGGCAGCAGTGAACTTCACAGAGGGCAGGGATTACGACTGGTGATTGGCTCGTTACCTTTTCCTGTTGGGCAGTGGAGGCAGATGCTGTGTCTCTATGATGGGCTCATGACTGGCAAATACTGTACTTTCGACATGGGATCCGCGGACAATGATTTGGTCTTAGAAGGGTATGATGTGTTTATTTTGGACCAAGAGCTTTCTTTATTCTCCTTCCCTTTCCAATATCCTATGTTTCCCATAGCTCTTCATGATTTCCTCAGCAGTTTACAGTTGGATATTATCCCAGATCTGGATGTATGCTTTCAGTAAAACATGTATGTCCATTGTCTGCGGGCACAACACAACTAATGGGAATCCAATGATAATGTTACTTGGGAAATGGCCCCAGGTGGCGACATTTCCCTAAAAATGCGCCCTACAGACAATCAAACACTTCAAATATTCGGCGATTGGAGGTGATAATATATAATGATACCCCTCCCAGAATATTTGGGCTAAGAATTTTAGGGGTCAGGAAAAAGCCCACCTGGTGACTTTCACTGCGATATTATCACATGGAACCAACTAATAATGATGGTTAGAGCCAGCCCTACAGATAAAGGGTGTATCAGCCACTTTTACTCCCTAAAAATAGGCAAATACTCCCAAAAATAAAAACATGGAGTAAAAATACTTCCAATAAAAAATGGGAAATGGACACACAGGAGCGTGTGCCCCTGCTTTCACGCATACAGTTCCATGAATGTGTTTGGACCAGTAGTTAATGTACCACCACAGGAAGAAACTACTACAATAATGGAAGAGGTTAATTGTATTCTTTTAATATACATGAATAACTTGGTGCAACAACTTTATTTCTCACAAAAACATTTCTGTTTTACAATTCAACATATTTTACTTATTTATTTATTATTATTTTTTTCTTTTTGTGTTTAACTGTATTACAATTTTTACAAATCTGTCCAGATTTTTCTGTCTTTATTTGTTGTTTCTCGTTGTGACTGTTGTGCAGTTTTCTGTTTGTTGCAAAGTTTGGAGCTTTCTTTTATTGGTTACTGTTTACTCATTTATAAAATACCCCCAATGGGAAGGGACTCATGTTTTTACTCCCTAAAAAATCCTTTTACTCCCAACTTTCAAAAATAGGGAGTAAAATACTCCCACTTCAACATCTTATCTGGAGCACTGGTTAGAGCAATCCAGGATGTTCCAGCATTACCTGATTGAGATGATAATGATGAAGCTGAAGCGAGGTGTGGTAATACTGAGGGTGGCTGGGTTGAAACCGCTTCTGCAGCTGCTGGTCTCCTTCGGGTCATCATGGCAGACATGGGTCCATCATTCCTGCCATGTAACAAAGTCTGGTCAGCCCTCAGCTGTGGGCCAGTGAAACCTGGAAAGTTCAAGATGGGAAAATACAATTACCGGGGTAATTCTTTTTTTGTTTACAGCATTATAGTTCACAACATACTTTTTAACATGGCCATGACATGTGATTAATACTACGGCGTGGGCAAAAATGTGCGTTCAGGCAAACATCTAAGACTCCAATTAAAGACTCAATAACGAGGCTCGCTGACCACTAGTGTTGGGTGTATTAGGGGCAATATTCATGAAATATTTACGTGGTTAAAAGTGCAGGCGAGTGAATTGGGCCTACAATCATTTCCTACGCAATTCCGGATGAATATATAAGATCACTGCATTCAGTGTCGATTTGTTAAGAGCACAATGATTCCCTGTACAGGGAACATTTTGGTAAACGTCCATATATTTTGCTATTCATTTCAACACACGAAATACACATCCGCAAAGTTACGCAGAATTGTATTCATGCAACTTGGCCATGAAAGCGTCGATAGAAAAATCCACTTCCTGAGAGGGAGAGGGAGTACAGGCAGCACTAGAGTTAAACCGGGAGGCGGGTTTCAGAAAAAGCTGCTTCCGTGCTATTCCGAATTAAACCAAAAACGTCTGTACTGCTGTACCCACAAATGCAACTACTCCTGCTACCAGGCAGACATGACCACGGGCGCCATCTTAATTCTTTCTTATTAAAGGCTGTTGAATAAAATATGTGCACTGTGTTTCTGTTCTCAAAAGAACATTCTGGAAAGGAAACTAGGCCCAGGCGAATTTTGGCATATGTTCTTCTGATATAGAGTGTTTTCCAAACAAAAACATAATTCTTTCACTTTGTGTTGTTTATGTACAAATGTGGATCAATTCACATTGAATGGAGTTTAATTCTCGTGTACAAAGATTTCGTAAATCCACAAGCAGAGCAAACAGACTGAAACACACCACGACCTCTGTGGGTACAAACAGGGCGCTTCAGAACATCAAGGGACAGGCTTCCATTTTCTAAAGGTAATCCCTCACACCCCACTTGTCCCTCTTGGATCTCCACCTGGACAGAATGTTTGCATTAGGGACGCTAGGTTATGGATTCCCGCGCGCTTTACATGCCGAGGCCGTCTTCCTGTTGCCGTGGTTACAGGGATCTCGGTCCAAGGTTAAACTACTCCGAAATCAAAACCAGTGACAGACATAGCATCTAACAGCCAGGCTATTGACTACTGTAGTGCGCTTAAAGGGCAAAAGTCAAAGAGCGCCTCGCTGCCTCGAGGGCCAGTCAATATTTTTATTCGGTTTTCTCCATAGAAATAGAGGTTGCTCAATTACCAGCTCCCTGGGTTTAGCAAGGTCCTGTGGGTCTCAGAGAAAAGACCTTTCTTTAAAGCTCGAGACACACATTGATACAGAAAATGTTCTGCTATTGGATTACTGCCCGTCCATGTTTATAGACTACAAACTATTGTACCACAATATATGCCGCCATTTTATCTTCGTCTCACACTTTGGAATGACGGAGGTAAGTGGCGGCACGTAAGGGGCAGCAATGTGCGTGGGATCTCGTTCCTTCCCAAAAGCAAATTAAAAAGTAGCATGGTTTGACTAAAAGGGTATTGGCAATAATTGATATCTACTGTATGTGACCGGCATTAGCAATACCAAAACTACTGCATGCACATGCATGCTGCGCATTTTAACCTACAATATTTCCTATAGGTATGAACTTACTAATAAACCAAAGGAGCATACACACTTATGGAACAAAACAATATTGCATCTGGAACATTGTGGCTCGCCATTTTGGATTGAGCACTGTCCTTGTAAAGGCCCTTTTTACTTTTGGTCAGTAAATGGCACTACAAGCAGAAACGATTGTACTGGCCATTCCCATCAACTCCCGCATTCTCTCCACCCAAAACAAATCGTCCTTGACTATCTTTCAGCACTACTATGCAGTAACCTCACATTGTGTGTTGTATAAAGCCCGCTGGTGTTATTTCTAAACAGTCTTAAGCGTTGAGAGCTTAATTGCCCCTGTAAATGAGCTGCTTGTGTAATAAAAATGTATCTATGAGATTTTCCTGACTTTTATTTCCAAAATAGTTTGGCTGATTTTGTTTTACACCTTCCATCCCACTGCCCCTTCTGTATACCTTATCCCAAGTTACCATCTGCATTTTTGTGGGGTCAAAGTGGTAAAACAAAGTGGCAAACCAATTAGTCAAAAGTGCATTTTTGCAAAGGTGGGGAAGACCATAAAAAAGACTTAACCAAGTGTGCCTTCAGCCACTTGATTCATAAGCAATATGTGTTTTGTGTATCTGTTCCTTGCACTGAAGTCCTGTTAAAAACAAGCAATGGCAAAGCCAACATTTTCGGTTTATCTATAGGTATTAGATATGCATTTGTGAGGCACTGACATCACATGTCCAGGTACTCAAACACTTTGCCATCTTTTCTCCAGGTAGCACCATAATGGCAATGGTTGTCAAATGCCTATCCCATGCCTTCACAAAAGCCAAACACGTTGCCTTTGCCAACACTTGTTAAAAATGTCATATGTTTGCCATTCAATTATTATCATTGTATTTATTTAGCGCAGACCTAGCTTTGAGAAACAACTGAGTGCTTGACGGAGGTATATACCAATACAGATACATAACAGAGCGCTTTACAATGCTATTCAACAGTACAGATGCATAGGAGAGCACTTTTCAGAGGTATACAACAGTACAGATATACAGCAGGGGGTGGGATACAGAGGGGCACAGAATCGGGATCCAGCTGTACAGGGTGGTGGGGAGGAATGAGACGGACAACGTCTAGCGAGTCAGGCGGCGCGAGGGGCGACGTGATGGCCTAGGTGTTGAGGCAGAGCTAATCCTTGAAGAGGTAGGTCTTGAGTTCTTTTCTGAATTGTAGGAGCCTGGGAGCGAGTCTGATGCTGACGGGGAGGAGGTTCCATAGTCTTGGGGCATAGGCAGAGAAGGCTTGTTTTCTGGTCCTTTCAGTTTTTGCAGCAGCGGATTTCAAGCCTGCATGTGTCCTCGCTTCTGGTGGTGCACTGTCCGCCGGAGATGTTGAGTTTCTCCGCAAGGTAGCTGGATGACTTGAGGGTGATTGCCTTATAAATGATGCAGCAAGACTTGAAGGTGATTTGTGCGTGCAGTGGGAGCCAGTGAAGATCGATGAGGGCTAGGGTTATGTGGTTGTATCTGAGTAGACCATTGATGCTGCATGCAGCTGCATATAGGACACTTCTCAGCGGCACAAGGGAGGATGGCGGGAGGCCTTTGCGGTGTGCACTGCCCCAATCCAGGTCGGATAGGACCAGTGCTCGAACGGTGGACCAAAGGTTATCCAGAGGGAGGATGGGATTAACTTTTCGCAGGAGGGAGAGTTGATACCAAGCTGTCTGATTGTTCTTCGCTATGTGTGTAGAAGGAGAGGTGTTTCTTGATGTGGAACCGAGGAGCTTGGCGCAGGATGTGAGGTCAGGTGTGAAGCCCTCCGGGTTCATAGTTGATACCCAGGTCTGTATGTCTGGGTGTTCAGTGTTGTTGGTGGATGTCTTTGATGGAGGTGATCTTGAGGTGTAGCTGTGTGTCGTCAGCGCATTGGTGGATGTGGATTTTCTGTGTGGCTAGGAGGGCTCCCATCGGCTCCATGTATAGATTGAAAATCACTGGGGAGAGGTTGGAACCCGGCGGGACTCCACAGGCAACGGGTAGCATTGGCAATCTAGAGAAGTCCATCTGAAAAAACTGATGGCGGTTGGCAAGGTAGGACTTGAACGAGCATAGGACAAGGTTGATGATCCCCATGCAGCCAATGTAGGGTGTCCGTAAACGCCTGGTGGTCTACTGTGTTGAAAGTGGCCGAGAGGTCGAGTAGAACCAGGAAGCAGGGGTGGCCATCATCAAGGATGTTGAGGGTGTTGTTGACCCCTGTATGGTTGCTGTCGCCATGCTGCATCTGGGTCTGAACCCGGATTGGTAGGTTGGAGGAGATGGTTGGTGTCGATGTGGTGCTGCAGTTGCACGGCTACTGCTTTCTCAATGATCCTACCTAAGAAGAGAAGATGGGTGATGGGGCAATAGTTACCTAGGTTGTCAGGATCCAGGGTGGGTTTCTTTAGCAGAGGGAGAATTTGTCCTGCTTTTAGGGTCAATGTGACTTGCGTTAGGGAGCTGCTGATGGTCTCCAGGAAGGGAAGAACAGCTTCTGTGTGCAGAGTCTTCAGGATGGATGCTGGGAGGATGTTGTGGCTTTGAGGTTGGCCAGGGTTTCTAACAGTTACTCTTTTGAGAGTGTCTTGAATGTTGTCCAGGGTGTGGAGATTTCATGAGGAGGGACGTGAGGTGTGTCTGTGGATGCAGAGATGGAGTCTATGTGCTGTTCCTGAATCTTGCTGATTTTGTCGATGAAGACTGTGTTAATGGCAGTAGATTTTCCAATGGAGTGTGGTATGGCAGGGGTGGGTTGCGGGTTGACGAAGTGCATGACCGCTTTGAAGAGGTCTCTGCTTTTGTTGTCAGCTTCTGCTATGATGTTCTGATAGTAGGAGGCCTTGGCTGTGTTGTTGAGTTGTCGGCGGGTTGCTCTGAGTTGCTTGAGGTGAGCCAGGTGGGATGCAGTCCTGGAGCGAGGCCAGGATTTCTCTTGTTTCCTTTTTGCTGAGGTTAAGTTCTTGTATGTACCAGCGTGCGGTGGTTTCGGTTTGCAGGTGCATTGCTTCAACAGTTGGTGCTGTCAAACGTACCTTGTTTGTCCCAGATAATGGGAAAATGCTTGCCTCATCAAATGTGGGGCAGATCACTGCAAAATGTATAAATTCCATTCTACAAACCAATGGATATAACTCGAGAAAATACAGCATGTAGAAGGCATGTTGTACAGGGGAAATTTGCCAAGAAACATCCAATCCTTAATGACTGTGCCTTGAAACAATTTGGTGGTCATTTTGCACTGAGCAGAGTGCAAAATGAAAGCTCAAAAGCAAGGCATAGTGGTGTTACGCTTCCATTTGGATCTCAAACTCATTTTAATGACCTTCCTATGGATAGGATTGGCACAAAGCAGAGATTGCATCTCCCTTTTACTTTCCTCCTCCATCCTGGAAGAGCACCAGGTTTTATGCCTGCTTGTGATTTTGATGCATATAGAATCCGCTATACATTAACACCTGCTAATCCAAAGGACTCCCTTAGTAAAGGCCACATGGAAAGATGCAATTTGCAAGCATCGTTTTATTTTTCACAAAATGGAGAGTAAAAGGTCGGAGCAAAGGCAATTTTGCCTCATTTTACACTCCAATTTGTACAAGTTTAAAATTCCGCTTAGGGAACCCTACAGGATGTTAGTGCTACCGCTGATGGTGCACTGGGCCTCATTACGACCCCGGCGCTAAACCATGGTGCTATTAGAACCATGGTCGATGCCGGGGTCCGCCATGGCGGAATGGCGAAATTACCGCCCCATTCCAAGGTTGGCGGGGCGGTAATTCCCCATTCACCATGGCCCCTTCCCCATTCCCATTTTTGGCCCATAGGGCTCAATGGGAATGGGGAAGGCGCTAATTACGGCACCGTAAATTACGGTGCCGTAATTAGCTCCTAGGTCCCTTTGCGGGTTGGTTTTTTAACGCCTGCTAAAATCAGGCGTTAAAGTGCCACCCGCAAAGGGACCTCGTAATCAGGCGTTAAAGGGTTAACGGCGCCGACGCCTTTTACGGCGCTGTTAACCCCTTAACGCCTGGGTTGTAATGAGGCCCACTGAATTTGCACGTTCATGGAAATGACCCCTTTAGAATGTGAGAAGTAGAAAGCGAGCCAGGCATTCATTGATGACTACATGATACAGAAAGACAAGAACAATGTATTTCAGAGGTCTCAATCATAAAATGGGCAAATGTCAGAAGAGTCAATAAACCGAATTGGGGTGACACATGATCAAAGCGAAGAAATAATAGAATTGCAAGTGTGTGCTTGCAACATTAAACCATTTCTTGCATTTTGCAACGCTCAAAGACACGTTATTAATCTGCAGCACCTGGAGGCTTTTTTTCTCCCCTGTGTGGTAATCTCTGCACTCAGACAGAAAACCATCATTAGCTATATCTCCCAATCTTTGTCTGCAGCAGTTCTCTCCAAAGAGCTAATACCGTGATGATAGCTCTGAGATCTCCCGGGAATTAGATGAAGGGAAGCGATAGCGATGAACTCCCAGTTAATAAACCCAGGGCGCTTATTCCTGCAGGGTGATCAATTTCGAGATATCCGCAGGCGCGTCCGATACCGCTGATTTACTCCACTTTCTCTACCTACTAATAAAAGGGAAACGAGTGGTCAAAAATGACTCAGTAAACCCACAAACCAGAGGTACAGTAACTCGCTTGTTTTACTGCATGACAATGTAACAGCCAGATGCACACACTGTGTTCGGTTCATAGATTATTCATCTCATCAATGCCTGGCCCAAGGAGTCAGAATGGTCTAGGATTTTACTGTGCCCCCTCTTTCATGTTGGAGTTTCAATGTGTTGTTGGTTATATCAAGTGGCATTCTTTTACAAGGTGCTTTCCTTGGTGTATGAAAGAATGTGCTTTTTCTTCTATTCAGCTGGGAGTTTTACACAGAACTCATTCCCGCCTGGCCTGCCACCAGATAACTTCAATGATTGGGTACACTATTATACCAGAGGTGCATTTGTTATCTTGTTAGAGTAAATGAATTGTCACAATTAAGGAAACCTTCTTAGATATTCTAGTGCCTGTGGGGTGCTTCTCATGCATAGGGCTTCTTGGGCATCTCATCCATTATGCAGATCAGATGTGGAAAGAGTTTAGTTCTCTAATGGATCTTGGTGCGGGCTGACTGCGCAGTCAGCTCGAGTGAAACTAATGGAGTTAAATGCGCCTTGCCGCTCTCTTCGACTTCTCGTTGCGCCATGCTCCTGCAAACTAAATGTACTGTACGTTTTCTCAGAAAGCCACTTCGCCGGGATAATTTTCACTCTCGTTAAACAGCACAGTATCGCCGGGTGCCATGGGTTCTAATGCACACCGGGTCCGCTTCTGGATAGATAACTGCAGCTGGAAATGACAGAAGATGGCTGCACTTATGTTTCCGTAAGTGGCCCGGGGATAATCAGGCTAATGGCCGGTGTGCTGTTTTTGTGTCAACATTTTTCAAGATTCAAAGACAAACAGCAGTGCTGTTTACGCTACTGCAGCACCTCTTTTCAACACATGTATTGATCCTTCTGCTTGAAAAGCATCTTTTGAGAATGGACGCCTGCTGGTAGAGGCATTCACAGGTCTCAGTAGTCTTTCAATAGCTTTATAGACCACAGAAATGTTCCAGGATGTTTTATCATAATGAGATGACAATGTTGGACCAGGACCCTCACAGCTTTTAGTGTCTCGATTGTATCTACTACTGGTATTTTCACAGGATTCAACATAGTTTTGCTACTCTACCTGGGAATTGGCCACCATGCGTATATTACTGCCTGAACTTTGTACGTGTAGAGTTTGCCCAATGGGAGGCAGGTAATAGAGCTAGTGACCAATATGCATGACATTCAGCATTAGACAAACTAGGTATCTGCCTAGGAGGGCATTGGATAGGTGGGGATGGTGGTAAAATGTGATTGCACAAGCCGTGTGATTTTATATAGAACAATAATATGAAGTCGCAAATTGGATTGTGGGACAACAGCAGAAGCTGGCGAGGCTGCTCCCCAACATCCAATGTGGTTGGCCGTGTTGGATAAGGCCCCTTCCACCCCAAATCCAACAGCGCTTCACCATTTGTAAGCATTTGAAAAAATAAACCGTGATCATGGTGTTAAGGTGGAGAGACTATTTATGCTTGGTGATCTCGGTTGTCTTGGGGAAAGATCACAGGTCTCGGCGCAAGCTCTGAGTGAGCCGACTGCCTTGAGTGCTTCACAGGTGGCTAATGTGTCTTCTGTGCCCTCTCTGTTTCTCAAGGCAGAGCCCCCTGCTGGTGTCCTGAATATACAGCATGGCAGAAATAAAAAAATGAAAGTCAGAGTCTGGGCCTCGTTTACTAGCAGGAACATGATGGCCCTGGCCGTCGGTCCGAAACCAAACGGATTTGTGTCGAATGGGGCTGCCAAATCACCCAGGTAAGCATGACTTGGCAAGAGGAAGTCAGACAAACACCTGTCACATTGCAATGTATTGTGTGCAAAACACTTTATACAGCAGTGAATACAAAACAAGTGTGTGCCTCCATGTTTGCACACCAAACACCTCAAAATGATGCAACACTAATAAGACTAATCGAACATCGGCTAAAATGCTAATCTAAAGTTGCATGTGCCAGAATTACCTTAGACTAAACTACTGATATCCATATATATTGCAAGTCATAGGAGTAGGTTTGTTCTGTTTCTATGGCCTATTGATACTTTGCAATAAAAAGAGCACACTGTGTGCCTCCTGAAGTCATACCATTGCTTGCAAGTGTTATTTTGTCTGCTACCAGGCTTGTAATCAGCTAGCAGTATCCCCAAGTGTTATCCTGTACTACATGTCCATATGGTCAACTGCCTTGCTGTGCGCATTCTACTGACCTCACACTTATTGAGTGCACACAAGTACTATTTACTACCCTACTCTCTCAGCCAAAGGGCTACACATTGTTTTGAAAGATGCCTGGTATGAAAAAATGGGACCAAAAGCCCCATATTATAGTGTGTCAGTAATTCCTATCCACGGATTATAAGTATCACATTAACTCCCCCTGCGAGTTGTAGTTTTTGGTTAGCATCAGTTTGATATAAATATAGTATGCCTATTATTTGTAAAAACCCACGATCAGCAATGGAAAAGTCATGTCTCAGTGACCAAGTCAACTTGTCATTCTAGAGAGAGCCACGCTATGCTTGCCATGCTGTATTGTAGATACGCGGGGGAAAATAAATTTGGCCAAACTCCCTGAATCACCCGAATTCTTACCGTCTTTGGGTGTTTCTGGTTCAGCTGAACCTTTAAGAGATTCGGGAGACAGATTTGGGTTAAGGTCATGCTGATGAAATGTTTCTGTAAACATTGAATTGAAGAGGTCATACCTTTTCCTGCCTGCACACGATCAAAGCAAACAAAGTATAAGAAATGATAATTTATTTATATAACGCCTATACACAATGGGCCTCATTACACGGAAGGCGGTAAGGTTTTACAGGTACCGGTAAGGGTACCGGTACCGGTAAAACCTTACCGCTTTACTACGAGGTCCCTTTGCGGGTCCTCCCTTAACGCCTGGTTTTTCCAGGCGTTAAGGACGGGACCCGCAAAGGGACCTCCGAGCTAATTATGGTACCGCAATTAGCGGTACCGTAATTAGCACCTACATCATTCCCATTGAGCCCTATGGGGCTGACTGGCTATGATGTAGGGGTAATGGAGGATGGCGGAATTAGCGCCATCACCCACCTTGGAATATGGCGCTAATTCCGCCATCCACCAAGGCGGACCCGGTAAGGGACCGGCGGCAGCCATGACGCTAATAGCGCCATGGCTTACCGCCTTCCGTGTAATGAGGCCCAATGTGTTTCAAAGCGCTTCAAGGCAAGGGAGGGAACAAGGGGAAATACAATGACATTCTTACAGGCCATGAACAGGAAGGATGTGAAATTAACTATCGAACTCGGCCTGACAACATTTCAGTGCAAGAGCAAAGACATAGATAAGGAAAGGTGGGGGAGAGTGGGGAGGAAATGGAAACAGACAGGCGACTACTGTACTAGGCCTGACGACATTTCTTGTAGAGCCAGAGAAAACAAAAGGTGAGGGAGAGGGGTGGAGGAACAAAACAAGTGACTATAGTACTAGGCCTGACAACATTTCTGATAGAGCTGGGGGGAGGGAGGAGAAGAAGTAAGGGGAGGGCGGAAGGAGACAGACGAGGTTGCTATCATACTATAGGTTAATGGTGTCCTGTCTGGGATGCTCAAACAAAGCCAAGTGTCAAAAAACCTAATGCCTTGCACATGGTTGTTTCTTTAGTATAGAAACCAAAATTAATTATTTGTATGCAGCTAAAACACACCTTCCTCTTTAAAGATAATGTAGAACCACATTTTTAGAAAGTAATGGAAATTGAAAATGTGAAGACTATGCATTTCTTGGGAGAACTTTGCATGACACCTTATTCACAAAGGTGGCCCATGCATTTCTGGGGTATATGCTGCATCACAAATGTCAGGCCTGCCAGCTCCCTTGCATGCATTTTTGTCTGGGGCATGTATGGTGCTCCCAGAACCCACATGGATGCTGGAAGTGCATTTCATCATGATGGGTCAACAAAGTGCCTCTTATTGTGAAATGTGTAAAAAAAGGAAACATTTCTATAACTGTTTGAAGGATAATAAAGTAAGTGGTACAAGCAGTGGATCATGCTGCAGACTTTAAGAAAAAGATGTAGGAACGGCTAGAAATGAACATACCATGAATTGCACTTCCCTTGTGTCTGTGCCATAGAGTCACAGTGCAATGTGTTTGTTTCCTGCAACATTTGATGTGCATCAGTTTCTGAATTCAGGATGCACATTAAAATGTGCAGACATGCTACTTTATTTGTGCAAATGTGCAAAGGGAAAAAAGAGGAATTAGATTATGTACATACATTTTAGGAATTTTGTGAATACGTAATGTTTTTTACGGTGCAAGTGATGAGATGCACTAGCATCTCTAATCACTTGTGCCCAAAAATGTTTTGAGAATAAGCCTCCTGCTGCAGATGTTATATGGTATGCGATTTCCCGCAGATACAGAGCTCATAACGTTATCCTACCGGGCTAAATGATGTTCCTTTATAGAATGTCAGAGCCTACATCATGAATGCTTGTCATGTAACTGACTGTGCCTTAGCCTTGCTGGCATTTCTGAGGTCAATGACTTGCAGCCCTGGGCTCTCTCTAATGTCAAATAAATAACCTCAGTAGCCCTCAGGCAAGCAAACTCAGCAGGATGTAACTACTTGCACCCCTAAGGCATGCCTGACTCTGTCCCAGCTCTATAAGCTTTTTAGAGGTCCATGCCTCTTATGAATTTCCTACATTTTAATATTATAAACCTCACTATTACTCAATGTGTCGAACTCTGAATGATAAAAAGCCGACCCAGAAATCAATGACACGTGACCGACACTGCTGGGCTAGCATGCAAACCTACAATTTCCCACTTTACTAAATTGATCAAGTTCAGAAGGATGCAAGGATGAGTTCTTTTTATCTCGATTAAAACTTGGGAACTGCAGGTTTCATGCGGATGCAGAGCTCATGTTCTGGAAGTGGGAGACAGGCCAAAATGGGGGAGGCCGTAAGGGAGACCCCAGACAGGGCCACAGTTTTGGACCAGGGAGTGAACAGACCCGGTGAGGATGCGTTGTGTATGCAGACGGACTGGGTCCCATTTCTTGTAATAACAGGCAAGCTACACTGAAAAGTGGGACCACAAGGAAGGCACCAAAGTCTTGCTGGTGCAGAGAGGCACAGAGACACACAGGGAGAGAGACACACAGGGGGACAGACACACAGGGGGACAGACACACAGGGGGAACAGGGGGAAGTGACACAGAGGGGCAGAGGGAACAGGGATACAGGGGGAAAGGGGCACAGGGGGAAGGGGCACAGAGGGAACAGGGGCACAGGGGTACAGAGGGGACAGGGGTACAGAGGGGACAGGGGAACAGACGCTGAGAGTCCAGGAGAGAGAAGCAGGGGAAGAAGAGCCAGAGAGGCCAGGAGACCTACTTGTGGAAACATAGAGCAGGGTTGGGGAGGATGGGAACCAGGGTAGAAGGATAAGGCCAGACAATGGGGAAGGGTACCTGACAGAAGGGCCTCTGCAGTCTCTGCCCCAACTCACGTCAGCACACCACACTGCCAGCAGTCAAGGAAAAAAGAGAGAGAGACCCCAGTCCTCTCTTCACCGGCTTATATAAGGCTGTTGTCCCCGCCCACTGCAGGGCTGGCCAACCACTCCGACCCACACACAGTGCAGGGGACACAGATGAAAATACATTTGGGAAAAATAAAAGTCACCTAATACTTTAGAAAATGAATTTGTGCAATACATTGAATTCAGTAGGGATATTAAAAGTCATGTACTACATTGCAGATAAAAGGGGACAGAGACATTGCCATTTCAACGTACAACCTGCAGGTCCCAGTTTTGTAGGTGCATTACTCTACTGAGATATCCTACTGCAGAGTTTTTTGTACTGTCCTATTCGGATAACATTCACAGATGCACATGACCCCGTTTCCTCTTCCTAAATCCCCTTCACAACGTGCCTCATCGAACCCCTTTTCCCATACAACTGTTCTCCCTTCCTGAAGCCTTTAGTTATTTTGTGTGTTGTTTTCCCCAAGAATCTGCCCAAAACCACCCTAACTTCCCCCAAACCTCTTAAATGAGTTTTTAGCTGATTCGAGCTGGAAGAAAAATATGTGGGAATCTGTGAACCAAAACAAATCCCACTAGGAGATTTGCAGGAGCCCAAGATCACCTTTGAGAAGGTTTTCACAGGACTAAATGTATCTATTTATAGGAAAAGCAACAATCTCTTTACAAAACATAACTCATGGCTAGTTGGACAATTGTTTTTAGCTTCCCTTAGGGTAGCCGGTAGGATAGCTGTGCAAGTTGTTGGGTGTCCTGACCCACGTTTGAGCTATCATGCTGCAACATTTGGTGCTGTGGGCTTAGAAAATCCAAGATGGCCAAAAAGCCCACATGTACGCCAGAATAGAAAAACTGTGCAGTACTGGCATGGAAAACATCATGATGGCCAGAACTTCCCAGAAAATGCACAGGGAAATGCATGAAGAATAGGCTGCCACCCATTTTTGCCTAGGTTGTGAGCACAGGAGGGCACTGCCTAAAACCACCCTTGGGATACCCACACAGTAGCCTGAAACCATTGGGAATGGCAATGCTGATTGCCAAAAGCAACCTAGAACTGTGGGGAATACATTTTCTTAAATCCGAAAAATGGTTGCATTACCAGTACTCACCACTATCAGAAAGCCGGCGTTTTAAAACCACCAGACTTTTGTGTAAAACTGAACAAATGAAACAAAACCAGACCAAGGAAAGACTTGCTAAGAGGTGGATACAATGTAAAACTATACTCTGAAATGACTTGAAGGAAGTAATTATTTAATGTGTATGTAAAAATTGTAAGTGATTTAAACTGGGGGACAAAAAGTGACATTTAGCTGAAACCTAAATGCCAGGAGAGGCCAGGAGACCTACTTGTGGAAACATAGAGCAGGGTTGGGGAGGATGGGAACCAGGGTAGAAGGATAAGGCCAGACAGGGGGAAGGGTACCTGACAGAAGGGCCTCTGCAGTCTCTGCCCCAACTCACGTCAGCACACCACACTGCCAGCAGTCAAGGAAAAAAGAGAGAGAGACCCCAGTCCTCTCTTCACCGGTTTATATAAGGCTGTTGTCCCCGCCCACTGCAGGGCTGGCCTCTCACCCAGGCAAGTGTTTGTTTGAACATGTGTTTCCAGGGTCGTATCCAGGATGAGATGGTATGCAGAGTGGGGCACACACTTTCAGGTATTCTGTGTGATTCCGAAATCAGGGGAGTTGGCAGTTTGAGCCCAGAGAGGATGTTAATTGTAGGGTATAGGTAGATGCAATTATACAGTGCAGAGCAGTTGGGGCCAAAGGGGAGGTTACTTGTTGGACTAGGGAACGGATGAGGTTACCAGAACAGGGGCTAGCTTGGTGACTTAGTATAATTATATTGTGTGGACAAGTTGCTTTCCAGAGCGCCCCACCCACGATGGACACAACAAATGGAACTGGTTTTGCAGGGTTCAGAGAGGCTTCATGCCAAGACAAAGGGGAGATTAATTATAGGGTAGGGCAAGTGGGAAGAAGAGTCAAAAGGGGCTCCAGGTTGCTGCTGAGCAACAGATAGAACTGGTTCATTGGAGGGATTGTGGATTGGGTCTACAACACCCCCCAACCACTCCGACCCACACACAGTGCAGGGGACACAGATGAAAATACATTTGGGAAAAATAAAAGTCACCTAATACTTTAGAAAATGAATTTGTGCAATACATTGAATTCAGTAGGGACATTAAAAGTCATGTACTACATTGCAGATAAAAGGGGACAGAGACATTGCCATTTCAACGTACAACCTGCAGGTCCCAGTTTTGTAGGTGCATTACTCTACTGAGATATCCTACTGCAGAGTTTTTTGTACTGTCCTATTCGGATAACATTCACAGATGCACATGACCCCGTTTCCTCTTCCTAAATCCCCTTCACAAAGTGCCTCATCGAACCCCTTTTCCCATACAACTGTTCTCCCTTCCTGAAGCCTTTAGTTATTTTGTGTGTTGTTTTCCCCAAGAATCTGCCCAAAACCACCCTAACTTCCCCCAAACCTCTTAAATGAGTTTTTAGCTGATTCGAGCTGGAAGAAAAATATGTGGGAATCTGTGAACCAAAACAAATCCCACTAGGAGATTTGCAGGAGCCCAAGATCACCTTTGAGAAGGTTTTCACAGGACTAAATGTATCTATTTATAGGAAAAGCAACAATCTCTTTACAAAACATAACTCATGGCTAGTTGGACAATTGTTTTTAGCTTCCCTTAGGGTAGCCGGTAGGATAGCTGTGCAAGTTGTTGGGTGTCCTGACCCACGTTTGAGCTATCATGCTGCAACATTTGGTGCTGTGGGCTTAGAAAATCCAAGATGGCCAAAAAGCCCATATGTACGCCAGAATAGAAAAACTGTGCAGTACTGGCATGGAAAACATCATGATGGCCAGAACTTCCCAGAAAATGCACAGGGAAATGCATGAAGAATAGGCTGCCACCCATTTTTGCCTAGGTTGTGAGCACAGGAGGGCACTGCCTAAAACCACCCTTGGGCTACCCACACAGTAGCCTGAAACCATTGGGAATGGCAATGCTGATTGCCAAAAGCAACCTAGAACTGTGGGGAATACATTTTCTTAAATCCGAAAAATGGTTGCATTACCAGTACTCACCACTATCAGAAAGCCGGCGTTTTAAAACCACCAGACTTTTGTGTAAAACTGAACAAATGAAACAAAACCAGACCAAGGAAAGACTTGCTAAGAGGTGGATACAATGTAAAACTATACTCTGAAATGACTTGAAGGAAGTAATTATTTAATGTGTATGTAAAAATCGTAAGTGATTTAAACTGGGGGACAAAAAGTGACATTTAGCTGAAACCTGGCTTAATGAAACTGAATTCTGCCTGACATCTACCCCCACAGGAGTTAAAACCTGCTCAGCCACTCTTCCCCTTGCCAAAAGGTGTTGTCACCTCTCTGATTAGATTAGGGGTGGAGCAGGGAGTTGAACAAAGGCCTGTCCTTGACTCAGGCAGATGGTTTATAGGGGAGGTCGTAAAGTGGCTTCCTCTCGGCAGAAACAGGGAGGGGCAGCCCCCTCTGAGGACAGGCTGAGCTTAAAGAAAGTGTATAGACTGGTTTCTCCACCATGTGACCTGGGAAGACACACCCCTGTTGGCCAGAATATGATTTTTGGAAAGATGTATAACTCATGGTGCGGACTTGTCAAAATTATCTAAATGATACCATAATTCTTGTGATTTTTCTGCCCACATTTTAAGAGGTTTTAGGACCTGGTGGTATGATCTGGGGGGTTGCTAGCGGAAAATAGGGTTTCACTCCAAATGTCTGCATGTTAAAAATCTGACACTTCATCAATTAATGTCCATACTCCTTGCGCACATGTGTGTAAATTTGGGTAAATGTCCGATATTGCAAACCCAGTTAAAAAGCACAAAATGTTCCCATTTCTGAATGCAAGCCCCCAGGAAGAGCAGAGTTTGAACAGAGTATACCTCATGTGATATGTGATGGGTGCATGTAATTTTAAACAACTGTATATCTGTGCAATATGTATTTGAATCAAATATAGATTTGTGGGCAAACTGACCAGGGGAGGATCCTCTGACCCATAAAACCTACAGCATCACTCTGACTCACATTTCCTTCCCCCAAACATGGGAGAGGGGAGAATTGGGCCAATGACAAGTAGAGAGGGGTAGGCTTTGCTAGGCCCAGGCACACACCCATTTTCAAAACACATAAAAAGAGACTGGTGGGACAGGTAGAGACATTCAAATCCAGTTGCTGCAACGCGCTCTGCCGGACCACACAACATCCAGAAGATACCAGATCCAACACTTAGACTTTAAAACTCCAAAGAACTTGATTCAGAACTCAAAGCAAGGGCCTAAACCCACAAACTGAGAACTCTTATCAGCAGGCCTCAGCATCCAGCAAACCTAACAGCGGTAGCAGCATCCAGGAGCCGTGCAGATCAGCGCTGTGTCCAGAGAAAGCTGTGCAGAAAGATCCAGGAGCTGTGCACAGACGCTGTACCCAGAGATCCAGGAGCCGGGCCAGGAGCAGTGTCAGACCAGACCAGCAGAGCAGAAACCAGACGCTGTGCGCAGAGACCGTCCGGGGCGAAACCAGAACCAAAGCCATCTTGACCCGATCCGTGAGACCTAGACCTTCCAAATACATTGTGAGTACAGCTAGGACGGTGTGAAACCAAATCTCTTAGTTTCCAGTGATATAATTCAATCTATTTAATCTAAGTAGAACTGCCTCCTAACTGTCACTTGTCAATTCTGCAGCCGCATAGCTGTCACCTGTCATTTTTAAAAGCTGTCACCTGTCAATTTGAGTTACTTTAAATTCGAAAAACGACCTTTACAATATCCTCTGAAAGCTTAGAATCTTAGCTTTTCAATGAACCTAGAACCGACTTGCTACTCCTTATACTTTTGCCGTAATCGTGATTCACGCATTCGCGAATTTTGCCGCGATTCGCGATTTGGTTAAAAATCCAGCCACGTGTGAAAACAGCAGCTTCCTTGCTTTCCTTTGCCAAAAATTCGTTTAACCTGCTAGTTACTCCTAGAGCATTGTTAAAGGGAGCCTGAGCTCATCCCAAGTATCTTTCACTCACCCTGAACCTCCTAAAGGGAATTAAAACCATTTTCAGCATATTCCTCACTTTATTGCCAGCACATATAAAAGCATTTTGGGCCTGTGTTTCAACTTCTATCCGTAGTCTAAGCTTGCTGGGGTGAACTGAATTACATTTGATTGCATGTCTGAGAACTGTGTGCTACTCTTCATTTCCTTACATTGCATAAGGGGGAAAAGGATTGCCAGAGAAAAGTGATTACATTGTTTTGTTGAAATCATATTGAGTATTTTCTGTACTGCATTTTCATTCAACATTGCATCCATCTGAACTTATATAAAGCATTCTCTACCACCTTATTCTTCTGTTCCTATTCACAAGAGTTCTACCTCATCCTTATACTACTCCTGGGTAACCAAATCAGTTTACTAGTAGGACATTATTCACTGTTGATCACTGCTCATGTTTTAAGTGTGATATTAATTATTAATTCATTATAGAAGTGTGATATATATATACTGTTAATTTTTTTCAAATAAACCTTTTAAACTTGCAGAACAGAACTACTTCTTGGCTCAGTGGGGTCAGAGGGATTCTAAGAGAGGGGTGTTATATAGGGGTAGTCATCCAGAACTCATCAACTGGACATAAAGATATATCAATAAGGGTTTCCATTCAGTATCCCAGACTAGGCATTGACTTAGCTGTAGTGTTGAATTGAATCTTCTTACAAAGTGGGGTCTCGAGCCGGACGTCTGGGTTAGATCTATCACTTGTGCAGCTTAATACAGTGTGCTAACTGACGGGATACATACATCCGGTCGGATCACCACGCTGTTTTACGCTGTAAAGCACTCTTCAAAGGGACACTCTAAGGAAAAGGTCTGTTTTGCAAAAATAAAATACTAATTTCTGTAAGTCAGGACAGAGATCAATCTCTAGAATGACGACCTTGGTAGACATGAAAATAGCAAGGGAGCAGCTCTTACATAAGCTATTTGTGAGAGGTGAGTGGACTCACCAGGACCAAACGGTCTGGTTGCAGGCCATCGCGCAACAGGTCACTGAAACAGGGTCAGTGTGATGCTGGAAATGCATCAGAGGGACAGGGCCTCTTAATCCTTGTCCTTTACTGCTGTTTATCGTGTGTTCTGTCGTGTTATCTGCCCAGGAGTCCATGTGGGACTCCTGGCAGTGCAGCTCTCTCTTTTGGTTTGGTGAACAGACCCATGGGATACCCTTATGGCACCCATGGGTAGGGGTACAACCCTGTGCCCCTAGTGTATGTTTTTGGGCACCTGTGGGTGGCCCACAGAGCAGGGTATGGGCTGGTGGCAGCTCCATGCTGAATTTGACAGGTGCTCTGGGTGTCCTCCATTTTGGGATACCCAGGCCCTGCCATTGGGATCAGTTGATTCCTGATAGAAAACAAGATGGCCCCTGTGGCCTCTTGCTTTCTATTGCCTGTTATCTTGTTTTTCCCAAAGTCCTGGGAAGCCCTGACTCTGTCCCTTCCCCCTGACTGGCTGTTGGGTGGAAGGTCCATATATGGTGTTGTTGTGAAGGCCCAGCTAGACTGACTGGAGCCTTCCCATTGACTGTATGTTGTGGGTACCTCCTGTGGGTGGGACCTGGGTGAATGGAGGGGGTGACCAATATACACTCCTTGTTGTGGTTGTCTGGTTTCTGGCATGTGAGACAAAGAGTGAGACAGCCCTGCCCGAAACTGGCCTGAATGCAGTGTGTAGTGTTGAATGGCTGGGTACTTGCCCCAATCCACATTCCTTGTTGTGAATGTCTGAAAGGGAGGAGTGTGGCCTGAATGCACTGTGTGCCTGATTGGCTGACTGACTGCATGAATGCCCTTCTGTGTGATTGGCTGCTGTGTGTGTGCCAGCAGTGTGGATGAGAGACAGAATAGTATATCTGGGGACCTCTCACCACTGGAAATTGTTCAGAAGCGTTCAGAAGCTGAGTCTCCACTCAAGAGTAACTGGAACTGCTGACCCTCGACGCCCAGCTGGAAGAAGAAGACTTGCTGCTGCATTTGCTTCGACCGATCCGAAGGCTGCCGTGTTCGTCGAGGACTGACCCGAGAGAGGACCTGGCTAGGCGCCCTCTTCCCGTGCTCCGAGGGACCATCGAGCACCGCTGAACTTTTGCCGAAGCTCCCTGGACGCCAGACCATCGAAAGGCTGCCGACCGGAGAAGGGGACTGCCGAGGAGAACGAAGTAAAGCACCCGGACCTCGACGCTGTCGAAGTCCATTGCCGTCGACCAGGGTTCACAGGTCTGTGTAACCGCTGGAGGCCCGTCGAAGTTGTGTTGCCCAGCCGTGGGAACCACTTGACGCCGTGCTGCCGACGACCGGAGCCGTCCGCTCCTTGCCTAAGAACATTTGACTCGAAGGACTCCCTCGTCCGCATCGTCGACCGCTTTTGTCCTGCCGGAGAAAGTCGAGGACGACCAACGCGCCAAGGAGAATCCGCCGGTGGGTTTCCCGCCACCTCACGACTCCAAAGACTCGAGCGACTCGACGCCCTTGCTGGGCCACCGTCATTCACAATCTTTGCGGTCCAGAACTAGTGTCGCCGAGGTGCCCCGCACGCCTCTTCCTCGCAGGACGCCGACGTCTCGACGCCGACGAGCACCGCTCGGATCGAAGCCTGCCGCCTCATCGACGCCGTTCTACCCTGTTTGTTGTCGGACGTTCGACGCCCCGTGTCTCCCGCTTGAAAGGGAAGGCATTCAAGAAGGGCCGTCGATTCCCCGACACCGAACACCGAGTTCCTCGACGCTTCTCGACGCCTCTCGACGATCCGTGACTCCTGCTTTAAAGGGGGTCATTCAAGAAGGATCTGTCGACGCCTCCTCGTAGAACTTGACTCCACCAGGTACATTGGGGGGGTAAAAACATTGTAGGAGAGAATAAGACTATTGAACAATATATGGACTGGGCTTGTGTTACAGGTTGCCCAGGTGGGGGGATCTCCACACAGAACTGCGTCCAGTAGCAAGGGCCAGTCTTCTGCCTATTGTTTCAACCATCTGTTATCTCTCCTCTCTCTATTGCTGGTTTCCTTCTTATTGATCTGCGTGCCATTTTTACAGTATTATGAATGCACTTTAATGAGGTCTAATATTAGTGGTACCACTTTAGAATTGTAGATATTTACCATTATTGATTTTCCTGAGCACAAAGTGCGTTGTTGTGATAAGTGTACATAACCCTTGAATATTAATTATACAAAGACTGTGTTTTCAGTAATACAGTGTGTGGACATTCCTTTGTGGGGGCTTGGGGATACACTGTACTTAAGCACCAGCCTGCATCACCTCCTGAGAAGCTAGGCCTTGATTGCACGTCCATCGCTACCGTAATAGAGAATCTTGGCTGGGGTCCTCTGTGCCTCTCCTCTACCATATAGAGAGCGGAAGTACAGACCCCCCCACCGGTCTTTACAAGCTGGTGGCAGCGGTGGGATGCTTATGGTTTTAAGACTCAGTGTATAACCGTGCCACTTACAAAATATCTGCACTTTATTAGATTAAGGTTTGGGTGTGTTCCAAATAACTGCATTACAAGCAATGGAGTCCATTGTGAATGGTAAATTGACTAGGATGAGCTTAGAGGCTCTCCAGAGTGCTTGTGAAGCCAGGGAGTTAGACTTTGTGGATAAGTCTAGGGCTGAGCTGATAGCTGCCCTGGTGGACTACCAGACTGATGGTGAAACTCTCGATGAAGGGGGGGATGCAACCAGTGAGGACTCTGCCCCTGGGGTTGTCGCTGAATCTGTTTCTGGGAATGCCGCCATTCCTGCTGCCTCTGTTCCGAACCCCAGCAATTCCATGGAACTTGAGTTATTAAGGATGAAGTTAGCCTTTGAATATCGCAAGTTGGAAATAGAAGCTGAGCTTAAGAAAGAGGAGCTGGCACAGCAAGTGGAACTCAAGAATAGGGATCTTGCGCTCAAAGAAAAGGACACTGAATGTCAGAGAATCCAGTTAGAGAAAGCTCGAGTGGAGACTTCAGCTAAACCAATTGAGAGTGGCAGGTCCCCAGCCACCAAGTTTATGAAAGATTTGGTTGGTGTGTGTTTGGAGGGTTCAGATATCCTCCAATGGATTGAAGCGTTTGAAATGGCTTGTGCAATTCATGATGTGGATAAAAGAGATTGGGCTAAGTGTTTGTTAAGCAGAGTGCCTCAAACTGGATATGACTGTATTCTGAAGCTGAGTGTGGAAGAAAGGGGTCAGTATGAGTGTATGAAGTCTGCTTTAATTGCTAAGTTTGGCAAGACACCTACCCAATACCTTAAAAGGTTCAGGGATTTTAAGAAACGAGAGAATATGTCTTGGGTTGACTGGGTGAGTGCTGCGCACATGAACATGATGGGGTGGATTGACGGGTACAAGGTGAAAACTTTTGCTGAATTATCCCACCTGTTGTTTTTTGAGCATTTTTCTGAAGCCTGTTCACCAGAGCTGCGTCAGTATGTTGCTGACCAGAACATTTTGGACCCCTTTAAGCTAGCTAGGTTGGCTGACAAGTGGGTCTCCCACCGGGTGTCCCCTAAGGACTCCAGTGGGAAGGACAAGGACAAAGAAAAGGGGACCTCTCAGAAAGCTGAGGAGTCCCAAAAGCAATCACAGTCGGGTAAACCAAAACCTTTCTCTCCTAAGACCCAAAAACCTAGTGGGGATAAGTCATCTGTGGGTGGGAATAAGAGTAGTGGTCCACCTGCTGCAAAGCAGGCTCCCAGTGGTTCCAGTACCGTACCTCGCACTCCTAGCACTTGTTGGGATTGTGGGGCTCTGGACCACAGAAGGGGTGACTCCAAGTGTAAAGGTAAGGCACTTGGAGTACAGGCTGTCAGCCTGAGCTACCCTTACCCCATGTCTGAGGTGGAGGCCACTGTCCTCCCCTCCTCTACAGGAATCACCTTTGGTGCTCCTGTAGAGATTTCCTTAGTGTCCCTTGGGGCCTGGGACCAGTACGCAGAAGTACTGGCGACTATCCCGCAGAACACCCGTAGGTTTTTGAGAAGTGTCCTCTTGAATGGCCAGCCTTCTACTGGTTTGAGAGACACTGGGGCAAGCATGACAGTGGTGGACAGGACCCTGCTCGGGCCAGAGGACTATGTCAGTGCTCCTCTGAGAACCACCAGGTTAGCTGGTGGGCCTCCCAAATTATCGCCTGTAGCCTTAGTCACACTCATGATTGGAGACAAGACAGCAAAGCTTCCTGTCCTGGTTCAGGACAATGTCCCTGCTAACATTCTGTTAGGAAATGATCTAGTAGAGTTGGGGTTGATCTCGGATGGTCTTCCCATGACTGCGGCTGCGGTCACTAGGTCACAGGTGACACCGGGTCTGGCTGTGAGTCAGGTACCCGAGCCAAAGGCGAGGCCTAAGGCAAGACGAAGGAAGACCAAGAAGGCCACCTCTGTGGGGGGAACACCTTCTCTTCCTGCTGTTCCGACAGCACCCATTGGGATCCATGCTCCGGACGGGCTGGGTCCAGTGAAAAACCCAAACTCAACTCCTGAGGGAGAGGTTCTCAACCCGGAGGATCATCCCGACCTTCAATGCTGGTTAGCTGAAGGGGGACCCTCCCGGGCAGACTTCTGTAAAGGACAGAGAGAGTGCCACTCTCTCGAGGGTCTGAGAAAACAGGCCCTGTCCCAGGCACAAGGTGAAGTGCCTAGGACATTCAAGATTTATTGGGAGGGTGAGCTCCTTGTTAGTGAGCCCACTAAGCCTGAACCTGGTGCCCTCAAGAGGTTGGTGGTACCCCAGGTTTACAGGCCCTTCCTACTGCAGTTGGCGCATGAGGTGCCCTTGGCTGGTCATCTTGGTACCAAGAAGACTAAGCAGAGGCTCTCTGCCCACTTCTACTGGCCCCGGATGGGAGTAGAAGTGGAGTCCCACTGCAGGACCTGCCCAACTTGTCAGTTGTCTGGCAAGACTGGAGGCAGGGTCATTGCCCCACTGCAACCATTGCCAGTGGTTGGCACACCGTTCGAGAGGGTGGGCATCGACATTGTCGGTCCCCTGGACCCTCCCACTTCCGGTGGACATCGGTTCATCCTGGTCTTGGTTGATCATGCCACCAGGTACCCTGAGGCTATACCCCTTCGGACTATTACTGCCAAGGTGGTTGCCAGGGCTCTCCTGGGCATTTTTACCCGTGTTGGATTCCCCAAGGAGGTTGTCTCTGACAGAGGATCCAACTTCATGTCCAGTTACATGAAGACCATGTGGAAAGAGTGCGGGGTAACCTACAAGTTCTCCACCTCTTACCACCCCCAGACCAATGGTCTGGTTGAGAGATTTAACAAAACTCTCAAGGGCATGCTAGGTGCTATGGAAGAGCCCCTAAGGAGGAAATGGGATCTCCTCCTGCCATGCCTGCTGTTTGCTTACAGAGAGGTACCTCAAGAGGGTGTTGGTTTCAGCCCCTTTGAGTTACTCTTTGGACATCCCGTGAGGGGGCCCCTCGCCTTGATCCGAGAAGGCTGGGAAGCCACTCCTCCAGGTCCCGCCAAGCAAGTGGGGGACTATGTGTTAGGCCTCAGGCGGAGGATGACACAAATGATGGGTCAGGCAACAGCAAATCTCAAGGCCAGGAGTTGAATAAGTACTGGCATGACCTTAAAGCTTCGCAAGTGGATTGGACTCCAGGACAGGAAATCCTCGTGATGGAGCCTACAAAGCCTAGGGCTTTGGCCGACAAATGGACTGGACCCTTCAGGATAATCTCCAAGATGGGCGAAGTCAATTATCTGGTTGACATGGGTGCCTCTGGGGTAGCCCCTCAGGTATTCCATGTCAACAGGCTCAAGCCTTTCCACCGGCGAGCAGAGGTCTCATGTCTCTTGCTAGCTTCAGGGCAAGAAGAGGATGAGAGTGAGCCCCTTCCTGATTTGCTGCATAGCAACCCTCAGGATGGCTCAGTGGAGGGAGTACGTCTCTCTCCAGATTTGACAACAGAGCAGCAGAGGGCCTGCAGGGCTTTGCTCCAGCAGTGTGCCTCTCTGTTTTCACTGACACCGGGCCTTACACCGTGGTGTAAGCACGAAATTGACACTGGTGACAGTGTGCCTGTCAAAAGCAGGTGCTACCGTATGTCAGATACCGTCAAGAACCACATCCAGGCTGAGGTCGCCAAGATGTTGGATCTGGGTGTTATTGAACCCTCAACCAGTCCCTGGTCCAGTCCAGTGGTCCTTGTCCCCAAGGCAAGTTCCCAGGCGGGTACCAAGGATTGGAGGTTCTGTGTGGACTACCGAGGAGTCAATGCCGTCACCAAAACTGACGCGCACCCATTGCCCAGGGCTGATGAGCTCGCGGACACCATAGGTGCTGCCAAATTTGGGAGCACCTTTGACCTCACCTCAGGCTATTGGCAAATAGCTCTGACGGACCATGCCAAGGAAAAGACGGCATTCTCCACCCCTGAGGGACTCTACCAGTTTAGGGTCATGCCTTTTGGGTTGAAGAATGCCCCTGCCACCTTCCAGAGATTGGTCAACCATGCGCTCAGTGGGCTGGAAGCCTTTTGTGTGGCTTACTTAGACGTCATTGACGTCTACAGTTCCACCTGGGAAGAGCATTTGACACATCTGGATAAGGTGTTGCAGGCCTTGAAAAGGGCTAACCTCACTATCAAAGCCACCAAGTGCCAGATAGCGCAGGGGAAAGTTACCTATCTTGGTCATGAGGTAGGAGGGGGTCAAATCCAGCCTCTTTCCAGTAAGGTACAGGACGTACAGAACTGGGAGACTCCCACTACTCAAACCCAGGTGAGAGCCTTTTTGGGCCTCACTGGGTACTATCGCAATTTCATGGCAGACTATGGAACCATAGCTGCACCCCTGACAGCGCTAACTTCGCCCAAACAGCCTAGGAAGGTTAATTGGACCGAAGACTGTCAGAGGGCCTTTGATGGCTTGAAAGAAGTCTGTGTAGGGCACCTGTATTGTGTGCGCCTGACTACAGCCGACCCTTTATCGTCCAGACGGATGCCTGCAACACCGGAATTGGAGCTGTCTTGTCCCAGTTAGATGACAAAGGGAGAGAACATCCTATCATATTCATCTGTAGACAACTCAAGGGTAGAGAACTTAGGTGGGCTACTGTTGAAAAGGAATGTTTTAGTATAGTTTGGAGCCTTAGGCGTTTTAGGCCCTACCTTACGGGGTCCACCTTCAAGGTCCAAACAGATCATAAGCCCCTGAAGTGGCTTATGCAGATGAAGGGTGAGAATCCGAAATTGCTCAGGTGGTCGATTAGCCTACAAGGGCTAGACTTCACCATAGAGCACAGGCCAGGGAAGAGTCACGATAATGCAGATGGCCTTTCCAGAAGGTATGTTGACCGTCTGGATGAGGGTGTCTATCCCGTGGGAGATTAGGCACCCTCCACCTCAGTCTGGGGGGGGGTGACTGTGATGCTGGAAATGCATCAGAGGGACAGGGCCTCTTAATCCTTGTCCTTTACTGCTGTTTATCGTGTGTTCTGTCGTGTTTTCTGCCCAGGAGTCCATGTGGGACTCCTGGCAGTGCAGCTCTCTCTTTTGGTTTGGTGAACAGACCCATGGGATACCCTTATGGCACCCATGGGTAGGGGTACAACCCTGTGCCCCTAGTGTATGTTTTTGGGCACCTGTGGGTGGCCCACAGAGCAGGGTATGGGCTGGTGGCAGCTCCATGCTGAATTTGACAGGTGCTCTGGGTGTCCTCCATTTTGGGATACCCAGGCCCTGCCATTGGGATCAGTTGATTCCTGATAGAAAACAAGATGGCCCCTGTGGCCTCTTGCTTTCTATTGCCTGTTATCTTGTTTTTCCCAAAGTCCTGGGAAGCCCTGACTCTGTCCCTTCCCCCTGACTGGCTGTTGGGTGGAAGGTCCATATATGGTGTTGTTGTGAAGGCCCAGCTAGACTGACTGGAGCCTTCCCATTGACTGTATGTTGTGGGTACCTCCTGTGGGTGGGACCTGGGTGAATGGAGGGGGTGACCAATATACACTCCTTGTTGTGGTTGTCTGGTTTCTGGCATGTGAGACAAAGACTGAGACAGCCCTGCCCGAAACTGGCCTGAATGCAGTGTGTAGTGTTGAATGGCTGGGTACTTGCCCCAATCCACATTCCTTGTTGTGAATGTCTGAAAGGGAGGAGTGTGGCCTGAATGCACTGTGTGCCTGATTGGCTGACTGACTGCATGAATGCCCTTCTGTGTGAGTGGCTGCTGTGTGTGTGCCAGCAGTGTGGATGAGAGACAGAATAGTATATCTGGGGACCTCTCACCACTGGAAATTGTTCAGAAGCGTTCAGAAGCTGAGTTTCCACTCAAGAGTAACTGGAACTGCTGACCCTCGACGCCCAGCTGGAAGAAGAAGACTTGCTGCTGCATTTGCTTCGACCGATCCGAAGGCTGCCGTGTTCGTCGAGGACTGACCCGAGAGAGGACCTGGCTAGGCGCCCTCTTCCCGTGCTCCGAGGGACCATCGAGCACCGCTGAACTTTCGCCGAAGCTCCCTGGACGCCAGACCATCGAAAGGCTGCCGACCGGAGAAGGGGACTGCCGAGGAGAACGAAGTAAAGCACCCGGACCTCGACGCTGTCGAAGTCCATTGCCGTCGACCAGGGTTCGCAGGTCTGTGTAACCGCTGGAGGCCCCTCGAAGTTGTGTTGCCCAGCCGTGGGAACCACTTGACGCCGTGCCGCCGACGACCGGAGCCGTCCGCTCCTTGCCTAAGAACATTTGACTCGAAGGACTCCCTCGTCCGCATCGTCGACCGCTTTTGTCCTGCCGGAGAAAGTCGAGGACGACCAACGCGCCGAGGAGAATCCGCCGGTGGGTTTCCCGCCACCTCACGACTCCAAAGACTCGAGCGACTCGACGCCCTTGCTGGGCCACCGTCATTCACAATCTTTGCGGTCCAGAACTAGTGTCACCGAGGTGCCCCGCACGCCTCTTCCTCGCAGGACGCCGACGTCTCGACGCCGACGAGCACCGCTCGGATCGAAGCCTGCCGCCTCATCGACGCCGTTCTACCCTGTTTGTTGTCGGACGTTCGACGCCCCGTGTCTCCCGCTTGAAAGGGAAGGCATTCAAGAAGGGCCGTCGATTCCCCGACACCGAACACCGAGTTCCTCGACGCTTCTCGGTGCCTCTCGACGATCCGTGACTCCTGCTTTAAAGGGGGTCATTCAAGAAGGATCTGTCGACGCCTCCTCGAAGAACTCGACTCCACCAGGTACATTGGGGGGGTAAAAACATTGTAGGAGAGAATAAGACTATTGAACAATATATGGACTGGGCTTGTGTTACAGGTTGCCCAGGTGGGGGGATCTCCACACAGAACTGTGTCCAGTAGCAAGGGCCAGTCTTCTGCCTATTTTTTCAACCATCTGTTATCTCTCCTCTCTCTATTGCTGGTTTCCTTCTTATTGATCTGCATGCCATTTTTACAGTATTATGAATGCACTTTAATGAGGTCTAATATTAGTGGTACCACTTTAGAATTGTAGATATTTACCATTATTGATTTTCCTGAGCACAAAGTGCGTTGTTGTGATAAGTGTACATAACCCTTGAATATTAATTATATAAAGACTGTGTTTTCAGTAATACAGTGTGTGGACATTCCTTTGTGGTGGTTGGGGATACACTGTACTTAAGAACCAGCCTGCATCACCTCCTGAGAAGCTAGGCCTCGATTGCTCGTCCATCGCTACCGTAATAGAGAATCTTGGCTGGGGTCCTCTGTGCCTCTCCTCTACCATATAGAGAGCGGAAGTACAGACCCCCCCACCGGTCTTTACAGTCAGACATATGGAGAGATCAGGGTCCATTACATGTGGCCCTGAGTGAACTATATATGGCTCCTAAAGCCAAAGATGAACACAATAAGATTGCCAGGATAGCGGCATACCTGTACCTATATATGGGAGACATGCAGGATAAATGTACTGAAAGCCAAGATCTGGCAAATAGGCGACAGATGGCGTTAGAGAAAGTCCAATCTGACCTGGTCTCTTCTGAGCAGAGGCTGCAGAGGAGCCAGGAGTTAGAAAATGATAGTAGGCAGTATATCATTAAAATAAAAGAGGATATGGACATCCTGCAACAGGATAAGGCTGACCAGGATACCAGATTTCTGGCCTTGCAAAAGAAGTACCAAGAAGGTTTGGACTCCCTACTGCAGAGCCAGAAAAAGCTGGAGCAACAATTAGATTTCAATAGGGTATGTGCTGAGCAGGTAGTCACCCTGCAAAGCCACCTAGATAGGGAAAAGGCAGAAAGCAATAAATTGATTCTGAAAGACCTGGATACCCAGGCAGAGTTTGATCAGGAGCACCAGAGAGCTGGTGCCTTCCAAAGGCAAAGGGACGACCTGGCGGCACAGATGCAGACTCTTAGTCAGGAAAGGGACACCTTAGGCCAGGAAGTCTGCCATTTAAAAAGGAAAATGGAAGAAAATCACCTGGCCCACCAGGGACTGGGTGACCTCCAAAAAGAACACCAGGACTTGCTAGAGCACACCAGGAGGGTGGAGTAGGCTCTGGCAAGACAGGAGCAGGCCAGTAGGGATGGGACTCAGGAGGTAACCCTCCTGCAGCAAAGACTGGCCCAGTCGTTCAGGACCAATCAGGAAACGCAGAGAGAGAATGAGGCTCTCTGCCAGCACAATGATAGGCTCCAACAACAGGTAGCGATGCAGGAGAGACTGATAGAGTCTAGTAAGGCCTTAACTGAGGAACTGAAGGCGCAGGCTCTTGCATTGCAACAGGGAGCAGGGGCGGATAGAGACCAGGTTCACTGGGAAAGGGAAACTCCTGAGCATAACCTCAGGAGCCCTAGTGCCAGAGGCCTTTATCTCTCTCAGTCCCTGGACTCTGCCACCCCCATGTCCCCTGGCGCACATGAGCACCGGGCCACAGGGATGGCAGATTACTATCCAGTCAGAAGCATGGGGCGCATAGGCCAGTACCTCCCAGGGATGGATAGGCGGGCATCCGGGTATGGGCACCCAAGCACAGTGCAATTTGGGCATCCTGAAAACTTCTGCCCAGTTAGGTCAGTGGGGGGGGGGGTACCCATCAAATCCTGGCAGCAAGGAGGAATCTGAAGACTCCTCTGAACGGCGCAGGACACAGGAGACCAGGTCTCCACATTCTGCCAGCCATTCCCAGGCTCGCAGAATCCGGGAAAACCTGGAAGAGCAGACAGGAACCTCGGGGAGCAGTGCCTCTGAGTCAGAGGATGAATGGACCAGGGTTACCCGAACAAAAAAGGCCAATAAGGCAAAAAGGGCTTTGCTTAAGGACCCATTGAAGCAAATAGAGGAGTGTCATCACGCCTTATCATAAGAACGCCAAGTATTCCGTTTGGGAACACTTAGAGCTCTATGAGCAAATGATGGAGACTTTCCATTTGAAGAACAGCAGTAGCTGCATCCAGTACGTCAAATGGACATTCTCCCCAGAATACTCCAGTTTCTTTGCGGGGCTGGAGGACCAAAATCATTTAGGATGGTCCACCTATAAGGCGGCCATCTTGAAACATTTTTCTGTTCACAGAAATCCTCAAGAGGCTTGCAAGGCAGCCTACAATTTGCAATGTGGGGATGATCAGGCCCCACAAGAGTTTGTGCAAGAATTAAAGCGTGCTTTTGCGCAGACCACCAGAAGGCTGCGCACAGACAGCAGAGAATTTATCAATACTTTTTTCCATGCCTTGCCCAAATACATCATGACCCAGCTCGTGAGAGATTTTCACGAGAAAAGATCTTTAGACTGGGTCATTGAACAGGCTACCCGGATCTATGAGGTGCAGAAGCCTATCGAAAATGAAAATAACGCGCCGAAAAACCCCAAAACCAACAGCACCCCTGCTGCTGCCAAGGTGGCAGAGGTAAAGGTTGCCCCCGTGTTAGATTTGGAGATGGGGGCCTAAAAACCTGCCTGCACCAAATAATTCACAGCCAAGAAGGCCCTCGGGCCAGTCACAGACAGGGAGTGAAAGAGGTAGTCCCACAAATGGGGTCCCCCGCTCCCCTCACTATGTAAGTCCCCGCTATAAGGGAAACCGACCAATCCTGGGTTATGTGTGGACTCCTCCAGCCCAAGGGGGGGATCCAGCCAAGCACCTAACCCAGGGAACTTCCCTCCCAACTTCCCACAGGAGGGCAGAAATTCTCCAAATCCTGGGCAGAACTTTTTCCCCAGGTATCCACCCAATTTCCCGCCCCAAAATCATCCATCCTTCTTTCCCCAATTCCCTGAGCCCAGACAACCTAATCCGGGAGAGGGGAGGCCAAGGGTGGAGGGGTACCAAAATCTTCCCAACCAGGGGTACTACCAGAGAAGGGATAGCTACCCTTCCCGGGATCAGCCCAGGGGAGAAAATAGAGCCCCGTATCAGCCTGTGCGGTTTTCCCAGTTAGAGCGCCAGGTCCAAAATATGGCACAGGATCTGGGTCACATACTGAGGGCTCAACAGAACCCTCAGATGAGCATGCCACCACAGAATGCCCCAAACTCTGGACCTGGTGCTCCAGAACAATGACGGGGGCAGCACCCCGATAACCCACCGGTTCCCAGGGAGGAGGCACAAGGGGAAGGGATGTGTAAAGCCTTGGAGGAAGCTTCCTTACCAACTTGTAAACAGCCCCTGGAAAACCAGGAACCGGAAACAAAATCTCCTACCCCTGAAAGTCTGCCACCCAAGGAGCAGAGAGGAGTTAGGAGAAACAAAGGACCCAAACAGACCCACTTTGTGGAGGAGGTACAGGTCTTCCAATTTGAGGGAGAGGGATCCTCAGAAGATCCTGGGAAAAGGATCTTCTCCTTCAGAGATGGGGGAACTCCTCCCAAAGAAAAATGGGTCCCAAGGGAGGCCAATTCAGACTGGGGAGATGTGGAGACTGAGCTACCGCCGCCCATCATCTCATCCCAGAACCGACAATACCAAAATCCCCTGGTTCAAACCCATCCTGGTGACTGCCTCCAAAAAGGGGGGGGCGGCCCAGAACCAGAACCAGGGGAACCCACAATGGCTCTGATCTCCAGTTGCCAACTTTTTCTTTCAGATTCCCAAGACTCTCCCCAGAATTCTGCCCAAATCTCTTCTCTAGCAATGTCCAAAACCAGAAAGTTAGCCCACCAGTTGTCCAAAAATGTGCATTATCTGTGCCCCCTCGAGGAGAAGGAGGGAAGATACTATGCCCCGGTACAAGTACAGGGGCAGGGTACAATTTTGGCACTGGTGGACACTGGATCCCAAGCTACCCTTCTGTCCAAACGGGCCTTTGAGGAACTAAATGCCGGAAGGGGGAAGAATTACTGTATTCCTCTCACCTCTCTTCCTGGACAACTGCAGAACTTTGACGGGACGGAAATTCCCGTTGAGGGGACTGCAGACTTGGACATTAAAATTGGCCGACACAAGGTGAAAAACCCGGTCATAGTAGTGACTCCTGAGGGCACCCCTTGTTCACTAGGGAATGACCTCCTGAGAAGGTTGTCACCCCTAATAGATTGTGTAAACAAGGTCCTCTGGACCCAGACTAGCCGACCAATAAAATTAAAACAGAATGTCAACCATGTTAGTTTAAACGGCACCTGCCACATGGTTGAACAAAAATCTGACCAAGTAGAATTTCACTTCCAGAACAACCAAACTCCAGACGTGACAGTAATAGCAGTGGGACAACAGACTGGTGATGGGGGGTCCTCTCTATTTCTGAAAATCAACCTTCCTTCCAGTTTAAGGTGGTATTCCACACTGGAAGGAAACACCCTGAAATTCTTTACTAATCCACAATCAGAAACTCCCACTCCATAGTCCAGAAAGATGTGAAGTCAGCTCAGAGCCTGGCTGATATTCAGCAAATTGGAGGGCAGTTGTTCATCCCTGTTCAGTAAAATGATGGGAAGGACTCTGTTCTCGCTCGAGTGTGTGTGAACAACGGTAAGAGCTTCATCAGCGAAGCCATGTTCCGCCAACTCCCAAAAGATCCAGCCATTCCCACATTCAAACTGATAGACAAATGGGAAATGGACCTGGAAGCACCTAATTCCAAACATCTCCTGCCAAGCAGGTGTATGCTCAAAATCTCCATTGGCAACAAGAGCATAGTCCACAATTGTTGGGTCGTGCGAGACGTCACTGCCGCCTTTTACTTAGGCAGTGACATTCTCAATCGCTTTGCCATTAGTTTGGACCTAATAAACTTCAAAGCTTGGTCCCGATTAGCGGATAATCCCATGGGCTTTGATGACACAGAAAAAGCATTTAGGTCAGCTCAATTGCTACCTTATGCAGTTGAAATTCAGATTAAAGAGGAAGTCACCATCCCAGAAAGGACCCGACAATTCTCCCTGGGAGTCAAAGTTAAAAGAGGACAAAAATTGAAAAACCCTGATGCCTATATCCATCTAAATGCTTCTCTCCAACAGCAAGGGTGTGGGGTAAACCCAACACCATTAGTCAACATAGAACATGACACCATTCCAATAGAGGTGGATAACAGCGACTTAAAGAGTATTACTCTAGCCGCAGGCACCATTATTGGTATGGCGGTTGATGACCGACATTTCTCCATTGATCTAGGAAATGAACTGTTACGACCAATCCCCAAGGACTGCTTTCACAGTGACAGTGATGACAATACAACACCAGACAGGATTTTTACCCAGCATGGGGGGAACTTCCTGGTGTACACTTCCTGCCCCTATGGTAAGGAAGATGTGACATGTGACTTCAGAAGGGATGAGGTGATTTTCCAGGTCCATGAGGGTTGCCTTTCCCACCTGAAGCCTTCAGTCCAAATCAGCACTCTGACCAGGGACTTCTCCACCCAGCTGGAGGAGGTCGCTGAGATAGCCTAACCAGAAGTCTTTCCAGGCTTCAGGCAGAGGGTGGAAGAGAGGGTCAACCTAGCTGATGCCTGTGTGACTCTGGAACAGAAGCAAAAGTTGAAACAAGTTTTCTCGGATTTCCAAGATCTCTTTGCGGTAGACTCATATGACTGTGGTCGCACCGACATCCACACCACAACAATTCCCACGGACCCTGGAATGACTCCAGTGTTTGTGAAGCAATATTGTTTGCCTCTCGCATCCATGGAGTCCCTTACTGAAATAATTAAGAACCTTGAGTCCCGGGGAATAATTTGTCCAATACACAGCACCTTCAATAATCCGTTGCTGGGGATATTGAAGCCAAACGGCCAGTGGAGACTCTGCGCCGACCTCAGGGAGCTCAACAAACGGGTCCGTACTTCCCGATGGCCTCTGCCCTACATTGACCAAGGGCTGGCCCAGATCCAGGGGTCACAGGTATTCACTGCAATAGACCTGACCAATGGATACTGGACTGTGCCTGTCAGTAGGGAGGACCAATACAAGCTGGCTTTTACCTTTGGGGGCCAGCAGTACACATGGACCCGGACTCCCTTAGGATACCTCAACTCCGGCAATGAATTCAACATTTTCCTACATAAGGCCATGCCCGACCTGGGTGCGAGGGGTATCCTGGCTTATGTAGATGATGTCCTCATCAAAAGGTCATCTGTGGAGGAACACATAGCGGAGATCCGTTATGTTCTGACACAGTTGAGGGCCGCCGGAGCAAAACCTTCCTTTCAGAAAGCACTGTGGTGTAGAACCGTGTTAATTTCTTGGGGCATGAGATTACTCCTCAGGGTCTCTGTGCCCAAGAAAAGAAAGTGGAAGCACTCCAGAAACTGAAAGACCCCACAACTCTGCGGGAACTAAGGAGCCTCCTTGGACTGACTAATTACAGGAGAAAGTTCAATGAAGGCTACGCAGAGATCACTAGACCCCTGATTCATCTCTTGAAGGGGGGGTCAAGTGGGAATGGGGTCCAGAACAATCCGAGGTGGTAAGACAACTCAAAAGAAGCTTCTCACACGCACCTTGCCTAGCTTACCCACAAGGAGTTCTTCCTGGAGACGGGGTTCTCTAATACATGCTTGACGGCAGTATTATACCAAAAGCATGACAAGGTCAATAAAGTAATCTCCGATGCGAGCAAAACTTTATCCTCTGGAGGAAAAATTCAATGATTGTGAGAAGGCACTCCTGGCAACGGTGTGGGCATTGAAGAATTACCGCCCGTTTATCCATGGGGAACACATCATAGTGGAGACTCCACACCAGCCTCTGCAATATCTCCAAAGTGACAGAATCCGGGCTGGAAATGTGAGTAATTCCCGAATTACTTCCTGGATTCTGTCAATGCAAGGCTTTCCTGTGGAGGTCAGATATGGCCAAAACAAGAAGAGTCCCCTCGCGCAAGGTCTGGCTGACTTGCATGATTGTGCCAGAGAAAACTGTCTCGAGGACGAAAGTCTAAAAATCAAGGACAACACGGAGGCATACCTTAATTCCCCACACAAAGTCTTTGAAGAAGACACGTCTGAGGGAATGCCCACTGTCTGTGGATGGATGCTCTTACCATGTTGACAACGACGGGGAGAAAGAACTGGTGGCTGGCGTAGGGAATGCATGGGTGAAGGAGTTTCCAGAACCCTCCGATGGATACAAAATTGGTCCCCGAAGTAGTCAGGTGGCAGAATTGATGGCTGTGCATCAGGCCATCCTCACTGCTGTCCAGCATCAACTCCACAGACTGGTCATAATCACAGATTCGGATTATGTTCGGAACGGGTTTGTGGAGCACCTGGTTAATTGGAAAACCAGAGGCATGTTATGTGCTAATAACAAACCCTTGAAACATGGGAAGTTAATCCAAAACATTGATGATCTGGTCACATCGAATGGGATGACCATTTACTGGAAGAAGATAAAGGGTCATTCCAAAGTAGAGGGACCAGACAAAACTGGAAATGACTTAGCTGTTCAGCTGGCCAAAGCCGGGGCCATCCAAGGGGATCTAATCGAAATAGAGTCCCTGTTGGGGGAAATCCAGGTCACTGCTATCACTAGGTCCCAGACAAATGCTCACAATGATCTTTCAACTGCCCAATGGAGTAAGGAGACCCCTGATGCTGATTTAATTACAGCTCAGAAGGGGGATCCAATTATTGGTAAGTTTTACCAACACCTTGAGGACCCTGAGAACTTTCCCCTGACGGATACCGATTACATTGGGAAAGAGGACCTAAGAGTGTTGATGAAATGTCTAAAAATGTTCCGGATCCAAGACGGTTTGTTGGTAAGGAAATCCCAAGCTGGCCATGATCAGTGGGTGGTTCCTACCTCCATCCGAAGCCTGATGTTAAGTCACGCCCATGATGCGGCTACCGCCGGTCATAGGGGGTTTCATACAACACTTGAGATCTTAAGAGAGGTTGCCTACTGGCCACACATGGGCCAGGACCTCAACCCATATTTGAAGGGTTGTCTTGTGTGTGCACAATTTCAGCCAACATCCCTCACACACCAGGCGCCTCTCCAAAAGAGGGGAATGACACTGCCATGGTCAGATTTGCAAATAGACTTTGTAGGCCCTGTGATTCGCTCGTCTAGAGGAAACAAGTACATGTTGACCGTTAAATGCTGGTTTACCAAGTGGGTGGAATGTCTCCCAGCCCCAAACTGCAAGGCAGAAACTGCAGCTGCCCTGATGATTAACCACATCTTTTCCCGTTTTGGTCTACCTCAAAGGATTGAGTCAGACAGGGGTAGCCACTTCACCAGTGAAGTAATGACAAAGATGTGGGAGATACTGGGGGTCAAGAGAAAGCTACACATTGCTTACAGGCCAGCTTCTTCTGGAGCAGTGGAACGCTACAACCGGACAATTGTGAGCATCTTAAAAAAGTCTGTGGCAGATTCTGGGCCAAGTTGGGATATCCGATTACCTCTGGTCCTAATGGCCATCAGATCTACCCCTTCATCTGCGACCAAAATGCCACCATTTGAGTTGATGACTGGACGCAAGATGGTGCTTCCCCAGCATTTGCTCTACAGAACCCAAGAGCAAACGTTGTTAAATGCCTCCACAACTCATGAGTATGTGGAGAATTTAAGGAAACACCTTCAGCATGCTTTTGCCTATGCTCAGCGGAATCTAGAAAGATCAGTCGAGAGCATGAAGACCCACTATGATTTAAAAACTACCCGAAAGGAATATAAGGTGGGTGATCGGCCCTATCTATACAATTTCCAATGGAACCAGGCCAAACAGAGAAAATTTTTGCCTACATGGAAGGGACCCTTTGAGATTATAGACAAGATCTCCCCTGTGGCCTACAAGATCCGCATCCCCAAAGGCGGTTTGGCAGAGGGAGAAGACAAGTGGGTCCACATAAACCAGTTGAAGTGTTGCCATCCCAGGCACACTTTTCAGCAACTGGAGGAGTCCTCTGCAATCCCAGAGGGTACCGCTCCAGAGTAATTCAATTCTAACCCTAAAAGATCCTACATATAGCCTATCAAATTCTGTGTTTCTCAAGTTTATGTGTTCCTGTCTCTTAATTTAAAAAAATGTGCATGTTCATATCTGTTGAGTTCTAAAATATATATGCCACCCCACTATATCAATGGTGGGGGAGAAATGTCCATGAATAGGTATTGCCGCTTTTCCTATGTCGTCCTAGGAGAAAGAAAACCTGGAGACTGGCCAAGGAGGACAATCCGGGGACCGGGAGCTGAGACCCGAGGGGCCCAGGGTACCGCCCAATATTCCCATCAGGACCGGCGAGGAGAACCGATCGATCAGTAGCGGATGAAGGAAAAGATGCTGAACTGTGCCATTTGCAGAATTGGAGGAAGATTATGCGGACATACCAGTGCGTGGGTCATCACCTTCTGTGCACTCGACTCCCCATCGACTCAAATTCAAAGTGCAGTCGCGTGGGGGGGCTTTGTTGGGTGTCCTGACCCACGTTTGAGCTATCATGCTGCAACATTTGGTGCTGTGGGCTTAGAAAATCCAAGATGGCCAAAAAGCCCACATGTACGCCAGAATAGGAAAACTGTGCAGTACTGGCGTGGAAAACATCATGATGGCCAGAACCTCCCAGAAAATGCACAGGGAAATGCATGAAGAATAGGCTGCCACCCATTGTTGCCTAGGTTGTGAGCACAGGAGGGCACTGCCTAAAACCACCATTGGGCTACCCACACAGTAGCCTGAAACCATTGCGAATGGCAATGCTGATTGCCAAAAGCAACCTAGAACTGTGGGGAATTCATTTTCTTAAATCCCAAAAATGGTTGCATTACCAGTACTCACCACTATCAGAAAGCCGGCGTTTTAAAACCCCAGACTTTTGTGTAAAACTGAACAAATGAAACAAAACCAGACCAAGGAAAGACTTGCTAAGAGGTGGATACAATGCAAAACTATACTCTGAAATGACTTGAAGGAAGTAATTATTTAATGTGTATGAAAAAATCGTAAGTGATTTAAACTGGGGGACAAAAAGTGACATTTAGCTGAAACCTGGCTTAATGAAACTGAATTCTGCCTGACATCTACCCCCACAGGAGTTAAAACCTGCTCAGCCACTCTTCCCCTTGCCAAAAGGAGTTGTCACCTCTCTGATTAGATTAGGGGTGGAGCAGCTACAGGGAGTTGAACAAAGGCCTGTCCTGGGCCCAGGCAGATGGTTTATTAGGGTGGTCGTAAATGGCTTCCTTTTGAACAAAGCCCTTCCTTGACTCAGACAGATGGTTTATAGGGGAGGTCGTAAAGTGGCTTCCTCTTGGCAGAAACGGGGAGGGGCAGCCCCCTCTGAGGACAGGCTGAGTTTAAAGAAAGTGGATAGACTGGTTTCTCCACCATGTGACCTGGGAAGACACACCCCTGTTGGCCAGAATATGATTTTAAGAAAGATGTATAACTCATGGTGCGGACTTGTCAAAATTATCTAAATGATACCATAATTCTTGTGATTTTTCTGCCCACATTTTAAGAGGTTTTAGGACCTGGTGGTATGATCTGGGGGGTTGGTAGCGGAAAATAGGGTTTCACTCCAAATGTCTGCATGTTAAAAATCTGACACTTCATCAATTAATGTCCATACTCCTTGCGCACATGTGTGTAAATTTGGGAAAATGTCCGATATTGCAAACCCAGTTAAAAAGCACAAAATGTTGCCATTTCTGAATGCAAGCCCCCAGGAAGAGCGGAGTTTGAACAGAGTATACCTCATGTGATATGTGATGGGTGCGTGTAATTTTAAACAACTGTATATCTGTGCAATATGTATTTGAATCAAATATAGATTTGTGGGCAAACTGACCAGGGGAGGATCCTCTGACCCATAAAACCTACAGCATCACTCTGACTCACATTTCCTTCCCCCAATCATGGGAGAGGGGAGAATTGGGCCAATGACAAGTATAGAGGGGTAGGCTTTGCTAGGCCCAGGCACACACCCATTTTCAAAATACATAAAAAGAGACTGCTGGGACAGGTAGAGACATTCAAATCCAGTTGCTGCAACGCGCTCTGCTGGACCACACAACATCCAGACGATACCAGATCCAACACTTAGACTTTAAAACTCCAAAGAACTTGATTCAGAACTCAAAGCAAGGGCCTAAACCCACAAACTGAGAACTCTTCTCAGCAGGCCTCAGCATCCAGCAAACCTAACAGCGGTAGCAGCATCCAGGAGCCGTGCAGATCAGCGCTGTGTCCAGAGAAAGCTGTGCAGAAAGATCCAGGAGCTGTGCAGAGACGCTGTACCCAGAGATCCAGGAGCCGGGCCAGGAGCAGTGTCAGACCAGACCAGCAGAGCAGAGACCAGACGCTGTGCGCAGAGACCGTCTGGGGCGAAACCAGAACCAAAGCCATCTTGACCCAATCCGTGAGACCTAGACCTTCCAAATACATTGTGAGTACAGCTAGGACGGTGTGAAACCAAATCTCTTAGTTTCCAGTGATATAATTCAATCTATTTAATCTAAGTAGAACTGCCTCCTAACTGTCACTTGTCAATTCTGCAGCCGCATAGCTGTCACCTGTCATTTTTAAAAGCTGTCACCTGTCAATTTGAGTTACTTTAAATTCGAAAAACGACCTTTACAAAATCATTCATATCGTTGGAACCGTTTGGGCTAGAAACTTGGTTTAACTTTCCTCTGAAAGCTTAGAATCTTAGCTTTTCAACAACTTGCTACTTTTGCCGCGATTCGCGATTTGGTTAAAAATCCAGCCACGTGTAAAAACAGCAGCTTCCTTGCTTTCCTTTGCCAAAAATGTGTTTAACCTGCTAGTTACTCCTAGAGCATTGTTAAACGGAGCCTGAGCTCGTCCCAAGTATCTTTCACTCACCCTGAACCCCCTAAAGGGAATTAAAACCATTTTCAGTATATTCCTCACTTCATTGTCAGCACATATAAAAGCATTTTGGGCCTGTGTTTCAACTTCTATCCGTAGTCTAAGCTTGCTGGGGTGAACTGAATTACATTTGATTGCATGTCTGAGAACTGTGTGCTACTCTTCATTTCCTTACATTGCATAAGGGGGGAGTGGATTGCCAGAGAAAAGTGATTACATTGTTTTGTTGAAATCATATTGAGTATTTTCTGTACTGCATTTTCATTCAACATTGCATCCATCTGAACTTATATAAAGCATTCTCTACCACCTTATTCTTCTGTTCCTATTCACAAGTGTGCTACCTCATCCTTATACTACTCCTGGGTAACCAAATCAGTTTACTAGTAGGACATCATTCACTGTTGATCACTGCTCATGTTTTAAGTGTGATATTAATTATTAATTCATTATAATAGTGTGATATATATATATATACTGTTAATTTTTATTCAAATAAACCTTTTAAACTTGCAAAACAGAACTACTTCTTGGCTCAGTGGGGTCTGGGGGATTCTAAGAGAGGGGTGTTATATAGGGGTAGTCATCCAGAACTCATGAACTGGACATAAAGATATATCAATAAGGGTTTCCATTCAGTATCCCAGACTAGGCATTGACTTAGCTGTAGTGTTGAATTGAATCTTCTTACAAAGTTACGTGCATGCCTTAGACATCTGTGTGTAGCCTGGGATGCACAGGTTTTAAGATGACAGAGAAAACTCTGAAACTCATCTTTCAGAGGTCCATGATGTGTTGCATATATGTGCTGGATATTATATAGCACAAACCAAAGCTGATAAGAAAACTAGTTAGGGAACACTTACATCGTGGAGAAAGTATACAGAGGGATCTAGCCTGAGGATACAAGTCACGGAAAGAAAGGCAGATCCACTGCCGATTAATTTGTTGGTGAATTCACAGAGATGCTCCTGCTGAAACTAACTATAGCTATACTACTGTGGGTTTCACCCGCCCAGACCTTATTAACTGCACTGTTCCCTCATTTGCTGCTTTCTGCTATGAGAAAAGAAAGCCTCCTGCTTCAAGCCAGGAGAAATTCATCATAATATGCATAATATCACTGCTGAGGTCCAAGTTCACACAGCCTTAGAGATTGTGCCCAGTGGAACGGGCTGTCCTGCTCTGGGTGAAGAAAGTCTATGTTGTTGCGACCAAGGATATCATTTGGAGAAGATTGCTCTGCTGTTAATGGCATTCATGTGGCAGTTCTGAGTGTGTACAAAAAGATTATGCTGCTCCAGCCATAGCTAAAAGCTTGCACTAATACTGTATATGTTCAGTGCACAAGCCTACAGTGCGATCTGTAGTGGAGGTCGTCAAATACACCGGTGTAGCCTGGACAAATGTTAAAGGGTGGAGCAAGGGGAAAGAGGACCCTTTGCATCTGTGCTTTGCAGCAGACGATGCAGCATTGGTTTGAACTAACAGAGTGCAAGAAGGTTCACGGCAGTCCCCCCTCATCTTCTTTCATGAGGATTTTTAATTGTGGATGGTAGTAAGTGACATTCACGAAGCTCGGGAGAAAATGCAAGTCATTGGCCAAATGTGGAACCTATTCGATTGTGAGAACATAACCAAAAAAAATGATTTTTGTCCCTCACACCGAATAATCTTTCTTGCCCTGAAGAAGGTCAGGCCTTTTGGAAATATCCCCAGCCCTAGGCCGACACTCATCAAGCCATCAATTACTGGCATAACTAACTGTGCTATGTGCCAGTAACTATTGGTTGCAAATTGTTCTTTTGTATGTTAGCGTATAAGTAGGTTTGTAACATGAACATTGCCACAAGATGTATAGTAGTGGCACACAGCATGCACTAAGATGTCACTGATGGTCAGTTATTACCGGTTGTCTTCTTTAACTGAATTGAATACATGGGTGGATAGCTCAGCGGCAACGTGTGTGCCTTAGAAGCAAGACCACACGAAGCAACACAGGTTTGATCCACGGGTCCGCGCCTAGGAACCTCTGGGTATTTTAGCGCTTTATAAATATGCAACTTAGACAAAAAACAAACAAAAAAACAATTACGCAAATAAAAAACAAACAATTCCTGTATATAACAGTGCCTTGATGCCCGCGGGCTATTTGAGCGCTTTAAAAATGCAAATAAATAAATAAACATGCATTTGATTTCTGAGGTACTTCTAGTGTTTGGCGTTAGAATGTAAATGGATGTTTGACATAATGGTTTTTGTGGGTGGTCTGGTAGTGGGAACATGTAGTTATCCCACACATTTGAAAAAATTGTTTATACAAAGTTCTTGTGTTAGTTCATTTTATGGGACATGAACATTAACAGTTCACAAGCCTCAGTGAAACCAAAAGGGCCGTCTAGTTTGTCTGGCTTTAATTTCTCAGCAAGCATCTCCTCAGGTCTACATTGCAGCGGTAACATGTTTGCATATAGTGTTTCATACGTCTCACAATATGCTACGAGCCGTATTCAGTGCTGAGGTGGAGGTGCCGCCCCCTATACCACGCTCTAGCAGCAAGGGATCTAACTGAAACAGAAGCTATATTTAAAAATCTCTTGTACATTTGTACAAACTTTTCAAAAAGCCCCAAAAGCCACATCTAAGGAGCAACAGGCAGTACCAAGTCGGTCATAGCACAAGTAATAGCAATTACCTGAGGCCAAAACTCATGCACCTTCCAGGATCCCCAGGCCAGGTGTGGGAAGCCCACTCCCTCTGTGTTTCATGTTTCACATTGTGAGGCTGGCCTACTATAGTATTTTGCTAACTTCGGTGGGGTGTGGTAAGTCTGATTGAAGAGCTGCCATTTCAGTCAGCGTGCAGCACGCTTGTGTCCACTGCTCATCTGTGAGCATTTCATGAAGTGAGCCGTCCCACCTCCCGGTGGCTGCCGGTTCAGGCTTGTTTGTGTCTTCAGCATTCAGTAGGTTGTGGAGATTATCTTATTGTATCTGAGGGGGAGGTTATATGCTCCGCTATGGGAGAGAACAGTGGACTGCCTGAGTCCATTACCATGTGTTGTCTCCATGTGTTTTTGAGTCTCATATATATGAAGGTTGCGAGATCACTTACAGGGACCCTCTCTTCCAGTTGCTGTATCGATATCAAGTAGCCATCTGTAAATAGGTCCCCCAGTGTGTTTAGTCCCAATGCCTCAAATTGCTGTCAATTCAAGGAGACACCTTATATCCCAAACATGGCGAGCGCAGCCTGCCTATGCCCATCTTCCTCACCATTCTCCTCCAGGCTGCCTGGGCTGTGGCAACTGTCTGTATCACACTCCTCACAGAGGTGCACCTCCCCCACAATATGGCTTTCAAGTTAGCTGGGTATGGAACGCTCTCTCGACCCGGACATGGGGGTATTCGTGGGTACCTGTGCAGCCAGGTAGTAAGCGTGTAAATCTGGATAATCCATTCTTACTGCTTCATAGGCCTTAGCCCGGGTTGCTTCCCATTGCAAACTAATTTTATCATAAGTGCTTTGACTCTATGCCAGTATTTCTCAGGGGGTATCAATGGCACATTATTAAAGATATATAACATCCCGGGGACTACCACCATTTTGGCCAGCAGCATACGTGCAGCTTGAGATATTGAGAGATGACTACACTTGTCTACTTTTGCGTCTAGGTGTTTGTGGGTGTGATACAGTTATCTTTGTGTAGGACAGCAAACTGGTGGATATTAAGTTGCCTAAATTACGGATTGTATCATCCCTCCGTGTAAGGTCAGTGATAACCACCTCCTTACAGAATTCTGGTGAAAGTGCAAGGAGTTCAGACTTCTCCCAATTTATTTTCAACTCTGAGACGTTCCAGTAGATGATGACATCGTCTATGACAGGTTGTAGGTTACGGACGGGTTGTTTGATGTACGGCAGCATGTCATCAGCGTAAACTGATATTATGCTCACTGCTGTGTATAACTTGATTCCGCCATGTTTATGGCACTCCCTAATGTAGCATGGGAGGGGCTCGATTCCAGGGCAAATGATAGAGGTGTCAATGGGCATCCTTGTTGCATACCTGTGGAAGGGGAAAGGACATCAGACTGCACCCTGTTCATCAGAACGAATGCCCCGAGGCTGCTGTGCAAGAGTTTAATCCGCTGGAGGAAATGCAGGCCCAGCCCTGATCTTCGGAGTACTTCAAATAAAAAGGGCCACTCAACAGAGGCAAAAGGCTTTTTTGTGCTTCGAGTGCGGCAATGACTGCTGGAATTGAAGGGTCTATATTGTGCATTAGAGCAAAGAGTGATCATAGGTTATTTTGGATGGATCGCCCCAGAACAAATACAGCTTGGCCTGGCTGAATTTTGAGTTGTTCTGCTGAATCCAAATCTATCTTTGGTTTTCAAATCGAACAAATGGTTCTAAAGTTACAACAACAAAAATAATATCTACCATTGTCCCTTTTAAATGCACATTTTACTGTACTATGCTGCATCAATTCTGTGTCTCTGTGTGTGTGTGAGGCCTGACCCATTTTTATCAGCAGAATCCATCTGCAGAAACATATATTCTGTGTAACAACTTGATGCCTAATATATCTGATACATTCTTCATGAGGCCTATTGTGCTGGAGGTTAGGGTGTATTCAAGGTATATATTCCTATGAAGGCACGCACTCTTCCACCAGACCCTGAATGTGTGACCTTCCAATGAGCTTAAACATAGAAGCCCCATGGTTTTGGGATACATCTCTGATATAAATCTCAAATTAGGTGGATTTTTTGTACTTTGGAAACACGACTTAGTTCTTCAACTAAACACAAACGTGCCATTGTCATTTAATGCCCTGACCAAAGTGAATTTAATAGTTTCTATGAATTCCTATTTTTCAGAAGGCTGTACAAACAACTCCGATTCACAGAATGTAAATGCTACATGTGATGTTTTGTCCCATGTAACAGAAATGAGATATTTTCATCCGTTTTACTGAATGACAATCTGATAATTTGTGGGTTAACGTTGATAAATATACTACACCTCTTGTGTGATTTGTAATACCTCACCATTTATCATTACTTATAGAATACTAAAATTCAAGTTGCAGTTCATTACATTGTCCTTTCATAAAACAATAACATTTCAAAAGCACATTTTTTCTTTCTTCAGTAAAGCCTATAACATAGCATGTTTTCTTATGAATATCCTATTTTGTCTGCTTTGCATAAATCACTTAATATTTCAATGTAATACCCTGCTGAGTTTGCATCATTTAATGGAGAGCATAAACTTTTAATCAAATGATACATAACACAATGGTACCACGTTCACCAATATTTCTGACAAACAACATATGAACACATTTAGAAACTTGAAGACAGATTTTTTAATAGTGGTTGAAAAGCTTTGAAAGTGTGGATAGTGAAAAGGTTTGCATCAAGACAAAGCCACAGTCTCGAGTTGTCCACCCAGAAATAATTTTTATAAACATTGTGACCCAGAATTTACTCCTCAATCCAAGAAGACCATCAGAAGTCATTATTGAACAAGAGCCTGGGGTGTTTATGGTAAATAGTTGTGAATTTTCATACTGAGCATGGATATTATTACTCAAACTGTTTTAAAGAGCCAATAGTTCCAAAATGAAGGGTCAACCTTTCAAAATTCAAGCTCCCATATAATCCCAAGATATCCACATAGATCCTCTTGAGTGCTGCCAGTTATTGAGATACAGGTCAGGATGATAGAGGGCATCTTCAGCTAGATACTGACAAAGCTTCTTACAACTTCATCTTGCTTTCTTGCCTTTCCAGACAAAGCAAGGGATTCATGAATTATTCTTCCGAATTGGTGGTATTGGAAATGGGCAAAACACCTAACTGTAGTTAGGAAGAATCACCATTTTTACTAAGTTATCTCGAATGATTAGACATACTGGTAGCCGACTGAATATTGTATTTTTATCGTGGCTATTTTATTAAGTAGCCATGTTCTGTTTTATCTGGGATATTGGTAATGTCTCCCCCCTGGCGGTTTACTGTTGACTCCGCACAATCATTATAGTCTTTAATATTAGGGGTTGTTACTTGAGTTTTGGGATCATTGAATTTATACCCAGAATATTATTCAAATATGGAAGCAAAGTTTCAAAAGGAATATTGGTCACTTAATCTGAAATTACAAATGCACCATCTGAATAAAAAAGTACATTTATAGAAGCTAGGCCCGCATGCAAAGAAGAGATTCTATCACAGCATTTTAGTATCTCCATAACCAGCTCCATACGCATTGTAAACAGAGGTGATGACAGAGGGCACCGTTGCCAGGTGCCCCACTGTAGTTTACATTTTTCAAAGTGAGTCTTGCTTGCAACTACACAAGCTCTGGGGGATATGTATGTTACTTTCATCACCTTTATGAAACCTGCTGGAAGCACCAGAAAGTTCCAGAGACAAGTCAAGCAGTTCATAATTTCTACATCTAGGAACGACAGAACACTATCTTCAAGCCATCTGACCCCCTGCAGAAGATCAGCCAAAGGGGTTGAAATAACTGGTATCCTTCTCCAGGGATATATCAGTCCCAGAGGCCGTCCCATCTGGTAGTTTACATAGGTCCGTTTTTACCACCAGTGTACTAAATTTACATGTCAGCACATTTCATCTAGCATCCCATATCCTTCCTAGTTTAAGATTATTAAAACCCTGGCTGATTTCATTTCCAGATGCTCCACTATTTTTAGTATAATGTTTTTGATAGTATAATTGAAAGTCCAACAGTATACTTCTGCTGATATACATTACTGATTCCAGGTTGTTAGACTGCTTGTAGTCATGATTTACAGTGTCGCAGATGTAATTGCTCACGGCGCGTACAGTTGTCTGCATCTTTTTCACCGGCTCTCATTGAAGCATTAAGTCAGCATGTCCATCCACCTCTATATTAAGCAATTCTAGCTATTTGCACTTCTCTAGGCGCTATGCCCGGCATGCCTGAATATAGTAGGGCAACTGCTCGCTTAGTAAACAACCAGAAGAACAGGTGGGCTAGCACAGTGTCTTTATATATCTCCTAATATACTCTAGTTTTCACTTCTATATTATGCATCATTTCTGTTAAATGCACATGTTTTGGTTGAAAACTTCTGCTTTCAGTAACAATTGTGGTTCTATGATGGTGCATTCTATTGTACGGATTGCCTCTTTTCCATCAGGGTACTTTTTTTTATAAATGTTTCCAACAGGTGAGGGATTCCCACATCTCCGTCACTTTCGGCAAAGTGTGCAGAGGGTTGTTCTTCCATAGGGGTTGCATTTTGTAAACATCCAGGGGGTTGGCAAAGCATGGCCTTAGTTACCCAGAAGCAGGGACAGTCATCACACATAGAGCCTTTCTGTCTATGCTTCACCCAGTGCACAGTGCCCCTAGAATTTCAGGGCAGACATGAGTCTCCTGTGAGGTTGGGTGCAAAGAAGCAATTAACCAACAGTCAAGGAAGGTACTCATGTCACTCCAGAAATCCGGCTGAGGTCCAGCCCTTCCCTCTCTCACCATTTGGCTGGCAACAGGGAGAGTTGGAGCGTGCAAAACCGATTGCTTTAAACAATCCGACCATACGCTTTTACATAACTTGTTCTAGACACCAATGTCTCTGTGTCTGGAAGAGTGTTCCTGGGGCACCCTATGCATAATGGCCCTCGACCTCATCTTTGTAACAACATTGAGACTTTCACTCAACACCTTCCCTGCAAAAACTCGCATCCTTCTTCGATTTTTGTGCAGTGCTCCATAGCTCCTTGGAAATGGATGCAGAGTTCTTCCGGGTCCTGGGCATGAATACTATTATGAATTAAATTAAACATATCAGTGTAGCCATGTCTATGATATGATATGTTATTTATAACGCGCTTAATACCCAGAGGTTTCTAAGCGTGGGATCGAACCGTGTTGCTCCGTGTCGTTTCGCTTTCAAGGCGAGCACGTTGCCGCTGAGCTATCCTCCCGAGACGCAAAGCATAAGCATATATACACCTCCTATGTCAGGAGGTGTATATTTCCTCATGGGTATTATGAGAATACCGAAGATAAACCCAGTGTCATCTTAACACATCAAATGACCAGGTTCCTAAAACCTTCGGTTTTAACGTCAACAACTGCTTCAGGCAAGCTAAACAGACCATGTAAATCTAATTTGTAGACGGTTGAGGGCAGCTCGTTGACAAAAAATGCAGCATAAAACGGCGGCTAGGGTAGAAAGCAAGCGAGCCGATCTGTTGCTTGAGTAATACAAGGCCGCTGCTAATTTTAAGCAGAGCCATCTCAGAAAATCATGCAGCCGTGCATGACTCACAGGGCCCCAGGGGGATGGGAGGTGAGGAGATGGAGAGAGTGAGGAAGGGGGAGAGAGTGTGTGTGTGTGTGTGTGTGCGCGCGCGCGCGTGTAATCTAACGGTGCTCAGAGCATTTCGGATCCTAGAACACTTGCATGGCGCAGGCCAGCTTCATTAAAATCCCTGGCTGCATTCCAGCAGTTAAAATTGAGGCAGCATATTTATTGCGTTTTGCTGAAATAAATCAGAAAACGTGTGAATCATATCCCTTGGAGAGCAGACAAGAAGTAGTAAACAATCTCTGGCGGGCAGTTACAAGCAGAAGGTGAGGGGGACGAGGGCTATGGAAGCTGGACGACATGCCTTTTCCATTTTATGTTCAACGATTATGCTAATTCCGGGAACATTGTAAAAGGCTACATTCAACAGCTTCAAGAATAGCCCTTATTACATGTGAAGCTGTAGCAATATAATGCTATGCTTTGGAAAATAAACATCACAGTGATCATCAGACCATGAAATGAATGCAGGTTATTTCATTTTATGTGTTGGAAACAAGGAGGGCATAGCTAGGAGAAGCACCAGAGCGGTATACAGAGCGTATTTAGGCCTGGGAGATGAAAGGCCTCAAGTGTTTGCCTGGTGCAGTGCTAACAGGTTGTGCCAGGCACACAATTGGATTGTAGGCCTTATAATCAATAAATACAATTGTGAGCAGCCCGCTGAGGCCTGTGTTGTGCTCCATTTCCCCCAAGCTAGGCTTGATCTATATTGTACATAAATACAAATACTGACAGAGTGGCAGGTAAATCTGCCCGATGGGGAACCGGCTTGATACTGCCAGCTCAGAAGGTGAGGCAGTGCCATTGTTTGGCTGGAACGGACCCCCATGATCCCCTCCACACTATTGATGGGACACTCTCAAAGCCGGGCTAAATGACATGCATTACTTACCGTAATAGCATTTCTGATGATTGTATCTGCTTAGATTCACATGCTGTGCATATAGTCCGACATGTAGTGGTAAACGCAGAGTATTGCACTTGTCTTTCGAGGATCGAAAGCGGACGTTGAAATGGGCGTGCCTGTAACACGATCTCTAACGTGATGTGTACTGTACCCAAAATCCCTCATTTATTAGTTTGAAACCCTCTGCCGACCCCTCCTGCCCGGCTAACTATTGCCCAATCTCCATCACTCTCTTCCTGGGCATGCTCCTGGAGAAACTGGCGATCTCCCAGCTCAATCTCCACACTGAATATGTTGGTTGTCTTCATGACCATCAGTCTGGCTTCAGAGCTGCCAGAAGCACGGAAACTGCTCTCCTGAACGTCGACTCTAACACCCTTTGCATTCTTATCTTGCTTGATCTCCCTTCTGCCTTTGACACTGTCAACCATGCCATCCTGCGCAACCGTCTCCATGATAACCTGGGTATCACTGATCAGGCTCTGGCGTGGCTGACTTCTTTCCTCTCCGACCGACCCTCCCAGGTCCAACTTGGGTCCTTCCTCTCCGACATTTTTTCTCTACCTTTGGTGTCCCCCAGGGATCTAACCTCTCTCCCTGGCTGTTCAACCAATACCTGGCACTCCTTGCCCACCGCACCGCCGCTCTCTGTCCCAACTTTCAGTGCTATGCGGATGATACCCAGCTCATTTTCAGGCTACCCTCAGCCTCCTCCTCCTCTCCTTCCCTCATCTCTGACTGTCTGTCTGCCATCCAGGAATGGTGTGCCACCAACGACCTCTGCCTTAATGCCAGTAAGACTGAGATTCTACTCATCGGCACACCCACTCCCTCCTTCCCTGCAGCTCCCTGGCCGGCCTCTCTTGGCCCTCCTCCCACTCCCACTTGCAAGGCTAAACTCCTCAGGGTCATCTTCGACTCTGCACTCTCCTTCTCCCCTCACATCTCTGACATCTCTAAGAAGTCACACTACCAGCTGCACCTCCTTAGAGGTATTCTTCCTTTCCTTTCCTTCCCCCAGAAGCTCACTGTCTCCAGAGCCCTGGCCCTCTCTAAGCTGGACTACTGTAGCAGCCTCTATCTAAATCTGCCTGCCTCCACTCTACGCCCTCTGCAACTTATCCAGAACAGGACTGTGAGACTTCTCCTTGGCCTCAAGCCCAGGGATCTTATCTCTCCAGGACTGAAATTTCTGCACTGGCTCCCAGTGGCTGCGAGGATTAAGTTCAAAACCCTCTGCATTGTACACAAGGCATTCTGGGGTCTGGGGCCGCCATACCTTCAACTCTCTCTTCCTAAATATCTTCCTTCTCGAGCTCTTTGCTCATCTGCCTCCAACTCCCTCAGGGTCAGTCGCTTCTCCAAGCAATGAGTTGGTGGCAGATCACTCTCTTCAGAAGGGTCCTCCCCCTGGAACAGCCTTCCTGCCTCCCTGAAACTTGAGGAGAACCATCTCCGGTTCTGGAAACACCTCAAAACCTTCCTCTTTGCTTCTGCTTTCTCTCCTCCCCTCCCTTGCTGAATTCCTGACTGAAATTTCACTGGTTACCTGGCCACCCTTTCAGATCTCTGGCCCAGGCCCCGTCAATTGCCCATCTGCACTGCTTCCCTGGCAACCCCTGCACTTGGGGACCGTTTTTCTGTATCCCTTCAGTCCCCCTACCAGCACTTATGTCTGCACTTCCTTGCACTTGCCACTAGCTGGCTGTTTTATTTGTCTTATTTATCTTATTTATTCCACTTTCCAAAGTACTGCACTTCCCCTCTCCCTTCCCCCCCGCGCACTTTTCCTTTCCCCCATTCCCATGCACTTGCATGATCTGAATGACACCTGGCCTAGTAGGATCGTTGTCTGTCCTCCCTTTGCCCCCCCCCTTGCCTCGTCGCACCTTGAAACACTTGTGTATAGGCGCGTTATAAATGCCATATCATATCATGTCAGGTCCTTCATCAACTTTGCAAGGATGTGGACAAACCAGTGACTCGAGGCAAAAAAAAGTGAGAAGAGGCATAGGAGTGATAGGAACGCAAAAGCATAAAGAAGAACTATGGAGCAATATGCTGGTTCAGGAAAGGAGATGTTGACACATGGACATCCAAGAAAAGATTGGGAAAAATCATAAGCAGCCACCTGGAGGAGCACCTGGAGGAGCTGTTGGATGCATTAGTAAGCCAGTGCGAATTGCTAACACCTCCCAGCAGCCGTTGGCTGCATTCCAAAGATTATGATAGGAAGTGACACAACTAGCGACACAATTAGTGGTTGACTTCAGGCTGAAATGGAGATCGAACATCTAAACTGGCAGGCCTTCCCAAGCGGTAAGTGTCTATTGACAAAGGTATAGGCCTGAGTGTAGCAAAGAGCCTTCCGGCACCATGATCAGCCCCTTCAAGGGTTGACTGTCATCTATGAGGCTAAAACAACCTCATTGGACTAAATCAGGAAAAAGTGCTACATCCCGCTACTCACCTTCCTGGAAATTACACCAGGCATTGGCACAAAGCGGGTTAGTCCCCAAAGCAAGCGTGGCAAGGAAAGTATGCCGATGTACATGGTACGCCAAATAGCACAATTAATGCGGTTTGGAATCATGTCAGAAAAGGATGGAGGATTTTGACCATACTAGTTACAGCAGTTGCTCGCACTGAAATGGACCTTCTCACATGTGACATGTCTGTATTCACACTACCTCTTATTTCAAGGCATAACTCCTTATTGCTGTATATAAAGTTGTAACATAGATATAGTGGTGGCATGGATCATGAAAGCCCCAGAAATAATTTTTTGCTTGAACGATGAACTGAGACAAGCAGTATCAGTCGATGGAGCAGTGCTGTAAGGCAAGTGCACGATGTAAGAAAAGTTAAGTGTTGACGACTAATTTAGTACAGATGAGGAGAGGTAAATGACCGGTTGACTCCACATTGACATGATGGGGAAGCCAAGAAGTAACAGAATGAATATCCGCAAACAAAAAGGGTGAGAACTCTTGCCCATCTCTCTTCAAATCTGGTGTACAGGTGATCTAGAAAAGGCACAGTCATGTGCGTTCAGGGAGGGTGGTTTATAACTAGATCAGAAAGTCCACACACAATATCGTCTCTGTTTCTTAAGGAGAACAGCTAACCTGAATGCATTTTCAAAGTCTCTGTGGCAATGCATTTGTTTTTAGTGGTATTCTGTGGTGCAAAGTTTTTTGTGTTTCCTACTTTGCATCTTCTAGTGCTTGATATTGTTCTGGAATTTCTTCTCCCTCTCCTCCGAGTGATTTCCAAGAACTTGCTTTTTAAGATCCTGATAGACAAGGCCTATGAAGTGGGTAGCCCCCCCATCTGTACATTGCCAGTATTGACCTTACTCAAGCCTTTGATATGGTTAATTGATTTCGCCTGTGAGGGGAAACTGAAAAACCGGCAGATCTTAGGTAGTTTTTCTCCACCACAACACCAATCTCAGGGTTAGATTAGACATGAATCTACAGGGGTAAAAACGGACAATGGGCTGAGGCAAGGCAGTGTTAATATTACCTCAGATAAAGGGTAAACAAAATGCTGGCTTACATATGCAGAAAAACATAAAACTCAAAACCCCAATCAGATAGAGCTGCAACAATTGATTGATGCATTCCAAATGTATACTGAAGAAAAGGAATTAAAATGTACTGAACCAAAACTAATATAATATATTTTCCATGCAGTAAAAGGGCCAACTATTCTTGGAAATTGGGGGAGGAGAGACTTGGCGTTCTGAAAGGAATTCCTGATTCATGGAAGTGTTTTATAATGGCGCAATCCCATAGGAAAACGTTCCGTGAATCAGGTCCTAAATATCTGGAGCTCCAAATAGCTAATAAAGTCTGTAAGCTGTTACATTACAAATATTAAACGCATATGGTGGAACAATTTGGAGCCCTGATGAAATGCATTACCAGGAAACACTGTTGTTTCAACCTGATTCCACTGATTACTTTCTATCGTGCAAAGGTGGCACTGGCTGTGATGTGTGGCCTTGAGGTTTGTACTCCATCAGATTATATGAATTGTGCACTATTGGAAGGAAATATTTGATGCTATGCTCTTCCATTGCCCAATTGCGTTCCAATTCCTATCTTAAGATATGAATTGGTGCTTATTTCTTTGTTTGTGACCTACTTATAGAAGGTGTTGTCTCTCTTCAGGACCATTATATCTTCCCAGAGAAACATCCCAAACTATGATTTAAGGTGACAGATGGAGAAACCCATGACAGACATTATGAACACCTTCAAAGAGAAGTGTGCTAGAATTCTAGATATTCTAAAACTATGTGAAGAGGACATTGCTTGAAATCCGGTAGCCGCTAAAATGAAACCGTATCTGTGGGATTGGTGTGATACACCAACAAATTAGAGAAATTTACAAGTGGGCGCCTCATGAACATCTTCCTAAGATTTTGCTTAAATCTTATCCCAACTAGGGAAATAGAAAATATTAAGAAGATTGTTGATGATAACACATGTAGATTCTGGTTTACAAAACAAGAAATAGAGACCCTTTGACATATTGTGACAAAATGTCCAGCTTTGCAAACCCCGAGACAGTTAATATTTACAAGATTCGTTAAGGAGTCACATTGGTTAACCAAAGAAACATTTTGGGAGTGCCTCTTTAGAGGAAGAAATATTGCTCTTACAACAGATCTAGTGACACTTTTAAGAATATCTAATATGATCACTATTGGATGAAAATTGTAAATAATTAAATGTAATAAGCATAAACGTAAGCTATTAATTGTTTTATTATTTAATGAACTATTTGTGCTATGATCGTGACATATTATGGAATTTGTTTGCATAACTAATTTTATGGGATTTGTAATACTTTTTTGTATTTTAAGTTTTTGCTTATCTTTGTATAAGGTTTTACTAACAAATACAATAAGAAATGAAGTAAAAATGTAAGATGTCTCATTCACTTTTTTTCACTTATTTCTATTATGCTAGTGTCTTGTTTTCTGCATGTGTTGCTTCTTTATAGGGGCAATCAAGCTGCCTCACATTTCCTGGTATCTTTGGTTTCAGTGCTGCCTCTCAATTCATGTAGATTCATTTTGGCACTGCATTCAGACCAGCCGTGATTGTGGTTGTAGTTAATTTTTACTTTAATCTAAATCCCACCTTATACCATGATTTTGTATCATGAAGTTCTTAATAGCTCTTCTTCCCTTATGTATCTCTAAAATTGACCCACACCCTCAATGTGATGTGACAGTTGAAGACTTTCATTATTGAATCTGTTGGCTCTCCCTTGAGTTGTCCATTTCTTTTGAGTAACGTATTGCAGACGCATAATGAAAGATTCTGTGCTGGTTTAGATTGCCTTGCATTTTGATGAATTTCACTCTGTGGTTCAACACCAGAGGAATCCTTCCATACTGAATGTATCTGAAGATGATGCAACCGTCGATATAGTAATTTCACTCAGGAAGTGTATTTTGATCCACTTAATGCATATTCTACTACAGACGACAAAATGTGCACTCACCACTTTCCAAAGGGGAGTACGAATTCTGGCTTGGCAATTAAGAAATAGTGCGCATGTGGCAAATTGGAATTCATGCCAGGGGGCAAGTGACTTATGCCTGGCTAGCAGCATTCAACTTGACCTTTTTACGCCATATCTAGTAGTAAATCTGCATATTACACCAGTGACCTATTGGCCAGCTGGTGGATAGATAACGGGTTGTGTACTCTCCTCGGGCGCAGCGCAAAGCACTAATCTGGCACAAGTTTCAAGGACCGCCAGGGCCAACTCAGTCTTTCATCCTACTGACTTAGATGAATTAAGTATCATTGAATTAGTTACTAATACCTGATATACGTTTTAGAAGACTCTGTAGTCAAGTGCTACATAAAACCCTGACATGACATGAATTCCTTTGAGGAATGTATACTGACGGTTGAATAAATATACTTCTATCTTCTACCAAACTACCGCTGGATATTGTAACGCGCCTCTACACAAGTGTTTCAAGGCGTGACGAGGCAAGGAAGGTGGAACAGAGGGAGGACACAGACAACAATCTTACTAGGCCAAGTGAAATTGAGATTGCGCAAGTGCAAGGGAGGGAGAGGGGAAAAGTGCCAGGGGAAAGGGAAGTGGGACAGTGCTGTACATGGGATAAAAACAATAACAAGAAGCGTGGCCAGCAGGTGGCAGGTGCAATGGTAAGTGCAGACAGCAGGTGTCCAAAAGTGCAGGTAGACAGACTTTAGGGTTACAGATAGAGACCCAAGTGCAAGGGTTGCCGGGAGGCAGTGCGGGTGTGCAGGGACCAGGGTCAGAAATCAGAGGGTAGCCAGTGCAGTATCAGACAGGAAATCAGAAGGGGAGAGAAGGCAGATCTTGAGGTGCTTCCGGAACCAGAGATGGTTCTCCTCAAGTGGCAGGGAGGCTGTTCCAGAAGGAGGCCGCAGCCAAAGAAAGAGATCTACCACCAACTTGATGCTTGGAGAAGCAACTGACCCTGAGGGAGTTGGAGGAGCGAAGAGCTTGAGTAGGAAGGTATTTACATTCAAACCTGGTGTGGTTTTGTTTTCCAGCCTCAGGTGCCCTTCTAGACGGATGGTACAACACACTAGTGCTTTTTCTGTTTCCACAATGCTCCTCCAGCACTTCCCGCTGAGCCTGCGTTCAGTCCGTATGACTTACAAGATATCATTTGTGTCATTTGTTGATTTTTATTTGAAGAGAGCTGAGCTTATGGGCTTACTATCCTGCTTACCTGTCCACAAACTCACTTCAATGGGTATCCATTTTCTTTTCCAGAGAAGGTCCCAGGGTTTCATTATTGAGGCTGGCCAGTCCCAGACCTTAACCATACTGTGTGGTGTACCACAAGTCTCCCCTAGCTCAATGCTACACTCAACCTCACTGATGCCCCATTTTTACCCTATCCATGGGTCAAGGACAGTGCCTGGATGCTCACCAAGCCTGAATTAGATCTAGTTGCAGGTCAAATCAAGCCGAAACAGATATGCATCCACTAGCCCCTCCCTCACACTGGCTTCAATTTCTCTTATACACAGATTTCCACCTCTTTGATCACTTCTGCATTGTGGTCCTTCCCAAGGTACATTGTACCACTTTGGGCATCCCTCGCTTTGGCATCTGCTTGCTATTGGGGCACCACCCCTTTGAATATGATGCTCAAGGTTAACCACAGACACTTTAATGCATGTCTGAACATCTTTCCATTTAACAGTTGGACACAGCCAGGTGGGTGGACCCCTCTGCATTGTTGACCAGCACCAAAAGGCGATTCAATTTTCCGTGTGCACTTTGAAAATGATACATTGTTGCTTTACTTAATTGGATATTTGTATTGCACTTACTGCAGGACTTGTACATCCGTCCCACTCACTCCTCCATGAGTGTAGGCCCCAACAAGCAGTCCTATTACAAACAGCCCAATTGCAGCAACGTCTGCCTCTATCCTGCACTGAGGCCAACCAAGTCTGCTCCAGAAAAAAGAAAAAAAAAATCTCTTCTTACCCAGGATGCTTCTTGAGGTGATTCACTTTTCCGAGCTGTGGCATACAAGCACCCCATTCATTTACAGAAGGAACAGTCACCGATGGAGTTTGGGAATTCAAACTTGAGAAGCTAGAGTTGAAAGACTTATAGCCGAGTGCCAATTTGTGGTGAGACAACACAGCCCTCTAAATGTAGCCCTCTTAATGTACAATGATGCATTTAGAAAACTAATAATACAGCCATTTATATTCAAAAATAGTGTCAGAAAAAAGGGAGGGGGAGGAAACTGTTAGAGAAAATGACAGCTAAGATAACATTGCAGGTATATTTGAAAGGGTGCTTTGCAATTGAGTGCAAGCAGTCCGCATTTCAAAGATGTTTCATTTGAGATTACCGCACAAGAGTTTCACCAGAGTGGCGGCCGTTCATTTTTGGATGACAGTCATGGTATGGAAGCACGTTTTCTACCCATAAATGCGACTGTCCCAACAAAGTTCAACATTGTTTTTCCAGCAACAACGCCAAAATAGCATTGAAGGATTACGCAGTGTAATAAATGTCATTGCTTTCAGCTGCTATCAAAGTTTACATCCGAACAATAAGACTCTTGTCGTTGTAACGGCACAAACGTCACACGATATGTGACATCGTTTACAGTCAGAGCGCACCCCGGGGAGCTGGTAACCTCTGGTTCACCTGAGTTGTCATGGCGACCTGGCACACTGCATCAGCTCCTGGAAAACAAGCGTAGCTGTGGAAAAAAAGGGAACGTATTTTTAAATGTGGCGTCAATGCCGGAGCCAGAGAGATGGTTTCTACCCTGCAGCAGTGGGAGAGTGGGTGAGACAGGTGATAACAGCAGGGACTTATTCCACCAACACGACTGCCATTAATTTAAGAGTTTGTGAATTGAAGGTACGCACTTCAAAATGTAAGCTAAATAAGGAACATGCTTGTTTTGAGTGGTATTTAGCAATACAAGCCATCGGGAGAGAAAGATTCTTGATCGACATGATATGATAGGTTATTTATAACGCGCTTCATAGCTAGAGGTTTCTAAGCGCACACCAGGGGATCGAACCTTTGTTGCTTCGTGTCGTCTTGCTTCCAAGGCGAGCACGTTGCCGCTGAGCTATCCACCCGAGACATCGGTGCTAACTCACAAAATACATTTTTCACATAACATTTTCTCTCTGGCTAACAAAATCACAGATTGCGTCCGATTTACGAAAAGTTAAAAAGGCCATTTACGACGGGGCCCAATTTAAAATAGCTCTCTGTGACTGAATGGCAGGGGCATGTACTCCTGTTCACGTTAAATGATCCTACACAAAATGGGTGTGTCTGAAGGAGTGGCCGGCCAATTGAAAAGAGACAGCAACACTGTGGAAACGTAAGGTAGGCCAAAATGGGGAAGGCCTTGTGGGAGACCCCATGCAGAGCTACAGTTCAGTTTTGGGTCAGGGAATTAACAGACCCCGGTGAGGTGTACGTTGTGTATGCGGACTGGGTCCCATCTCTCGCAATAACAGGCAGACTACCCTAGAAAGTGAGAACACAAAAGAAGGAACCAACGTCTTTGCAGAAATCAGGAAACACATTTATTACACACAGGGAAGTAGGCTTGTTGCCAGCAGAGTAAGTTAGACATGGATGATTGTATAGCAATACAGAGCAACCCGATACACATAGCAAAACGAAGAAATGAATGAGCAGTGGTAGCAATTCACCCCCGTTCAACAGAAACTTGTAAACAATGATCCCTGAAAGGGCTTTACTCTCTCCAAAGTTTCATAGCACTTAAAGGAAAATAAATTACATTTAAAAAAGATATTTATACTTTTTGTGTCACCATGCCACGTTTACCTTCCTGGGACTTGCGCCGCCTGTTTTGTTTGTGTGCAATGTATACCTGCAGGTTAAATCTGCATTAGGCGCAAGGTACATTTGCTGCATACAGTCCTACAGGTATAATGTTTCACTACTTAAAAATTGGCAAATACTTACATTTTTTTTTTATAGGGAGTAAAAATACTTCCTACAGGAAATACAAGACATTAGGAATCTTGTGCCCCTACGTTCAACGACAAAGCTCCATGGATTTGTTTGGATTAGTAGTGCACGTAGTACCACAGGAAGAAACTACCCTTTTAACGGCCTGATTGCAAGTTAATGTGCATGAATAACTAGGTGCAAAGAAATAAATATTACAAAAACATTTCAGTTTTTCAGTTAAAACATATTTTCACTCACTTATAAAATACTCTCTTTGGGAATTGCACTTACATTTTTACTCCCTAAAAAATGGTTTTACTCCCAAATTTAAAAAAAGGGAGTAAAATACTTAACTGGAGCACTGGCTGCATACGTAAGTATTCACCTAAATAGAATTCTTTGTGAATGCATCATCCTATGATGTTTTAGAAGGCTGCAGTTATTTGAAAGGTAAGAGTACTCTAAACCATATAACTGTTGCTTATGGTATTTTGAAGAGATGGTAAATCGATGATTTTGCTCATGGTAAAGCATAGCAATTACTTTCACAAACGCATCCAAATATTATTTTGGTATCAAACTTCCTTTTGTTTACCCTTAAAACAAATCATATATGCAATTGAAGAAGATAAATTCTTAGATTACAATTATTAGATAAATTGACCTGCCGAAACAGAGACTTTAAAATAACAAGACAAACAATGGAAGACAGCAACAAAGTTGAATGACATGTACAGTTTCGAAATATGACACAATGGCCCTACATTATAGATTACAGAAGAACTGACAAACTCAACAGGTCTCCTTATGCAAACTGCATTTACTAGGACAGGGCATTAGCCCAAAGATATACTGGGGGCATTGCGAAATCACTTCTTTGCCCCCAGTCCTCCTAAATGCACATCTACCCACACAGCCTATTGTCAGGTTTCTTGACATCCTTCTTTGTCGAGAAAACAGAAACCATCAATGTGCCTATGTCTGGTCTGATGAGATCACCCGCCATCCAGCCCCACCTTAAAACTGAAGCCTACCTTTCTTCGTTTGCGGGAGGCCAGTCCTATACTGATAGCAATGGTAAAGAAATTATTAGAAAACCATTATTAGTGCAAGCCAAAGCCTGACCTGTCCAAACGAACACACACTAATACATTACCACCATTGCAAATGCTCTAACTTACCTGGTCAACAGCTCTAGGGAATCAAGCGGATTTCCTCACCTCTTCCTTGTAATTATCGCCTTATTGCCGATGCCTCATTGAATTCTTGACAATGTACTAACACAAAAGCCACTGGAAATCAGCGAGTCAGAAAGCCTCCTATATTAACGTTAGTCAGCCTTAGACTAGCGAGACCCAGAGAGTCTGCTCTAGACTGCACGAGGGGCGAGATATTGAAGTCCCTCGATGACAACTCCCTCATCATCCTCATCCCGTTATATCTTTCAACAGCCTTTGACACGGTCAATCCTGCTAAGCTCCTACAGCACTGCCTTTAAGTTCATATCAACCTTTGTGTCTGATAGAGAGCAGCTGCTAACACCAGGCCTATTTCACTCCAAACATTCACAACTGCTTTTGTCCAGAAATCTATACTGCCACCATGGATTTTTAACCCTTGCAATAAACCAAATTGCTGACCTCACCATGCCTCACGCTGCCACCTTCTCAGGTTATGCGATCGATACACTGATGTCCTTTAAACGTTGCAGTCCACAGTTGGATCTGCATCTTATCCTACCTTGCTTTCCATTATAACAGTCCCTTACTAAACATCTTAATCAACAATTGTAGGCTATTCACAATATGGCACCCAGGGTGATCCTTGGCAGGAGACCATGGGACTATATCATGTCCAACAGCTTTCTCTTTACTGGCTCCCTGTCACAGCTGGCTTTAGTAGAGTTTACAGGATTTTCGGCCCTGCTTATGCTTACCACAACAAAGAGATGAAGAAATACTTTCCATCCAAGCCTATTAGTTCGTATAAGTTTTAGATCCTAGTCATATACTGGATTTATGGGAAACATTTGCCTTTCCACAGAACATATGTTATAACCCGGATAAAGTCAAAAAAATCCTTGAAATGTCCCACTCAATAAAGCAAAAGTGTAATACAAGAATAATAAAAATAAAACAAATCACTATTTTTGATAACATCAGTCTTGGAAAGTAGAAATAATGAAAGATTCTGTCGATATGCTGAAAACTGATCTTTGACTTGAGGTTATATAGATTAAAAATAACTTCCCAAAGCAGTTTTATCTTATGCACTCCTTAATAGTCCCAAACAAATCCCCATTTCTCTCTGCCTTGGCTAGCTGCAGAAGCATTTTGTTGCCCAGTCGTGTGGTAGAAGAGGGTAATGCACGCAATAAAACATGAGTTCTGCAGTTTCTCCCTAATGTGGAAGAGAAGGCAAATCAAGCAAATGATGACAATGTTATATATCCCGTTTCTTACAATGTGGAAAGGGGATGCACTAGAACTAATGTTTCCGACATCGATGATTAAGACGAAAATAGATAAATAAATATCACCCACTTCTGTACACGTCCAGGTTGGATTTTCTCCTGGGTTTGAAATTGCTGGGAGTGATTTAGCTCCTGCTTCTCCCCTAGGAGAGTCTAATTGAAAACCACCAGTTGCCTGGAGCTACTTTTGGCTCCCCAGGCCAACTGGTGCCTTACAAACATGCATATGTGGCATTAACTTTGAGTCTTTTCAAAAGAGGAATCAAGGCGTGTTTTGGATACATTTAAATATAATGCATAATGTGAATAAAGGCAACCTCATGTGGAAGTCAGATTTGACAAGCACTGTGTACTCACTCTTGGTTACCCAACGGGTAGCTCCTGCCTACTGGGTGATGCCCGACACCCAGGAGCTGGTTTTAGTTCCTGCTCCTCGAATCTTAATTTTCACCCCTGTAATAGCTGCAATAATAGTTTCTATTACTACCTAATGTATTAATATTCACCTTACGGTCCGCAGAAGGATTAAGGTCCGCATGTTGTCTGCTAACACTCAAACCCATAGCTCTAAATTGCACACAGATAACGGATCTTACTAGCATACATGGCCATGTCATGCCAAATTCAAACAAAAGATCATCACCAAAAACAATGGGATTTATGGTGATATGTGACATTGAAACTATGCATACGGAGGAACTGATATTTTCCAAATTAATAGTGTAATAATTTAAAAAAATGAAATTTGAAAGAATCTCGGAAACGCATGAACTGCGTATCCGCTTCCAACTTTATCCTATTACTTGAGAGTGACTAAAATCAAACAAGAACGCTGATAGATTTGCCTTGATAGAAAATTCTAAGGCATTATCTGCCTGATATCTATTGCCGCCATATGCCCAACTAGTATTTTCATTTGCTTTAGACCCCATGCCATATGACCGGTATTGGCATGCCATCTCAACTGTTGCCATGAAAGGTCCAGGTAGGTACACTATTGCAAGGCATTTTCATCAATTACCCTGGCATTCTTTGCATTGGCATCAAATCACCAGGTACTCACATAATGGGCCAGCTAGGGTGTAGCTGGTTTGTGAAGCTAAAAAATGCATTTACGGCAGCGGGTCAACTCCACCATGTATACTGTAAGGGCACAAGCTGTTCATCTACAGACCCGGGATAGCCCCTCTCCCAAATCATATCTGGACCCTTTATTGCTTGCTGCACTCAGAAGCATGCAGCATCCCTGCTTTTTTGCATACAAGCATGAGAGAATCACAATTTTCTGAAATGTTTGCAGATTCTCTGCTAAACTGCCAACATTCTAGACGCACAACACACTATCTATTAAACACGCAATGCCACATCAGTCTTCAAAGCATCCACGATTACACAGAACCTCACAGCTTTGTGTTGGGAGCATGAACCAATAATTGTGCCCTCGTGATGCACTTGTTCATCCAATCGCTGTGTAGCTTCTGGCAATGTGGACAATCGTACATTGTCATCCTAATAAACTAGAAAATGTGGATTGAAGTTTGTGGTTGTTTCTATACACGCACTTTTATTCCAATTTGCAATGGACAGCAAGCGTTTTAGTCGGAATATGTTAGAGGGATCCGGTCAGGATGGCACTCATTTGTCATGTAAATCTCCTGGGAAGGATCAATTACCACAAGACACAAAGTCAAAAAAATAGATTGCAATTTTGTCAGCCTAGGCTTTTTGTTCCATAATTACTGCTGCTGACCAGAAGCTGGCATCAGTAGCCGGTTCAAATAATGAAGAAGCTGTGAGGGCAGCAGATGGCGCATTCCCCAGGGGCTGCTTGCCCTGGCGAGCGCTGGGCAGCTGGTCTCAAAGTTCATTGCTTTAGCATTTCCTGCCGGGCTGAGACCTGGGAAGCTCGCGTGACTCTCGATGCCCCCGGAGCCCTGGGAATAGCAAGCGGCAGCAGACAATATCATGAGGCGGCTTTAATATTAGCTTTACCCGCGCACACAGGCGCAGCATGTGCAGTTGGAAATCCAGTCACATATACAGCACACATTTCCCTCGGTTTTGGCCGGGGTGCTTAATGAAGACTCGTGGACATCTGTACCAGTGCACATGGGTGCCAACGCTCCCTGCTAGGGGCAGCAGCAAACAGACGTGTCCAAATGATTGCAAAAGCTTTTCTGCAAATGAAACATCCAGGAACTATTAAGCACGGGCTGCATCTGGGTAATGAACTGCTAGTCATTATCATCATGGCATTTATTGAGCGTGGCCCTAGCTTCGGGGTGCAACAGAGCGCTTTACAATCATAGGGGGAAGAACCGAGTGAGGGAGGGCAGAGAAACAAGGATCTACCAAAAGGGTTAGGGAGGGCAATAGTCCACAATGGACCTACAAGTAACTAGGAGAGGAAACAGCGGGGATCACATCACCCAGTCTCAGGTATGAGGTGGCGTGGACTAGTAAACAGGGTGCCGACAATCTAACTTTCACTATATCCGTGAAACAGGACCCATTACAGTGTTAAAATCTTCTAAAGATGTCCCAATTCTCACTTCAATGTTGGTCGGATATGTATGATATCGCGGCCTGACTACGGGACCGGGGGAAGTCACAAGCAGCGCCTGGTAGCAGTTTGTGTCAAGCTAACCGGGCTCTTCAAGTCTACAAGCAGGGGCTAAAAGGGCTGACAGCAACTTCTGGACCCAGAAAAAAAAAAGATATACACAGGAAATTCCAACAATGGGAAACACATCTCTTGGATTTCATACTTTAACTTTAAATAGTGCAGATGTTGCAGGAAACCCCCCTAGTGGTCCCCACTGCAGCCGGGAGCCACTCGGGAGAGGAGATAGGACATCATGTGATTGATTTGTATTTGTTTATTATTAATATTGATGCTGAATGATGCTGCCTCCATCTTTCTTCTTTCACAAAATGTTTTCAATTGATGGTATTCAGTGTGGTCCTTCATGACGAAAAGGGATCCTTGGGGAGGATCCTGAAAGTATATTTCCCCAAAATGCACAGGTGAGAATGTTTCTCCAGATTAGTTAACACTGGCGGAAAAGTGAATATAATGTACAAGCTATGGCTCAGCCTTAACCGTTCACACAATAAAGAAATATGCATTATAATCAACGAAAGGGAATATGACTCCCTGCAGGACTACAAGGGATCTAAGGACTGCCAATACGGGTACACTTACATTAAATGTATGGGATGCACCAGTACCTATGTGCCAACCTGAGGGTCCAAGAAAACTATCTCTAAATGCACCACCCTTTGCTTTGGTTGGCAGGCACAAGGCACCCCTTTTTTACCCGACCACAAAATAGCAGCTGCACTACCTGGAAGTTCTAGCCCCAGCATTGCCTTTCTACCATAATTTTCCGATTCTGGGTAAATCGCGTTATTGCCCCCGGGCATCATATATCATCTCTGCCAACATTGAGAGGGTTTGGGAAGGAGCTTGTCCACAGTATTAGGCGCTGTTTACATGTGTAATGACCTTCTCTTAAAATACTGTGCCTTCAAGGGGATGATTATTATTCATAATTGTCATCCTAAAAGCTTATCTACTTTGCACTGTGCTGCCCGCAACAAAATCAACACAGGGAACAACAGACTTTAATCTGGCATTCAGTAGAAACCGGAAAAATAACTGTTGAGTTAGTGCTTCATCTGGCATTATGCTGGCATTAGAACTCCCTGTAAGTATTAAGTAAACTATAGCCACAATATTAGGCAGAAGCAGCTTTGGAGATTCAGTATGCTGAGCCAATTATGGAGGTGGTCTTCAAAGGGCGAAGAGAAAGCGCTTAATTGTGAGCATGAAAGGAGTCCACGGAAAGGCACTTGATGCTCCAGAGGGACAGTAGAGAAAATCTTCTAATATTTGCTAGATGTCTTGAATGATGCCTGCATTTCTACTTCTCAACAGGCCCAGGTCGACGACATTTTCAGAATGAAACATGATTGACTCAGATTTGCGCTGGGCTCCGCCATCTTCCCCGAGCGGTAATGTTCTCCTGTCACTGCTCTCATCAGGCACTTGAAGCTCAAGAAGAAACAAAAGTACATCCGAGGGAACACTCTGACCTAAAGCAGGCATCGAGAAGGACAAATGGTGCATTTAAAAATGTCCTGTGTTAAGAGCACTGAAGCATCTTCTTGTAGAGGGCCATTCATTAATCACAAGCTTGGAATGCCTTTCAGTAAATATTGGTTTTGAGAAGACAAAATGCTTCACTGGCCATCCATGAACACATGGAGAACAAGTTAAATATGACAATTTAGACCATTCCGGCATCGAAACAGAAATACATGCTCGCCTGTGTCGAGTACCCTATGATTGACACTCTTAATGATCTTCATGTATTTTCAGCAATCCCGCGGCACATTTAAGTGTGTTCTACTACACATCTGCGGCATTATTTCGACTCATCGACGTACGCGCACCAATCAAATTTTTCTATCGCTCAAACGCACATTTCTTGGTACAGTTTGACTCTCAAGGAGACAAGTGCTTTTCGGCGAATTAGGTCACCACTGATTGTTCTGGATTTCAGCTCGACAAGATTATACGGACAAAATGCATACAGCTGCCAAGAAAGCTTTCACGGACAGCGATAAATAACGCGGGCTATGAGAGTCAATATTTGTGCTGAATATGAACTCCAGTAATACCTGGCCCTTTGCCCGGCGTCTAATTTCTTTGTGGGGTGATTTCATTTTCAGGATTAAAGATTTTATGTACGGCAACATTTCAAAGCTATAAACTAAAGTGTATATCAGATAGGGCATTTTCATCCACTGCATTTACAGGCATGAGGATTCACTCAAGTCAATCAATAATAAAATCAGTCCCAGGGTATGAACTAGCATCAAATTCCTGCAGCGCTACCTGCTTTGGAGTATGTGATTCATTTCCCAGAAGTGTCAATGGGACCTCAGTTAGAAGAATTACAGGCAAGTGAAAATTGCCCAAAACAAAATGGCCGCTAGACAGAAACTATGCCACCAATAGCAAATTACCACTTGGACAAAATAGATAGTCTGTCCACCCTCTCCATGGAGAAAGTACCATTCTAACAGAGTGAGAGCCATGGGAGTCCTGTGGCACATGGACCTCAACTTTAACGCATGTCGAAGCAGCAGTACAGTTATAATCTATCAAGCTTAATTTGCTGAAGGCAATCCCTCTATTTAACTCCAGAGAAAACCATGCAATGGAAGTAGCCATGTGCTAGGTAACCTATGCCCTAACTTAGGGAGCTGCAAACTTTGGCTCTCTTGATGATGTGGATCCCCAACCAGCCTAGACAATGGTGACACATCATGGGAGTTGTAGTGTTAAACATCTGGAGAGCCACAGGTTGCAGACCCCTGCCCTAACATGCCCAGGCTTTCTGAAGCTACAATAAACAGCACTGAACATGGTAGTAGACAGATTTTGGGTCTGTAAAGGAGGCACCAGTTGTCAAACCAACTGCAGAGCCTTCACTGCTTTGCTCTATGCCAAAGAATAACATTGCACGGTACTATGCCTCCAAAGCACAAGCTCACATATAATCAAGCAAGGTCCCTACAGTCAGTGAATACAAGCAAACTAGTGGTGCCCCAAACACAATTCAAAACAAGACGGGGCAAGTGACTCTTGATAAGTGTCTAAGCTCATAGAGTACTTGATCAATAGAAATATGCAAATTAGCAGAACCTATAATTCAAAGGGGAAACTGGACACCCATTTATTCTGGCCCTATACAAGGAACACTTGATATGTAATATCTCATATTAATCTTATTGTTTGAACAATTGTGTTGTATGCTATGTTTTGATAGTATACAAACCAATCCATTCAAAAGCGCTATAGTGTTTTAAAGAGATGCCATGTTTGTGCATTCAAAATGTCTAAACACAATAATACCAACAATATGAGGACAGGCAACATTGCATCTAGTAAAAATGAAGTCGAGAGCTAGTAGCCAGGCATAAAAAAGTCACTTGCTCCTTCACACACCATATGTGACTTATCACCAGCCAATGTCTAGTGGTGAGTGCACATTTTGAAGCCTGGTGATAAAAACCAACAGTTCAAAAAGTGTGCATGTAAGGGACATACATTTACGGATCCAAAGGAAAGAAGCATAATTCCTATTAAGCCAACATACTACACTCGGGAGGATAGCTCGGGGGCAACGTAATCGCCTTGGAAGCAAGACAACCGGAGCAACACAGGTTTGATCCCCGGGTCCGCGCTTAGAAACCTCTGGGTATTGAGCGTGTTATAAATAACCTATCATATACTAATAATCCTATTTGCAGGCGTCAGAAAGTCTAACTTGTATATTGAAGAGCTTAATCTTCTGGATCACGATGAGCGTGGGGGCTTGCTTTAACAGCAACGTCGGATGGGTAAGCTCTTCGGTAATTATTTAAGCTGGTGTAAGTGGACATATGGGCAGAACCTGTAAGGCAACCACCTGGCTTCTAAGTGGAACTGTGGGGGGATACCTGAAAGTGTAGGAGGGGTTGCAAGGTGGTAGAGGAAAACCTACTAGCAGCCTCCCAAGACAAATCAGCTACATGAGAGATCGCCAGAAGTTGGGCGTTCAGAGGAAGAGAATGTGAAGTCTCGGTGGAATACAAATACCGGTGCATCCATCCATGATCTCAAGGCCTCTAAGCAGGGGAGAGGGCTTGATGGCTTCAATGTAAAAGGAGTTGCGTGTACAAGTGACAGTATGTAGACTTAGGACCCTTTTGTCCAGTATGTCTAAACGAGGAGGGGTTCCAAGTCTTTCCTGAAGGGAATGAGCGAAGGGGCACATTAAAGCTCTATGGGAAACGAGTTAATAATCCTTGGTGCACAGCCAGAGAAGGATGGTCTTAGGTCTGTTGCTTCTAGAGCATTGGGGTTTCAGGTGATGCTTGTGGCACAGAAGATCCTCGAGTGAAGGCCAGTTCAAGCAGACAGCCTTAAACATGCAATGGGCTTCAGTGGGGATCCCATGTAGGGAGATCAGGATAGGGGTGACACAGGCCCAACAGGGTGTGTCAGTGATCAAGCAGGCTGCTGTTTCTTGTAATACCTTTAGCAGGATTACGAAAGGTATGTCCTGTTCTGTAATACTTTTTAGTTTTAAATTTATAAGCATAATGTTAAGGGCCAAGAATCAATACAGTTTTCAGTACACTTCATTTAGCATAGATGCTAAAGCTTTTAATGATATAATTAAGTTCCAAATATGAACGGAGTAACCCAGCAGATTGGGATAGATTAAAGGCCAATCTCCTAAGGGAGAGTGGACGTCAATAATAAACTCTGCATACCACTTTTTTGATTTGTCCTTATGCTACTACTGGTGGTACGGTAAATTAGCATATTACACCCCCCATAGTAAAACGCACCCGAGCATATCCTTCCGCACATACAAATCTCCCATGCTCGATCGCCACAGCCATGTGGTTCTGGGATCAGACTATTTCCATATAAACTCATTCAGGCATAGAATTGGAATTCATTTTGAACAAAGTCAGGAAGAGACAGCTGGATATTTCTTTACGAGATATAACTCTAAATATACTAGCTCTGTCCACTACAGGAACGAGATCTCGAAAAGTTGCTGGCCTTGCAACCCGGAGGCCTGGGTTTGAAACCCAGCTCTGGCACTTGATAAAACAAGTGTTATTATGGATCAAACGCCTTATCTCCTGGTTCTACAGTTTAGATACAGGTATACAGTAAATGAACACGCATGTTCTCACTTACATGCCCGTCCCAGCCACTCTCTCATCCTGGATTCTGCAAATTGTCCTATTTAGTGAACAGCCCTGTCCAGACACCTCTGCTACAAAACTGGTTCTTTGTGGAGCCTGGAGCTGAATTAATAATAAATACCTAGAAGCGATTTCAGCTTCTCGCCTCCTCCGTTGCTGTACAGCCCCTTTACCACCTCTAGAATGCGCTGCTAATCGACAGACGGCGCGTCAGAGTATGTGTTAAAGAATCTGGCGTTGTTACCCATTTAATGAGCTTCATGGGATTTGAGCAAGCAGCACAGAGTAGCAGGGGAACCCTCATAATTACTTTCAATTAGGGTACGTTCCTAAGCTTTACCGCTATTCCGCGATAAATAAACAGCAGCAATGGAAAAAGATCCGAACATATACCAATCGCAAGCTCTGCCTAATTTATTAATCGGATTCGTAATTAGGACCGATTTGCTCAGGATCCTAATTAATGCAAAGGAATAGAAAATGGTATATGATGCTAGGTTTAGAATATGTCAGTGTGTTATATAGAGCTCGCAAAATGATTGCTAATTGGTATTTGCAGGGGGATTATAAGGTTTCGTTATCTGGTGTCTCATTAGCAATAAAGATGTGATACCTAGCTAAACTGGGGATAGGCCTCCGTAATGCTAATGGAAAAAATGTAGTCAACAAATTAAAAATGATCCAGACGTTTAGCAACTGTTACACGTCGACTACATTGGATCGGCACACGCATACAAGGATCCTCAATACAACAATACAGATGCATATATCCCTGATTTTGTTACAAAATAGACAAGTGTGTATGGAGGCATATTTAGGGGGATGGATCTGTGTGCCTTCTCTGTGCTGCAATAGCATTCCTAAACAGCCCCTGCATTCCAATCACAGGCAGATTTTAATATGGCAGCTGGATCAGGAGATCTCTCACCATGCATGCAAACGCATGCAAAGCCCATTCTTATCATATGTGTAAGTAAAAAAACAAACTACTGTGTGTTCGCCACCATCACCCTACATCTTCACCAACAGGTCTTGCTGGACCCACCACCCAAGAGAGCTCATACATCCATAAAGAAATGTCTCCATCTTAGTGATCTCGCTAAAGGCGATTTGCATCTCAACCTTTTTTCTCCCCCTCACCCCCCCAGTCCCATTTTTCTTTTCTTCACTGACTAAGGGCGTGGTACTCCATGCATGGCCACACCACACTTTCCGGACACGCCTGGGCTCTGGAGAACACTAGAGTGGCTAGCACAGTATAAATGACCGTTCATGGGCAGGGATAGTATCCCGTTGTGATTAGGGCTTCCCGCTTTTCCTTTTTTTACTGATTCATACACATGTAAAGAAAGCCATCAGCCTGTATCCTGTGTGCATTTATTTTCAACAAAAATAAAACAAGCATTACCAATCCCAACAGTTTGGGCTTTTGTGTAGCTATGGGAAAGGCACTTGCCATGCACCGCCGTAGTGGTATTAATTGGTCACTGAAGGTAGCACGTGCAAAACGGTGAGAGTACCTGGGCATCGAATAGCCCTGGCCAACTGCCTAAAACGTATACACAAGCCAAATCTGTTGGCTTTGCCAATGCTTGTTTTTAACAGGATTTCAGTGAAGGACACACATAGTGCTTATAAAGCAAAAGCTGAAGGCAGACCTAGTTAAGACATTTTTATTACACCAGGAGCAGGTTTACACCTGAAGTTATTAACTCTCAGAAGACCGCTTTGAAAAAAAAAACACTGGCAGGCACTTCAAGTGCAGTTTGATGGTAAGACTTGATCAAAGCGAGCTCAAAGAGTTCCCATGAAGAGGTGTTTTGGGCGGGGTAGGACAGGAGCTGGGTGGGAATGGCCATAGGGATTAGCCTGGCCATGAGCAGTCAATGGGTTGGCAAATAACCAAGAAACACCTACATGCCCTGTGTTCCTTCACATGTGCCATTCCTACCCCATCTGTACAGTAATGCAATAGTTCCATCTTACACGCCACTTTATTACTCTCCAACCTGTCAAATCAGCCTTGCAGAGTGTCAGAATATGGAGTGCAGACACATTCTTTTGACTGGCTCTGAAATGATGCAGAAACGTGGTTATAAGAAAATTAATCATTTGTTTGGTATGGCCAAGTGACAAAACAATGAAGACCATAACAATGGCGCCTTACTTATGGTACATTAGGGTGGCGGAACTACATGAATGTGGAGTCAATATTAGAGATTAGGCAGCCATGGGGAATGTGGACAAATGAACAGTGTAAGATTCAATAATGAGGAGACCATGAAATCCTTGCAAACACAGGAGGGAAAACAGAGTATATGGAAGATAATGAAAAACACATCCATCAACCAATCAAAGGGCAGGGGCGGGACAGACGGCAGAGGTGAGCAGGCATAAGTAACAGTGGGCAAGAAGATAGATACACATGAAACTGAACACTAGTGAACTTGGGTGAAACAAAATTGCCAGCCTGAGCTCTAAGCGCTACTTCACAACTGCGCGGACACCACTCAACCACCCGTTTATCATTGATCATTCATTTGAAACAAATTGCAAATAAATGTGAGATAGCAATGTTATGATTGTTACTATTGGGGTATTTATGGAGCGGGGACCTTGCTTCGAGGAGCAACAGAACACTTATCATATGGGGAAGAACATGGTGTGGGGATCAGAGAAACAAGGGGGTGGGGAGCTAAGAACAGGGGAAGGGGAAGGTGGGCAATTCGTCAGCAAGGGATCTACAAGCAACCAGGGGAGGAAACAGCTTCAACTGTTAGGTGGCACTGTTTATGTGACCACCTGTTTCAGGGGGTTGGCAAGTCCCTAGATAGTCTTCCCAATAATGCATATCAGCGTGTACGTTTCTTTAGTGGATGAAACAAGGACCATAACTACAGAATGGTGACCCTAGAGACTTATGAGGAGCACAGAGAAGGTCAGATGCAAGGGACTAAAGGGCAAGGTGCAGAAATGTACTGTAAATCAAATGTTATCCATCAGTGGCGTCATCATTCCTAGAGTCATGGGGGGAAACAATGGCCAACCTGAACGCTCTTACAGACCAGCACTCTGATGATCTGCAGCTGTATCATCTTGTTAAATCAGGCTTGGATCCTGCATGTATTTATGTATTGAGATGCGGTAGCCCACACTCAGCCGGAACACAATGGTCCCCTATACTAGAAAGGGAAGGAAGACAGGCAAGAGCGAGGCAGAATAGCAAGCACGCAGGTGCTGGCCGAGGGCCTCTATAGTGGCTCTGCACTTATGTTGAATGAAGTGTGGCTTCAAGTGCTGGATCTTCAGTTCCTTGCAGAAATGCAGGAGGGTGGCAGCCCGTATGAAGTGGATCAGTAGATCGCTGCAGAGGGTAAGGGCGTCATAGGTGAAGGGCAGTCCTCTGGTCTTCTGTTTTGGGTGATTAGTCAATCTGCAGCGTGGCTATATTGTGGCTCTGTCATGGCCTTTGCCACAACAGATCATGTTTTTTTTTCAGTTACTATGATTCTTACTGTTAGAAATCATGCATTGATAACGTTACACTTTTTAAAGGAAATCTCGTCCAAATTCTGCAACTGCAATACTCAATTTTCAAAGTTTACTCAGCTGTCAAGCCAGATCGTTGAGTCTGGACATAGGAGGTCACACGTGTTAAGACTAGCGACAACCTTCTCTTGAGGGAAAGCTAAACGAATATTCACAGTCTCCATTGTTTCTCTCAACAGTCCTGGTTTGGATAAGTGAAATCCTTCAGTGTAGCATCACACAGCTACAAGAGGTGCCCAGGAATTAAAGCTCCCTCCCTGAAAGTGGTCCTAAACATGCATGCAATGCATAGTGACTGGAGCAAACAGCACTGGGACATGCGACTCCTCCGAAGACCCCTACCGACTGCTTCTCTGGGAATGAACACGATAGTGGCTTTCGTAATGTAATATTTATTCACACTGCACCAGAAACTATAGTAGGGGGTCTTCCCAGTGGCAAGCCATGTCTGGAGAGCAAATTGGCTCCACTTGTGGGGTAGCCAGACCTGACCATGCGGGGGTGAAAAGGAAGACGTGCTGGAGTGCCAGAGATGATTAAGGACAAGCAGGTAGCCTAATAGCACAGCATTCGGAAAGAAGGTAAAGTGCGTGCATGGATGAATGGGATCTTGCGGGTGGTGGATGGAACCATATGGGTTGGTAAAGAATTTGGTGACATTGTTGAGCGAGTTCAGTGCAGTAGCTCACTATTTTGGACAAGTCTAGGTATAGATATTGAAGAATGTAATGACAAGTAAGCCAAACTTAGACTCGTTGCAGCAACCTCATGTGATGGCTTTTAATCACATGACAGCCACTTCTAATTACATAGTGCATACACTCCATAAGGTTATATGATATGAGATTCATAACGCGCCTGTACACAAGTGTTTCTAGGCGCTGTGTACATTGATGCAAGTCATGTAAAAAATGAAAGCAGTTCTAAGTTGTTGATACAATTTATTTACAAGAATTAATCATGCATCCTCTCTCATATTTAAAAACATCTCTTCAGATGTGGCGTTACAATAAAAAACATGTAGTATTCAGAATTACCACTTATTGTGTTACAGAAAACCATGTGGTTGAACACATTTCCCACATTTCCAAGCATGTGGTTTTCCAAATTTCCCAGATTGCCGACACAAAATATTGGGGCCCGTGCATGTGTTTCGCCCTATACAGGTATCATCAGGTCTGCTCTAAGCTTACTTGGTATAGACATAACTGTTCTCATTGTGAAATGTGAAACAGTGTACATGTAAAACCATGAAATAGCAGATATGGAAATACAAACAGCCCCTGGCCATGGATTTAAAAACAGGTCAGTTATGTAATGCTTCAGTTCCTGCTTTAAAATCACCAGCCAACGCAGGCTATGATACACCACTGCTGAAATGACGCGCGGCCCGATAAACAGCTGCACATGATAGCCCTTAAGCTGATTATCAATAAGCCTCCAGATGCCATCCCTGGATCAGAAAAGCAATTAGTAACAAATAAATGGAGCTGGTGGTGTTCAAAAGCGTTTTAAATAGTTCATTATAGCTATTAGCTAGAATTGCAGCTTTTCTGTTCTTTCAAAAGCCCATATAGTACATAAGAGTCACATTATACACCATATGATATTTTACAAACTACACATGTGCTTAAAGTATATGTGTGGATCTTGTGGACACAACAACTGTATTCTTAATGACTAATGACAGAACGGGTGTAGGTGGGGTTAGAGTATTCCAGAGACCCTTGATATACCTATGTCGGAGGAGTAGGGTCCAGGTTTCTGAAAACAAACTCCCAGTATAAGTTCTCCCCATGGATACTCAATGACTCCCCCCCGCTCCTCATTACTGTAAAACTCCTGCTTACATCCTCACCCCCAATCAACTCACCGGAGATAGTTTCCATTGTCAGAGGACGCGAGACAATAACGTCTGTCCTTCAAGCGACCCACCTCTGCACGGTGCCTTGCTAAAGCCGGATGCCCTTCTACTGTAGCCACTGCGTTGATTGGTGTAGAATCATCACCACGTGGATAGCCCATAGGTTAGACGCAGGCTCAACATCTGGCATGCGGGTATTCGGCACTTTGGTGATGGGATTGACACAGCCCATCTTCCTACTGAGTCTAAGAGTAGCGTCTAATTGGGTAATCATTATTTATAGAGGCACCTGCAATGAAGCGCTATATAAATTCCATACATTAATATCTCAGTGAAGCGATTCATGGTGAACACGCACAACAAACAGGGCCAAGGGTCATCAGATGGCTGCCTGGGACTGTTGCTGCAAAGTAAATGCATGGTCCTGAAGAAGTGCTATTTTCCCACCAGTTTGTCTAATAGGTTTCACGTTCCCTGCACCTCATAAAACACAAGGGAAACAGTTGGTGGGAGAAAGCAGGAGACATTCCTTTGCGGTTTCTATGGAAATAACCATTTTGAAATATGTTACCTCGAATAAATGTAAATAGCTACCCCTCTTATATCAAAATATGGTCACTCATATGAGGATCAGCTGCCAGTGTGAATTTTCAATGGACAAGGCTGTACAAAATGACGAGTAAAGATCTCAACTTAGTTAGGACTAATTGGATTAAGCATTTCATGTTACCATGGCGTACTAATGTCGGCCGTCTATTTTGACATTATCTACTGCCAGGTTTCCAGGACCCCTAACTATAGAGTAGAGCAGATTGTGTGTGGCTCGTGAGGTAGCTGATAATGACTGCATTCACGTGGATGATGTAATGGAGGCTGGACCCGCTTAAATACCATCTCCAGAGGCTATAGGTCATACAAAATACAATGACCTGTGTTGGTAGCAGGCCTTACTGTGGAAAGCAGGATGAAGTTTAAGGCTTGGTGTCTCTTCCATCATGCATTACATGGCCAAGGGGCTTTCTATCTGCTCAAACAGCTTATTTTGGCAGGGCATTGAGTTCTGCTGACCATGATCATCTTTTTGTACCTCTGATTAAGAAAAGCACAGCTGAAGGTCGGGAGTTCACTGTGGCAAGGCCTCGGCTCCGGAACTCCCTGTTCTTGAGGCCTACCAATGATTATTCCAAATTTTGTAAGGCTCCAATACCTTCTCTACCCGCATTAATTGGTATGATTATCTCCTTCTTACTCTCCGACACTCTTTCAGACAGCAGGTAAGCATGCACCAACAAGTGTTTACTCCCTCTGTCCCCACAGGCCATCCCCACCCCTGTGGTCCCCCATTGATGTTCCCTTGCCCCCCCCTTCTCGCACACGTGTGTTGCCTGGTTTGCTTGATACTTCTACCCTGTGCCCCTCCAGACTACTTCTGCAGGAGTCTGTCTTGATACATTCTGGTTTCACCATCACTGTTTTGTGGCCAATGCTGGATTTGACTTTTATGGACTTCATTGATTCACGGTGCATCACCCTTTCTCATGGTGGCCCTGAATCATGCTGTTCCCCTCTTCATCTCATATCCAGGCTTGCAACATTATTCCGCAATTGTATTTGCTCTCCCCTCTTGCTTCTCCACTCTTTTTGACTGCTTACTCTCTGTTCTCTCCTCTCCCTTTCTCCTTTTTCCTATCTCCTCCCCTCTACTGTCTTCTGTGCAATTACTCTATCAGAATTGACCCTGAGCCTAGTATGATAGCAACCTCGTCTGTCTCCCCCCCCTTACTTGTTTCACCCCCCTCCAACACTATCTGAAATGTCGTCAGGCCTAGTACGATAGTCGCTTGTTTTGTTCCTCTCCTCCCGTTCTGCACCCATCTCCCTCACCTTTTGTTTTCTCCGGCTCTACCAGAAATGTAGTCAGGCCTAGTACGGTAGTCGCCTGTCAGTTTCCATTTCCTTACCACTCTCGCCCTCCCTTCTTTATCTATGTCTTAGCTCTTGCACTATCTGAAATGTCGTCAGGCCAAGTACGATAGTTAATTTCACATCCTTACTGTTCATGCCTGTAAGAATGTCATTGTATTTTCCCTTGTTCCCTCCCTTGCCTTGAAGCGCTTTGAAACACATTGTGTATAGGCGCTTTACAAATAAACTATCATATCAATCATATTGTATAACAAATAGCAACATCGCTCTTAATGTATCTTCTCCTTTTTTCTCAGTGTAAACATACCATTGGCCTGTTCTCGTCCCACTCAATCAAATGCTTGTTGAAATACAGTTGACAGAATAAAATCATAGGCTATTATACTAAAATGTGAGTACATTTGACTGTTCAGACTATTAACCCATCCTTTATCAGTGCGCCCCCACTTCCCTCTCCCTTTTCTTCATACCTTTCTAATCAAGGATCCAAGGAGATGCGTTTACAAACTTACTCTATGACTTTGTAATCTGTTTTGAAGTACTTTTTGAAATTATCTAATTTAAAGATGTATTCCATTACACACCTTTCAAAATAAATGAGATCTTGTCCCAACAATAACTGGAAAGGCCATCACTGATCAGCTAAATAAACCCTTCTTTGGTTTGTAAAGGTGGCGAGCACTTATCAAAGGACACCGCGACGAAGGAGCCTCGCTCCAGGGTCCCTTCAGAAAAATGAAACTCCCATCCATTCCTTTTCGCGCACATTTCAGCTGTCTCTTGGGGATTTTGTGCTATTGATTTTTTCTGCACATTAATCCTCTTTTTTTCCTTCGAGAGTTATTTACATGTGCATGCCTGTTTGGTTTGGATCTTCTTGAATGTCAGAGCTTTGTATTTCAAATATGAGGCAAATTTGTCTTGTGCGCGTGCCAAGGGCTAACAGACAGAAAATGCGTAGGGACTCCACAAGCATTCTTCTGTTTTTTGCTAAGATGTTTCCACTGCGATTTCATTAGAATTTAACGCTTCAAATCGGACCATTCTGTGTCGTGTTTCGCTCATGCGCCGACTCGCAAACATATTTTACCCAAATCTTTATTTTCTTTCTCGCAAGATTGTTTTTTTGGAACAAGCGAGGAGTGTCAGTGAAAACCGCCATTTTCCTGCTGTGGTTTTAAAAATAGGTCACGCTTTGCATGTGATTACGGTCTTTCTCGCCTGGGTTTACCCAGGTGCAAAGTATTAGCAAACGAAATTATGAGATGGTTGGCAGAGGGGCGTTAGGGGGGGGGGGGTGATATACACTCCACGAGCAAAGTGGAGTAAAAAAAACATTAGATCTGCATTTTGTCCAGCCATTCACTGATGATATGCATCAGCTGATGAATTCTAGTTATGATACGATAGGTTATTTATAAGGCGCTTAATACCCAGAAGCACGGACCCGGGATCGAACCTGTGGTGCTCTGTGACGGCTTGCTTCCAAGGCGAGCACTGTGAACCTGAGCTATACTCCCGAAATTTCAGTGAATGGCAAGCCTTTAACTTTTACTTTTACTGGAGACACCCTCGTCTCCCTGAGATCTCAGTTTAAACGACAATGCATTCTGGGTCTTTGGTGCCAGCCTTGGTGCCATTGAGGCACATTGCACATCAAGGCTGAGTTGGAATGGAGGGTGCATTTGGGCTGATAACGTTTATTTTTTTGTGTGCCGGAAATGGCAGCTGTGGATGCACAGAAGTTGGTTGCTTATACATGTGACCATTACATGTATTCTCGTTTCCCTGGAAGCAAGTGCAGTGAAAGTATGGCCTGAGAGAAATCTCTAAGGTTCATTCAGACAGCTGCATTCAGAACCATTTGTAGTCGTTTAAACTGGTAAACAGCTATTACAACAAAAATGCTTTTGGAAAAGTTCAAATGTCCTATAACCAATAATGGGCAAATGTTCTCTCCTGAGTAGATTAAGTTTAAAAAAGAAAAGAAAAAACGTCGTCCCCTCTGAAGTTACTAGTAAGGCCATGATGTTCTTTGGTCAAACAAACACTACATTTTGTATATTTTTCTGAGGGCAAAGGTTAGTCTCAATGTGGATATGGTGACATAGGACTACGGGCGGCAGGATATTTTGGTGACATGCAGCCAGGATGCTAGCCATACACGAGTGCACGTTTTCATTCCTGCACGTATTGAGCGAGTGTGGGAGTGGATAGATACTGAGTCATACAAGTATTTTCTAAATGGTTTGCGCAAACTGTAAAAATTGCTTGGTATCTCAAAAAAAATGACCAGCAAAATGAAATCCTGACATTGCCCTTTTGTTATGTTAGAGAGGGGATTTCAGTTTCTTCGAAGTAATACGGCTGTTCAATAAATCATGTTTGCATTGGCGTATGCTGGTTACTTGCATGTATTGGAAATCAAATATAAGGTACTGTCTTTGACCTGGGCAGTTGTTTGCGCCTCAGTTCACATTACCAATGTTTTGACCAATAGCCAAAAAGTGAGTCCTCAGGGATATTCTTTTTTAAGATTAGGTTAAAAAAAATAAACTTTAATATGACAGTTTGCTCAAAGCACACAGTGATTATCATCACGAGTAATAGTGCATGCTACACACAAGTGGAGGTTTTTACACAGCAGTTGATCAAACTAAACAAATATTTGGCCTACTGACTATTAAGACGTCCCAGCTGCCTCACAGGTGAAGCTATTAACCCGCAGGTGCAAAGAGAAGGCTGACCCCAGTGTCTACTATTTTCGGATGAAATATTATAGTTGCCGTCGAAGTTATGTTCTGCCTCTTAATTTAAATCGGAGAAACCTTGACGAGCCTGTTTCTTGTGCCAAATGTTCTGCATCTTTGCCTGTGCTTCAGAATGTGTATCTTAAGTTTTCCCTTTAGGAATCTAACCATTTTAGTGATAACACATTTTGCATATTTTCTTTTCATGTCATAAGGAGGTTTGAGAAACCTGAAGGTGTCTCACCCACTAGTCCCCGGAAATCTGTCATCCATGTGGCCAGGACACGGCCATCGCTATTGGATCCAGTACCTGGGAATGGACCAATGCGTGAGGATCACCTGGATGAGGGGTCTTCCAAGAGTGCAAGTGGGACACTGGACGGCAAAACATGGTATCCCCTTCCCTAGAACACCTTTTGCCCATCCGACCAGGTAGAATACTTAGGAACTCAAATCCCCGCCACCCGCAACCCCAAAACAAACACTTTCTCATGGACAGCTCACAGTGAGCGAAAACGGACTAACATCAGAGCTGTATACCTGACATGTCCCAATACCATGGTTAGGCAAGGTCAGGCAATTACTGATCATTATGCACACCTGACTGCTATCACACTTCCCCACACAGATAAAAGGCGGAGCACTAAAGCACACTCTGAGCAAGGCAAGGCCCACGAGGAAGCAGCAGTTCCAAGATGGCAGTTTAATACGAGGAGAAAGACGGCGAGACCAGAGAGGGTTGCAAGGAGGGACGTGCCCTTGACCTTTTCAGATCGTTACTTTTGTGTACCTTAGAAAATAAGAAACTCAAGACCAGGGAATAATGCTCAAAAAACCTACATTGTGTGTCAGAAGTACCCGGGGCTCTCCCGTGTCGATAAACAAGGCAGGGAGCAACAGTTGCCGCTGTGGTACTGTCCTTGGCTCATACAACAAAGCAGCAGCAGTAAAGACAGCACAGCCGGTGGGTCGGAGAGACTGATACCATACCAGCCTGTTTTAGAACCAAGGTTGCAAGCTGCAACATTGCAGGAAGAAATCTAAAGAGAACAGTATGTGAAAAGTGGGTAAAGAGCGACACAAATGTAATTGAAAACCAGAGGAGTGAATGAACTTTGGAGGCCAAGAAAGATACCGTAGACCGAGTGGTCCGGCATCACATGGGTGCTCATTCGAAGGTCTCTGTTAGGTATCCAACTGGTTGGCAACTGTGAAAAGGGAATTTTGAGATTGAAGTGGTCCTGCAATGGGTCAAGCTAGATCCTGTGCACATTTGAAAGTATTCGATAGTTTAATGCAAACTGAAATGGTATTGGTCTCAGCCCGGCTGAGGGAGACTAATTGTGTAAGAGGAGGAACTGAGCCCAGCTGAGGGGGATCCGGGGTGAACCGCGAGTCACCCGAGAAAGAATATTCTCTGAACATTGTAAAAAGGAGGATATGAGCCCGGAGGTGGAGGTTCCACAGTAACGATTGTGTTTAAAGGGATCTGAGCCCGGCTGAGGGGGTCCAGGGTGAATCAAATGAATTGAATACTATAAGAGGAAAGGAACTTTGTCTTTTGTTTTGGTACATCAGGCCCTCTGAAGCAAGAAACTTAGAAGTAAAGAGACTTGGGCACAGAAGGCCCCGATTGTGGTAATGGAACTGTATCCTTGTGCCGAAGAAGCCAGTGTGTGTGCTTTACTCGACTAAACAGCCTTCTCCTGTACTGAAAACGTGGGGAAGGGAGGTCAATGGCCTGAAACATCCTGACATATCATTTTGTGAACACTTCTTTCTTTTTCATAAACACTACCCCACACTATTTTTATTTAGAGGTAAGGACAGTTCTTTTTAGTATAGGACCTTTTATTTTGACAAGACTCCACTACGACTGCATTATTATTATTTGATGGGCGTAGCTTGCTCCCATCTGTAGATATAGGATTAGATAGGCGTTTATCACACCATTGTTGAAGTTCAATAAACACCCTTGAACTGTGGTCAGTTGTGTCTGTCTTACTGTTGATGCCATGCCTTCCTTACAGAGGTTACTATAGCGTTTTCGATTGACTATCCTACAGAGATACTCGCCAGACTGTGCTAAACGTTATGGTGGCTCCAAACCATATGCCAAATTGGGATGCTAATTAGACCAGATTGTAAGCTGGACGAGGTCGAATTGGTTTGACTAAAACATCCAAAAGAGAAGATATTCTCACTGGGGAAGCAGCTCAGTTGGCCAAGAATGACCCTACCCCCTAAACGTTCATCCATATATGTTTTAATGAAGAGGTTATGGTTGCCCACGATGCTATGAACATAGGGGGTGATTTTCAATGATACATTATTATTGGGACTGCATTCTGACAATGTTCCCAAACATATTATGATCAATCTGATCCCTCTTCATCTCCAGCTCATACTTATTGAATTGAATATTAATTCAAGGATGAATTACACAGACACATTTACCTGTGAATGTTCCAAAACATCTGGCCCATCTCTAAAGGGCAGAAAATGTTGTGGGGAAGGGAGTGGACATTGGTTTTAGGAACATGTATGAAGTGCTACATAGAATTTGTGTTGAGGCTGTGGTTATACTCAGCTCAACTAAAATACTATTTGTTTAAGCTCTTCAAATTGTCTATTCATTCCTATTACGGACAGTTGGCAAAACAGTGCCTAAACAGGGACTGCCACATATTGTGCTATGTACATGCACCCACACGTAAAATCCCGGCAGAACAAACTGCAGCATACAACCTTATATCATCTGTTTATTTTGTATGGGGGCATACACACGGACTACCCTCTTTTCACTATAGATAGAATAAGTTATGCTAAGTTGATGTGCACACCTGACATGTTCATGGTCTCCAGGTGCTCATGTGGCTCTCTAAGGAAAAGTGGGTTGGGTTGGTTAGTGAGGGAGAGTGGGATCGGATAGTTATTGTTCTCATCTGTTGATGCCTGTAGAGCCATGAGGAACTGGTGTCTGAGGTTTCTGGGGATGTTTTGTTTTTGACGTTGGGATTGTTATGTTCAGAAGGGCAGTTCCCAGTGTTTGAGTTGTTTGCTGTCACAGGTTATTTGGTTTGTAGCTTGGTTAGAGGGTGATGTGCCGCTTGTATTTTTTGGTGGCTGAATTCACTAGTCCTCTGGGTGTGTGAAGAACTCCCCTCCCATCGGCTCAGTAATAACATTAAAACAAATCCAAAATCCTTCTACTAGGAGACTTAAACCTAGGATTCAATAATCCAACGGATAAACCTGCCTCATCCCTTGCTAAAGAACTCGCAGACCTAGGTTTCGTCCAAAGAGTCCTTACCGCAACTCACTCCAAAGGTCGAACCCTTGATTGGGTCATGGATCACAACTGCTCCTCTAACATTATCTCCAATTCCGCCCTGCCATGGACGGACCACACGTGCATTGAATTCCTCATCCCCACCGACCCCAGACAGAAATCCCTAACACACGCACCGCCCGCCATAACAAGAAGCTCGAAAAAACTCAATGCAGACAATCTGCGACCCTACCTCAAAAACCCCTGCCTAGCACCTCCCTTCTCCCAGGACCCTAATATACTCACAGCCATCTTTAATGGCACCCTCACCAATGCCATAAACTCTATAGCCCCACTGGAAAGCAAGAAATAAAAAAAATCATTTCACTGTAACTCCTGGTTATCGGACGAACTCCAAACCCTCCGAGCACAAAAGAGCCAGGCTCTAAAAAACTGGCAAGCAGATCACAGTGATCTAAACAAAAGCCTTTTTAAAAAGCTAGCCCTCCAATACAAAAAAGCCATCCTAACAGCAAAATCCAACTCCTTCGATGATAGGATCTCCAAGGCTAACTCTCAAACCAAAGAATTATTCGCAATTTTCAATGAACTAGTTACACCACCGGCTGCCGCAGGCGAGATAACGAAAGACAAAGCCTGGCACGCTAGCATTCAGACATGCTTGACAAAATGAAACTCCAACAGAATAAAATACAAAACCACTGTAAGGCCCTCCCAAACCAAAATACCAACCGCCCTACACAAGACAAGTGTAACAATTTTAATCACGCGCAATTTGCCTTCAGAGATGTCACTGAACCAGAGGTCCTGAACCTCATCAAAAATCTCAAACCATCTCTATGCAAATCAGACATCTGCCCTCCCAAAATCATCAAGGAATGCGCTAATGACCTAGCCCCATTTATTACTGCATTCATTAATGCATCTTTCCAAACAGGAACGGTCCCAGATAATCTCAAGGAAGCCTGGGTGCGGCCGCTTCTAAAAAAAGGCACTCTTAACCCAGCGCAACCCAACAACTACAGACCGATAACGACAGTCCCATTCCTCCTCAAAATTCTTGACAAAGCAGCCCACAACCAGATCCAATCATACATGGAAGCAAACTCCATACTAGGCAAAAGGCAATCTGGTTTCCATGTCGGCCATGGAACAGAATCCACCTTATTAGACCTAAAAAAACAAGTCAAACAAATCATGGACGAAGTCAAACCGGCCTTGCTCCTCCTCCTTGATCTATCAGCTGCCTTTGACCTGGTAGATCAACAAACACTTACCACCCACCTCACTCATGCAGCCCATTTCTCCAAACGAGCAGCTTCCTGGATCACCTCCTTCCTCGAAGGAAGAGCCATGAAGGTCTACTCTGACACAACAAACGCAGACCCCACCACTATAAATTGTGGTGTCCCCCAAGGATCTTGTACAGCCCCCACCCTCTATAACCTCTTCACAAAACCCCTTTTTGACATACTTGATTCCATCGGTGTGGCCTATACCAACTACGCAGACGACACTCAAGTACTCATACCCCTAACCGGGCTCTACAACCAAGACGCCACTAACCTCAACAATATATATGCTACAATCAAACCTTGGATGGCAATCAATGGCCTCTGTCTCAACGGAGATAAGACTGAAATCCTCATTCCTGGACAAAAAAACACAATAACGAATCTTACCATACCTGCATCATCATCCGTCAAGACCCTAGGTGTTCACATTGACGCTAATTTATCAATGAACAAACAAGTCTGCGCCATATCCTCTGCTTCAGCAATTTGCTCCAAACTCATCAATGCCATCAAACCCTACCTATCCGCCCCTAACCGTGTGGCCATAGCTAGAGCGACTATTGGCGCTAAACTCGACTACTGTAACGCTCTCCTAGCTGGCACCTCCGCCAAAAACATCCACAAATTGCAGATCACACAGAACAACGCCCTCACAGCCGCTATGAGCATCTCCAGAAGGGACCACATATCTCATGCGAGACAATCAGTAAGGTGGCTTCAGGTCAAAGACCGAATTACGCTGAAAATCCTCATCATCACACACAGGTGCATCAACAACACTGCTCCTACATACCTCTCCGAAGCAATATCAAGGACCACCTCCACCCGCCCTACCAGAGCCCAGTACACCAAACAGCTACACATCCCGCGCATCAAGAGAGTGACTGCTGGAGGCTTAGGCTTCTCCTACATTGCACCACAACTCTGGAACTCGCTCCCTGCCACCATTAGAGCTGAAACATCATCTCTGCAATCCGCAATAACCTCAAATCCACATTTCTTAATTAGTACTACGACCACCTCTTCCACCCATGCCATGTATATTGTATTATAATCAGAAATGTAATATAACTATTGTAATTTTTGTATATATATTGCCTGCGACTATGTAACTAAGCATGTACTGTAACAAGTGCCACGATGTCCGCGGACTGATGTGCGCTATATAAATGCTAAAAAAACAAAACATAACAAACCAACCCACTGCAAACAAATTAAATCTTAACAGCAGTATACAGAATTTGCCTCTCATAAATGTGTGTGTATGATTCTGTGTCCACCACACCAGGTTTTGACAAATTTAGGAGTTAGTTGTTCTCCTGTCAGCAGTGAGACTCACATCACCTTGCTCATCTGTGTTCTTTATATGTTTTTCCTTTGAGGCATCATGTGTGAAAGACACTTCCCTGTAATGTCTAACGTGTTCTTAGATTGATCTAACTCGTTGCCATTGTAGACATAAAAGCCTTGCACCAAGGTTTAGTGGCGAAGTAACTGGGCAACAGTAGGTATGAGGACGCAACATGCCACTGGACCCGTTCTGTGGTCTTTCCCTAAAAATCTTGAAAATCAGCTAAGAATACGAGGAGTTTGCTGGAATTACTATTTTAAATATTACCAGGGGATTGTTGGTAGCAAGAGTTATAGAAGAGGACGGCTGCTTCAATTAGTATATATAAGCCATGGTTGACTACATTGTCCTTCGGTTTCCATTTCGAAGGAAAATAGGAAAATATTGTTAAGGAGAGAGAGGGAGAGATTGTCAGGAGGGTGGTGAACACAGAGCCCAAGGGGAGGCACCCACTAAGAGGAAAACTGTGGAAGATCAGGCATTGTGGAAACAGTCTGATAAAAATGTGGCTACACATTGGTGACTTAGTGTAAATGTCATAAAAGAGGATAAGCATGGATTGCAACACCCATATTATAAAGATACAATGGAAATTGGATAACATGAACAGGATGAATAAGAAGCTACAGTGTCTTTTTCCATGATCCACAACTGTACTTGGCTGCTTTAAGGACTTCAGTATTGGAATGAGAATAGGACCAGCGGTAAAATAAATCTGTTCAGTAACCAGGTGTTTAAGTCCAGGAATTGGAGGAAGGCTCAGTCTTTCTCTCCTACTCGAATTCCCTTGTCATCCTAGGAGTGAGAGACTAAAACATGGCCATTCTTCTATGCAATTTAATTTCCAAAGATGGGAAGGGCAACACATGATATACCGTAGCCGAACGATGTGGAAGTATCCCATAGTGAAGTGGAACGATATCCTCCAAGTATACAAGCTGCACACAGTTGCCATTGGAAGTTGTGCCTGAAAGTAGTCAGGTCAGAAGTACTGAAGAGGCCCAGGAAGTCTGCAGAGTATTGTGTACATTAGTGTGATGGATGATATATTCTATCAGGTTTGTGTGATTTATCTAGAATACACAAACGAGATGGATGCCAAACAGGTAGGCATTAGCAGGAAACACCAATACACCATCCCCACCAAATAAAAGAAGGGGTGGTATGGGAGGGTTGCTGCTTATTTACCCTGTTGAGGTGAAAGCATTGATCTTCATCAGGAACACTTACCTTAGAGCAGGTAGCGAAACAGGTAGCGAAATAACATCAGTGAGAAAGAAACCATTTCAAACATGAATACAAATATGTTTTATCTTTTGCCCCAACTGAGCAGAACAGGTTTTCGGATAACCGATAGCACCCCATCTAAAGGATGTAGGATGTGAAAAGCTCCTTCAAGATGCTTCCTCATTGCTCATCAAAACGGAGCGGGACAAAATGTCAAATCAAGGCTTTCCTTTCTGGACATACCGAGTCCAAAGTATGATAGAATTTCCCACTTGATGGACAGTTTACATGCCCAATGTCAACTGATCAATTTCATTAAAGTGACAGTCTTGTAAGTATGGAGGAGAGGTATGGTCAGTCTCCTTGGTGGTCTGAACCTTCTCTGGCGAAGGACATGCAATTCATCAGTTAATGATGAACTGATCCCTGAAGAACTTCAGAATAATTGTGAACAAGGGTGTTGGTCTAACCCTAGTCAATGGAAGAGCTTAAACAGTCGGAAGGCTTGAATGATGGCAATGTGGCTGTCGCAGCGGAAGGGAAATATTGGAGTTTTTTTATTTTGGATTGTAACTGAGGAACTAATTAATTCAATACAATTAACGACGGAGAACCTTATATATATGTTTTATTAAATGTGGTTGAAAGGAAGACCAATCGATGGAAAAATGGTATCAGATGAGATGCTGATGTAGTAAAACAATACGGCAGGGTGCAGACACCCACAAGCACATAAGTGGATCGTAAATTATGTAAGAGGAAACATGTGGAGTAGAATTGTCAGTAATCATGGCATAACAATCAATTTAGAGCTATGATAATGTAAATAAAACTATACATTTGCCATTTAGGGATTGTACAATGAATAGCTTCAATAACATTATTCTGGGAATACATACAATTATATGTATCCAGACTTCTTAACTTAGTTCCGATATTTGATCCATGTTTTTATTTTTATTTTTTTTATTTGACTTAGTTTTACAAAATAAAAGTAAACATTTTGTCAACATTATCTACATGATCTTCATCACATTTTCGATGGTTCTTTCAAATGTACTTCCATCACTTCTCTTGACAGTTTTACCACATATAATGTCTATTTATTATACAAGAGTTTATTTGTGCATAGTTAATTCGAGGGGAGAATATTGTCCATAAGGTTTATTACTCCACACGTCAATTGTTGGTTTGTGCCGTAAATTAAATAACTCCACCAATCTTCCATGCTATCATTTTTTGGTGCGTATTTCCCAATGTGATCCATAAATGAAAGAAATTGCACGTAGTTTGCCAATTCGCTTGAAGAACTGGCTATTTGTAGCGTGGGCCAGCACAAACGTAAACTTCTAAAGATGAGTTTAATCATAATAATTTTAAACAATAATGCATAGGGTTGTTTGTGGCATGGAAATAAAAAACGAAACCGGAATTGATTATGTCAAATAGCCACATAAGAGGCAGATCATGCTGAGTTAATGAGAGATGGCGGTGGCAAACAATGCAAGGTTCCTAGAATGACCAGACCTGGCTGCCTGGTTAGAAGGAAAGAATGGCAGTTGCTCTATGGGTGTATTCTTCTTTTAATTACAATTTCTAATTGTTTTACTGTACTGTTTCAAAGCTTTTGCTATAAACTAGACATTTTCTGCATTTTCCTGTCATCACCAAGCAACCTCTCTTCAGTGCTTACCGGGTGCTGCTAAAAACAATAATTCAAAATCAGAGAAAATAAGGCATTTACACATTAGGTGCTGAAGCCAGGATAACAATTTATATCTTCAGTTTCCAAGTCAACAACTCAACCACTAGACCACATCACACCACACATCAGACCACATGCAGGGGAGGGACCATCCAAGCTGACAAGATTTGCATTTCTTCCATATGTTTTTAAACTTTGGGTTGTCTGTTAAATTGGCTGCTGGACATGCTTGTCTTGACATTCTTCAGTTCAACCTCCTTCTTTTACTGAATTTCTCAGAAGAAGGCTGGATCTGCGAATCTACAAACCGCTTTCAGTTAAACCAATCTTTTACTACATACAGAAATTAGTCAATTATGAAAATAACCGGTGTAGCACTGTATTAACAAATAGCACATTTTCTGAAAGCTGCAAGCACGTGTTTGCAACACGATAAAGCAAACATTAATTGGAAAGTTTGCAAAAGCATTACTTTGTGTTTTACTGCAATTAAATGTTAGATGTTAGATTTGGTGTCAGGCACTGTTCTCAGGGTAGACCACAACTGTTCACACTTGCTCTATGTGTACGACATCTTTTTGAACTCCTGTTCCCACACTGGATTCCATGGTTGAACTACTTAAACTGATCAATTCACTATTTTTTAATAAGCAAACGTTTTGTAAATAACTTATTTTGGCTTCTGACACAAAATGTTTCGCTTTGGTGCCAGATACTGTCCCTGGGGTGGGACACAACTGTTAAGGCCTGTATTATGGGTAACTTGGCGTTGAATTGCTGTGTACACACACTCATTTCCTTGAGTTAATTCACTCTTCTTGTGATTATCAAGGACATCTGTATAATCATTTATTTCCTGGGCTTTCACTTATTCATGTCGAATGACATATTGGAACATATTCAAGTTGTCCATGCACAACGCGTTTCGAAATTAACCAACTCTTTTTTTCAGTTGCACAGACTTCAAATATCTTTCAATTATAATCAAACTTTATGTTCACATTGCAGTTCACAACAAAATCGAAAACATGAATGAAATTAGAACATAAAACGTTTCAATATGAACAACTAACAGAAATGGAGGACTAGGCTCTTGCAAAGTGATCTGAAAAGAACGTCATCCACATTTTTGAAAGTAAAGGCATCTGTAGATGGATAGGTTTGAAAAAGTCAAAAGAATTTGATGAATTGACTCCAAGCAGTAACACCCCCTGTCTGTTGAGAGCAGTTTGTTCTTCCCAACAGTAGCACATTGGCCAACTACCTTTTTAACCTAAAATGTAGTCAAGTATGGATATCTCAACAAGTAGTCAGCAGAATGTCCCATCAGAAAATGCACAAAATAAAATGTAATTAACAAACACATGTAGTTACTTCCCAAACCTTAACTAGCATCTTTTAAACAGAAACTATCATCACTATCACACAACTCGGTGTTAATCTGTACAAACTAAAATTCTTTGCATATTAACATATATGGTCAGAAACAAAGGGTGTAATTTCTCTGCTTTTACAAAGTATTGTTTGTATTAATGCATGCATTTTTTCTTGTTCTAGAAAGGGAATATATTTTTTGGGTTGATTGGTGCTATACAGCTTTTAGATCCTACTTGATATTTTTGTTTGCAGGATAAATCTAGCAGATACGACAGAGGCAAATTAAATGGAGCTACAACGGTTGTGAGATGTAAGGTTTCGGGAGGGTAGGGATATAGGGAGATATAGGGAGCGTTTTGGTGGGCAGCCCCACACAAATATCTGATTCAGTTCTGGGGATTTGTAATTGAACATGAGATACTATGCCTTATGCAGTCAAGATTATTACTTACATGCAATATCAATGTATCTGCAGGCTAGATCAGACAATGCTATGCGTAAGGTCTATATTAAACCTTTCTGGGGGCTGAAAGGTAAAACATTTGAATCCAGATAAGAATTGCCGGCCATAATTTTAAGGACATCTACATTTATTCTTTGGTGGAAAAGATCCGATTGAAAATTATTTTAAAATCAATCAAGCCTGCATGGGAAATAATGGTATTCTGAAATACACAACAAACTAATAACGGGGCTAATGGCCAAAGGTAAGCACAGACAACAGAGTACTTTCAGGGACTCCAAAGAAGGAAAGGCATGTTTCAAATGCAGGGGATTATGTGTTGCACTGGCTGCACCCTACACTGATCCTTTGGTTCATGTATCTCAGATGGCATGTGCACATATGTACCACACATCAAAGGCCACATCAGACGAGAGCAGCTTTTAAAATAGAACATATGATTTATGTTGACTAACAGCCATTAACAAAATATGCATCTAAATATCTAGGTGTTTCAAATAAAGGTATTGTTTAATTCTTCTAAACTCCATGTTAAATGCTTCTTAAAATAGACATTAACATTGGTTTGTTAACCAACCTTGGCAATGCTAAGTCAGCGATATCTAGAGTATGTAGGAGACAGTCCTACAGCGTTGTGCTCAGGTGCATGCTGAATAATTTGTAAATGCAAAGGCAATATTGGAGATGGCCTTATTTTCAAAATGGACATGAGGACATGCCATTTTAAAACATGCTCTAGCCATCTAAATATTTCCTGTTAGAAGATCAGTATCTCCTGTGGCCACAATGACCGGAGTGACATGGACCAAACATGGACCAAACCTTGGTCTTTGTATTCACAGAGATGCTTGGAACTCAGCAATCAGGAAATTGAAGGTATAGCTGAGATGTTCTATCCAACAAAAGGTACCCTTGATGCAAGTCCATCTTACTGGTAAGACTGAAACCGCTCTATTGCTTATGACCGCAGCAAGGCCTTTCTCTCCTTCATAGGAAGTATGAAATTGGGATGTACTTTTACTGGAACATAGACTGGCCGGCATAATGTAGGGCATTGCACTGAAATCCCATCTTGAACCCAATGGTCAAATGTCGATGAGCCTGAAATAGTGACAAATGATATAATAAGATATGACATTTATAACGCGCCCACACACAGGTGTTTCAAGGCGCGACCAGGCAAAAGAGGGGAACAAAGGGAGGACAAACATAACGATCTTACTAGGCCTAGTGAAGTTGTGATCGCGCAAGTGCAGGGGAGAGGGTTAATGGACTATAAATAGTGAAACCCAAGACAGTACAGGACTCAGGTAGAGGGTTTTGAGGCGCAGGAAGAAGCAGCAAAGTGTTTCCACTTTCGTTTACTCCAGACCAGAAATGTCTTCATATGAATCTTTCAACTTTGTTTGAGGATTGGAATAAAAGGCTCAGCTGCTCCGTTGTATGCAACCATTTCTCTCAGACAAAGTTCAATAAAGCAACAGCAGAAAAGCATAAAATATGGTTCTGAAGCAGCAGGCAACTTCCTCCTCAATGTGTCTTCTCTCGGAGAACATGCTGCTTGTTTTTTTCTTCACATGCTTTCACAGTTTCATATTTTAAATCTGTTTTGGTATCCCCAGGTTCACTTCTTTCTCAGTTAGAAACAACTGCTTTTATTGAAACGAGCAGCAAACAATGTGGACACTGAACAGGAACAATTATGTCTGTCTGCATATGGAGAGCATACCCGGTGCCACTGAATGCACCGTGCTTTATAAATATCCTAATTTCTTTGCATTAATCATTTCTATATTAGGACAAGCACTATTTGTCAGGAAGGCCTATCTTTTTTTAAATCAGTTTATTGAGAAGCCTTTACAGACTCAAGACAACACTAAATAGGTATACAAAAAGAGAAAAACAATTAAGAATTGAATAAATACTGGTAAACGACCACACCAACATTTACAAGTATTAATATTCATCCTAAATATTGCACATTAAGGAACCCTGATACAGGGTGTTCTGGAAAACGTACAATTAGGAAGAGTAGACTTTGGTGAATGTCTGAACTGATTTTGGAGCAATGTTTTTTGTCGTCATCCAGTGATTTATTTATTGAGGTCAACATGCATTTACCTCAACTTCATCAGGACCATTTGATTTTCATAAGGAGGTCATGTTCCAAGTTTACCCTTGCACCAATGAGCCTTCATATACTGCAGGACGTCAATTTTTACAATGATTACTTGAACCAATCAGGTAGTGAATCAATCTTGTGTGGTCTATTTGTCTTCTGTGAGCAAACAAGCTCTATTTGCAGTCCGACTTTAGAAGCCTTGGGTTATGGTTGCTTCATTCATTTGAGTTTGATTGAATTATCATTACGTTTGTAAATTATTGCATCTCTTATGTAAGGTTATTTATTTTCCATAATTGGGGAGCATGGTATGCTATGGGGTATCATTATTATTTATAAAGAATACATTCACCTCGAGCAGGCATCTTAGCCAAGAAACGAACCCAAAAACACCTGCCGTATCATGCCAACTGCGAGGTGCCAAGAGACTGATGTGGTAACTGATGTGCCTTTATTTTGTGCTTGAGGATGATTTATGGTGAGGCAGATGGCTACCAGAAGAGAGATCCATAATGTTGTCGCCTGCACTGGAAAGTGCATCCACCTCCCTTCACACAAGTATATCTTAGGAACAATCAACAGGCAGACGGATGATGATCATCTTCGCGTTCTAGCTAATTTATATTGAGTACATCAATTTTGTAAAACAATAGGAGCATTTATACCCCAGACATAATGCTTTAAACTGCACCCGCCTTTCAACTGGCAACCAATGTAGAATCCAAATACAGTCTGCTGTGCCCGCTGCAGCATTCCAAAAAATGTGGAGCTTTGATGATGCAAAATTTGGCATTCCGAGATAGATCACATTACAGTCACAAATACTAATATGTATCCGAATAAAAATGTTTTTGACTTTTTTGACTTTCACTGATTACATTTCAGAAATTGTAGAAGAAAATGTATTTAACAGCGGAACATTAAGAGTCCCTAAATCTTCCTAGCGTTCGGAGAAAAAAAGAAAAAACAAGCCCTGGATACGAGATTGCTCGCCGGGTTTAGTGGCACAGAAGGATCGTGCCGACCCCCTAGATTTTCTGACCTTCTTCACTGCTGCACGGCAGACCCATGAGAAGTGGGTCAACAGTACATCAAATTTGTTTTGAGGTGACAAATTCATATTTGCTCCATGCAAACAATTACTATAGAGCAAAATGTCGATCTTTTGTGGATTTGAATGTATTCATTTGCTGACCAATTCCTTGTACCGCTTAAAGCAGCCCACTGTGCCACTGAGGCGATTCCCCACATGCAAAACCTCATGAGTGTCATCAGCGTACATGCAGAACATCGGGTCCAAAAGCAAGCAAACAAGATAAGCAAGTTGCTTCATATCCATGATAAACAGTAGAGAGATCAATGAAGGTCCCTGCAGAACCTGGGGGTGATCACCTTCTGAGTTAATTCAAAAAGAGGCAAACCAACAGACTGAACTCTGTAAGTAAGGAGCTAAGCCAGGATACTACCTTATCCCTAATACCCAACCTAAAAAGACACCACAGGAGGATAGAATGGTTGATGGTGTCAAAGGTCGCTGGTAGACCTTATAACACCACCCACAACCCCCACCTGCCAGAATCTGTCTACTACCACTGACTCATCATTTCTGCCTGGTCCAGAACCAGCTTGTAAATCATCTAACAGACCAGACTTCTCCATAAATATATGCGATTGTGTATAGATATGAACAAAGGAAGCTTATTAGCTTAATGTTGTTAGTGTGATGCTGTAGTTTTAAAATAAAACGTGTGAAAATTGAATATTGGCATGTAGTGAAAATACACTGTCTAGTTGTTAAAAGTTTTAAAAATGGCACCATTTTCACAATCTTACCTGAAGACGCTACAGAGTCGAAAGTATTCCTGTCGTTCCTACTCATTTTGAATAGCTGCATGTCTTTTTCTCTGTATGTTCCAAAACCTTCAAAGTTCCTTCTTCTGTTTCCAGTAACATCGCTGTCCCTTTTCTCATGCAGAGAATGCATGTCACCAAACAGGTCCAAAGACTCTAACCTTGTTGAGCCCTCCTGGCTCCCAGAGTACCTCTTTAAACAGGAATCAACAGATTCATTGTTTGAAGCAGTTCTATCCTTAGGTTGCGTCCAATGCTGAGAATCCGAAAGTGATAACGTTGACAGAGTATCCTCCTCAAAACTGTTCTTTGAGCCTTTGTGCCCAGTTCCATAATGCTGGTGCTTCTGCTTTTCTTTGTGTCTACTTTTATCGTGCAATAAGGGTAGGTCTTTATCTGGGCCATTCACAGAACTGGAAAAGCCGGAGGACTTGCCAGAAAACAAACCACCGAAGTCTTCGTGTGTTCCAAAATTCCGATCATCCTTATGCTTGTGCTTGTGTTTATGCTTTCTTTTGTGAAGTCGTCCACTTGCAAGGCCGCCTCCTCCAGCCTTTGGAGTAGGCATAGAGGACTGCAAATCCCCCATCCCCATTCCCACAGGGCTTTGAAGGTGTACCCCATGCTTTGTTTTATGCTTGGCAGTTGTGGGCACCTTCATATGCGGATTTGCATGAAACTGGGGAGGTGGTACAGCCGGTCGCATAAAGGGGGAAGATGCTCCGAGAGTGTGAGACAGGTACAAAGGAGCTGGATACTGGCCGTAATAACCATAGTTCATCATAGGCATTGACGTGTAAGGCATTCCATAGGGTGCATAGTAACTCCCGCTGGGGTAAGGGTACCCAAACCCTTGTAAAAAAGGCACCTTTGTCATGGTGTCATTGGTTTTGGCAGGTCTACCACGCTTTTTCTTTGACTTAGTGTCAGAAGTCCTGCGAAGATAGAGCAAGGGGTCATACTGGATATATGGCACAGGGTAATAGTGATCAAAATTAATTCTAAAAATGCTGGGATATTGATTTTCATGGTAAAACGAATAGCTTCTGTGGGAAATTCGGAACATCTGAAACTTGTTGATAAGCTCCTCCAAGTCTGCAAGAAACTGGAGGTCATCTCTGCTTTGCATACCTTTCCTTTTCCTCTTGTGCTTTGGCTTTTTAACACTCTCATGAGAGAGGTAGTTATCGACAATGAGATGCTTCTGCCGGTGACCATGCTTACTCTTAGTGCTGGTGTCAGATGCTATGGTCTCTGGGTTGTCCAGGGAACAAAAGTCAAAAGAGTACCTTCGACGGGAGTCTGAACTTTTTTCTGCTTGGTCAGAGATGCTGTTGTTGTCGGTACCAATTCCACTGTCACTGGGGATGGTTTCCTCACTGTGAGACTCGCTCACTGGTGACAGGGTCACTTCCTTTAAGGAGCCTATCTCACACAAATGGGATGGGGAATTGGCCAGTAATCTTGGTGGAGACAACTTCCACACACTACTGTGTAGTCCTTTATGGGTTTTTGAGGGGAAAGCACTGATGGGCTGAAGATTTGGCATAGTTTTTAAATCAGAAAAATTTGCATCAGTGCTAGCAGGACTAAGGGTACAACTTGACCCTACTAACTGTGCTGAAAAAGAATTCATAACTGCTGGTGAGGATGCCGCAAAGGATTGCAAGTTTGAAGGCACTGCTGGGTTTTCTGGCTGGTTAGAAACAGGCCTTGACTGCTTGATGGCTGGCTTGGGATCTTCTTGTTGAGGTTGCCTTTCTGCTCTTGGTTTGCGTCCCCGTTTTTTACCAATGTAGATAGTACCCCTTTTACTAACATTGATTTGTTTCCCTAATCTAGAATCAATGGTTGTCGTCACAGGAGCCGCCACAGTAGTCTGCGGCTGAGTTTTGGATTTCAAGGCTAAATGGTTCGAGCAGGACAGGATTTGGTTTAAAATATTCTTTCTTTTTAAGGTCTTCATCTTGTTAATTGTTTTGATGGTTTTCTTATCTAGTACACCAAGTTTTCCAACTTGTCGGTGATATTTTAGCTCATTCATGGATTGCTCTTCCATTGATGCCAACTGAACTAACTCTGCAAGGCTCCTCCGTCCTTTCTTTTTCTTTGGGCCAAGGAACTCTCGATTGATTGGACTAACAGGACTGGTGGATGTTCCCTCGTGAATTGTCTCAACGGTGAGCAACGGCTGTTTCTTTGGTCGTCCCCTTTTTTTCTTGACCGGCGTTATAACTGTAAGACTATCCTTATTACTATAAAGTGGGCTGGACGGTGTTATAGGATATGCTGAAGGCGGCTCAACCACTGTTGCAATCAAGCTTTCACGGAGTGGGTTCGTATCTTTAGTCTTGCCATAAGTCCACCTCCTTTTTGCAGCGAGCTTGGGATGCTGTAGTTTGGGTTCTTGAGGGGAAGCAGAGTGATATGTTGAAGGTGGAGCATGTATAAGAGCTGCTGATTTGCGTAGCCTGGAGATATTGTTCAGAAATGATTTATTAGCACTTGCAATGCTTTCAAGTGTTCTTGATTGGGAAGCATGTTCAATTGCTTTACTTAGTTTTATGGCTCTGGGATCTTTTTTATTCCCTTCAAAATATGCATATGTCCTGTTGCTAAATTCACTGCTCGGTGGCAGTCCAGAAACTAGACTCCCCTCCTGATTGTTTGCATCTACGTTCACCTTTGGACATGGTTGTTTTTTCTTTTTATGGCTCAAGGGGTCTACAGATGGAGTCTTTGTTGGGACTGAGGTACGAGCCTGATTTGGCTCGCTTTCCAAGCGGTTTGCAGAACTTAAACTTGTCCTAATGGGTGATGACTGTTGTAGTTTATCAGTTAGCAGGCTTTCTTTTTTCCCTTCCGCATTGTTATGCGGTTTTGGTTCAACTACTTTTTGGGAGTGATTGACCCATTCCAATTCGGAGTTTGTAATCTTTTTGCTCAATTTACGCTTCTGGTTTACAGAGGTCTTATCCAACTGATCCATCTGCCCCGCTCCCCCTTGTTCTTGTAGAGTTGAATTCCCTTTGCTTTCAGTCTGAGTACTAGGCTGAGGAGGTGCAGTAATGTTATTGGTGGGAGGACCTGTACTACATGCAGTTGCTTTACTGTGATTGGACAACTGTCCCCAAGTGCTTACCATTCCAGGTTGTTTTGCTTGCACCTTGGCAGAAGTACCTGATACACATAAAGCCGGGCTTTTGATGATTCCAGCTGTTTTAGGCTCTGATGCAGTATTGCCGAAGGAACTTTGGACAGAGGATGCAGGGTCTGAATTGACTGACCAGTCGATATGGTGCTGGTTGGTTTTCTGCTGGTGCTTTGGTTTTAAGGTGTCACTGGTGATGTCTTTCTGGGAGCCGGAGTCATAGTTTACGCCAGGATGCTTCAGTTGCCGTTCAAAAACCTGTAAATATAAACACCATATTTTAGTTCTGTGTGGTTAATTTCATTATTTTTCAAAAAAAACACAAACCATACATCCCCAGAGAGTTATTGTTCCGAATATATTTTTCAATAAAAACCTTTGTGCACTAGGTGACATTTTCCAGAAACCTATGACAATTAAAGATAAATCCCAAACTTAATCCCGAGTCAAAAAATACATTTCACAGCAGGACTTTGAATTAGTAGAGATCAAATGTTTTACAGCTATGGCATCAAAATGGATACAACATATTTGCAATAATTTGTTAAGCACCACAACACGTTACCAATCAGACAGGAATCTCACCAGTTTTCATTGGTTTAAAAGACTACATAGTTGTCTTGCAAAATGTGATATGTTAACTGATATTTACACTGCGCTCATCACAAATATCTAAAGTCAAATGAAACTAGTCAATGACCATCCAAGGGGAAACATATTTCAACGTCAGCGTCCATTGTAATCAGTATGCCAATGTGTACAACCTTTCACTGAAAAATGCTGCCGGGGTAGTAATTAACCACCTTGGAAATATGGTGTAAGGTATTTCCTAATGATACAATATTGTATAGAATCGTTAGAAATAAGCGGTCTCTTGGTAGCTGGAATTCGTTTATACACTATTTTATATTACAAAATATAAAGTGACATAACATTGTGGTCCACACCAATTCAGTTATCTACGAAATGTAGGGCAAACTCGTTGACTTTTCACCTATCGTGTTTGATGTAGTAGTTTAGTGCAAGATGAGCTAAGTGGCCTCTGATAGGGAATATAGTACTAAAGGGAAAAATGATGCGCGTTATGCGTCTCTGCGCTTTTTAGAGGTGGACCTCAAAAAAACACATTGTTTAGGTGCAGAATAATTTTCATGGTGGTATGACCAATGGTTTCTAATTGCATCCGTCTGAATGTATTGGAAAAGTAAGCTGTCAATGCGATGTCACCTGTGGTTTGCATTTACCTTTTCTACAACATAGCAGACCCACTAGAACCACTCGTTGCAAATGGCAATTTTAAAATTGCATGGAGGGAAGATTTTGCATATTAGTGCAAACAGATGTATTCCCTGAAGTGCAAATAACTTAAAAAAACGATGACCATAGATAATTTCTCTAAAGGAGTAGCGATACCAGCGGACACTCAACTGGTAGGAAAAGTGTAATACAGGCAGGAAGGTGCAGCGCGATCAGGGTGGAGGTAACACACAGGAGATTCCCAATATCACATTTCCTATTAAAGTTGGTTGGCTGGTGGCTTAACAGCCTTTGCATATCCTCACTGGTCTACGCCTTGAATCCCATGAGACGCTCTTTATTCTGTCTCAAACCTACCATAACATAATGCTATTGATTTTCCAAAAACCCATTACGAAATAGGATGCTTTCTCCAGTTAAATGTTAGGGGAGTAGTAATCACATACAATACACAACACCTTCCCATCTGGAAAACAGGGCAGCACGGGAAGAGACAGAAGAGGTGGACAAGCCAATTATTACAAAGCAGCATCCAAACGTTTGTTTCGATAACACACATGGATCCCAAGTACATATGAAAAAATGCTCCCCAAAACACAATTGCTTTGTTTCTACTAGCTTCAGAAAGACCTGTGTGTATGCATGCTACCACCTGGCAGTCCTCAGCCATCCAGTTGGTAATTCAGGAATTTAATAATTATTATTCTTGAGATAAATGTACATACAAAATATCTGACGGACGATCATTCCCATAACCGTTAATTAGATAGACATGGAGGCATGTTTAGGTCCACAAGGACCCACAGCAGGTACCCATAACATGGAACACAGAGTCATTATCTTAAATGAAACTCTCCCTAGTGCAAAGGTCAAGAGAAGAAATATAATTCCCTTGAACAAAATAAGAATTTCGAAGTTGCTGCACCAGGGAATGGCTGTTGAAGTCTGGTTTTCCATGAGCTTTGCAGCGTGTGTTTCTTTCAGGCAACTGGTGCAGCCGCTGAAAGTCATGCAATCAAGTGTATTCCTTCAAAAGCCTCTCCGGGTCACTGTGCTTCGCAACTGGCAACAATGCTTTGTTTTCAGGTGGGCTTCCTGAGGGCGCAATATGGCGCAACGAGAAAGTGCAACCAATAAGCACAAAGGAATGGGACAAATCAACTCCAGTGTTTCAGGCTCCAAGCCATGGGGATGCAGTGTGCAATGCTTAATGGGGTCAAGATACAAAAGACTGCAGAGACTGGTGAAAAGCAGTGCTCTCATCACTGGCTCCACTGGCTCCCAGCAGACTTTTCATCTTCATCTGGAACCCTAACCACACCAAATGGTGAAAACATGACTCAGCAAGGAATGTGCAACTGCTGAACATTGGCTCTTTCTTGCGTTAGAGGGGAACTCAATGTGGGTACATTGTGGTGGCTTCTGCATAAACCTTGAGCGATACTATCACAAAAAACAGGTGGATCAATGCAACAATACAAAGGAAGAACAACATGCCAAGCGCGGGGCCGGAAAGGGTATCTAGGCACTAGCAGACACTAAAGATGACAGCGACGGAGCGTGCCCAGCTCATGAGTCGTGAAAGACAAGCGAACCAAGAGATGTGCAACAATAAACACGTAGAAAGGGTGCAGAACCGTTTGATGTAGACATGTGAGCCATCTCTCAGGCAGCGAGTGGGTTCAGGAAGTTGATAATCAAGCAGATTAAGTAGAACTGGGGAGCGCAGACTTCGAAGTAAGAATTTGATGATCAGGAGCCAAGTGCATCTCCTTGTCATCAAGCATCGACCATCTGGGGAATGAGGAGATAGAACCTAGAGTGTGATAAATGTGACCTCGCCATGAGAGGCAGACTATACCTGCGTGCCCGTGCATGTAAACCAGAATGCTGCAAAATGTCTTCCCAATGTGTCCTACTGGTCCTTCAAAAATACAGAGTTATATGTTTTATGGCACTGCATAAGTTCGGGAGCGAAAGGTGGTAGCTGCTAGTATCACAACAACAAGGCAAGGATTGAAATTAAGATTTGATATGCAGAGGATCAAAGCAGCTCCTGGGTTTCCAGAATACACCAGTGACCAGGAGCTACCACAGCGGGACAAGGAGCTAGTAAATAGCGTTCCACAGATCTAACTTCCACATAAAATGCAATAGTATCATTGTGTCCATTATGTATCACTCCTAATGCTTTAAATGTTGTATTGATGTGTCCTAATGTTCATTTATAGATTGTCCCAAACGCACAGAGTTAAAATTCACATAGGTGTGATTGATCTGCATCAGTTGGTTCGGGAAGCGAAAAAAGCAGCTTCTGGTATCCATTTGTGTCAAGCTAACCAAGCTCTTCTGGGCTGCGAGCAAGAGCTAAGTAGCTCGCAGCATCCCTCAATTTGAAACCTGGTGAGGCACATTTAGGCTACAGGCAGGGCTTGATAGGTCTCAGTATTTCAATGAAAACAATAAGTTGGGTGATATCATAATTTCACTATCACAAAGTACAAATGCTGTTCTTCTTGACTTCAAGAATAAAAAACGCTTATAACAAGCTGTTTGAGTAGCAAGAAAGTTATGTAGGAAGTTGACTGCCACATTATATTCTACTCATCTCTTCAAAGGCCACTCTTGCAACACTGACTTAAATGGGGTGCATGCAGGCCGCCCGCATCTTTCTGGAAGTAAGGAAGCCTCAGAAAACTTCTTGGTGGTTGGACCCCAGGAGAGGGATCACCTCTGGAACTCACAATGCTGGCCAGAGTCGCTTGGCCCTTACCTATCCCCTTGTGCCTCAGTATAAAGCCTTAGAGTTACACTCCTGCCTAAATGTTCGTGTGAGGCTCAGATTTCTGCTATCTGTAGTGCTGGTTTTGGAAGACTGAGTGCTTTAATGAAAATGCTCCCACTGCTTCCTCCAGGGAACCGCACAACATTGGTGACATCCACCATAATGGGCTCGTTGGACTACCGCAATGGCATTTATCTGGGACAGCATAAGTACCAGAACACCGCCTCGGGTGACTCCTTCTTTAGCCCTGTTACATCGTCTGCATTGGCTACCGGTGGATAATAATAATAATAATTTGGCATTTATATAGCGCAACGAACCCTCAGGTATCTGAGGATGCACACATTGAGTTTAAAATTCTTTGTATTGTCCATCGAGCTGTGCATAATTTGGGCACTCACTTTCAGAAAAATAAACTGGAAAGATACTGCCCAATGAGAAATGTGCGCTCCGATTCTCATCAGCTACTTAAGATTCCTAAATTTTGGTGGAAGCGTCTGGGGGGATGCTCCTTCTCGGTCCTGGCTTGTGGAATTCCCTTCCGCTATGCCTGAGAACATTGGCTGATTGACAGCCCTTAAGACTCATTTGTTCAGTCTCTTTCTTCCTCTATGCTAGAGTATGCAGCATCTGAGTACTTTTGAGCCTACCCCCTCCCCGCTCAGCACCTTGACGCCCGATGGGCGTTAGGTTGCGCTTTATAGCTTTTTTAATATTAATGTATACATTTTACAATAATCGGTCTTTGCAGTAAATGGAGCCCCAAAAAATGACTTTCAGTTCTGCAGATGTGAAATTCCTCCTGAGGGAATCGAAGGGAATCTGTATTGGAATGCCGCTTACGTCAGCTGACAGTGAAATGAGAAACCACGCCAAGAAGCTGGCATACAATTCAACCATAATGCAAAAACACACCCGCTACAAATAATTTGCAGATTCATCTGTATAATAGCTCCTCAAGTGTTATTCCTCAGCAAGAGGTTTTATCCAGAGAGAGAGAGACATAGGCAGCTGGTCCCCATGTCACTAATTGCTGTCGGCTGCCATTTTGAAACATCTGCACCATTGTGCGCTGCATTTTCATATTCCAATCACCCAGAAACTAGAAGAAAAAAAATAAGGTGCACCGTGGATTGTTTCAGTGAGTTAATTAGTACACAGTCTCCTTGCAGGGCCCATTTAAAAGCAGTTGGCACCTCAATCAGCACGTTTGTTTTAAAAATTAATAAAACCGGTCGGGGGGAGGGGAGCTAGATAGCTTTAGAGAGCCATCAACCGCTGCCCTCGGGACACCGTCAGCCTGCTGTTGGCATGGAGGAATTTTTCTGACACATGAAGATTGCAATCAGTAATCACCATTATCTTCAGGACAAGGGCTGGAAAATATTTAACTCTACTGTACAAAGAAACACATGAACAGTGGGTCAAGCAGAAAATACGGTAACTTCCTCCATGAAAAGGGAGAAACACACAGTCTTCATAAGGCGATAATCCACTACAGTTTCCTTCTTGTATGACAGCTCAAGCGCAACCTTTTTTCCCCCCCACAGGGGATTTGAAAATTGCCCATTTGGAACACAAGGTAAAGGAGAAATGAAACTCCCAGAAGCCCCCTCGAAGGCTATGTTCGATTCTGACAGTCCTGAATGGCTCTTCTGACGGTTGGGCCATAGTGGCGTTCCCACCCTGTCATATATCAGCAAATGTTTACTTGACGCACTTTCAACAGTAGCGCTCAAAATAGCTTTCAGGACAGACCAACTGGAAAACAAATGTGTACCAGACACTAAAGAGGACTCTGAAATGAAGCAGCCATCCCTCACCACTTGCTCACTATGGCAACCTAAGCCTCAGGAAAGACGACAGCCGGAGAAGAAAAAAGAATGCTCTGATTTACTAAAGCACTTTCAAGGTACTAAGTGCTAGAAAATACCAATAGGAGTTCTGCTCGGCTCAACACCGACTATCATTAAGTCCAATTCACAGTTGAGAACGTGAGACACAGGGACAGGAACTGACACAGCCTGCATCGCCAAATGCGTCAGCACAAGCTGTTCAATGACTTCCACGCGGGCTACTGGGCTTCGTTCGCCTGCTTCTCGCTCTTCAGCTCTGCATTAGCACTTATGGTCTCCAGTGAGACCTCACTATGTGGAACGAGCATGGGTATCCTTCATGTGTTCCTGGATTACTCTTGGTTACAAACATAAATCATATGAACCTTTGGAAATGCACTTGATAGCAATGATTATAGTAATGATTATATGTGTTGATCTTTAAAACTTGAGCCAGGAAATTGGCGTTCGCATTCCTTGGAAAGAGCACCTATGTAGCCATTTCAAAAACAGTGGGATTTCTGCAAATGAAATTGATTAGCCAAACATTATTGGAGCTTTTGAGAGCTACTGGAAAGTTATTAGCCGCCCTTGGGTAAACATGCAGTAATTCCACACTTTCTAATGATTACAATTTTGATGGATAGTAATTAAATGAACACATACCTGTATCAAACATCAGGATATAGGATTTGAGTCACTGGCATTCGCAGGTGTGCCAAAATCTGTTAAAAAAAACACTGCGATGCTGCAAGACGGGTGCAACCATTTAAAGGGTCTATGTGTTGACATTTGCAGTGAGATAGGGTTGCTGAGTAAGAGGCAGAAAGAAAATGGTGGATCCAAGCATTCTAAGATGGAGGCAGGTCAGTGGACATGCCTCAAACATGGTGGCGAGAGGGAACAATGAGGGCATGACTGGAGTCCGAGGGGGCAAGGAGAATGAAATAGACAAACGTGGATGAAACTGGAGTCTTAAGGGGCAAGGAGAATGAAACAGACAAACGTGGAAGAAACTGGAGTCTGAAGGGGCAAGGAGAATGAAACAGACAGACGTGGAAGAAACTGGAGTCTGAAGGGGCAAGGAGAATGAAACAGACAGACGTGGAAGAAACTGGAGTCTGAAGGGGCAAGGAGAATGAAACAGACAGACGTGGAAGAAACTGGAGTCTGAAGGGGCAAGGAGAATGAAATAGACAGACGTGGAAGAAACTGGAGTCTGAAGGGGCAAGGAGAATGAAACAGACAAACGTGGAAGAAAGTGCAGACCCGTGAAGCTATGGAAAGTTGCACAAAGGAGGGTTAAGTGTGCAGATATGCATGTTATATGATGAAGGACGTGAATAGTAGTAGAAACTAGAGAGACACATACAAACGGGGGTCCATTAGGAGAAGACTTAATTTCATGCTTTTTTAAATGTACCAAATTAAATAGTGGGGGAGATGGAAATGGCTAAATAGCCCCAAGAGCTTAAGTGCACAGCGCTGGGTTCTTAGTACAATAAGTAACACCAAAGGAAACTCATCTTGTTAGTCTTCTTGTGGCAATCGAGTACAATTATGCTGGGTAATTGGGGAACTATTTCCAGGATGGGGTGCTTCCCATATTGCCACACTATGGCAATTCCATTATAAAGAAGACATCAGTTACTTTTGAGATCCTACGACCATAAGGCTATTCCAAGACCTGTACGGTTTAGCCAACCCACATCAAACATTAGGAAACGCACTGAATCTCTTTACCAACATTAAACAAGATCAGTGAAGTTATGAAAGAGTTGCAGTGCATCACCAGGGACCACTGGTCTCACCCAAGATCAGTGGATCTAACTGCACGGCAAAAGCTTAGGCTTGTGCATGCAAGAAACTATGGACTGTCCCTAGGCATCAGTCCTAAGCATGGATAGGGGAAAAGGTTGCAGTTGTGTGGGGGGAACTAGGTCCATCAAATACAGACTACAGCTTGGTGGTGGGATTCTTACAAAGGCACCCAATCATGGAACTACAGCTTCAAGCTGTGCTCTAAGTTCATCCCAAAAGTCTTCCAAACACAAATCACAGTCATAGCTTGCAGTCCGTGATAATCATACAAGTCACGCAAACACAGCGTGCAGCCTAAACCGTGATCCATGCTTCCCATTCATATTGGCAAAATATGGCTCCTACTTTAAGACCGGCCTTGAAAGACTTGGAGAATGAGCAGGCATCAGGACCAATTTGATGGTGCTGTGGCAAGGCTGTAAGGCTAGTCTAGGCTGCTCTCCAAGGAACCACCAGGCCGGGTGCATAAGATCAAATCTGACCCTATTGGTGGCAGGAGCTGAGGCGAATAAAGCAGCATGAGGTTTTGCACCGGTCTACGGCCACTGTCCCTGTTAAGGGTCTTATGCACCGCACCATACTTTGAATGACTTTACAGCTCTCTGACCAATGCAGAGCGAAAAGACTTGTCAGAAAAACAAGTTGTGTGGTAATAAAGGACCTGCTGTCGAGTGTATCCGCTGCTTAGATCTGCAAGAGGATTGTTCTGCAAATCTTAAGCGTCAGGTATAATTGCAGGTTCTCTTCAGCTAGTACCGCTGCAGCAGCAGAACATAGCAGTGTATCCATCATAAAGGCGCAGCTGCCTGACCACAAATGCTACGTATGACTTCCAAGACCGAGCATCCCTGTTCATGTCCCCATCCCAAAGCCAGTTACACTGAAGGAAGACCTATAAATAGGTGCGTTTCTTTCATCAACTCAAGTGATAGAATCTCCAGAGAGCCAGTGGCCTAATTCTTTGGATGCTCAAACTTGTAGCCACCCACTGCAGCTTTAATTAGAACATTCTCTGTATAATTACATATCCCTTATTTGACAAGTGCCTTTCAATGCATTGGAAGTGGGGCACTTCAGACTCAGCTCAATAATGGAGTATTTTTTGATAGATGACGGGCAAAATGCAGCCTTTTGAAACAAATGATGTTTTCAACTGTAGGGGGATATATGCCAAATTCCTATAACGTATTAACATTTACAAACAGCCCATACAAGAGGCCTATCTCCCGAATCTACTTCTTAGATCTTCATTACTGTCTCAGCGACAATGGTAAAAGAAAGGCATTATGCAAATACCACCTGTTTTATTGACCACGTACTTACAGGCTTGGAGGTAATTACTACCAATAGAAATATGACCTATGTTAAAAAAAGAAAACGTGCAAACTGTTGGAATAGTGCCTGTAAACACCATTCTTTTTTAACTGGCACCTCAGATTTGCTTTCCACCCTCATCTTCGAAGAGTACCTGTGAGATTGTCATGCAGGCGTAAAACCAAAGAATTCCTGTGGAATGTGCATTGCATTTGCACTTAGTGCATAATAGCTGCATTCGATAAGAATCTATTATAAAAACCAAAGCGTCGTCATTTGCATGTAGCATTTAAATCTCCCAAATCCGAGAGTAAAAATGAAGAGTAAAGGCGATTACGACTTACAAAGCAGAGTGCAATCGTGAAAATCAAAGTAAGTCTTGAAAAGTGCATGCAGACGACCTGGAACATGCAAGTGCACGCGTTTGTAGTCCCATGCATGTAATAAGCATGTAGCGTATTATGACCCTGTAGTTTTGGCATTTTGTTCTCTTGTGGTCTCTCTGATGATCACCCCCTTTTCAATGTCCCTTCTTGGCATTATAAAAAGTATACAAAAGAGGTATGACCTGTTCCTGTACATAATTAATTTTCATTCTCCAGGTGTGGATGGAAATGAGGAAAAGATGAAACAAAATCAAGGATTGTGCATTCACTGAAATATCATTGGACATATTTAAATAATTTTGCATCTATTAGCACAGAAAATAAATGTTTCTTGTAATCTGGCAGAGCCCCTTACATTACTACTGGCGATAATTTTAATTACCTCTGACAGGAATCCTGGTAAACATACATACAGACTGTAATGAGGCTTTATACCGATGAAGAAATAACCAGTGACTGCTGCAGGCACAATCATGTTTAAAGAGCATCAAGAGTTGAAATGTAAACATGCATTAAGTTCCATTCTGCAGCTAGCATCTCCGATTCCCAGGTTTGGGGCTCATTCATAGCTTCTATACTTGCTGACTTACACTTCTACAACACTACAATTCAGCAAAATCCTTAGGCTTCACCATTAACAGCAGCATGCCTGTTCTTCCAGAAAAACAACAAAAAAGACCCAAAAGGCCTGGCTCCAAATCTCCACCTTCACAAAATCAAAGTATTCATCCTGCTGCAGGACTCCCGGACTATAGTGCAGGTTCTTGTGGACTCCCATATCGATAAGGCCCTCCTGATGGGACTGTCAGCCGCTCACTTGGCTCCACTAAAAGCAGTCCACCATGCCGTAGCACTTATTACTATGGGTGGGTGGATAATTGCCTGAATTTACTCTGTCCTCTGTTAACTACATTGGCTTCATCTCCAGGCCAGGATTCTGTTCAAGAATTATCTGCAAAGCAGTCACAAGTAGCACATCAGCGTATTTATTAATTTATGTATTGATAGTTTGCTGGTTAGGTGCTTATACAATGAGAATATACTGTTTCAAAGCACCCACAGGGCAGGGAGGGTGGGAAGTACATTACAACACAATATTTAAGAGCAGAGGGGGAAGAGGTAGAGTTACAAACCTACTATGCCTTGTGAGTATTCATAACGTGCAAGAGCAGAAAGGAAGACGGATGAGGGGGAAGGTGCTGGCGAGTCTGAGCTCATGGATGAGCCATGGACGAAGTGCTAGTAGTGTTGAGTGCTACACGGCCTGGGCCGCATGAGGTGTAAGTGCCAGTCTCCAGAGCACAGAGCAGAGGGTGTGCAGATGAAAAGTTCTGTGGATAGAGAGGAGCTGGGAAGAATTGGTGTGGGAGGTCAAGGTCCCTATGATACATAAGGGCCAAGGACATCAATTCAGCAACTGTAGGATTAGCAGAGGAGAGAGGGAGGTAAGGAGGAGGAAAAGAGGAAAGTCTTAAGGAGCTTCCAGAATTTGAGAAGCTCCTGCTCAAGGTGCAGTGGGAAAGGGGGGAGCCCAGCAAGTATAAAAGCCATGCCTGGCATCTAAACTCCACACACGCTCCTCGTGCAGAAAATCTACCAACCAGCTCAAATTTCAACTCATCCACAAAGAGAGAGCCCACAACAATCTTCCACTTGTCACGCACACACCTTCTGGAACTAGATCCTGGGTCACGCACCCACCTTCTGGAACCAGATACTGGGTTCGGCTCCGAATTCTCCCACAATTCTCCAATTTCACAAATCTCTCAAAACACACCTGAACAAGGACTCATCTCAATGGATGCACAGACCTACCCACAGATCGCAGCTCACAATATTGTGCTACTGTTAAAAATATGCCAGTCCAAATGCTGGCTATCCACACGATGTCCAGCACTCTGCTGCTCTTGAGCTGCGTCCGTGCTTTATACAATAAAAATAGAAATGTACTTCTTAGAGCTACAGCATTAAAGGAAGGTTGTGTCCGCAAGTCAGATCAATGCACAGTTCCTTTTCTATCATGAAAATGCCTGTATCCATTTGGTGAGATGCTGCTAACCAATCATTCTTTGGTGCAGCACCTGTGGGATGCCTTCTTGATCATTGGTAAAACATTGGCTTAAACAACAAACACCTGGTCACTGTACTAACCCTCAGACATACTGCTCTAACTTACTCACTGTAAGGTTTCAAGACAATAACACAAATCCACTAACTTTCCACGTAATTGGAAAGCAAAGACACGAGTGTCACAACTGATGCTGACATGAACGCTTTTATGGAGTCAAGGGTGACATATCTGTTGCTCCTTTCATGTCGGCAGTAGAATAAAGTCTTGGTGAATAATAAAGTCATGAACAGGTGAACACGTCAGTACTTTGAACATTTTTGACCTGTGCTTTGAGATGACTGTAACATAAGAATGCTCTTAGCCTAAGCACATCTTACATCTGCATATGAGGGTTCTAGGTGAAAATGAAAATGGTTGAAACACATGATTGCTTCTGCAGAACTTGACAATATCCTGTTCGTAAAGAAACATATCTGCGTGTCAGAAGGTGAGTTGACTACTGCCATTGTTCAGCTGCCTCACTTTAAAGTGTTTAGGGTTATTTTCCATCTCTTGTAGGTGTTTTGGCAACTGAATAAAACGAACAATTAAAGAGTATGCATTCAAGTGAAGACTATGTGAGCTTGGCTGGTGACATGGCATCAGTGCAAGTTTGTTGCTAAGAATGATGCATTCATAAGGATCTATGAGGTTGTGCTCCATTCAGAAAAATGCTAAACATAGCAACAAGTAACACTGCCTATGGCTTTAACAGCCTACAGTCACACAATGCCTGTGCTTATGTCATTCCTGATTGGCCAGTTGCTAACAACATCTACACGTTACTACTAAGGAAATGTGGCGTGGAAAATTGTTTAGAGGAGTTTGTCAAATTGGACTGGATTCAAGGACTCAATATCACGAGCATGCTTTGTCCCTTACTCAATGGCCTTCCCACTACAACTGTATTCAAACCAGGTATCATCTTCCAAAGCAACACACACTTTACATGAGATGCAGCAGCAATAATGTGTCAAATCATTTAGCGTTCTCGCAGAGCAGTCTTAGGCACAAGAAGGCATCACTTGTCAATCATTAGGGCTCCCTTCTCTCTTTCCTGTCTGCAGAATAATAGACACAAGCTAGATGTTATTACCAGTAAAACTGTTTCTGTGAATCTGTTTTAGAGTTACATGCATTGGCCATCATCTAGTGGTATGCCCAGAGTATAAGTTGACCAACAGGGGCATTCCCGTCACAATCTCTCTATTGTGTGTACAGGTACCCATGATGCTTCACGTGTTGATGTCCTCAGATTGTGTGTTTTTCTGACATCAAGTGAGCAGCATGGGCAAAGGAATCAGTCAGAGAGTGTAGTTCAGCTCTCGTGTGGGGTAGAAGGTTGGACATATAGAAGCCATAGACCGACTCTTACTGGGTAAGTAAAGTCTGCCTACTGAGTCTTGGGAATACCTTTAGACACACATACTTTGCATAGACCAGTAAACAGTACCAGAAGAGGCTGGTGGGTGATCTGAAGGCACATTTCAGAATATAGGCTTAGGTACAGCCTGCCCCACCTGTGCATCTGCCCCAGCTTTGGTGCCTATAAAGTGTGCACTGACCCACAAGTGACAGCTTTCAGATGTGTGCCTGAAGGAACATGTATGATGAAAACCAAAGTTGCATCCATCCCCCTGTTGGGAGTGCATTAGGAGTAAAAGAAATGGGATTCTGAATGTTGAATGCAGCATACAATCCACCTTGCAATGGTAGATGCGTGACTGAGCACCCCCTCCCATCATGTTGCAAAAGAAACAAGTACTGACCGAATTTGAGCAAAGACTTTGTTTTGGACAGATAGAAATTGACTACCCTGCAGACAGCACGTGTTTGTAGGACTCTCTCTGCCTGAGCTTGAGGGTCCTGGAAGAAAGATGGCAACTCGATGTACTGATTAACATGACATTTGCAAATACATTTTGGCTATACATGGGGTGAGTTCTGAGATCAACATACATTTTGTGCACTGCAACACAATTTTGGGAGTGCTTAGATTTCACTTACACTACTGATAGATGTAACAACTATGAGGAAAGCCACCTCGTAAGTGAGGTTCTTTAAAGATACTTTATGTATTGGCTCAAATTGATGTCCATAGGACAGTAGTTTGAACACAATTTACTCCTTCCATGGAGGCTTTGACTACAGGTACTTTCCACCAGGACACTTTATGTTGCATGGTGATGATTGCTATCAGTGGCTAAATGTACCTCGAGTAGGTGACAACATCCTATAGTGAGCATTCAATGGAATTATTAGCTTTTTCTTGCAGCGGATAATCAACCTCTTCCATTTCATTTGAAATGAAAGTTTGTTTTGTTTTATACCTGACCTCATAAGTATTTATATGCAACATTTATCTAAATTCAAGTGATCAAACTCTATGACCTCTGGAGCAGGGCTACCATGTTCATAGCTTGTGATTTGGAGTGTGTGAACATCCTCTTTCACAACCTCCCTGCCTCTGCTCTGCTCCCTCTGCATCTCATCCAGAACCGCAAGACTTATCCTTGGGCTGAAGCCCAGGGACTGCATCTCTCTGGTGCTGAAATCTCTCCACTGGCTCCCGGTGGCTGCAAGGATCAAGTTCAAGACCCTGGGCATTGTGCACAAGGCTTTGTGGGGACTGGGACCTACCTATATGCAACGTTGCCTACCTAAATACTGCCCTTCCCGAGCCCTCTATTCATCTACCTCCAACATTCTGCGAGTGAGCCGGTTCTCCAAGCAGAAATTCGGAGGGAGATCTTTATCCTCTTCAGGGGCCTCCCTCTGGAATAGCCTCCCTGCCGCACTCCATCTTGAGCCTGATCTCCTTAAATTCCGGAAACTCCTTAAGATATTCCTCTTCACCTCTTTCTTCTCCCTCTACCCTGCTAAACTTTCTCTCCACTCTTTCCCTCTACCCCTACTATTCCGCAGCCTGCTGACTGGCTGCCGGTGTACCTCAGAGTCTCACAGGTCCCCGGCACCCTCGCCAGTCCTCTCGCACTAGCCTCACCGTTACTGCACTTGGTCAATGACCCATGAGAGTCGCAACTCTCAGCACTTACCCCAGTTTCTGACTGACTGGGCGCACTTGGTCCACTCTTCCCCACCCTCCTCCCAAACCCTGCACTGGCCCCCCTTCTCCTGCACCTGTCTGCGCACTGCACAATCGGAATGCACCATGCCTTGAAGATCATCTATCTGTTTTCCCCTCGTTTCCCCTCCTTGCATTGTGGCACCTCAATGCACGTGGAAAAACTGCAGAATCGTTGTCAGACCCATTTGTTGTTATCTACACCGTTAATTGTATTATATGCACTTGTTCCAGGCCCCCACTCTGCCCGTGCAGACTTGTATCGTTCAGAAATTCAAGGGCTCTGAATGACTTGTTTTTTCCCCATGTTCCCTCCCTCCTTGAGCGCTTTCAAACACTTGCTTTGTTTTGTGTATAGGCGCTTTACAAATAAACAATACCATACCATCTGTTGAATCTTCTGTGATAATAGCTTGTGATCTGAGTGAAATGTGACTGCTGGTTAATGCTTGTTAACGTGACCAGGTGTATGAAGTGAGGACACCACACCTGCCATGCACAAGCTGGGGCAATGGAATTGAGGGAAAAGTGTAATCACATTTTCCTGACCAATTCAAGACATAGCACTGCAGAGTGACCCAAGCTGCAGGTATCTGGACATGAAGACAGGGCATTTTGCATTTGTATTTGCTTGAAATATGTCTAGTGGATGTCCCTCATTTTTGAAGATTTTGTTGGATCTCTTTGTGTTGAGCTCTCAATAGTGTGCTTGCACCAGTAACCAGCTTGGACTCTCTGCCAGGCAGTGTAATAGTTTCTTTTATAACGCACCTACTACCATACATGAGTTTAGTTTCTAAGTGCGGATACGGGATTCAAACCTATGTTGCTCTGCATGGTCTTGCTTGCAAGACCAGCGCGTTGCCCCTGTGCTATCCTCCGTGCCATGGAGTACAAATGCCATGAATGAACGTGTGTCTTTTTATGCACCAACTCCATATTTGTAATGTGATTACCGACAATTTCGTTCAGTGGATTACAGCAAACTAAAAGAGGTGATGGCTGAAGGTTTAGAATTAATCGTAACCTCCGTCATTGCTCAGGGCAACCCTACAGACCGCAGTACTTGACCTACCAAGCCATTACAAAAGAGGAAAGACTGTATGCAAATCAGGCTTCGTCCCACCCCAAAAGGGGAAGTTCAACCCTAACTGCTTGGTCTCATCCCTTCTGCACGAAAGTTCAGTGAGCTTCACCTTGATGATTTATTTAAAACAAGGCTGTTTTTTGTATGTGTTCACTGGAACACTGTTGTGGTAGTGAAGTGCTTGACAACTGAGAAGTGTTTGCTAGATCGCCAGTTGTTCTGTAACATTGTTTGGAGTGATGGCTGTTGAGGGAGTACAAATGCCATGTGCTGAGTAACAATGACTAGATTGTCCCAGTCATCTGTTGCTTGTAATGTTTGACTTGTGAGCCACTCCGGATGAGCATGCATGTGCAATCATGCAAAAGGTATGAGGTAAATGCAGGACACCACCATTCCTAGTAGCCTCGTTAGTGTGCAAACTGTGTGGCTTGCTAAAAAGGGACCTGCCAAGCAGTGCCTTGTCTCTCTCCTGCGAGTGATACGCCATTACGCTTCTTGAGTCTCGGATAGCCTTCGGGAACATTTTGGTTTGGCTTGGGACTTGGATTGGATTTCTGGGTATTCAGTGAGAACCCCATCTTAGGAATTCGTTTTGATGCAACATTGAGAGGCACGTTTTGTTTTTATGAATCATTCATCCAGATAAAGGGTAAACCATTATCCCATGATGGGGCAAGATCATTGTCACTACAGCTACCACTTTAGGAGGGACCTTGAAGTGAAGGTGACATTTGTCTACCTTGAATCAACTTTGAAACTTGGAAATATGAAAATATACATCTTTCCTGTCCCGTATCAAAATGCAATACCTTAGCTTTAATCGAGGAATTACCTCTTGCAGGGCGGTCATTTGGATGTTATCTTTTTCGCTGGGGGTATATCTATAACAGGGAGTCATGGTTTAGTTGAAGAGGTACAAACACTGGAGGGTAGACCTCTTCCGCTCTCTCTTCTATGACGCAGAGGTCTGCTTGGTGATTGGTATAAACCCGACAGGCCTCTTAAGCTGCTGTGACACTAGGCCCTGTATGTTGATTGAGAGAATATTGTGGAAGCAAACGTTTAACTTTGCCTTTCTCGAAAATGATGTAGGTTTGGCCCAGTGTTTTCAATGTCCAGTGTGCTTTCTCTGCCTTTTCTATGGTATCAAACTGCTTTCCCGAAAAGTATGGAATCTGCCATGTTTTTTTAGATGGAGGCTCTGGACGAAAGCCTATGGAACAAGTTACTTACCTGTAACTGTTGTTCTCCAGCATGGGTCTGGCATTGGTTCACATGCTCATGAATATTCCCTGTCGTCAGGCCGGGAATCCTCGGTAAAGAAAAAATCAGTATCAGTTTCATTTCTGATCTGTCTTTCTCAGTAGTAACCAATCACTGGTCTCTGGGTCAAACAGCCCCCAGCCAATGACTGCCCCCTCCTTAAGCCCCGCCTCTGGCAGCCATCCTCAGATTTTTAACGCACCCTCAAGTGTTGGGAGTCCTCATGTTTAGCTCTCGAGCTTTTGCTGCGTGTTCGCGCTTTTTCAAAGAGAATTTCTCATTTTTCGGTCAAATAGAGCCTCAAGCTCCACCGTCTCTACATCTGATTAACGGGTATCCCTGTCAGATTTCTTTCTATGCCCCTTTTTTTACGACTGCCCTTGTCGAGGTTGTTTTAGGAGGGAATTTTGAATGTGCTATTTTTTTATTTTTTTTTTAATTGAGCAGTGGGAGCAATTGGCAATTGGCTTATTCTCCTTCAAAGTGTCCTCTATGAAAACATTCTCTCCCTCTGCTTCCCGAATTTCAGTTGAGCATCTAGCCAGCAGGCCTTTTACCATCACAAACCATCAGTGGGCACATCTGTTATAATAGGCTGTAAATCCTTAGGAAGGGAGGTGGGGGGTAAAGGGATGTGTAAAACATTGTCAAGATCATCATTTTCCCGATAGGGATTCACACTCATTATCCTCCCCCACTATGTTATCTGTGTAGTTAAAATCCCTCTCAATGCTGTCAATGGAGCATCATTGCGGTCACATGTTGGAAGCTGATGTTTCCTTTCTAGCTCATCTTAACTACATTATTCAAAGTCTACAATCTTAGTCAAAGTAGTGGCAAACTGTTCAGTCCCCATGTGAATGAAGCAGACATTGTGGGAAGCTCCATTGGAATTTCAGTTGACTCCTTCTCTTCCGTTTCTTTTTGTGAATCACTTTCTTTCTCCTCTTGCTTGCCTTCATAGGAAGTAGGTTTCGAGAAGGCCTCGGGCTTGTAAAGCTGGAGATGAGGAATGACTCTCCAGCACGTAGGATACATTTGTAGGCAGTGTGTAGGATCCGGCTTTACCTGTGCCAATGAGGTATTGGTAGGTAGAGGACTCAACAGTGTTGAGTGATTTCACTTGTGGCCTAAATGGAAAAGCGATGATTTTAAAGTGGAAATCTCAGTGCATATTTCCTTTCATGTGTCAGAGGCCTTTTGAGTGCGCAACACCTGGGCAAAGCATGCTTTGTTTCTTCGGGATCTGCCATGGTCTCCTTGAGGCACTTTCTTTTGGATCCAATCTTGAGATTTCTGCACTTTCTTTTTGAGTCAGAATCTTGGATTTAAAGGGGCTTAGAATGTACTCTGCCTGCATGGTGTAGGATGCCCAGTGTGTTACCCTGGGATTCTTTAAGGCCTAGGATTTAAACGTTTTGCATGGCAGACACAAGTTCCTGATGTTTCCCTTGGAACGCAATGATTGCAGATCTACTTGTGTCTCTTAAAGTTACATCTGGTATAAAACTAAACGGTTCATTCTCAATTTTCATTGAAAAATCAGACATAGTCTACATAAAATGTGTATGGTAATGCAAAGGCATTATAGGTGTTTGAGTATTATTGAGCTCCCATCTCCGCTCTTTCTGCACTGTTGTGCTATCTGGTGGATGAAGTCCAACGGAGTTGGAATCACTCATCAACTGGCATCAATTGTTGTCAGTTGTAGTCTACCAGAGTCAGGAATCATCAGTCAGTGCCGCTTTTAATTGTGGCAGTGTGTGTAGTCAAATAGTGTTCTCTGCCAGCTCTCATGCGATTAACCGATAGAATAAAAAAATCAAAGTGAAGACAATGTGTGAAGGATCAAGTGTACCTTGTGGGATGTATTGACCCACTCCGCTGTGCTATGCGGCATCACCCTGCCAGTAAGGGGGAAAGAAATAGCAACAATGGCGGCAAAACCCTTGTGCGTGCCAAAAACCTACAAAAACCATGTGCTTCAGCACACAAAAAGAGGGATGCACAACCTGCCACCCATAGTGCATGTGCAGTGGAAGAGAGCACATCCTGCATAAATGTGCCAGTGGATCCCATGAACAGCAAACAGAGTGCAGAGAGAAAAGCAGCACTTTGCAAATGAAGCCCAAAAATGTGCCTACAAATGACATTTGCTTTGTTGCCAAAAACTCCAAAATGCCCATATGTGGGATGTATTTACCCATGCATCCGAGCCGTACCTCAAAACTGTGCAGTACTGACATGGAAAACATCATGATGGCCAGAGCTTCCCAGAAAATGCACAGGGAAATGCATGAAGAATAGGCTGCCACCCATTTTTGCCGATGTTATGGGCACAGAAGGACACTGCCTAAAACCACCATTGGACTACCCACACAGTAGTCTGAAACCATTGGGAATGGCAATGCTGATTACCAAAAGCAAACCCATAACTGTTGGGAATTCATTTTCTTAAATCCCAAAAAGGGGTGCAGTACCAGTACTCACCACTATCCAAAAGCCGGCGTTCTAAAACCACCCTGTGTTTCTCTGAAGGCAGGCTCAAAATGCCTATTTTCAAACATTGCAACATGTGCAAAATATTCACTGAACACCAGCAGACATTTGGCAGAATGGAGTTTTGTGTGCCTACAAAATCTGGGAAATGAAGAGCCCAGAACAATGCTTATAACAAAACTGGCTGAGCTATGGAGTCAGCAGTTTAAGTTGCACTGGATTAAAGACACTAAAATCGAAATGTTTAGATTAAATGAGTGACCTATGTTTGGTGTCACATGCCTTTGTAACTGTTGAAATGTCATAGTTTTGCACTTAGAATCAGCATTCTAGCTGCATGTGTAAAATTGCAAGTTAATTTAAAAAGCAACAAAAAAAACATGACAGTTAGCTGAAAGTCTGGCTTAAGGAACTGGATTTTGCTTGACAACTACCCCCATCAGGAGTGAAACTTGAGTCACAGCTGTGTTCCCAGGCTGCCCTTTTGCTGCTCACACTAAGGATATGCCATCTATCTGATAATTAAATTACCTGTGCTCTACAGGAGCTCTGAACAAAGCCTGTCTTGACTCAGGCAAAGGTTTTATTACAGCGGTCGTAAAATGTAGCTTCCTCTTGGCAGAAGCTGGGAGGGGCACTGCCTGTGAGAGCAAGCTGGCTTGGCAGAACTGGATAAACCAGTATTTCTACCTTGTGCTGAGAGGAAACCACACCCCTTTGGAGCCAGAACATAACTTTAAAAAGATGGATCATTCATAGAGCGGACATGTGAAAATTTTATAAATGACACCATAATTCTTGTGATTTTTCTGCCCACGTTTTAAGAGGTTTTTCGACCCGGTGGCATGTTCAGGGGGGTTTTAGCGGAAAAGAGGATATTACTCAAAATGTGTGCATGTGAAAAATCTGACACTTCATCAACTAATGTCCATACTCCTTGCGCACATGTGTGTAAATTTGGGGTAATGTCCGGAATTGCAAACCAGTTAAAAAGTGCAAAATATTGCCATTTCTGAATGCAAGCTCCCAGGAAGAGCAGAGTTTGAACAGGGTATACCTCCTGTAATGCATGATGGGTGCATATGATTTTAAAACAATATGTACCTCTGCAAATATGTATTTGTTTCAAATCTAGATTTGTGTGTAAGTTGACAGGAGGAGTGGACTCTCTGCAAGCCATAAAATGACATCACGCTGACACACACTTCCTTCCCCAATCAAATGAGAAATGGAAGTTTGACCAATTAGAAGCTGAGAGAGAGGTAGGGTCAGTGATGCTAGAACACACCCACATTCAAAACACATAAAAGCAGACAGACAGGACAGATAGGGACTTTCAAATCCATTTGCAGCTGGAAGCTCTGCCGGGAAAATCCATACTTACCTCCATCAACCTTCAGAGAGCAACATAGAGACTTCAAATCCATCAGGCCAGACCAGAAGCAGAGTAGAGCTGACCTGTTAGCAGAACCAGAGAGAGCTGACCCAGATCACTGTGAAGTGCAGAGACCAGAGGTGAGTCTAAAACCCTGACCAGATCCGTGATGAGGCCCATTTCACTCAAGAATATAGTGTGAGTACATAGCAAAACTGTGCAGAACCAATCTCTTAGTTAAAATAATATAATTCAATCCTATTTTAATCTAAGTAGAACTGTCTCCTAACTGTCATCTGCCATTTGCAAAGCTGTCACTTGTCATTTTCTAGTTGCAAGCTGCACGTGTCTTTTTGAACTTTAAAATTTCAAATCTGAAAAACGACCTTTATTTAATCGCTCATATCTCCGCGACCGTTTGTGCTAGAGACTTGCAGTAACTTTCATTTGAAAGCTTAGCATCTTAGCTTTTAATCGCACCAAGAACCACATTCCTACCTCTTATAGTTTTACCGCAATCGCGGAAAACGCACGCGCGAATTTTGCCGCGATTTGCAAATTTCTCCACGTGTGAAAACAGCAGTTTGCTTGCCTTCCAGTTGCCAGAAATTCGTTTAACCTGCTAATCATTCCTGAATCATTGCAAGAGTGGGCCTGAGCTAATATTAACTAGATACCACTCACCCTGAACCTCTAGAGGGAATCAAAAGCATTTTAGCATACTTTTCACTGAATTGCCAGCACACATCAAAGTATTTTGCCTGTGTTTTCAAACTTCTGTCATCTAAGCTTGCTGGGGTGAACTGAATCACATTTGATTGCATTTCTGAGAACTGTGTGTTTTCCTTCCATTTCCTTGCATTGCATAAAGAGGGGGGGGAGTGAATAGCCAGAGAAAAGTGATTACATTGTTTGGTTGAAATCATATTGCGTATTTTCTGTACTGCATTCATTGAATATTGCATCCACCTGAGCTTACATAAAGCATTCTGTACCACCTTCTTCTTTTGTTCCTATTCACCTGTGTGCTACCTTATCCATTTCATGTCAACTCCTTATTGATTATAGAGAAGCGTGTTAGTGCCAGATTCTCTGTTGTTCATCTTTATCATATCAGATTAAGTGTGCTATTCAATTATTAATTTATTATAAAGCGTGATATATATATATTGTTTAAATTATCAAATAAACCTTTTAACTTGCAAAACAGAACTACTTCTTGGCTCAGTGGGGTCAGAGGGATTCCAAGAGAGGGGTGTGATATAGGGGTAGTCATCCAGAACGCATGAACTGGACATAAAGATATATCAATAAGGGTTTTCATTCAGTATTATAGACTAGGCGTTGACTTAGCTGTAGTGTTGAATTGAATCCTCTTACACATAACAACACTTTTCAACATTCACAATCTTGCCTGGTGCTAAAATCCATGTATCAAATGAAACATTGTGAAACATACAAAGTCTGAAAACTGACAGCCTCTATGCCAAAATCTGGGTGCAGTACCCAGGGCTGCCTGAATGACAGCTGTCAGAGTCACTGGGAAAGCTTTAAGATGACCTAAAACTCAAAAGTCTGCTGAATTAGCAAACATAAACAGGATTGTTACCAAAAAGGAATACAGATGTTAGTTGTGTTTTTGATTCCACAGATTTTAAGTCCAAGAAAGAAATGTATTTGTATGTGATGCAACAAAGGTGGTTTTTGCTAAGTTTTAAAGTTAATTGGCTTGGCTGAAGTTGCCAGAACTTGAACAGCAGGAGCCTTCCTCCCAGCAGAAACTCACAGGGAGGTGTTAATTGCGGGTAGAGCAGAATCTGGTCTACAGAAGGCAAAGGAACAATGACCAAGCTGCAGCTCAGGAAATTCGAAGTGAGAAAGGGGTCGTAAATGGCCTCTAGAAGGAACAAGCAAGGTGGAGCATGCTCTTGGACTGCAGGGACACAAAATGAGGTGGAGACAAGCGACCATCTGTTGCTAAACATGAACAAAGAACACTTATAACTTGCTATTCAAAATGGTGACAAATATAAAAATGACAGAGTTGTTAATTTAATTTCTGGCTGCACGTGTGAAGAGGCGGCAGAACAGTGTGACATGTTCTGGACAGGAATGGCAAGATATGTGGTTTTATGCAAAATGTATTACTGTTAGAATTGTGAAAATGTACACGCATGTCCCTATGTTAAACATGCACATTTGTGGAAACTTGCATACAAATTGAAAAGTGTGTTCATAGTGAAAAGGGCAAAATTTGGTAGAAAGCAGAGACAAGATCCCACAGCTACAGGGTTTTTAGGAATATCTGCTATGTAAAATATGGCATCTTTGTGTGTGATTTGTATAAGGGTGACCAATGAAGAAATGTACATTTAATATAAAATCAGATTTTGAGATCAGGGGATAAAGGGAGGTCTCTGAGGATTGTAAAGCAAATCATAAAACCTGACATCATCCAGCTTTGAGCCAGTCACTCAAACTACAAGGCGGAGATGAAGTGGCGTCCAATCCCAGCTCACAGGGCCAAGCTTAGCTATGCCGGCCCACACACCCACTTTGTGATGTCATTCTTTAGCATAAATAGAGACAGCTGATAACACATATGGACTCACAGATCCAGCCACTTTCCTTATCCCGGCGAAGCACTCTGATCCAGCTTTCTACATCCAGCTTTACATATTCTTCCAGATCCAGATGCCAAATCACTTGCCATCAATACAGACCATTGATTTCCAGCAAGGCCCCAATCCTAAAATTTATTCTCCCCACTCAGTAAAGCGCTGTGTGGTGTGAGAAGGCATTTTGAACCAGTATCCAGAAATTCTCTGGCTTGCCACCACTATGCTTGCCTAAGGAACTCGCCATCCAGCTGATCCAAATACCCACAGACTAGGAGAGCAGATCCTGTGCCAATCCGGCGACGGGCCTAGAGGATCCAGTCCCGTGCCTGATGTGCTCCCTTTCTCAGACCAGACCCAGTCCTGACCAGAGCTGACGGTCCCATTTAAAAACTTATCCTGTGAGTGTAAATAGGAAGAACTGTGTCCTATAGTATACGAACTTTGCATAGTCTTATCCCTATCTGACCCATCCTATCTTTCATTCAGAACCAGTATTGTTAGGAGTATCTTTGCCTTGTCTTATCCCTAGCTCTAACCCATCCTATCTTTCCTTCAGAACCAGTATTGTTAGAACTATCTTTGCGCTGACCCTTTTCTCATCTGAAGAAGTCGGCTTTCCTTATCAGGTAGGTCACCCTGATCCAGTGCCTGTAATCCCTGTGTGGTATTCGCTTCTTCATAGTCATCCCCTAGTGTAAGCAAACTCATTTGTCATTTTTAAAAGTGCATTTCTATTTTTCATTCTCGGGCCTATTCTACAAAAAGGACGGTTACTAAAACCTCCATAAATCACGCAGTTTTTGTGATAGAAACGGAATTCCAACTCCTACTTGTACCCAACATCCATAGCTATCCATAGAGCCCAAAACCGCACTGCAAATCCCGTTATCGCGAATATCGCACAGTGAAAAGTTTGGCGCAATTTTAGTAATATGAAAAGTTTCCCCGTGTAAAATAGCTCTAAATTGCTTCCGATTTGGACCTTAAGATTTCAATTGTTTTCTGCTGACCAAATCATTGCTTGTTCTTGTGTGCAACTATCCAAAGCAGCTCCCATAGGAATTTATAACAATTTCAGTATTTTAGACCATATTTGGTGTTTTTGCCTAGTCCATTCTAAAGATAATTTGAAAGCCAGTCTGACAGCTGAAAGTCAATTCCGTTTTTCTCTTGTGTTTGCTGCGGGAAAGTGGGACTGATATTCTGTTTGATTTGTGCTATTCCTGATTACCTGCTCTCTCCTCCTATCTCTTTACATTGCCTATTGGGGGGTTGAGGGGTTTTGCAAGGGGGGGCTGCTAACCACAGTGCTATCTGATCTGAACCAACACAAAAGTATTATTTTCTGTGCTGCATTTGTTTTGCTCATTACTTACTCCTCGTGTATTAAAGATATTCTTCAGTGTTCTGTCACCCCATTGGTGATTGTTGTGTACCTATTAAAACATACTGTGATTAAATCTTAAATACATAAATAAATATTTACCTTTGCAAACCAGCCTGAATCCTGGTTCAGTGTGACCGTGGGGGTTTGGGGGGGTTCCAGGAGAAGGGTGTGCTATGAGTGGTATATCATTCAGAATAATGAACTTTTAGACACAAATAAATAAGGATTTCAGTTGTGCATGCTAGGCTTTGACTTGAGTGTGTGCCGGATTGAAATCACTTACAACCTGTACATCTAGATAAGGGATAGTGTGATAGGAATGCCCAAGTTGACACCAATTTACTTTGCAAGAAAACTACTTGGAATATTCGGGGCCAACCACTAGATGGAGGGCTATGCAACCACACTTCAATCTGCAGGCACCCTAACTCTTGCTGTAATTCAGCAACAATTTGGTTTATAACAGCCAAACAGAAAAACACTTAAGAACCTGTACTCATTCTAGCTGGGGAACGAAAATTGTGTTAATCCAAGTGTCTGCAAGCTGTGGCTTTCCATTTGTTTTGGACTACAACTCCCATTATCCCGGACGATTGACTGTGCTGGCTTGGGCTTGAGGGAATTGTTGTCCAATATATCTGAAGAGCCAAAGGTTGCAGACCCCTGTTAAAACCTAACATTACAAGCAGAGCCATATTTTGTAAGCAGTGTCCAAAAGTGGATTTGGGCACCAGAAAACAGACATTTGCCCATAAAATGCAGTTTCCGGAAACTGCACAATGCTTTTCCCTCACCAAATTCTAGTAGATCAAGGAAATCATGGAACAATTACAGTAAATGCCTCATGAATGACAAGAGATTATGGGGTCCGATTTGCATCTTGGTGCAGGGGCAAATATTCAAGCAACTATCCAGCCATAGAAAAAGTCACTTTATGCCACAATTAACAATGGCAAGTGCAAAGTTTCCATGGTGTTTTTCCCCAGCGAGAGCCTAGCCCAGCACAAATGGAAAAGGCCTCACTCCTATTGGAATGATGAGGTAAGTGTGAATCAGTATTAAATATTATGTTTTTGCTATAGTTGGGCTGACACTATACTCTTAAACATATCTTGACATAACCAATAGATGTGGCTTTTGCACAGACATTGCATTCACATGCTCAGCCATAGTCCTCTCTTCCCCAACCAACCTGTAAACTGGGGTTAGAACACTATCAGATGTGATAATTCGCTTGGCCTGCCATGCCAGAACTGGAAGAGAGCAAGTTGGATGTGTCCAGCTGCTGCGTATTTAAGAAGGAGATGAGCATGGTGCTCACATACTCTCCCCCATATACTTTTCAATGTACTACTTTGCATGCAAAAGGATACACATTTCATGAAATATTTGGAATGGTATCCTCCAGGATATTGTCTCAGCCTCCCTCAACTATAGATGCCGGCCTCGGACTTTCTTTAAAATCCCACTAGACCTAATAAGTTAGTTCCTTAGTTTCAATACACGATCTAAGAGAACATATATTTACCATTGCTTTCTGTAAAAGGGTGCATGTCACCATCAGCACAATCACATTTTCTTTTTGGTGAAATCCTACCACTCAAAGGCCAGCCATGTACTGTAAAAATTGTGTTTGCCATTTACTGCAAACAAGGTTTATTTGCAGTAAATGCAAAATAAAAGTTTCAAACATCTGCAAACTCACCAGCGAGGTCGAGAACCATGCAAATGGCATACGCCCTTCATAACATCTACTTGCCAATGCGTTTGTGCTAGTAGATTTTGCGAGCCCAGTGATCACAACAATTGCCAAATTGTTCTGCTATTCTTGAGAAGTAACAGAGATCCAGTTGCATTGTCTGATTTGCATTTGGCATCTCACACATCTCGAGAGCATTCAGAACCAATCACCCAACCATCTACCATAACTGCAAGGAATAACCACTAGAAAATGTAGCAGCATGCTACACATTGCATTTTTAACCTTGGCTGGATATACAGAAGTGGATAAAAAAAACGGAATTCTCTGATTTAAATGCTGAATACTATAAATGACAAGGGTAATTTCATTTCAACACAGCCTTAATAGAGAGGAAGAACACTAGCTGGAATTAAAAACAATGAAGCCAGTCTTTCTCAGTTCCATGCACCTCTGCCATCGAAGTTTCTACTTTCAGAAAAGAATAACTGTAAGACCACCTGGAATCAAATTAAAGTTTCAAGACTGAGTTTAATGGTGTTGCAGCAGCGTGTCAATAAAAGCTAACAGCATTATGAACAGGATTTCAACTTTTATAGATGGAAAAACAAATGATTTTCTGATCATCATTAAAAATAATTGCCATCTGGAATAGTTCTTATATATGTTTATAATAACAGATGAAACATTCCCTGGGGTTTCGGGTTCCTCCTAACACGCATAAGCTTAAACTTTGCTCACAATAATAGAGCAAGTGCCTCATATAGAAAAAAAATGATTAATTTATATGAAGGTGACCCACTATATTTGCACTTAGATGCAAATGTTTCCAGTTTTCTGAGACGTTTATCTTTTGCAATACATATTTAAAAACAGGTCAACTAGACCTTACTCACATCTTTTGCATTTCGTCTACCAAAAAGTGTAAATGCTGTCTGTCATGTACACACGACAGACTGCATTTATAATAATTCCATTGGAAACCGCTTGCTTTAAGTAGGTGAAGAAACTGGGCAGATTTCTTGAGAATCCAATGCATTAAAGACAGCATGAAACTGTCATGCTTGTGGTAATGCACTGGATATTGTACTTTGAAGTGGATCGCGTGACAGAACTGACAGATCCAATCTGTGTCTTCTATTCTCAATGCAAATCAACAACAATGAACCAGCTCATAACAAATAGGCAAAATATATTACAACATACTTTTTATGCATATATATCACCACCTGCTTTGGAGACAGCGAGACTTAAATTGTCTACTACTTCTTGTAATTGTTCCAAGGACAAACTGTCCTAATTTTCTTCCAGATCACTCAAGAAGAAAGGCACTGATTTTTCCACTGCATAACAATATTGTAAGATCTGCAATATTCTCCACTCTATTCTCACCATTGTAAGACTTCCATTTTGATAAGAGTCCGTATGCTACCCTCACTGCTTCAAGTTCTCATTAGCAACAGTAGTAGCAAAAGCGGACACCAATTGTACACCATGCTGACTTGGAGATCTACTGCATAGTTAGTATTATTGAAGAAATAGAACCCGAGGAGGGAAGCATTACAGGTCTGGTAATGCCCCCGAGGCGATAGTTACAGGGTAATAAAAGCATATTATTCTCAAGTTGAGAAACGGCCTTGAAACTGGCAAAAAAAAAGGAGCAGAAATAAGGCCCACCAGCGATCGGGCAGAAGGGACTGCACGTAGTCCCTTCTCCTTGTCCTTGGCAGGCATTGATATTAATGAAAAGAAAATAAACAAACAAAATGGCCGACATGGAAAGGGGAGCAGGGACTGTGCAGTCCCTTCTTCCTTTCCATGGCAGCGAATCGCATGGAAGAGATGAGCCGGCAAACAGCACTTTTCCCGGCGCCAGCTAGGGACAGAGGAGCACAGGTGAGTGTGGTTTGTGTAGGGAGGGGTTCAGATATGTGGAAAAGGATGGATTTGGGGAACGGCCAGGGGATGCGGGGAGCGCACTTACCTGAGGTTCCGGCAAGGAAAGATGGCAGCCACCTGCTCCGAGGGGGCTTGGAGTGGGGTCTTCCCCTGTGCAATAAGGACCCCGTTCCAAGCCTCCTTATTTGCTGAGAGGCCGGAACACCCCCCTCGCCGGGTACTAATATATATTTAGGGACCCTGTAAACTTGATTAATGTGCAGTATCATCACCAATGACCGACTTTAACATAACATCTCAAAAGATGGGCCCAGTTGACTCAAATGACATCAAACAGATATTTCATCATCTGACAGATATTTGTGGATGCATATTGAAGCCTACAAATGAAGGTAATGCAACATTAAGGTACAAACACTCAGCCCAAATCAACCATTTCTTTACTACAAAGTTCATGACACTACAAACTTAAGGGTAACTCACACTACACCAGGGTTATAACGACGTTAGCTACCAAATATTTAAGACTCATTTTGTTAAGTGGTGGTGTAGTTCAGGTTAAATAAGTGATGTAGTGGACATTATTGCAAAAAATTATTTTTGTTTTGGTTTAAAAAAAAAGCCAGATTCCACCCTTCTTCGGCACACCCTAACCCTCCCCTGGTTTGCAGGATGCCGCACATGACTGGCACATGTCCTTTTTAAAAATGTTCTAAGCACAACACCAGTGGACACCCACATATCATGAGGCCATCTGTACAAAATCAAAACATTTCTCTTTATTTAATCAATGAAATTCTGCATTCATGCCGCATGGGCCGGCAAATCAGACGGCACAGCCACATTTACAAATCAATTGCATAATTATGGGCATGTTGTTCTGCAATCCTGAAATAGCTCTTCATATTTTTGCACATTTTGACCCTTATTTTGGTTTTGTTTATTAAACAAAATACTGGATAGGTAGTCACCAAATCTAGTTAAGAATTCTATTTGGCCTAGACTGAAGCTTCTCACTTAGGACAATACCTTAATCAGGGTTTGGAATTGTTGGGAGCCATATAGATCTTGCTTCTGGTTAGCTTATACCTTAATCAGGGTTTGGAATTGTTGGGAGCCATCTAGATCTTGCTTCTGGTTAGCTTATATCTTAATCAGAGTTTGGAATTGTTGGGAGCCATATAGATCTTGCTTCTGGTTAGCTTATACCTTAATCAGGGTTTGGAATTGTTGGGAGCCATCTAGATCTTGCTTCTGGTTAGCTTATATCTTAATCAGGGTTTGGAATTGTTGGGAGCCATATAGATCTTGCTTCTGGTTAGCTTATACCTTAATCAGGGTTTGGAATTGTTGGGAGCCATCTAGATCTTGCTTCTGGTTAGCTTATATCTTAATCAGGGTTTGGAATTGTTGGGAGCCATATAGATCTTGCTTCTGGTTAGCTTATACCTTAATCAGGGTTTGGAATTGTTGGGAGACATCCAGATCTTGCTTCTAGATCAGGGGAGCATGGTGTAGCTTGACATATACAGCTGGCAGGTTCGACTTTCGGCTCCCAGTGCCAACTGGTGCCCTATAAACATACTTATGTGACATTACATTTCTGTATTAGGGAATGTGTATATACAAGCATTAGTGGCATCTAGGAGATGTTTAAAGCATAAGGATTGCATAAGACGGACAAAAGGTTAAAGTTTGCATCTCACGTGAAAGTTAGAATTGTGGCACGTCTTGCAGTAGCTCTTCATTCCCTAGGGTAGGGGTAGCTCCCGCCTACTAGGTGATGCCGATACCTAGGAGCTGGTTTTAGCTCTGGCTCATGAAATCTTAATTTTGACACCTGTTAGTCAAACAGTTATTTATTTGCAATCCTTCATAAACTTGTAATCACTTCCTCAGTCAGAGAGGAAATTAAATACTTGAGAATCATTAGTTTAGCGTGCCTGTTCTGGAATTCCTTATACCTGCCTGTTTGTGTGCATGATTTGTAGTTTTTTTCTTCCAGATGGCACACAACGGCTGAATGGCACAGTGTTAAATGGGGCAGTGCAACAGGAAGGATTCTCTACTATTTTTATTTCTTGATTTGAAGACCAAGCTAAAATATGTCTACATTTGTAAAACTGCAAAACCCACCAATGCACGTAAGGAGAAAACATATTCTGGGGAAATTCTATGTGTAAAGAGAGAAGAAAGAGGAAATCAGTGGTGGCAGTTGAAAAACAAAGTCTACAAATGCAATGAATGCCAACGTTAAGTTACAAATACTCAAAAACGTTAAGAAAAAAGTAAAGTCGCAAACTTTGGGAATGCCAACGTTAAAGTACTTTCATTCAAAATGAAGTATTTCCAGAACCGAAATAAACAATAACACACTGCACTACTACTTGCCACCACTTGCTGTAAACATTACAGTATTTTACATTAATCGTACAGTCAGAGGTTTAATTTGCAGTGTTGTAGATGTTGCATTTAATTAATTAAGACTGAGGGCCCAATTCATGTAATAATGTGCGTGGAAAAAAGGTCACTTGGTGCCAAACTGCATACAAATCGCGTTCGTCAATTCATGGACCTTTGCCTGGACTTGCATGGAGTTTGCGCAGGCTCAGCACGTCTCTGCGAGCCGTCGAGGGCCTTACCCGAGAATCCACGCAGAGTGTGGCTGTGGCTTGCGCAGAGGGCTGCGAAGGGGGCGGGCACAAGAAATGGGGAAGAACTTGCAAAAAGGCAGTCTCTCGAAAGCTCACAATTGCATGGCACGAGATGAATTCATGGATTCGATCGCACAACCTATCGGCCGGGAAATGTCCACCCAAGTCCTTCATACTATCTGCCAGCCTACGGCAGGCGTAAGTACACTTGCGCATAGGAATAGCAGTGCTGAGGTGGGTTTGCATGTCGGGTTTCGGGCTGTGTGTATGCAACCGGGGTGCATGTACGAAACCAGGATTCCGATCCAACTTAGGGGTGCGCGTATGCATTATAGCCACGTGCAGGGATGGTTTACGGAGACTTGCATGCAGATTTCCCTGAGTAATTACTGAGTTGCGATTTTTCATATACATGTTGTCGGGGTGCAGGATACAGTTATGGGTGACCCAACACAGGGTCACCGAGAAGCAGACCTGCTTGTGGGGGACCCCTCGCAGTGTTTGAAGGGTATGTGTATTCACACCCTGGGGAGAGCGCAAAGGTAGCTGTTGCAGCTGTTTGTGTGTGTGGGCGTGTCAGAGCATTGACTTGCGATTAAGGTTGCTTTGCGCAGTAAATTCCATGAATATGCGGGGCACGCATTTTTCATTCTTGTGCAGTGTTCTTCTCAGCACGCAGACCCTGCAGGATTTCTGTGTATATTTCGATCAATCGGGCCCCGAGTATTTCTACCTTAGTGTTAACATTCTCAATGTTTGCAGACTTCAACTTTTACCATACTCTTTTTAGAAAATGTTTTTCCACTGATAGATCTGTTATCACATGTATCAATCCAGCCTATATTGGAAGACTGATATTTGCACTTGGCAGAGTGAAAAAATATACTTAAAATTCGGGAAATGTATATATATATTTCTAACCAAACATAAAATATGCAAAAATTCATCATTTCAGGTTTTCTTGTTTATTTTTTAAAAGGCTATAAGCTGTATACGTATATATTTAAAGAACGTGGCTGTTTTTAACAATTGCCTTGCTATTTCTATGAACGACAATCCACAAAAATCAAAGCAAGGATAATTGATTTCATTTTTCTTGATATTAATGCATTTTACAAAGCTTTACTTTAGCGTGAATTGAGTGCAGCCACTAGTAATGTGACAAGAAAAGAATTGCTGAAAAAGACATGATACATTGTCATTCAAACAAACACAGTTACCAAGGATACAGGCCCTTCTCAAACAGCAATTAGCCAAACAAAAAAGCTCTCTTCTCATCACATCACTGACAGCTGCTTGCTGAGCACAAGGTGTTGAAGGTTCACTCTTCTTAGATAATTGTATCGAGCGGTAAACACTGTTTTTCAATCCTTAATTTTATGCAAGAGATTTAATGTATCGGAACAATGCAATGCAATTTCAGAAGTGCAATGATATTCTCTAAAAGCATAAAACCACACACTTGTGCACGCAGAGACAAATAGGCAGGAACACACACATATTCACATATACTATCATAGAAAATATCAAATAAACAGACTTATGTGTTTAATTTAAGTGCGCGTAATGGGGTGAAACCTTTACAACGTCGATTAGGAAACCTATCAAAGTGCCAAAATATTGCACAAGGTTATTCAGCCAGAGTTCCTGGGCATAATAAAACTACAGAGTTTGGCAGGAGAAATGTAAAATCACATTTGACATAAAGAAGTGTGCAGGTAAAAATAGGGGAACTGGAGGTGAAGCAGTACAAGATGAAATCAGGCCCTGCAAAAAGCATAATACAAATGTTTACAACACACACACACAAAGGCCTGTGGGAATGGTATTACTATAGGGGGAGGGATGAGGCTGGTGATAAGGAGTGTCTCCACTCTTAAAATGAAAAATCTAAATATTTCAAATGAATCTAGAAGCAAAGGAGAACTTTTGATAGAAATGTGCTTAAGGCAATGGGAGAAGATTATTTAGTATCAGCAAATGATGCTCCTCCCCACCCTAGTCGTCCATCTTATGCAACCCATAGCTCAGCCTTCGATGGACGCCACGCAAGAGCTCTCATTAACATATGCAAATGTGAAGTAATATTGTGCATTTGAACAGCATTTTTATGTTAACAAAACAATTCAATTACAAACAGACAGAAGGGTCCACCTTGGGACAAGTAAACTTCATAATAAATGACAATCACAGTGAGCAGTGTTTTTGGTGTGACTGTAGAACCTTTTTCTGGCTGCATCCTAGACACACAGAAAGTGATACCCAGTCAATATAAATATTTTAACAGTGCATGTCTAGAAGCCATGAGCTCCGAAGCAACATTTTTGAAATTGTAACTGTTGGATACCTATTAATATTTTAGAAGGCAATCGTCTAATAACTTTGTTTCCATGCAGGCAACTGCGGTCCCTGTTCGCTACTGGTTGAACAGGTTCTATGACTGCGCATTCTGACACACGTTTCCCCTTTGAAAAAGGAAATTGTGCAAGACAATCGCAAATTCAGTTTCTACTGCTATCAAATCGAGTAACCTTTACTTTGAGGGCTAACCAAATTAACTTCTTCATACATTCAGCAATAAAAGACATTCCCTTCTGCCAAAGACAGGACTAACCTAGTTTTCCCATATGGTTAACGCGAGCATTGTCATGCGGAGGAAAATCACCAGGTGAAAGGCTTGGGTAGGTAGAAAAACACAAATGAACACTGGTGTTTAATTAAGTTATAACCTAGAGGTCACTCTTATTCGGAGGCGATCCTTGTTGCCTGAAACTGCCATAGTTGTTTGCACAATCATTCCACAACATGATATCAAATGCAGCAATGCTCAGCAACCTAGTTTGGGTATCCAATGATTTAATCTCTGGAAATAAACTTCGATGAGGACTTGATGGTTTTTTGAAGCCACTATCCAACACTTTCCCCAAATATTCCAGGACTGAAGTTTGTTTATATAATTACTACCATCGTAAAATATATTAGGAAGGGTATTTAGTGTTTTAAAAACAATTATCGACTAACGCTCAATGTTTTTTCCAGCGATTATATCACATACAGCCTCTAGTTTCTACACAACTTGGACACACTTTAAATGGATTAATATAATCTCTGCTATTGCTTAGATCCTGGATTCTCTACAATTATCAAAGCTACACTCAAAAGGAAAGAGGCTTATAATGACAGAGGATGGCCCACGAAATTACAGAATATTTGGGGGAAGCGGGAAGACTCTGGATAACCCCACTCCCGAATGAAGCCGCCCGGCATCTCATGTACTTTCTAAGATAATAGATGCCTACACTCAAGGAACTGCCCCCGGGCCGCCCGAGACACCTGTGTGTTTTTCCAAAATGGTTCATGGTTATTATTGAGTATGTGTATCATGTGACCCTGCTGTTTTTCATATTGTTATGTACTATGAATAAAATCAATAAACAGAGTTAAACAAAAAACGAATAGTAGAAGAAACGAAAGACGCTGAGGGAGCGACCTCCCCTCTTTCGTTACTTATGGAGAAGACCAGGCAAGCCTGAGCATCTACATTGTGTTAAAAAGTAAGAACAGTCGGAGAAATGGTCAAACCAAGGAAAGTCCCTCCCTGAGAGGAACTACAAGGACTTTTAAAGGCTGTTAACAGAGACTGTCCGAAAACCACCTCTACGGCTAATGCCAGTTGTACAGAAGAAGGCAGTCATTCTCCTGGTGCCTCCCATTTTTTGTTAAGAACGTTTGTAGAAGACTGTTAGAAAGCAGCTATGAGGCTGTACCTTTTGAACCAGGAGATGGGAGTCATTCTCCTGGAGTTATTTCTGTTTGTCAAAACCTCTTCGATTAGTTGTAGGGTCAGGATAGAACAGAGTTGGACAGAGGACAGACTCTTTAGTTTAACAAGCATCCGAGTTATTATTCATTTTGGTAGGGCAAACCCTCTAGGGATAGGGAGAGTAAGGCTATTGTTCTCCTTTGCTTAATAAAACTGAGTTGAAATGCCAAAAGAAAAGGAAAGGGGTTGATCATAGTTCAAAACATGGTGGATAACTAAAGACGACGATTTGGTGAAATTCAATTTATGCCACTGGATGAATGACAAACTTTGTTCATGTTCCGTCTTCATCCTTAGTCTCACCCACTCACTCCTCCTGCCTTCTTCATCATCATCTCCGTCTTTCACCCTCCTTCATCAATACTATGTTTCGCGTTGCGTATACTTGCATTGATGAACGATTGGTCTCACTACATTACCCAACAATTTACCCATCACAAAAACGAATGGATGAAATTCAGATTTTACCAAGAACATTTCAGTCCCACATTTGCTAAAACTAGTGCTAAAAGATAGCCAACATAAACAGACAGTTGATCAATGTGGGTCTGAATGAGAGCACAACAAATGGAGTAAGCTTTAGGTGGAACCATCCATACAATGCCCAACACTCTCTATGATGGACTCAACTGAAAGGCTTGGGTAGGTGGAAAAACAGAAATGCAGTCTACCCCATTAAACAGCTTTTCTAAGACACCAAGCAACTTGTGGTAATGTCAAGTGATGCAATCGTCATTAATTGCATTGAATTTGTCGACATGAAATGGACACACACACACACGCACACACACACACACAGGCATGCGCGCACACACACACACGCACTTAATTCTGAGTGGATGACAGTAGGACAGACGGCCTATAAATTGCTGGTGATAGCAACTAGCTCAGTGACTACAAAATGGAACCAACATATTGCATTTGTCTTATCCTACTATTTTCGGTTGTTAACAGCTCAAACAAATGCTGCACTTGGGTGAAGTAGCTAAAGACAGCATGAAAGTGACAGAGCTCACAATTGCCAGCATTTGACCATAAAGCAGCAAAAACATTTCCTTCCATAAGGGCCTTATTCATTAACCGGCTTAAACACACCACAGGTGTTCCTGCAGCCCTATTATGTTAAAAGCTTGTATAAGGCACCAATCACTGCTGTAGTAATGTTATGGCGTATGTACAGCTCACTGAAATATGGACATTTAACAAAATAGTAAGGACAAGTTAGCAATCCTAAGTAAGGCACTAACAACCATTGTAAACAGCGTCATGCTTTCTTCATCCACTAATTATTTCTCTCCATAATCAAAATTCTAATCACAAAGATTCTTCCAGTTAAAGAATGAGCATGTCAAGCGGGGAGAGGATGGCACTCGCACTAGCAGAATTTTAATTGCTCCATTACGGGTTCAACCGGTTAAATACCATGTTCAACAAAACTGATTCAATTGAAAACATGAAATTTGGCATATACAGCTCCAGCCCAATTCATCAATGGATTCAATGAAGTGTATTATTGTTACATGCTGTACATGAAAATGCATAAGACATTACATTATATGTATATCTATTATATAGCATGACGTTACTCTTAGCAGAATAGCTCTCCCTGCAGCATGCAGGAAGATTTCCAGAAATCCACCCCTTGATCGTGTTCTACTTTGGCAGAACATATGCCAGTCACGCCAAAAACCCATCATGATTGCAGTCAAATGTTTGGATTTCAAAGAGCAGTGATGCGCCATCCATAGAATGTGTCCTGTATCAGAAGCATCTTGGACTGGTGGGGACATGTACAAAACAGTTTTGGCTGGGACCAGATTACAGAAAAAAGGATGTGAGGAAAAGATTGGGGCAGCAATACATGGCTTGAAATTGAGAGGAACTGGGAGTTATTTAGCTCCTGCTTGTAGCCTACAAGAGCCTGGTTAGCGTGATACCAACAGTTACCAGGAGCTACTTTTGGCTCCTTAGGCCAACTGATGCCTATGCAAATTTAACTCTGTGAGTTTGGGACAATTTATAAATAGATGTTAGTACACATCTATACAACATTTAAAGCAGAAGGGCTAATAAATAATGGACAAAATGTTATGTTTGCATCTTATGTGGAAGTGGGATTTGCGGGACGCTCTGCACTCACTCCTGGTTCTTCAGTGGATGGTCACTGGTGAATGCCGGGTATCCACGAGCTGCTTTTAGCTCCTGCTTATACAATCTTAATTTCGAGCCCTGTGATACCATGATTAGAGCAGGACTAGATGGCAGATTGAAAAACGGTGTTCTTCAAATATATACACGAGGTATGAGGACAATGTAATTCACCTAAAATCTCATAATAGCTTTGTCCAATTAGAGGCAAGGTCCAAGGTCAGAGAATTGAGCCACCAGTCCATAACTTCACATGGATGGCCACACATCTAGCTTTTCCTTTAAAGGACTTGTTGTTGAACCACAGTTTTGAAAATAATTTCAAAATGTGTACATACAAATGTGGAGGATTCCACACTTTGAAATAGATTCTGCAAAAATCCCACCTTTTGACATTCATTTGTTAGACATTAATAATATTCATGTGAAATGTGTCACTTAAATCAGGCCGCTGCTCTCTGAATAACCACAAGAATAATGCTGCATTAGTGTAGTGTTCTGGCAATGAACCAAATAGGAGCCATGATAAGCCAAGGAATAGTGATACCAGCCACGTCATAATAAACAAAGGTGCAATTTAACAATCTGGATTGAGGTCATAGTCTAGACCATCATGAATGAAACCCATATTAAAGACATAGTAGCTTGAGACAAACACAATTTCAAATCCAGCTCCAGGTCAACTTCAGAGGACAACTCTTCAATATGATCTCGCTGAGAATTTGTACTGAAGACAGATTTTGTATAGTATAGAACTACAGAATTCATCAACATTGGGAGCTTGCAGTTTAGAGAGACCATTTTTATTGTTTAATACATTTTTATTAAAATTATTAAAAGTATAAACCATGTGATAATAACATCAGCAGAAGATCCATTTAACAACACAGCCAAAAGGAGATAGCATGGAGGAATAACCATAAAAGCAATCTAGTTACATAGTAATGATGCAGTACCTTACCATCTCTAAGAAACTGCTGTAGTCAAAATAAAAATAGACTGATGAGGTAGACGAAAGACAAAAGACAACAAAATAAGGAAGGAGGGAAGGGGCAGGGGGAGTTGGGGGAAGCATCTAAACAAATCCAATAATGACACCCAAGTGAATAGCCCACCAATAATCACCAAAGACAAAAAGAAATGAACTGTGAAAATCAATTCATAACCCATGAAAAGACATATTATGATAGGACAAATATCTTATAAAATGATCCCATTTGGCATTGTACTTAGGAATATTATCAAGATATGTAGCCATTCAGTGTTCAATTCTATGTACATGACAGATATTGTTCCACCAGCTTCTAATATAGATTGAAAATGTTTCCAGTTGGCAGTGATATGCTTATTAGCAATGGCAATAAAGAGAACAAAGAGAAAAAAAGAGGTCTCAAACATATTATTGTTAATTGCAATACGGCCCAGCAAAATGTTAGTAAGAGATAAGGGGAGATTAATTTTGAAAATAACCTTTAGAGAACACCAGACATCTTGCCCAAACTAGGGGTGTCACGGTATTAGTTTTATGACGGTACAATAACCTTCTTGCCAAATGACGGTATATCATGGATATCGCAATATAGCTGGTGAAGTTAACTAATCTTAACAGATATTTTCTAAAAGGTCATACATTGTCAGATTTATCACCACAAACAAAACCAGGCACCCAGGGCCAGAATTGGGCTTTTCAACATACTTTCCACTGAAATGCCACCCCTTGCTTCCACCAAACACAAACACACGTGTGGAGAGGAGGAGTGGGGGTGAGCCCTGCTGCGACTGGCAATGCAAACTGAATAGTTTTTCTTAAGTGGTCATTTAGGCTGTTAGCTCCCCCACTGGCCACTGGTGAAGATGAACATGTTGCCATCTTGATAACCTGCATGCCACAGATCAATGGAGTCTGATGGTAGTATACGCTTGTGCGCATACACACACACACACACACACACGCACACGCACTCTCTCTTTACGTTACAGCCTTTAGTTTACTTGCGGGCCAAAAGGTGTTCAGTAATCACGGACATGTTACCCTTTGGTATGGCAGCAGGGAATACCCACAGAGATGAGTAAATTTCGCAGTGTGACTTATTATATGTAAATTCAATGATAGAACCAGGGAAATCCCCCATTGTCATATGTTTAGAAAACATCCATTATAAATATATAAACCCCAAAGCCGCCAACCCAAGGTAAACCCTTTTCCTTCTTGGCACTGTATTTATTCTTCCTATTGCTAACATATTGATTTTGTGACAGGCACGTGTGGTTTATGGAATGGCATTAAAAACTGCTCCAACTGAAACTACTTGGCAAACGGCACATCCAACAGTGCAAGACCAAGACTGTGCAGCACTTGCTTACTGCAGCCTTTCCAAATCAGATTGAAAAGCACACTTAACGGTATGAACGGTATACCGGTATAAACAAAGTGACGGTTATTATTGTTCAATTAAGTGGTTCACGGTATCTTTAACGGTATACCGTAATACCGTTACATCCCTAGCCCAAACATATATAGAAATGGATATTCATACAACATATGTTTATAAGAACCTGGGGTATTATCACACGACCAACACTTCCCATCAGAACTAGTTTTGATCAGCTTAATGTAGGTTAGGAAATCTCTTTGCATAAAAAAAGGATGTGTTGAGAAATATGCGCAGAAGTAGAGATACCTCTAACCTTCAGCCACAATTGTTTGCAAGTGTTTTCTTGAATCGGTACACCACAATAATTTTCCCTTTGGGAATGGATAACCCATGTGTTATTAGGAGATTTTATTGCAGACAAGAATGTATTCATTTGCACCGCTCTTACATCGGAAGCCGTGGCCAAAAGTTTAAGTCTTATGGCATCAGGGATACGTTTATCATAAGTATAATGATCTAGTCTGTCCAGACAGCATTTATTAGATTGTCATAAAAATGATAGTCCGATAAAGGCAAGGAGAAGATGCGCATAAGATCATCAAATGATCTGAAACTGGTTCCTTGAAAAATTTGATGAAAACATCCAAGACCGTTATTTAGCCAGGACATCCGATACAGAACTCTGCCATTGACAGTGAAAAAGCCGGTCCGATAGCACAGAGCGCTCGCTTTGACATCTGTGCAGAGCCTGCTGACACAGGTTCAAATCGTGGCAGGGCCAAACTCAGCCTTTCATCCTTCCGAGGTCGATAAATGAGCACCACACACCATGGGTAATAATAAAAGGGTTTGTAGCGCTATATAAATGCTAAATTATTATTATTATAAATGTGTTATGCCACAAATAAGGTGAACATCTCTATTAGTGGGAAAAGGGAAGGTTCAAATAGCATGAGTGGAAGCCTTAATGGGACCAGAGAATCTAGAGAAGCACAGACCAAATATATAAAAAAAGGTCAGCAATGTTAATTGGAGATACCAGCTGATTTTCAAGACCAAACCAAGAGGGGACATCACCTACATCTGGGGGGAAAACCAGATACTCGTTTGTTTGAGTAAAAATGCGTTATGATACGACTTAAAATCAGGGAACCGGACCACACCACTGTGAAAGGGGGCTTGAAGCTTACTCATAGCAATTCTTTTCTGTTTGCCTTTCCCCAAAGAATACTGAGTAGAATAGAATCAATAGATTTAAATAAGGTGAATGGGAGAGGAACGGAAGCATTTGCAAACAATAGAGAACAATAGGGAATAAGCATAAAGCTACCTTTTAATGATCCAAGGACAATTTGTAGAGATTTATTGACTTTGATTTTGTGGGTGGTGAGATGTGAACAAGGGGTGGGTGGGTTTCTAAGGCTTTGTCTATACATTTTATTCATATGTTCTTGTATTATTTGTTGTGTTGTGCTTCTGCATTGAAAATACAACCAAAAAAAAAAAAAAAGATGAATCCCTCTATAAATAATTAACATTTTTATAATTATTAAACTCTTTTATAACTTGTTGAAGAGAAATTACAAAGTTAATTCACAGCAGGCGGGTGCCTTCACAAGTGTCACTGATTGTATTGTTGAAGTAGACCAGGAGGTGAAGGGATAATATGAAAGAACATAGACCCAGTACAGGACTAAGGTATAAAACAAAAACAGTGTAACATTTAACATGAGGCGGGCTGACGGTCATTAGGGAAGGGATGGAGAGCGATTTATTTACCCTCCTCCTATCAGTACCAAGTGGCACTTTAGCCAGGTCCTTTACAGTTCCAGTGATGGAATGTGTTTTTATATCTGGGGTTAAGTGGCTGAAACGCATTGAGCATTTTTTTATGCTGCTTTGTTCAATTTTGAATCTTGAAGATGGATAAATGCATTGATTTATATAAATGGTATGAAAACACTTTGTATAAACGTTGTAATTAATATGTTTCAGATCTTTTATTTACTCCTCTAATTGTGTTTTGTGTGATGTTTGATAATTGTATTAAACGTATTTACTGATAACAGTGTTGCTGAGTTGAGCATTGGTGGTGCCTTCTAAGGATAGGAGAGCGATGGTTGATATTGTGTAAGTACACAGTGTCAGGGTATGTTTCACCTTTAGCTCCTCATGACTTACTTAATTTGAGAATGTGTTTGAAAATGACAATATTGTAAATTCGGTGTGAAGCCCACCTATTTATTTTCTGTAAACTCTAAGCGACCAGCAATCAACCGCCAGCACATAGATTATGGGCTGGTGATTGGCCAGATTAGGAAAATGCCTGATTGGCCAGCTGAAGAAAGACTGCAACCTATGACTGCTTTGTGGTTGCTTCACAACTAAGTGTAGCTCCTTTCGCGTCTCGGCCACCACGCCAGGGTCAATATCTTCATCACGCCTCATTCAATGAAAGCCATTCCAGTACATCTAGCTTCAAGGGCACACCATGTCAATAAACCGAAAATATACACATGGAAATGAATATTTAAAAAAAATCACTGAAATAAGAAAAGTCTAAAATCTCACAGAAGCATATTCAACTTAAAAATAAAATGTAAATATTTAAATATGGAATGGGAAACAGCAACGAAAACTAAGGCGGAACAAATAAGAAATATCAAGGATTAAAGTGACAAGAACAGAGATCACCAGGACAAACAAGGGGATTGTCCCGTTTTTAAGAAAACGGGAGGTTGGAATATAAAATAAAAAAAAAATCAGTGAGGTGAAATGGTTGCAAAAACACATTACTGAAAGGCAGCCGTTAGACCCTTGAACTTGGATAGATTTTCCATGAGTACAGAATGAGCAACGGGTCCTGGACATCATCTTGCCTGGGCTACTCCTGGCATCTCAGTCTGCCTAACCCTGGAGCTCAGAGTATAGCAATGAAACACAGCATTGGGCCAAACTGCTTCCTTTGCCAGAATTAGGTTATGTGTTTAGAGTAACTTGTGCTAATACAGAAATACAAAATGCGAATATGTTCCTCCGGTTCCGAGATCCAATGAGCTCTAGGAGCTTCCTGTATTTTTACTGGTCAACTCTGCCATTGTCAATTCTGCAGGACAAGGACATCCAAAAGATGCGCAAATGGGTCTCTTTTCTTACTTCTTACAGTAAAAGTCCCTCTTTCCCTACAGGTTTTTCAGGGACTGTGTGGATATAAGTACGTCTCCGTGCGGAGCAACTAATGATTTATGAAGAACCAAGAACACAGATAAGGAGCAAAAGCACAGAAAAAAAGTTCTGATCCTTTACAGACCATTTCTTTCTACTGATGGGAAAGGATTTGTTGGTGACATGCCATGGCATGCCATGCAATAACGAGTTTATTGAAAGAAAGCCCATGAGTTATGAGCGACTGTTGAAGGGTATCTACTACCTGTGTAAAAGGTCACCTGGGCACATCGCATCTCCACCCTGCCCTTTACATTAGCAAAGGTCAAAAAGCAAAGTAGACAAACAAACGTACCCCGATGGGCTGCAGATTTCACTTGGTCTGAATCTGATGATTGCGATTCAGGGCACTTCCCGCTCGAGCAGTATCTGCGGGCTGGGAAAGAGCAAGCAGGCAACAAATCATGGAGCAAAGAACACGGCCGCTTGCAGGCAGCCTGAGAGCTGATAGGGTCGCGCCTGAGGTCTCGGAAAGTGTCTACCCGCCACTCGCGCAGCCCAGACATCCATCTCGTCAGTCTCCTGGAAGCCGTGCATGACTGTCCTTCTGCACAGTGAAACTAAGGAGGTGGACGGCGGCTGGGCTTGTCTGACTTTAGAGTGCAACTTTAGAGTGCAACACTTTACGCCAGACACTGTGTAAATATGTCAGTCTGCAAAGGGAACCGTTTTCCGTGGAAGCCATGTAGGGTTGTCTGCTGAGCGAAACAGTTTCACTAGGGGGCATGTGTGATTTGTCACCCGAGGGCATGTAGGGGTGTCAGTTTGCAGAATGAACATGTGTTGTCGTTGAAGTAGTCAGGTACAGAAAGATGAGTGACTCGGAGGCCCTGACCTGTCATCAAGGTGAGGGGTTTCAAAGCCCACAAAGCTGCCTGTCAGTAGAAAAACAAACACATACAACACATAGCCTACTTTAACCATACAACCATTGTATCTGTCGTACCTAGGTATGCATCCCAGGAATTGCCTCCATCTTTTGTAATGTAAGACCTGCATGACATTTTGTTTAATAAACCATCCTTTCTTCCAATAAAAGCAGCCTAGATGTATGCCATGTATCAATTGCTCTTGCTCTCCCTCACTCTCTCTCCTTCACACTACGAGCGAGGGGCCTGGTTGTCAGAAGCATCTTTGCTACCCACACTCCAGCCAATCCTAACAGCACCATGGCAAAAGCAAAAACACACATTTGGAAGGGTCAGGTAGGAACTGATCACCTTTTGGTTAAATGCACAAGGAGAGTGACAGTGGCATCTCTTTCAGTAGGGACCTGCCTGTCATTAGGAGCCATATATTGTCAATGTGTGTGTCCTGCAGGAATGTTGCCATCATAGAGGTGCCACATTGCCTGTGTGGAGAGAAGGGGAAAGGGGAGGGGAATGTGGATAAACTCTACAGGAGGTTATGGGTATTTGACAGGTTTTGTAAGGGAAAAGGGGAATAGGCAGCTATCTATTATTTGCAATGGGGGCAAGTGCAGCAGCCAATCCAGTTGCTTGGAACATTGGCTGTACTGTATCTCTAACACGGGTGGGTTCGCAGCATTACAAACCAAATGGCCAACATGCAAAATTAAACATTGCCTTGGTGTTCACAGAAGAAACAGAGCATTCGTTTTAAGTTGAGGAGGACCCTTTGCAAGAAAGAAGGGCATTCTGAGGACAAAATGGTGTGCATTCCTGGAAAAATTATTAATTGAAGAGTATTGAAAACTTGACCACTTCCAGAGTATACTGTCTTCATAGTTATAATTATCTTTCAAGGCAAAGCACATTAGCAAAAGCTAAAAAAAAAATAATAATTTGTTGATGGTCATCATTTCAAGGTGTACAGTATTTGACATTTGTATTGGATTCTATTGATATATCCCTATTAGAATCTGGAAGAGAACAAATGACACCTATGAGGTTTCCTGGCTGCCTTGCGTAAACCAAAGGGCATTTTGGGAACGTAAGAATTACCACCGACATTTACTTTTCACAAATATGTCTGCAATAAGTTTTTTGTTGTGGCTTGAATCAACACGTACATAATGCACATTGGGATCAATACTCTTCATTTTTTCACAACACTTATCCTAACATTAAAGTGGCTGTAACCAAGAACAATTAAACAGCTGCATCTTACGCACCTCCGCTGGGGTCAGAGGGCTGGTACCCATACCTCGTTTCCAGAGACAATGTTGGCCTGACCCAAACAATTTTAGAAGGAGGGGAGCTGTACACCAGCATTCTTAGAGAACTATGTATTTAGTATATACAATACGAATAGAAGAAGCAGAACACAATTTAGACATGGGCAGTAAGGAAGAGCTTCCAGCAGCTGAATGCAGTTACATGGCATTTGTACACAATGGTGCTCTTAACGTGACATTCAGTCGAATTTTTGCCATTAGCGACTTCCTGAAATATGTTCATTATATTAAACTCGACGTGCAGTGTTGGTGCAAGGTTAGTGGATTGTGACGGAAGTAGCTAAATTTATGGTGGTAATTCTTACCTATTTTCACTGCTTTCAAAGTGAGGCAAGAAAGAGAAGTTACCTAGAATTGTTTGGATATAGCTGGACCTGTTTTCTAGGTTTTTTTTCATGCTAAGTTGTCATCACTTTTTTCATGGAAGAGGCTGCGAGAAAGAACATTATAGTAGGCTAGGAATCAAGGAGTGCTAAATGGAAAAAACAATATGGATCTACATGATCTATATGAAAAAGAACACATGAATACAGTCCACTACAAATCACATATGAACAGACCCTGCGGTCGAAGCTTAGACAAACACAACCGAGCATGCCTTCTGCACACAACATCTACATGTCTGCCTGTGCCCAGTGGTTGCTGTCTCCAGGGAACAATAGAAGCTTTGCAAATTGAAGAACGAGGGTTTGGGGCCCTCCCAGGGAGATCTGGCAGAGATTCAAAGTCAGAAAAATCCCCTCATGCGAAACCTTAGGATTTACGTCAATTCAGTGGACTTTTCCAGTTGGGAAATTCCCAACTGTGCCACAAACGGCAACTTCACATGACAGAGCGTTCATCCTGTCAGAGCAACATCATTTCAGTCATGAAAAACTATACCCTTTAATACATTTATTTGGTCTCCAATGCTGTACCGTCCTCACATAATATTCAATCAACAAGTAGTGACCCATAAAATGGGGAACATCAGTCATGACTGCCCTTCTGTGTGATGATACAAAATCAGAAAAGAAATAGGCGCTTTTAGAAACCACTGAAACTGGAAAATGGCATGTTTTACATGCTAATTACATGTTACGCACCACCAGGGGTCTTGTGCATTACAAGGAGGCACAAGGGCTATTAAACAATGCAGATCACAATGTACGTGACCCGCACACCATGTTTCCTTGACATGGCCTAGAGTACACAAGGCACTCCATCTCAGTGCCTGTTGTTTACAAGGGCTCTGGAACAGCGGGGTCCCTGGAGCATTCAATGGAGCCGCTATCTGAGGATCTTTAGATAAACAATCCTGTGACTGAACTGTACACTGTGTCCAGTGCTTACACTCCACTACACGACGAGGTCCTGCTCGAGTCGAATCAATTTTAAAAAACTGAATTCCCAGCCTTTTAATAAGCAGTGCTGTACTTGCTCGAGAGCGGCCGCCGCCGCTGGGGAGCAGTTCTATGGATACAGCACCGTCAGACTCTTCTAGATCACCATTGCTTTAGTTAACAAGCTACGTGGGGATTGATACTGGGCGGCGCTGTGTCATATTCTGCTCCCACATTTCAAGCGTGCTGTCCTTCTCATGCATTCCTTCACCCGCCACAGCATTGATGTTGTCTGATAAACCTTCCCCAGCGCCCAATTCACAAGGAGGTTGTTATAGAGGGAACATGAATACACTACCTTAAAAGAGGGACGACCTTAAGGGCGAGACTGGAAAGACACAGCACGGGGAACGAGGAGGAGGAGAAGGAGTTAGGACGGGCACGTCAGGAGTGTGTAGAGGGATCATAGAGATGTTTTAGAGTCTGGCTGGCTCCATCTTCTTCGTAGGCCCTCTGTCCGCGCTAGTTAGAGAGTGGGGCTTAGTGTGTCACAAACCATGGTCCAAGGGGGTGCAACAGACCATACCACACGGATGATCCCTAACGAAGGTGAAACACATGCGAGTTAGTCTGCATCCTTGAAAGCTCTCAGTCTTGGGAGGATAATCAAGGTAAAAATGTCGGTTTATAAAAAAGGACAATGTATGCAGGGTTGTGCCATTAGCATCCCAAATGCCACCATTCTGCCATTGTAACCTCCTCTTGTTATGCAAAGGAACGAGGAGAGAGGTCACTAAACAAAGGAGGGGCACCTCTTTTTACAACCTTTTTCCATCCGAAAGGCACTGTGCAACCTAATCCCGCAGCTTTATTTTGATCAGGCCTCAGGATAGTGAGGTACACTGGCCCGCCTGGCCGCGATAGGCTACTGCCCTGAATAAACTTCCAACATATGACTGATCTGTATTTCAGAAGAAAAACTGAAATAAATTGGGATGTGCGCACCAACTTCCACTACTAAGCATTGCTATATGACATGTGACTCTATCCATGTACTTCTGTAGTAACAGTAATACTGTGGTAATGTATGAATTACTTCACTCAGGCTTCCTACAGCTTCTAGGCACTGTACTAAGCAGTATCACTAATATTATCCTCTCAGATACAGAACCCACTGCACACAGCATCATCCTGTTCCCAAGGCAAGCACGTTGCGGTCGACCTATTCTGCCGAAGCATCCAGAGGCCATGCGTTAACACCTACAGAATGTGATACCAACACTTTAGTTGCTAAGGGAACACAGTGTAGCCATCACACCAATCTGTGGCAGCACTTAAATATAGCAACTGATTCCTTCTGCCAGCTGGGTGCACTCTTGCCTCCAGGCTACGGGATACTATTTCCTCGCCGTGGAGAGGGCTGCAATATGCTTCCGCGTGAAACGACAGTGCATCAAGCCTGCGGCTCACCTGTGCTGTGCAGTAATGCGGTCACACAAGAGATAGGCGAGTGCTACAGCCCTAAAGCTCAGAGTTGCATGATCACAGGAGAAGGGTACTTAATTAGCTCTTTCTATGTGTGCATATCGTCATGCAACCTCTCAAGGGCCTCGTGCTCCATTTGAGAACATCATGCAATCAACACTAGCCATAGATTGTACCACTGCAGTACCCTTTCATCACTTCACATATTTTCTGTACTGAAATGACTTAACACCCAGAGGACTGTATCTGAATGCTTCCACCCATGCTATATTCCAAGTGATCATACTGGAAACCCAATTCTAGAAGACCACACCCATAGCAGCTTAATGAATTAATTAATCTTGTTTAACACGCTTCGATCCGAAGGCCAGTCTCCAAGTTTAGTGTTACACAATTGTTAACTAACATAAAATAACTATGCCTGGGTGTTGTGATGGATTTGTCAACCTAGTGCCACGATGCATTTAATGGATCTGTGATACAGAAAGCTACTGAGGCATAAACGACGCCCATGATACAGAAAGTGGTGTGTGATGGTAAACCCAGATGCAAATCACAAGCAGGGTTGAGGTACATGTTTCCTCATCAATTAAAGCAGTACTGCCCTCATGTTAACGGGGAGGAACATCGGGCAGGGAAACTTTGCAACTCCACAAGCACTCACCAGTTGCTAGCCACTGGCAGACAGAATGAGGTAGGATGTTTAGTGCTGCTGACACAGTTGCAAACTGGATCCCAGTCACCATGGCTCTATTTACCTAGATCCAGTCTTCTTAGAGAACAGCAAACGTGGACTTGACATGTTCCTTCTTCCATTGTAAGAATGGGCCTCCTATACCCAGCATGCAGTGTGCCCCTGGCTAAAAAGTGGGGAATGGATAAGGAGGGCCCTTATATTGTGCTACAGTTGGCAAATGCCTTACGGTGTAAGGTACTACTGGCATTGGAATATAGCAGTAAAGAGTTCATGATAGGTAACCGTCGGCTGCACTGGAATGGCATGCATTGGTGGTCCTCACAATGACATCTTAAAAACGAATGGTAAATGGTTGTCATGCTTAGCAAGATGAAGGCGGGTCCTTTACTTTATGATTGTGGCTAATGACACAAGATAAGAGGTAAATGTGTATCGAATCGCTGCAAAGTGTTGAATGCAAGTACTGATCAAGGTCGGATAGGTTGATGATGCTGCGTGGCAGCCACCATGAACCCACATTGGGTACATTTGATATATGTGTTGGCATACAACACTTAGAATCGCAGAGTGTATATTAGCTCAACACATACTCTTATGTGCCACTTCTCTCTAGAAAATAGTCCATATATATTGGATGAACCTGCATGCATTCTAGAGCTAACATTTCCCCCTGTCTAACTCCCTCGCTGTGTCTGCAAGCTCCTTTCCCGGTTTCCCACTCTCTTGCTCTACCCTTGTTCAGTCTTCCCAGAAGAGTAAGGTATGGTTACCCCACCAGGCGCACACTATCCCTCAGACAAGGTTTGATGATTTGAAACTACCCCAGCAGTGATTTGGAGCAACACAAAAACACTGTAACATGCCCGAAGAAGGGAACAGATGTTTGCGCTGAGTACTGCTTCGCCAGCATGAGGTGTGCTAGAAGGCTTGGCATGTTGCTGTGCTACATGAGCAGAGACCAGCTGAGATACCACCTAGTGGCAACAACTGATGGGCCAATTTGCCTGTAATAGAAATGTATATTCGCTTGTGAGAAGACATCAGCTTTCTGTAGAATTTGCAGAAGGACAAGTTGGTTTTGACTGGATCTTGACAAGAATGTAGCTGGAGTGGACTTGTGAAAGCACTCAAAGAAGAAATGAAAGTGCCCGCATCCATGACAGGGTACTTGGATATGATCATGCATCGTTGTTAATCCCCATTACGGAGAGGGTGTTTGGAGGAATGAACACTTGTGGCAATTCTACCAGAGGCACTTCCCCCATTTCTTGGAGCTAAAACTGGTGAATCCCCCCTCCCCACCACCCAGCCAGGTCTTCGAGGTTTTTTCTCAACTTTCGCCCCTAACTTGGAACATGATGGTGTGTTTGTGCTATTATGAACATACACATATTATAACTGCAATCACATGTATAATGATGATGGGTGGAAATGCAGTCAGCCTATGTCCTTGCTAGCTTAGACCACAGAGATGTCTTAGCTTCCGTCCATCATTGCTCTTGAATTCTTCTGAGTCCATCTATTATGCTTTTTAGTTTTGGTTCTCAGGTGAGCTAATGTTGGCCCGCGAGAAATGAGGAGGGGCACAGTACTTTGGCTCCACAGTAATTTGGCTACACATTTCTGCTGCCATTTTCTGGGTGGGATCAGAAGGGAGGGCTCAATTCGGCAGTGCGTGATGGATGTCTGCACACCAGGCTACTGCACCATTTGTTTTTTCTATGATGGAAGTACATGGTTTATATTTCAACTTATTCATTGAAGGGCTCATTCAGTAGGACATTTCAAATGTCTTACTTTTTACCTGTGGCTACAAATCCATTTCTCAGCGTCTATGCTGTGCCATTCAAGTAACTGAGCAGCAGGGCTCCCCATGAAGCACTCTCAGGCACCTTTCATCCCATAACATGTAAGAATCCTTAGTGTAATCGGTGAGTAATAGTGATGCAGCAGTGTAAATCTACATAGCACAACACGGTGATCACATTAGTGATATTATTACCCAACTAAAAGGTACTATTGGAAGACAGAGAACATGGCCATTCCAACTTTACACATCCTTCCAGCACTGCTCAACCAAATAAGTAACTTTGCCAAGTGGCAGTAGGCCGGGCCGTTTCAGATCAATGCAGTTATCAGTTTAATGTTCTGGAGTTTCATTTTACAGATGGAGCATTCTGAGAGTTGCTGGCTTAGTGCTTCTCAAATAAAGCAATTAGAATAAAACATGCCACACCTGTCTCTACATTCTTAGAAGACAACAACCGTGCTATAGAATTACAATTCGGGTGCGTTTGCCCCTTCTCTCCCTTCACGCTTCTCCTCTAGACATCAGATGAATTCTAGGGGTGAATTGACACTCTGTCACATGGATTGCAGATAATCTGTCAGAGCAGCGCCCCGCGTACCCCCCACCCCCACATATAGTGAGCTGACGGTTTCTTTTCTACCAGTCAATCTGCCCCTTGGAGGCCCCACCAAAAATCCAGCTTAATCACTTAATTGACACCTGTATTTTACATGGTGCAGCATTAGTAAAGGCTACCCCAAAATCTCTCTCCTTCTAGATGCACCCCATTTTCAACTGTTCCTCAGCACTTGTCTCAAATCTAGGACATCACTCAGTAGCCCCGCTCCCAAATCAAAAAGGGATTCTACAAAAGGAAAACAATACAGTGGGTGCCAAGACATAGCATTTCATCTCATGGCCTTTAGTTGGGAAGGCATAGCACAACTGCAGATATAGAGAGAAAGAAAACAAGAATGCAAACGCCTCAAACGTGTAAGCATCTTTTATTTCCAAGTATATACGTCTCTTTGATTGGGTGCATTTAGTCCAGCATTCAACATGATGAAGGCATTAAAGCCCTACCGTCGCTTGCTGCCATTGTGTGGGAAACCACTGTGAGTGGGAGTTCAAGCTGGTACTTGAAGAGCAAGTGTTGTTATAAAAGGATTCAATGGCACTCATTTTATTGATCTCTGAAGAATGAAAGAGTTCTCACATTGTGATCTGCAGCTCATGCACACATCTCTGCAGCCGGCAGTTAACCTTCCGAGCAATCATAACAATTACCTACTGAAGCAATCTATACCACAGGTTCAGAGCACGTCAACAAAGGACCTGCTGCTCACCACAAGATTCGGATCCACCAAGAGGAGTGGAAGCAAAGGGAGCATATGATATGATATTTATAACGCACCTATACGCACGTGTTTCAAGGCGCAAACATTAGAAGCACAAAAGCAAAAAAGCTCACAAGTACAAATATTTGCCCTAAGCGGCAGATGGTTGCACTTAGAAACAGACATTTCTATTATTAGGGTATCCATGGAGCATGGACATTGCTTTGTAAAGCAACGGTGTGCTTTACAAGTCATAGTTGGAAGTACACAGTGAGGAAAGCAGAGATAGAATGGAGAGGGAGCTAATGGTTGGGGAGCCAGGGAGCAGCAAGCATCCAGGAGAGGAAACAGGGGGGAGCGGTCTGCCCAGTCTCAGGTCAGGTGGGAGGATCTAGGTGTTAGGGAGGATCCATCCCTTCAAGACGAGGGTCTCGAGTTCCTTCCTGAAATGTAGAAAGTAAGTGGCAAGTCCTATGTTGATGGGAGGAAACTCCAGATTCTGGGGGCATACACTGAGAATGCCTGTCTTCTGGTCCTTTGCTTCATGCACCATTGCAGATCAATGCCCTGCGAAACAAACACCAGTGCATCAACTATGCAATGCAGGAGCTTCAATCAAAGGCCTCTGCCTCTGTCTATACGTATAAAGGCATTCCCAGCTATAAAATGCACACCCACCACAAGCCATTGATGGCGAGTCATAATTCCCTCTTGGTGAGTAAGATATGGTGGCATTCATGATACTAGGTCAGTGTGTTTTATGCCTTTTACTAGCAGGCAACTTGACATTGGTTTACCCCAACTACATATAAAAAGATCTCAAAACATAACCCCAGACCTGATGCTAACCGCACCTTCATCCTTCAAACTCTCTTCTCACGAGTCCCTTATGCAACTCAGTGCAGACCTATACCTCCTCACTTCCAATTACTATGCCACCTGATAAGGAGTTATAACCCTCCTCAACTCACTGCTGTGTCACCCCCGTCATCATATACTCCTCAATGCTCCCCTCAAGATACCAGAATAAAGGATTAATAAAGTCTGTGGTGTGCGTTCGATAAAGACAATAAACACGTGTGAGCCTTTCCTCCTGTTGCGGGCGGATCCTCCCGCTACTCCGATCGAGCCTCGGTATAGTCGATATAGAACAAGAAGCCCAAACTTGCTTTCAAGCTCATGGCGCATTAACAAATGCCCCCAACTGTCATGGACCTGATCGTTTCCTCCTCCCAGTAGAGCCGATGATGAACTTCAAACTCCTGGGCATTTATTACAAGACTTTCATGAGGACAGACGCCAGATACCTTTAAAGATTGACCATGCGATAGGACCTTAGATCTAGACACTTTGCTGTGATCTGCCAACAGAAGGGGTATCTAGAAAAGGCATGGCAAAAGATACCTAAAATCACAAGGAGCAAAACTCTGAAAAGCAACATAGTCTCGGGAGGATAGCTCAGGGGCAACACGCTCACCTTGGAAGCAAGACGACGTGTTGCCACACAGGTTAGATCCCCAGGCCCATGCTTAGAAACTACTGGGTATTAAGCATGTTATAAATAACCAATTACAACAAGAACCAATCACCCACAAGCAGCACAACTATCAATGCTTTTGGAAAGAATTCAAAACCAAGCTCCACAATCAAGCTGATTAGTAAGGTTCACTACTCCACAGCCGGTTTATTTCTGAGCACTATAGAAAAGGTAGGGCCCTTCCATTCTAGCATTTATATCCCATTGCTTCTGCAAATGAATAACCGAAGGTAAAATGAACACCTGCAACATGGCTGCCTCCGCGCCCCCTCAGGCGGGTAATGATCAGAAACCAGTGGCCTCATCGCGAGCCAGTTTCAGGCCTGTACCGCAGGGCTGGCCTTAAGGGCAGCAGCGCCCTGGCGAACTGGCGCCCCTCCCTCGCCCACCGCGCCCCCCTGGTTAAAAGGGGACGGGTGGAAGGGGGTGGGGCCAGGATGGGCAACTTTTTATTTATTTATTTATTTATATTTAACCTCCTTGCTCCGGCGAGGAGGTTAAATAGGTGCCGTTAGAACCCCATTGTCATTGAATGAGCCGGCCATCGCGGGTTCATTCAATGACAATGAGACGCCTGCCACACCTTCTGCCACCACGCCAGCTCGGGGGAGTGCTTGAAAGACTCCCCAGAGCTGGCGTGGGGGGGCGAATGGCGCCTTTTCCTGTGAAAAGTGTCCACGGCGGAGGGGCGCATTTAAATGTACCCACCGCCGTGGGCACCTTTTACAGTAAAAGGCCGCTTGCTGCGCCTTGTCCCACAACGGCAGCTCGGGAAGCCCTTGAAAGACTCCCCCGAGCTGGCGTGGCAGGGGCAAAAGGCGCCCTGGGGGGCATGGCGCCCCGGGCGGTCGCCCGGCTCGCCCCCCCCTAAGGCCAGCTCTGCTGTACCGTGCCAATGTGCTCCAGCCTATCCATGGGTCCAACCACACTGTGACATTATCCTGTGATACAATCATAAAACAAGAACCGCTAGAAGTACATGCTGGACAATAATACTTTCATCAGCAATGAATGGCCAATGATGCCACATAGAAAGGACCTGACACTTCTTTTCTTCTTCCAAAAAGCACTTGTGCTACAGCACTTTGGCAGAGCAAGATGAGCGCTGGGGTTTGCGCAAGAGTTCATAGACACACACGGAAACCGCCCCAAGACCCGTGCAGGGGAACATGGGAAAACCATAGGAAACGCAGCATGTGACATTAACCAGTTCCCGAGAAGACGCGCGCAGAAGAGCAAGTTGCAAAAAGGTGTCAAAACAGCTCTCGAGGGGAACAGAGAAAAACACAAAGGAAGCAAAGCGGCCGAATCCCAGGCTGCAGGCCGCTTCCGGAAACGAGGCTGCCTGCAAACACGTATTGACAGCCGCGTGACACTTTTAAAGGGCCGTCAGGTCTGATTTCATTTCTCAGCCTGCAGCCTGTGCTGTCGCCGGTGCTGGGGAACCTTTCCATGCCTCCTTCACTCGACATTTACCATTGCAAAGGTTAATATTACACTTAGCAGGGCTCACGTCTAATAATAGCAGCCGAGTCATCCGGAGGGAGGGATTTCAGATGGCTCAAACACGCCATGCTCCTATACACACACAGAGGTTATGGATCCCTGCCGTCTACAGGCCGAATAAACAGGTTTCCATTTCATAAAACAGTACGACTGCTGCACGTGGCTCCTTGTGCCGTCACACTAGCAGGGGAGATTGCACAAATACATGCTACCCTCCCCCCGCCTGTATACAACGTTTAGAAAATAAGGCACACAAGAGGAACTGCACGCGTTTCAATGAGTTAACAGACAGAGGTTTGTTAGGGGTAGGAGAACTATAATAAATCCTAGGTAAAGCTGGGCCATTTACCCTGTCCCGGCTCTAAAAGCCTCGTACATACAGGGCCACAAAACACCCATTACTTGCATCCTGGCGCCCCCTGCCGACACTATTCTCGGTGTCCTGGATTTCTTTTCCCCATAACACAAAACACATTCCGGATGGACCGCCTCCCTTTCACCTGGGCGTTTTCCCCTAGGGCTTTTAGTGGATCAGCGCTCCCCAGGACAGAACCCTAGCAGTCTCTAAAAAGTCTACTTGAGACAGGGCTCTGTGGGTCTCCTATATGTCCCCAAGTTGCTACTTTCAACCAGGATATGCCCTATTTTATTTCAGCTGCAGTGCACTTCAGTTTACATCAGTTCTTCAAATCACATAATATAACAACTTTACAAATATATCAATTATTATTTTAAGCAAAACCAGTATGATTGTCGTTTTGTTTTTCCTATCCTTAACAGGGGGTAGCAGAATGCAAAATTAATGTCATCCTAAAACATGTCCTCTGGGTATCGCAACTGTATATTCAAGACTTAAAGACACACAGCAACACACATCAAAACTGAATGGCATTTTACCTGCTTGTAGTCATTGCTTGACACAGACATGCAGCTTTTAATTATGAATGTTGTGAAGAAAACCTTTTGTTTGAGCAAGAAAACATTTTTGTACATAGAGAGCCAGTGGATAACATGGAAACAAACGAGGCAGATTACAAAGAGGGGAGTATGTTATTGGCAGAAGAGACAGACAAGTTAGTTCCCTGGAGCTGTGTGGGGGATTTCAGGTACAATTGGGCCAATCCAGTTCTTATCACCCAACATTCACACATAGTAAGAACACTTGTATCTCTGATTCATGCCACACCCTCTATTTACTACATTTCTGATAACAATGAGGTCTTCAAAATATTGTTGTGAGGCTCCAACATCGGTATCTGAGTGACTCCTCTCTGGTATCATTCATTTAGTGACTCGGGGACGATGGAGTGCTTTGGGAAAGTGGGGGGACCTCTCGGGGTGCAGCTTGATTCTGGGTGGAGGTGGGGAAGAAAGTCAGGCAATTGCACCTTGCCCAGGACAGGCAAGATACGTTTTCTGTAGGGTGAGCAGGTAAATCGCAGGTTAAGTTTTTAGAGGTTAGTTGTTTGAAAGTGCAACCCAAGTCAAAGGCAGTATTGTGGACCCTGCCGAGGTAAAGTTTATAAGAGTTTTCCAACCCCACCTTCGGATGAAACAAGGCCAAACGGAAGCTATACTTGGCATGTGGGATGGTGGAGAGGCCTACCGGGAAATCTCCAGAGTTCCCTCTGGACCAGTCCACCCCTGGGCCCAGGGTGCAGAGGCCTACCGGAAATCTCCAGAGTGCCCTCTAGTCCAGTCTACCGCTGATTGTATCCCATATCTGACCATTATTCTTAATTCCCACTTACAACCTCCGTTATGAAGGAGGGGAATGAAGTACTCACTTCAAGATATAGATGTACCCCACCAGAGTTTTTGTTTGAGGATCCACTTTGGCTGCCACCTCGAACAAAAATGCTCTAACACGAATTACATCAAAGTTGGTACATACAATTATTGTCCTTATAATAGAACGACGACTTTGCTAGGTGTGAAAACTGTTCACTAAAAACAGTTATTTTTCTGCCTTTCAGAAATATATGTCCTACTTCAGATAAAATGTGCTCGACTTAAAACGTTTCAGTTGGGGGTCAAGCTCCTATTATCACACGGCAGGTTATGCAGTGGTACGGCCCGTCGAGAGAAACATAACTTGCAAAGCTGAACATACTAAAATCCATATATTAGCAGTCTACGACCTTGACATTCTGGGCAGGCTTACTCTCAGTATCTATCTTTCATAATATCGAGAGTCCTTCCATGCCCACCTCCTGCATGTTTCCGATATCTAACCTTTCCCGCCATCTGCCGCGACGCGCCGGCAGATCCGCGCGCTGTCAGGCAGAACACGCCCTAATTGGGAGAATGGTGTGAATGACATTGAACCTGTGCTTTAATAAGGCCTGCGCTGGAGTGTATTTAAAATGATGAGAAGCTCTATTTTACAGAAATTACTCTGGAGGAAATGAGTGTAAACAGTTGGGCCTCGAGAAGCAGGAAGGATCTGCTTGGCTGACTGCAAGGTGCTTATCTCTGACCTTGGAAATCCTTAACTGGCTACCTTACGAGATGGGAGCCCGCAAACACTGCTTTAATGAGACGGGCATTAAGCCAGCCCTCAGCCCATGATGCCGTGACACCCTGTATGTGCTTGGTGTTTTTATCACACAGTTGATTTGCATTGTGTTTGGCACCGACAAAACGTATGGCAAGAGGCGCTAAGCAGTCATAAATGACCTAAGTGCCAGCTAATGGAGAGAGGAACCCCAATATGCATAGGTACTCCCTCCAATGGATAAGCGGAAGTACAAGACACTTCCCTACATTCTTCTTCCGGTTTCCATTTAGGGTTTAAAAATCACACTCTTCCTGATTTTCTGCCATTGATGTTAAGGGTGTCCTTAAGACAACGCAAAGCATCCTTTCTACTGTGCAAATCAATTCCCATGCAATGAGTTTCGGTAAAAGTACCTGCACATACCCCAAACGATGTACACACAATCACAAAGCAGATGTTCATTAAGAAACCGATACTCTCAAAAACAGTTTTGCTCTGCCACTCTAAGGGCACCATCAACATAAGGCGCCCTAGTCTGCAACCACAGCCTTACGGAAAATGTTCCTTTTTCTTTATCTCCTGCAATAATATTTAACTATCTGGTCAATTGCAGAGCACGTGTGTGTAAGTCCTAGCACCATCAGCTAATCACACAGGTCCGTACTACGACAGAGATTCCCGCCACCGTTGAATCGACAAGTGTTGAAGTCACCCCTCAACAATCGTGTTCAAATTACAACACACAATTTTAAGAAAGCGTTACTTCGCCTACTATGATACTTGTCAGCAGCAGTCTGCTTCCTCAGTGGCCGGGAGCACTCTAAACCTTCTGAAACAGATGTTAGGAACCAAGTCCAAATCAAATCGGACTAGGCCATCTCCTGCACGGATCATATGCACTGCTGAGTCGAACCACCACAACAAAGCCAAGGCTCAACCCTCAAGGTATTTGTGACGAACTGACTGCTGCCCTGGAGGAGTACAAGGATAAGTAGGGGCTAAAACGCCTACTCAGCCCTTACACTTCTACAAACCAAGTGTCAAAACAATCGTATAAGGTAAAAACAGGCACAGTTAAGCAATATAACACCTTCACCTTTTGCGGTAACGTCGGCCAAGGGAAGGCTGTACTCTCAGAGGGGTGTGAGTGTGATTCAGTAGGGACCCAAACAGCAAAGAATAACATTCCAAAATAAAGGAATGTCCAATCAAGGTTCTATAAAAATATATACTTAAATCAGACACACCATGTACAATAAAAACTAACTAGAAAAAAACACTACACAAAACCCACACCTGAGAAGAAACACAGACTAAGCAAATAAAGTAGATTGGGCACTGAATCAGGGTTGAAAGGCAAGCAAAGGCAGCAATATTCTTGCAAAAGGATATGTACTTGTGAGCAAAAAGGTTCAAAGTGATATGACCAGTCTATAGGGCCCATAAATGGACCAAGGGGGCAGCTAGCAGCCAATAGTACCTTCTTCGCAGTTCTGGTAGTATGGCAGTGCTGAACCAGACTTCTTGGAACTGAGTGAAAATCGAGAGAGCGCAAAATGCAGCATCAAGAGAGACCTGCTGTTTCAAATGTGTTGACTGGGTCTTGAAAGAGCAGTTCAACTGCAAAAAACACTAGATTCCCAGCTGTCTTGGGTCTCGAGTTGCTGTGAATCCCAAGCCAGGGGTTCTGAGACATGAGGACTCCCTTTCCTGTGCTCCTAAACATGGGGGAGGCTGGCACACAACTGCAGGGGTCCTCCAACAAGGTGAGGTCCTGGGAACCGCTGTGGCTGACAGCGAGGTGGTCTTGCTCCAGCAGCAGTTCACTTCTTAGGCTGCTGTGAGGCCCGCTCCAGGGAATCAGGGACAAGATGGGTCCTTGTTCTCAGGCTGCCGAACACAAAGGAGGCTGGCCCAAAACTACAGAGGTCCTCCAACACAAAGAGGTCCTTGGTACCACTGTGGCTGGCAGAAATGACAGTACTGTTAGAGCATCAGATCACCCCCAATGGTTCCTGGGGATGGTTAGGGGGCAGATCTGTTCTCTGTCTCAGAACACCTGCCATCACATCACAACTGGAGTACTTTAGAAAGGACTGTTCTCTCAGCAGTGTCCAGTGAAATCTTCTTAGTGATGTTCCAAAGATGCTTCAAGATGAATCCCAAGTAAATTCAAAGAAGTGGTTAGAGACGCCATTGTTTACAGGCAAAGGTCGCCAGGTGATTGGACTAAAGCTAGCCTGCTCAAGGGGTCAAATCCCTGTTCTTGAAATGTGTGGACATTGCCTTTATAATAGCATAGCTTAAGTGCTTTGCACCAGAGGAAGTGGAGAGGGCAGTAAAGAGAAAGAGAAGCAGAGAGAATCAAGATGGCAGAACCCTCACAAAACTGTACAGATCCCCCCTCTCGCTGTCCAGCTCCGCCCCTCCCTTTCTCAATAGGATCACCGGCTTTTAGGAATGGAGCACCCTGGTGTGAGGCCTGGCTTTCTGAGAAAGGGGTTGCCTCTTGGTTTCTGCTCCCAGGCCAGCGTCCCGTGGAGTGGCTGACCCAGATAGAAGGGTGTTACCTGCCCATACAAAGGAACAACGAGAAGCACGCCCACAAAAATACCTTCCTGACAGTATGTGTTGTCTGGGGGAAAACACATAACCCTTCCACGGCTGAACTGGGCCCACTGGGCTGACACATTTGTGATGTCAATTAAATGTGGCTGGGGTAACTCTGGGAGATGTTGGCCAACATACTGTAACTCAGGTATGGCTTACATTTAGAGTTGTATGTGTCATCAGGACAGCATCTTCAGAGATATCTCGTTTTTGGAACTTGGGTGCATATTTTAAATGCAGCCCCAGCACTGCAAATACGTGGGTGTCACTGTAACTGTTAAGAGGGCACTTGAGACCTCTGACCCTGCTCTGTGCCACTGGTAGAGCAGGTGTTTTGCGAATCAGAAAACTGATGCAGCAGGGCACAAGTACACACTATGCTTTTGACACGGAGCTTATGAAAGGAGAATTTTCAAGCACATTTTCCTTTCGGAGGTGGAATTAACCACATCAGGTATTATTTAATAAAAATCAAAAAAAGCCACTGCTTCCACACCCTTGCCAGATTGCAATTCCTCAGACTATTGAGGAGTAGAAGCTGGAAGGAGGGTGATTAACACTAATCAGTTTTAGAGCTCAAAAGAGGAATGAGGAGAAGCAGTCAATCAAGATGAACAAAGCGGTCTTGCAATACATTATGGTCAACTGGGAAGCTACCCTGGAAACAGGCTGACGATTGGTCTTTGTACACAGGGGAGAGAAAAAAAAAAAAAGAGTATGCCATGGCACTGAAGGTCGCTCCAGTGGCCCGCCTCCGAAAATACTCTTAAAGGGGACTTGATTTTAGCAGAATAAGCCTTTCAAATTTCAAGGATGGAGGTACATGTTCCTTCATTGTCACACCGTAATTATGTAATGTGAAGTATAAGCAACCTGTAACCAAGCTTTGAATAACCTTGCTGCTCATGCGCCCTCATACCCTCGGGTCTGGTGCGCAATACAAATGAATAAACTAAACCAAACTAAACTAATCTCAGCATTTACAAATACACGTCCTGAGCTTTAGTAAGGTCAGGGCACATCAGGACTAGAAATAAGAATTCAATTTCTGAGCCGCCGTTTTCTCAATTGAAGAGAAAGTTGCAAACCATTCTTCATCCTGTGTTAAAGCATAACAGACATATTAAAGGGCTCAAAATGCATCCTGATAAACATTTGGGACTAAAATGAGCACATAAATAGGAGACTCAAACTTTAGTGCAAAGGACTGTTAGGCCCATCAGCAACCATGGAGCATGCAGAAAGATTGGTTCAAGAGGCACAGATGTTTTGCGATTGGCAACTCAGGACAAGTCGGTGGCAGGCATTACAACCTTGTTAGCCATAATGGGCCTGTAGTGAATCAGACTAACCATGTGACACGTGAGTTTGGCGTGATGGCCAGATTCAGTGACGACTGCTGGTGCGAGAGTTGGATTTATTATCGAAGGTGGTCCAGGTGGGCGAGCCTTTGCTAGCCACACAGTGGTAGTTTTGTGGTTTTGTGGACGTGAACATTGACTTTCAATGATGGGACTCCACAGTAGTCATGACTTCATTCTGTATACGTTACCCGTGTATGGGTGATAGGGCTGGTCGATGGGACATAAAAGCTTTATTGATCAGACTGAAGCCAGATGAGTAGACGATGACCCACTTGTGACTACAAATGGAGAGTTGATCGATGAAGAATACTTCTAAGAGACTGGGAAACCTTATTTAACAAGGGAAGTGCAAAATTAAATCTAGGTAACAAAATTGCTGCATAAATGACGAGTTTGAACCCAAAACAAGGTTGTTACTTATTAATTATTCAAGGCACCATAACCATAATCTACAATTTACAAGAGCACTTGTCTTAGAAAATGATGTCAGTTGAGACCTTAGTGGCAGCCTTGCATACATTTTAGTCCCGCTTTACAAACCTTTTGACAGAGTGCATGATGCCAGTAGTCAAGCTATTACAGCACATAGCGGCTCCGCTGGGGATGGGGGGCACAGGGGTGGGGGTCAGGTACTCCGCTGTCCTCTGCCCTGCCAATCGCCATCTTGTGGGATCTGCACTGGCTCCCGGTGGCCTTCAGATTCAATTGGTCATTAAGGCCCTTGACATGCGTCTACAATAAGACGTCCTTAGGGAAGGAATGTCTGTCTGTACAATATGTGTTTAATCTCACCAAAGAAAGACGTTTTATTTCTACAACACTAATTTTGCAATTATTAAAAGGCCGGTGTTTTGCCAAAGCACTGCTCAAGTACAGGACTGTACATTCAAACGGCCACATTCATTATGTGGTTTTTACGTAGTTATTAGCACACCTCTTCCCGCAATGCATCCTGTTAAAGTGCTTGTCCAATACTCTGTCAAGCTGCAGTCTCCCACCTCACACCCATCAGGTAAACTCATACCAATATGTATGAATAATGTAAGCAAATATCAACTCAATGTAGCCACCTCTTCTGTCCCATTTAGCCATTATATCCAACTGTGAACAAATGTCGCACTGAATGAACTACAGTAGCCCTCTCTGCTTCATCTACAGTAACATAGTCTTCCGAGGCTACAGTATGCATCCTTGCTTACGCTACACAATGGACTTGGGCTACAGTAGCCAACCCTCCTCAAGCCAACACTCACTCACTGCCAAAGCTAGGGAAGGACTCAATCTGGGCAACAGTAAAGTCATATCTGGTTTAGAGAAACTCCTCAAACTGGACTACAGTAACCCACTCTACTCAGACTACAGAGCCAGCAACAGCATGGACTACAGTAACCCACTCTACTCAGGCTACAGAGCCAACCTCTCCATGGACTACAGTAACCCACTCTACTCAGACTACAGAGCCAGAGGCTCCATGGACTACAGTAACCCACTCTACGCAGACTACAGAGCCAGCAACAACATGGACTACAGTAACCCACTCTACGCAGACTACAGAGCCAGCAACAACATGGACTACAGTAACCCACTCTCCTCAGACTACAGAGCCAGCAACAATATGGACTACAGTAACCCACTCCACTCAGACTACAGAGCCACCCTCTCCATGGACTACAGAGTAACTTCCTCTATAGTAACACACAATTCCCCTCGTACAGTAGCTCTCCTTACACCTTTATAGTGGCCCGAATCTACCCTGGCTACAGGTCCCGCTTCTATGTGTTCTACAGTGTCTCCCTCGACAATAAAACACACTATATGGGCAACACAGCAATTCCCTACCTGGGTTAAAAATAATCTTCCCTATATGGGCCAAAATAACACCCTCGACATGAGATGTAATATCCCCTCTACAATAACATAATCTACTTGGATAGGCAGTCGTGTCTTTTAGATGGGGTACGGAAAACCCATCTATTTGGCTAGTAACAAAGTCCTCCATCTTGGCTGCATCCAACTGGTCTACTTGGGCTACTGCAACTCAATCTACCAGGGCTATAGCAACCCTCTCAGTCAACAATTACCTCAGCCTAGGCTGCAGCCATTTCCTCGACCTGGGCTGCTGCCATTCTCTCAACCGGGGCTACATCAACTGTCTTAAACCATGGCTACAGCAAACCCAGTTTACCTGGGCTAGAGAGAGTCTATAGTGGTGTCACCTGTCTGAGCTATAACAATGCCATCTAACTGGGTTACAGCAAGCCCATCTACCTAGCGGAATGCAAATTCCCTTTGCCCCTTTACCTGTGGAACAACAAAACATCCCATCTGGCTTCCTTAACTGCATTTAATTGGGGAAAAGCAATTCCCTTGGCCTAAGCTATACTAGTCCCCCTGCTGTGTGCTACAGCAACTTCATCATCCTGAGGTATACAAATCCCTTCAACCAGAGCTTCAAAAATACTCTGAAATGGCCAATGGCTACCTCCTCGACTTCAGATAAGTGTCTTCGAATTGGCATTTAACAATACCCCTGACCTGGTCTCTAGCACTACCTTTGACCAGACCTATGGCGAATCCCTTAACTGGGTCTACAGTAAACCTCTCTTCCTGGCTAAACGCAAACCCGTCGACCAGGCCAACATGAGACCATCGACCTGGCCTACCATGGTTATAGCATTGCCCCCTACCTTGTCTATAACAGGTTCATCTACCTCCAGCAAGCACCTCTGCACAGGCTACAGCATCACCAAATACTTGAGCTGCAGTAACTCCCTCAAACTGCTCTACAGTAAACTACTATGTGGGCGCCTGCAAACCTTTCCACATGGAATAAAGTAACAAGATATTTTTGGATTACAGTGACTTACTGTCTGAGTTACAGTAACCGCCCGAACACTGGCTACAACAGCCTACCTAACGTGGACTTCCGCAATGCCCTTAACCTTAACTACACGATACCCTGTACCTGGACTACCACAGGCAACGTGCCCCTGTGCTACAGCAGGCTTCTGTACCTCCGCTACAGTACAGCCATCTATCTTAGTTACAGTAAAACCATCTACTTGGTGCTTTAGCAAAATTCTCCTCCTTAGCCTCTCAAAATAACGATTGGAGCAGTCACATGACAGCCAAAATGATTTGGCCAGGATATTCGTTACCGAAAGTGGCCTGGGGTTACCCATATTCCCCAAGATCTTCACTGGCATCCAGTGCAGAAGCTAGGCAAGTATGAAATGGCACCCCTAATCCAACCATTGAATCCACTATCTGATTTTATTGCGCAAACCTTGCCCGCGAGCACCAGAGAATTTAACAACAGGACGATGCCAGGATTGCACTTGCTATGTTATACAGTAGCGCAGTACTGTCAGCGGAGGGAGAGAGGAATTTTTATTCCTCCAGCAGGTTTTGTTGAAAGAGCCACATTCTTAGTGTTTTGGGGAGTTGGAGGATAGTGAGGGCATTTCGAGTATCTACTGGGATTGGTTGGGGCGAAGCATGAGAAGGACTGCTTCACACTACAACACAATCAGCTTTTAGACTGATTTCTCAAGCCATATTCAGTCAGATGATGGCATTGCATCGTCTACAGAAGGATAGTGTCAATGGAAATTACTGCAATAGTCGCCTGTTAATCCATCTTTAAAAAAAGACACTCATGGGACCATTTCAAAACCAAATGCAAGCCACAGTCACAGCTCTACTACCAAAAGAATACAAGCAACTGTCCACCGGGACACCAATGTGTACCCTCATTCCTACTATTTTGTTTAAGCGGCAAAGCTGATTTTGATGAAATTCATGTTATCTTGAAAACATTCTCTCCGGATGTGTCCAGAACGCATACACAAAATCAATACATTATTACTAAAATTCAAATTCACAGCTAGGCATTCATTTAAAAAAGTGCTTAGTGGACTTTGCTATCAAGAGTTTTAAATCTTAAGATACAACGACTGGGGGACGATTAGCTTTTAGTTTTCCTGTTTTTACAAGGAGAAACGCAATCTGGTTTCAAATTCAGTTTAAACCACACTAAATTTAAAATATATATATGATGCCTTAAAGAAGAGAACCATGTGGTCTTAAAAGCTAGCACAAACAAATTAGTTGTATGGTACTGCTGGAAGATCCTCTGTTTAAAATAGAACAAGCACTCATACAAGGAACGAGTATTGACAAGATCATATCAATAGAGTGGCTTTCCATTCTATACACCATAAGGAATGTTTCACAGTTCTTTCCCGTCTGAGGTCTTATCGATTGACAATTCTCAACCGCATTTGATGGCTCCTTCAAGGCTGCTTCTGACTCTGATCCTTGCCATCAGATAGTCTCCTGTGTGCCTCTGTGTGTATGCGTTACAAATTGAGGAAGATGGCAACTTGTCCCACAGATGTTTAACAATTCATGGTGACCAGGAGAGCAGAGTTTCACAGGAAAAGCGATGGCTCCTACAAACTTGTAATTTGCAAACGTGAAACTAAGCCTGGCGTGCATATGGTGTTACGTGATACTCTGTCCTCCATCAGACATTCCGTGTGCTACTTTGTGTTCTGCAAAATCTTCTTCCCTCTGGGAGTATGGACGGATACATTCAACCCATACGCAGTGTGTTGTGGTTAGTTGAAAGCGAACAGCTGCCAGAGGAGGGAACTACATGCCGAAACATTGCAACATGGCATTGACAAGCATGCCAAACCTACATCCACTCGAATCAGTGGGCCTCATTACGAGTAGCACCATGGCTGCCTCCATACCTAGCTCCAAAACCAGGTTCCTTCAATGAACAATAACCGGGTCATTCCAACATTGGAGGACCTGGTAATTCCTCCTTGAAGGAACCATTGCCCATTCCCATTTGAGCCCCCATAGGGCTCAATGAGAATGGGGAGGGAGCTAATAACGGTCACGTAAATAACGTCCCGTTATTAGCTCCCTGTTCCCCTTGTGGGACCCGGAAAGGACGTCTGGTTTTACCAGACGTCTGTTCGGGTCCCACAAAGGGAACCTCGTAATAGGCGCTCTCGTAATGAAGGGTGCCGGTCCCGTACCGGCACCCTTCATTACGGGAGTGCCAGGGTCGTAATGAGGCCCAGTGACGTATGTCATGATAACTATAGGCAACTCTGTGCAGATATTATTTTGATTGAAATATATGAATAATAATATTACATTGTTATACAGTGCTGCATGCCACATTCTATCACTGCTGAAGGCCATCATAATGGATGGTATGAATGCACTGTTTAATGGTACTTTACTGCCAGCCCTCTGAAGTATGGAGGGCTGAGGTAGACCCGCTGAGATTCTAGCCTTTGACTGCTTAATGGAGCAAGTGCTTAACTCATTGAGCTATCATAATAGCAGCATCTGTTCAAAAGCACTAGAAGCTGAAATGAAAAGCCAAGGCATTGGCCAAAAACTTTCACTGGGCCACACTCGCAGAGTGCACTTCCAAAGCCACACCTGTATGATGTTCTCCTTGCCCTATCAACGCACCCTGAAGACGGTTGGGAACCATGCATATAAAACCCATCAGTACCATAATGCGAAGGCGTGAAGCACGGAGTGGTATCTCAACGTTCTTTGAATGTACATGTATGATAATAAAACGGGTATCTTGCAGGTACAGCACACTGGTAAGCGATAAGTGACCGCATTGTGCCATTTGTAGCTTGCCCCCAGGGGATATCTGAAAGCTACGAGGCTGCGCACATTTCCATAGTATTTAAGATGGAGTACTGATGAATTAAGGGTAACAGCAGTTTGTCCTACATCCCTTTTCCAGGGATCTACATTGCATGCAGTCTAGAAGAAACATGTTAGTTTGACACAAACTATTACTATTAGTCATGACAACGGGCATCATACAAACGTACCTTTGCGTCATTAACTCTGTGTGCAGGACTGTGAATAATGGAGAAGTAGGAACACTCTTGAGGGCATTTAAAAGCATTACGGCTTCGAAATAAAGGGTGTGTGTTATAGTTTGCAACTCATGTGCAGGACAGTGGAGGCATGTTCTCTCCTCATTGCCAAGGGATGGCTCCTGCCTACTAGTTGGCGGTAGATGCCCACCCTTAGTTTTATGGAATATTATTTACTTGCTGGTTGCAGGGGCAGGTGGCTACGCCATCATCTTGTCGATGTCGCTGAGCAAGCGTTATAAAGACTGCCTGAGTTGTCATCTGCTCGACTCCCTGGTCATTCCGCCGCATTTGATACGGTTGATCTTGCCGTTCCATGATAAGGGACTACAGACATTACACAGAATCATGGGAGTGATCTTTCCTTAATGAAAGCATCTGGAGAGCACGAATGCACAACTTCAAGTTAGGAATTCCCCGGCATCCAAGATCCCAAAAACCTGTCTCTCCAGCTCTGGTGCTATTTACTGCACGTCTTGTACATGCGTGTGTGAGAACGTCTGGGAGCCCCTCTGCTGAGAGCCAACACGGTCAAATAACCTGTTCTCTGGAAGGGTCCACAACCACGTTTTAGCTCACTAGAAATATCCAGAGGTGGACCCCTTGCTCACTTTGCTTAGGAAGGCACAGCATCACCTCACTGATGAGGCCCGACTAGGCCGAAACACGTGTCTGGGGTTCCAGTTAGTGCACTTGGTGCTCTTGATCAGAGGAGAATTGCCTGGCATTTCGATGCTGGTCTGCCCAGGTGAGTGGGGCCAGACTGAAATGCAGAGAACAGGTTATTTGGCTGTGTTCCTTCTCGGTAGAGGGGCTCCTAGACCCCTTTTTTTTGAATAAGTGAGAAAGTTTCATCTGTCAAGTCGAACGGTGCATTATCATGCAATTATGCAGATAAACCTATATTCTTGCTTTCTTCTGCAGGACAATGCTATTATAAGGTCACGTGTTCATTGTGCCAAAGTATAGCTACAGGGGAACACAGTTTGACAATAATGTTTTTCTGTGAGCCTCAGGTGAACCAGTTGTTAGGCGCCAAATGTAATATGTTTATTGGGGTCAGAGGATATGGCTAGGCGATTGTCACAAATTCATGGCATGAGTTTCATTGTGGCTGTCTTAAGTGATCAGTCCACATATCAGTGGTACCCTTGATCAGCTGTTTGCATTTGAAAGGGATTGGATGATGACAACCGGGGGAAGTTCTTGGCATGCATTAGAGTAATCAGATTGGGCGATACCACAGCATGTAAAAAGGTGATCTTGCAAATCCACTCGACTGTTCTGCACTAATCTGCGTGGGCAATGCCCGGGTAATACTCTGTGCACATCTTGATCAAATTAATATTGTTTGCTTCAGGCTGTCATGGCGTCCTAGCAGCCGTAACACAGATGCAGATGGTTCAGGCTTCCGGCGAATTAGCAACTAAGCAAATTAAATATTGTGCAAGCGCGGCTCTTTTCCTTCTCTGTTTCGAATTGCTGTGGGAAGGCCACGTAAAATGTGCAACCCCAGGCTTTATCCGTAGCGTTTAGAAAGGGATTGCAGGATGCCACTACTGTTCACCAAGTGAGAAGGAAGGGGGCAGTGGTCTTGGCAGGTGGAGCGGACGATAAAACCATGAAGACCGAGCTTGCCGTTGGGTCTGCATAACAAGGGTTATCTCACCAACCTCCAGGAGCTGGGACTGCTATTTGCATTCAAGCCGCCAATCAGGCAGATGCGCTTCTGTCAATGTCAATAATTAGATGCGAACCAATTAGACAGGGAGTCCAAGATGGCTTTCAAAGAGGTGGAACAGACACACCCATCCATGCTGATGGCGGAGGGAGTAAACAATCTGGTTTGGCAATGGCAGAAAGTCCATGAGGTTGCCGAGCGGGTCGGATAGGAATGCACATGCTGTGTGTCCAAAGTGGGGGGAAAAGAGCTACATGCTGCGCTTCCAATGTGTGTTGCCCAGCCACACGTTACAAGGGGGAGTGTCTTGGAATATTAACTGGCTGGCCAAGGGACAATTCTTATGACGTTTACCTTTCTCAGCTTGAAAATTCCACGTTAAACACACTCCCCAGACAGATTCGACCCATGTATTATGACTTTGCTTCAATCTGCTTTAGACGCAACAAAGGTTCCGGAATAAATAGCACTAGGTTCGTTTTTCGAGGTCAGCTCTGGCAGGTTATTGCGTGTTGACAAGGCGGGACGGAAGAGATCAGCAAAGGATGTGTTTTGCGCCACATGCATTTTACTCCCATGCTGTGCTGCCCGCACAGGCTGTCAGTGCAAGTTGGCCTTTTACGGCCTATGAAGCTTTCCAGGGAGAGGGGCCTTCCATATGCGGCAGGCAAGCGTATGCAACCTACGATCCCCACAGGGGCTGCAGCTTAACATGCCATGGGCGTTTCCTATGATCCTGGTGGATTGTACCTTCTAAAACGTGATTCCAAATTTGGAAAGGTCCTGCCCCCTTTTTTAAGTCGCATACTAATATTTCCGCTGCCATGGACACCTTGGGTGACACATTTTTCCTTTTGATCTCCCTTTCATAATTTTTGTTCTTAGACTACTAAGGGCCTGATTCATGGTTTTTTTAGCGTGGTGCAAAGTTGACAGTGCACTGCTGCAAAAAATCACAGAGTGGTGACTCTGACTGGTGCAGAGTAACTTTGCGCTGCAAAAATACACTTTGCACCGGTCTGTGAATCAGGGTGTTTGTTGACAGTGAAAAGTCTAGAATGTCCATGAATCAGGCCCTGAGTGTTTGTCCTCTCTTTTTTTATTTATACTTTTATAATCTACAGTGCGGTTTCTTCGATTTCAGAGAATGTTTTTTAAATCTTCAAAAAGAATGGATGTATTGATTCGTAAAAGTATACTATGGTCGGCCAATCAATATTGATCACCCTAAACCCTTCCTGTTTTAAAAATAGAGAGACCATTTATTTTATAATCAAAATGGCTTATCTTGGCAATGTTTATGGACATCAGACTGCACATTTTCAGTCTTGGGAGTCCATGTGCAAAAGTACACACATACTGGGGTTGCACCACTGTTTACTTCAATCGAAAAATAATGTCTATAAGCTGAAGATCCGCGGGAGGGGGTCCCCCCCACTCATATGTTGTTGCTAGAAAGTGTGCCCTGCTTTCACAAACCACCAAACGTCTGTTTTTGCTGTGGGCGGCTGGCATCATGCAGGTGCCACACACAAGTACTTCTGGGGAGGGTTAGGAAGTGGGCCCAAGGGGTCTATGGTGGGTAGGCATGTGAACACCAGGTGTACATAAAAGAAGCCACATTGAATTAGGGAACGGGGTGGGCACTGGAGTTGGGGGTAGAGCTCTGGGTTTCAGGGGTATTGAGACGAGGAAGCAGGGTGATGGGGCACTGAGTTTGAAGGATACAAAGAGAGGGTTGTCCCATTGCATCAATGGAAGATGCAGTAACAGGACAACAAATCAGTGTAGATAAAAAGATTAGTGAATGCAAAAGAAAAGCCCAGCCCTGCAAAGGTTGTATCCCGGTGATGTGGACTGATCTGGTCACTCTGGCAAAAATGCCAGTAACCATTATGTGGATGGGAGCAAGATGAGACTACATGAATGTTGCTGATACCGTTTAAGAACAGTATGATGTATTTAGTATATATGAGATAAAGTGCCCCCTGCCATACGTTATAAGGAATTTGCAAGTTATTGAGGAGTGTTGTGACCAAATAGAACAAGGATAGGAATGAGGCTAAAGCCGAGTTCCTTTACAAGCTCTTCCAACTCCGAGGTGACTTGCATTATCCTTTTTGCATATAGTAGGGGGTATTTTATTCGTTCGTTATAATACATGGCCACAGAGTGCCATCCATCGCCTTTACTGCCTAGCCTCTTGCTTAATCGAATGTAAGAGCTTCAATTTGCTGCTCCATAGTATCAATGTAGAATGTGTCTGAATTTTAAAAGCTACCAAGCAGCTTCTAATGTATTACACAACATATTTTAAGCCGTTTCATTAAATGCATCAAAAGCATGTTTTCATGTTGTGCTTTAAAATAAGTGAAAACATGCAGATTCTTGATCACATGTATTAAATTCCATCAGTGCTCAAATAAAACTACCAACCATAAACAGCCCGCGCTAGTCAATTTCTGTCTGCAGACCATCATAGAAAACTATTTTACAAGCAAGCAATTTGCTAGTCAGTGCTTTAAATAAGTGCTGCATTGACAGCTGGAGTTCTGCTCTGTGCTGGACCGAGCAGTTGGTATTGTGACTTGGCATTGTGATGTAACAAATGAAGCATAATAACCGATTACAGAGCAGTTGTGATGTCATTTATTTGATTACAGGTCAGCTGTGATGTTGCAACTTGCCTGTAATAAGGACATTATTTCCAGGCTTTTAAATGGATATTGCAGGCTGTCACGTACTATAAGCTAATAATGCATTTGCATTTATCATACCTTGCATCCGCGCAAGCCCTGGCATCAGTACTTGGTATGCCCGGTAATGTGATCTTCCTACCTAATTTTTGATAGGTGGAACGGAGCTTGCGGATGCAAGCGAGGCACGTTTTGTTTTAATCTTTCTGAAGGAGGGCAGGAAAATGAACATTCAAAGTAAAGAAGCCCATCCATGTAGGCAGGATTCCGGGGTATGATTGCACTAAACAAATTACGTTGGAATCAGCAACTGGCGAAGTAATTGGCGTTATTACATCTGATGGAACATTTCTGATGCCATCCATGCTTCGGCGCGATATCATGCTCAGCCATTTAATTTGCTCGGCTCTCATTCAGCTGATTGCTCTTTCCAACTGGAGTTTATCAGGAATACATTACTTGCCTCCATAGACAATGATTATCAGAGTGTTTGTCTTACAGATAGAAAGGGGGGGGAGCGGAGGATAGAGCGCGCGTGCGCGCATGTGGCCGAAGCAGTGGTTGATAATGTGCATGTATTTGGGGGGAGGTTTCGTGATGACACATAACAGTCCTTCTAAATGTAACTACCAGTGATTACTAGAACTGCCCTGAGTGCATGCTTTTCCCCATGCTAATAATGGACATAAATATGTGTCCATGTAATTACACTTGGTATTTGTCCCTTGAGTAGTAATGGTCGTTGCTTGAGATATTTATACACATAACATATCATGAACATAAACAGAACAAATGGGTATGGCTTTGTCATGAGCCGGCAACACAACTCGGCTAAAACTATAGTATGCCTTAGTCCAGCTTCATATATCCTGGTACAGCTCGCATATGCCTACGAAACAGTGTTTCTATGAAAGGTATCATGATATGCCCAGGTACTGCCACCTTATGCTAAATCCAGGCTTGCATGGTTAACTATACGCAGCATATGTGTCCAGCTATATGCCCTTATACATGTGGGTGAACCCTTTGATGCTCAGGTAATGCTCAATTGGCCAAATGTTGTCATTATATGCATAGATACTGGCACATTTTTATGGTACTGCACTACCATCTACACTTTTTCAACTGATTTGTTCTCCACAGAGTCACACAAATTGAGCCCTGAAGAAGCCGGTTCACACTATACTCCACCGCCGAAACGTGATACAACGGGAATTACATATTCAGGAACCAATAGCACTTGCACCTATTATTGGATGTGTTCCAGTATCCACGTCGGCAGACCCTCCCTGCTCACCCCTACATACAGATGTTTACTGTGATAGGGGCATAGCATGTAGATATAACACACTACCGCTGATCCTTCACCAATCACTTGTGGAGTTCCTCAAGGATCATGCATGTCCCTGTCACTATACAATGGGTTTACAAAACCCCTTTCCAACATTTAGGATTATCTGGGTGTCACTTATACTAACTACGCCGATGACACCCAGATACTCATATTACAGGTGACCACAAAGCCGACTCGTTAGCCATCAATGCCATTAACCAAGTCATCCAGGCCTGGATGGCCCAGCACGACCTGTGCTTGAATGATGAAGACTGAGCTTCTCATCCTCGGCTCCCCCCAAAGACTCAGTAAACTTGGCACTTCGTTTAAATCTTTCACCATTGATGGCAACACCATTAAAGTGGCTAAAGATACTAAAATGCTTGGAATCTACATTTACTCCTCTCTTTCCCTAGCTAGGCAAACTAATGCAGTATCATCGGCTGCCTCTTACACATGCAAGATCATCACAGCTTGCTGCCCCTTCCTATCTCCAGCCAACTGCACCACATTAGCCAGGACCCTGGTCCTATCCAAAATGGATTATTGTAATGCCCTTTATCTGGGCGCCAACCAATGCAATATAAAAAAACTACAAATAATCCAAAACAACGCCATCAGAGCGGCTCTTAACCTACCCAGGAACATCCACATCTCTGACTCCAGATGGGGTCTTCGCTGGCTCTCTGTCTCCCAAAGAATCTCTCTCAAAGCACTTGCGCTCACACACAAAAGTCTCGCCAACCAAGCCCCTAGCTACCTAGCCTGCAGATTGACACCACACACCTCTGCGAGACCACTCAGAAGTGCCCAAACGAACTGCCTTGCCATCCTGCGCTTCAACCTCCAGAGATCTGGTGGTCGTAGCTTCCCTGTTCTAGCTTCGAAACTATGGAACTCACTACCCAACCCTCTCAGTGCTGAATCTACCTTCCCGGCCTTCAAGTGTAGTGTGGTTGTCTGCCAAAGACCTGCCTTAACCGTGCTCCTGGTCTCTGAGTCAATACCATAGTGCAAACAGCCTCCTTGTATATTACCTATACTGTAAATCTGTACATATATTGTATCTCCTGTATAATTTGTATATACGATCCTAATATTCTGTCTGTACTCACTTCACTGTCCTGATTTCTATGCTTGTAACCAAGTGACGCGCCCGTATGCCATGGGGCCTGGTGCGCTGTATAAATAAATAAAAACAAATACAAACACAACCCAGGAAACTATTTCGTTCATGAAACTATGTGGAACTCTTTTTAAGACACCATCAGGATAATAGAAGAAACAATTTTCATTCACGCCATACAGCCCTCCATAGGCTACATGATGTCATGTATAATTTGATCCAATCTCACCTTTACTCTTCGTCCCCCTTTTATTCTTCAACTTTTTTCTCTATATTCCTATTCACGGCACTTAAGTATTAATGTCAGGAATCGAGGTAGCCAACTTTGTTTGTTTCCTCTTCAGACAGACATTATCAATTGTATTTGAACTTTATTCAGAGTCTAAACTCACTAATTCAAATGTGTGTACTTGCTTGCACTGTTTAATTTCATGTTTGTCAGTCTTTTATGTTTAAAATTGATTTACATAATCTCAAACCTTCGTGTTCAATATATAAGCCACATCTTATAACACCAGTAAAAATCATACGTTGTCAACGACCATCAGTAGAACCCATCTATTCATTATCATTCATTTTCATTCATTAATGTCTCTTACATGTATATGGAAATCTGAACACATTAAATATATGTGTGCCAAAAGTGCAGGTGAGTGGATCATACATGATGGTATCACAAAATTAGTAACCAGCCCTCATCTACTACAAATCATACTCAGAATCTGTTTCTACCCTATACATCCCAGTGGTACATCTGTTTTTTGATGTTTACATTTACACATAAGGCATGGCAGAGTACTGACATGATATGCCAGGTGCCTCACACGTCAAGCTCAGCCGCCCTACACCTCAGCACACTTATCAGAAGCATATGCATTGAACCATTCATGGTAGAGTACACTAGTCTTAAATCACTTGCATGATTGTTGTAGCGTACCATCTATAACTGCATTTAAGAATATTTGACTGACAGGAATTCAATGCTTTCCTATGGAAAATAGGACACATCTATACAATCTACACGGTGTCAAAGAGCTAGAGTACACCACACTTGGTCTGGCTGGCAGTGGAGAAGGATACTCCGTGCCTTGATGAACATCACCAGAAGATGTGTTCATGTTTTTGTCCTACAAAAGGGTAGTAAATTGCACTGTTGACCTTAAATATTGCTCAAACAGACGGAACTGCTCCGGTAATAATGCCCAAGCCAAAACGAGCCACAAGAGGCACTGAATTATCATCAAATATACAACCATGTGCATGTATAGCGTGTGAGACCTTTGCAGGCAAACAGCTGCTCACCATGTCCATAGCGCTACTTTCTTGTGATTATCAGAAAATACATTACCCAGCAGCGTTTGGAACTGATCCCATGGCCTTGCCACGCACAGGAAAATGGAATATCATGAAACAAATATTTATGCAGAAGATGAGCTGAGGACTCAAAAGACAAGAGTGCCCTCATACTTAACCTTAAGGATGCAACAACTCTACCCCTACTACATAGACCTCCGAATATACATGGGACAGAGTGACCTGTACGTGGTTATATCGAATTGGACCATGTTCAAATCTCTACCATGACCTCTTCGATTTCAATGAAAAATGTTAGGACTTTATGAAAAGGCATCAGAGTTCTCCCACTGTTAGACAGTCAATTTGAGTGCGAGTATCATGGAGTAGAGTTACATGTGTCAGCTTTGCATTAGAATTTTCAGATTTCAATTTTATGAGTACACACCTTAAAAGTCAAATGCACAGCACATAAAGCAAATGATTTCTCTTCCTGATAAACAAGCAATATGGGAAGTGCATCTCGGCTCATTTAAATGATCCCTCAGTAGACAGAGCTGCAGTGAAGGTTCTTAGGCTACACAGAGTGCCCCACATTTCCCTCGACATGTCCATGGGTTTCTAAGGAGGAAGGCAATCATCCTCTTCCATCAGCAATTGGAAAGGCTGAATGGGACGCCACAGATGAAGGCTATGCTGAAGGCATGATGTGAAACGATGGCTTCGTAGACTGGTGCCATGTTTTGAGCATTCCCTTCAGCTTTCTCAAGGCCATATACTAATCGCCTCTGTTTCATTTAGAGCATTATATGGTGTGTATCCCAGCTTGAAAAACAGTGGGGCAGCACACTCTAAATATGCTGCTTCTTACAACGGATGTAAGCCAACCGCACACCAGAGAAACCAGGAGGTAAACATAGCATAAAATGCACTAAATGAAATCAAGACAAATAGCCTTCTCTTCATAGCATAACTTGCGGGAATAAAGAAACGTGTACATGTCCTGACTCACATGGTCAGATTCATTTCGGTACACCAACAGAGAAACACAGTTGACGTTCTGGATCCAAACACCTCAAACAACAAGTGTGTGCTGCTGCTTTGCTCTAAGTGCACAAAGAGCACACTCAAACAGTAGGCTAAGCCAGGGAACATTCTCCTGAATTCTGAGTGGCACTGACCAACAATGTAGTAGTATTTAATCTGTTATAACTTCAACCCCTACATGGGAGGCCCCATTATGTCTACAAGTGCAAATATTGCAGAGAAAGCTGGCATGCAATGCTAGAACTGAAGGGTGAGGGTCATTTTATCACAGGCATGGCCAACATCAAAGATGGTTCAATGGTTATGTTCTTGGGTTTTATAGTTCTCTTTGGTGCCTTTTCCATGGTTGTGTGCCACTGTTAAGGATCTTAATAGGACAGGGGATGGGTTTGGTAAATAGGGAAACAGATCAAATGCTAAATAGCTTTGCTGTTCTTTTGTTGCATGCAGTTCAGCATTACTGCTTGTAGGTGGTCGTCCAGGCCAAGTGCCCAGAGTTGATCCTTTTGTTCCTCTAAAATGAGGATCCACTGCTCAGGACCGTGATGCTTAGACTGATAGGATGGGGTTAGCATTCTGTTGTTTGATAGCTCTTGAGACAGATATTCAATTGCAAGTTGTGGATATGTTTTGTGCGTGAGCTGAAACGGCAAAGCTTTTCTAAAATGCTGGGAAGAACCCTTAGAGCTCACATGCAGCCCGAATCACAGCGTGGATAATGACTCCAATCACCAACGCTCTTAATCCAGAATCTTTCCCAAGCTGTCGACTGAGCCCCTGAACCAAAGATGCATACATGGAAGTCATCATGGGTGCAATTATAGCACATCAAGGCTCACCGCATAACTCATGCTCATCTAATTGAAGGAGTGAGCCACCTAACCTTAACCTCCAAAACGACATTTTGGGACATGGCATTATTATTTTGACTTTTGTTTACATTTTATTGGTGATTTGTAAATGCACACCATTGCAAAAGAGGATCTCTGGTGTAAACAGAGGAAAAGGGGTAGGAGGTGAAGAGAAATTGATGAGGTGAGAGATAGGTTTAAATGGCATTATAGGTTTAAAGGGCATTAGAAATCTGTTCACAGTAGCGTTGAGTAAAAACATTCCTGGACTTCCAAATGGAAGTGTAAATGAATGCAATTTCAACATTAACTTCAAACACATGTGATGATAAATAGCAAACAGGATCCAAAGGCATTCCCATTTTGTTTATTTCTACTTCAAGTCACAGTAATAGGGAGCATTGATTTTGTTATGACGTGCTTGGCTCTATGCAGCAGTGGGTCAAAGTGACATGCTGTACATGGAAGTGTGTGGATGCTGGTTGGGGCTGGATTACCGAAACCAGGATGTGGAGGGCAGGGTGGTGCCAAAATGTAATTGGGACTATGCTAGACAGCAATATGAATAGTTTGTTTTTCAGTTGAACATGTTTTCAATTTGGGACAGAGCGTGATAAGGTAATGTTCCCACACTCACACATTCTTTGGTCTCAGCCAGGTTTAGACCCCTGGCCTATCACTTAACCACCGGAGTACATCTCCTGGCAAGTGAAAGGCTGCGACAAGAAAGGCAAGACTAAGTGTCGAATTACATATTTTATACTGAAGTCATCCTGCCCATGCTGGCCAAAAGCAAGCAACAGCACCAACACTGTATCTATGCAGAGAGCTCAACCATGTCCGGCTGCAGGTATTTCCAGCTCCACATATTTTACTCCCAGTTCTTTTTTGACGATGGGAGTAAAACTGTTTTTTTAGATCTTAAAAAATAACCCTATTCCAAAAGCGGCTATTTTGGGGGAAGAGTAAAAGATGTTTACTTTATTTTTTATTTAGTTGCGTTGAAATTGAATCAACAATTATTTAGCAAAACAACTTATCGATTAACAAATCTAGAACAAGGAGAGATAAATAGTGAAGAGAACAAGACAAGAAACAAGAAAAAGAAGGATCCAAAATAAAAGAATCAGTCAGGGAAATGTTACACTTCCAATCTCTGGAAAAACTTCTGGAAACATGACTACTGCAATGTCGTGCTTAGTTCTGTGGCCTGACATTAGGACTTCCACCAACCGTCGGGGTCAGCCATTTCAAAATCCGAGAAATGCCGCCTTAAGTGCTTAGAGCGTGATACTCTCAGGACCGGGCACATGTTTACTTTAGAGATAGGTTTACTTTAAAACAGACATATGATTTAACCAACTCTACTTTGCACCCAGTCAAACATGAAAATAAAAATATGCAATTTCCATTAAAAGTTCCTCTTCACACCCGGACGTAATAACATAAAGCTGAATAAACAGGTGCGAGGAAGCAGAGAACTGCCATCTATCTTTGTGGTCTCCTAATTTTTGTTGAGATAAATTTTACTCTAGTTTTTGTTGGGAGTTAAAGTGTCTATTTCTCTGTAAGACTGTCTATTTTGTCTATGCAACGCATTTTTCTTCTCACACTAACTGCCCCTGATACCTGCCTTTATGGGGTGTGTGTCATGATGTACCTACCCTCCCTCCCCGGCGTTATTCAGGTTTAACACACCCCTCATCCACACCTAACATACAATTCTCCCTTTTTAACAAAAAAATGCAATCATCGAATTTAAAGGCATTTTATTTATTTTTGCACTTTCTCCGTGAAATAGAGGGCCCCTGCCACTCACCACCACCAAATAGCATTTAGATTGACATAAAGACTGTAAAAGTATATTTGTACCGCGCACTATCACCACTGGAGTGGTCCCCTGGCGCAAAGAACATCCATAACATGTCGCCCTTTCCTCTCTGCTGAACCAAATGCACGCTGCTCAGTTCAAAGAGTTAAAACAATTACAAAATTGGTTCAGCGGAATAGCCAGCAAACATGTGTAGACAATATAATTACAAAACGGTACCTAGTGCATTCTTGAGGAAACGAAATCCTGTTATCAGACACAAGTAAGAGAACTGTGGGCGAGGTTGCATGCCGGGTTAAAATTCATCACATCCTTAAGTACCAGCCAGCAGATGGCTGCGAAGAAAATGATCTGAAACTCCAAGCGGCTTTGATTTGACGGATCACTTTGTTGTGCTGACCTTTTGGCATGTAATGTTATTTTGAGAGGAGTGTGGGCTGGAACAAGTGAAGCAAAAAAAGGACTCCTGCAACTGGAACAAATTACAGCTAAGAAGAATAGCTCGATCTATGAAGAGCTGTCTAGAGTGTTTAAAGGTTGAAACCAACTAATACTTTTATGTTCTCATGTAAAAAGCTAGCAAGGAAACGATATTTTCTGTATAGTCACTGCACCCTTTACAGCGCCCTATCCCTTTTCCTAACTGCCTCTCTGCACGCACGGTTACATGTTGCCCACTAACTCAAATGTTAGATATCTCCTGCTGCCCTAAACAGTGTGCCAGCAGTAAATGCTGTAACCAGCCCGACAGATAAGGGGTGCATCGGCCACTTTTACTCACTAAAAATAGGGAATAAAAATGCTCCCAACAAAAAAAATGAAGACAGCCACATAGAACCTTGTGCCCCTGCTTTCACCCACACAGCTCCATGGATATGTTTAGGCCGGTAGTGCACGCAGTACCACAGGAAGAAATGATTATTACTGCCTGATCGGAAGAAGTAAACCTGTATCTTTTAATATGTATGAATAACCAGGTGCAAACGAATAATGAACCACATGTCTCTGGTGGATTCCACCTGTCCTAAGAAAAAATGGGAAAACCCTGCTTTCTCTTGCCCAGACCTATGGAACTCCATGCTTACTGCCACTGTATCCATTACTTCCTTGCTAATGTTCAAAAATGCCATTAATACACAGTTTATCCCACGCTCATCAGGGCAAATGCAAAATTAAACATCTGAAGCAGTCGGCAAATAACCACTGGCTTTAACTTCACTAAAAGATGATGGTCACATTTTCCCTCTTTAATTCCCTAAACCTGTACCTATTTTATATTACAATTGAACCAGACTATGCTTATATTTCACTTGCTGCTAGCTATATTATATAGTATAAATATATACATACATATAAATATTCAGTTTGCACCCGTCTGCTGTTTCCCATGAGTATATCACACTGCTTGCTAATGTGTACTCTAATTTTCTTCTCTTGACATACGTGTTTCAAGACTCATATGCCATTAAATAACCAACTATTTAAACAGTTTCCCAACTCAGCACACCTATTATCATGAATTTATTTAGAAAATGTTCAGACCCTTGCTCACATTATCTGGACTTCAACCAATTTGGACAGATTACGAAATCCACTACGGAACCCGGCCATGTGATATATTGAAAATATCACATCTACTCACTTCTGCCCACATCATCAATCTTTCCCTCAACAAGAGACCATCGTTGGAAAGTCCTGGAGGATGGTTTCCCTTCTTCTCTCAGCTTCTCTTCTATGTATCTACATCCAACTCTTGGCTTGATCACCCCTAATAGTTTTGCCCGGTACATGCTAATAGAGAAAGCCCGAGCACATCTTGGGTCCATATCATATACATTCACAACTATTCAAAATCCACCTCCCTCCTCCTTTCATCAGGAGCATTTCCTGATCATATAAGACACAAAGCTAAACACGTATATCTACACTTTTTCATACAACCACATCCCCGCTCTCCCACTTGTCAAATTCACTTTATGCCTCTCTGTCGTCTCGCTACCCCCCAGTCCTGTCTTGTCAGCTGCCTTCTTGTTTACTCCATTTACACTAGACTTCGTTCAGGATGTTGTACCACCAATAGGCAACCATTTTGGAGAAGGCTTTATCACTGTAATACCACTGTGGTGCTAATTGGTGCAAGATGAAAGCTGGATAACGTAACATAACATGGATTGAATACCAGTTGTGGTGTTTGAGGCCTGAAATTATGAGAAGTTTTCACTTGGGGCTATCAGCTACTGAATATGATATGATATGATATGATAGGTTATTTATAACGCGCTTAATACCCAGAGGTTTCTAAGCGCGGACCCAGGGATCGAACCTGTGTTGCTCCGTGTTTTCTTGTTTCCAAGTCGAGCACGCTGCCGCTGAGCTATCCTCCCAGTACAATAGGGAATAGGCAACAACACATGCTCTGGGGGCACCCTAATGACTGCAATGGCCAGACAGGATGCATACTCAGCCTTACGTTGTGTAACCTCCAGCTCACAATTGCCCAATCAGCAAGTTGCCTTTAAAATACCTGCTGTAGAACAAATAGCAGGTTCATCATGAAACCTGGTGCTGAGTAGTGGCCATTGGTTTTGGTAAATATTTGTATTCGTCTATGTGAAATGGGATTTTTTGTCACTGTATCATAGTGAATGCTACGGTGACAAGGCTACTGTCCGCTATGTTGGTGTTACTGACTGCAATTTATGAATTATGCCCACAGTGCCTGTTTTGTAAGCATATACCATGTGGAAGCCAATTGGATTCCACCAGAGTGCATTGTTGATTGTGCAGTAAGTATAGAAGTGGGTCATAGACTATATTGTAAAGCCACAAAGAGAATGAAAGGGGGAAAATGACTACAAAGAAATCGAATATATTCCTGTATACAGCACGCAATATTTATTTTATGGCCTCTGCTGTTACAAGTGCTATAATGGCCAGGAAGAAGCCATAGGACTGGCAGCATCAACAATATACCTAACTCCCAAGAATGGCCATCAACATTATGCATACAAGAAAATAAATGTCTTATCTATTGGATTCAGAAGCAATATCTTTTATTTTATTTTTTATTGTGTATATAGTTCATATACATTTTTAGACAAAATTATCAAACAAATATATACTATCACAAAAATCACCAATACAATATTATCAATCCTTATTACACAATTAAGAGCCATTGGGACTCATAACTGTGCTGATCCGGTAACAACATGCCGGTAAGCCTGCCGGCAACGTTGTTATTGGACCGGCACAGTATGACACTGCGGGCGGGTGCCGTCCCGCCTGCCAGGTGGGATGGCACCCGCTCACAGAGTTCTGTCGGGAGCACCAGCACCGTTGTTAACGGTGCTGGTGCTCCCATGTCCCCATTCCCATGGAGTCCTATGGGACTCCATGGGAATGTGGACTAACAAAATTATGGACTTGGAATTGTCAGGCCCCGGTAATTCATTACGGGTCTGGCGGCTACCTGCCAGTGATACCAGTTCGGCTACCGCCGGTCCCGTAATGAGGCCCATTCACTCATTAAAATCGTCCAACTTCTTCAATGTACACAATTGTCTTGCTACAACTTTCGAAACCTGACCTACTACTATCAACCAGCGCCTGCTGTAGCCCGAAAACACATCTCAGTCAAAATAAGTCACTTGTGATGTCCTCTAGTTGTTCCACATGTTGGCTCAAATATTGCACATATAAATAATTCATTGCAGCACAGGATAGTATAACATGTCGAATAGATTCTATTTGCTGGTCACCTTTGCAAAGTCTACACAGACGTTTTTCTCTTAGAAGACCTGACCATGCACCGTTGACATCAAGAACCTGCAGCAGCAATATTATCAAACAATACACGCATTCTGGGAAGCTATGCTATTAATGGGCCCGGGTGACAAGGGTATAACTCACACCCTAATCCAAAACTTGCAGCCAGTCCAACGCTGGGAGACCGCTCGAATATCAGGGGATTACAGGAAAGGAAACACACAGCAGGTGGTTTTACTTCCTCGCCAATAAGGGGAGTGATTGCTCAATGACTTGCTCCTGGTAGGCCTCTAACCCCTGCTAGACTGTGTCAATAAACCAGCATTAAGACGTTAAGGTTTTCTGTGTCCCAAGGGCTGATAATCCTCTGCCATGTGTGGCAAGAACTCCATACTATTTGCTAAGGCTTATCACTTCCAGCTCAAGGTGAATGCTGCTCTATGCCAGTAGATGCACAGATAATGGCACTGAAGCGCAGGCAGGTCAACGTGCTCTCAGGAAACGGGTGCAATCAATTAGTTAGTCCTACACCAATCGGAAGAACGCCTTGTAAAGGACCGTCTGTTCCACCATTCCATTCTCTTCCACTCCGCCACCTGTTTTATGTATCAAATACTGTGAGGTATTGTAAAGTATCCAGCAGTCAGATGCTCCTGCCACTAAAGTCACCTTATGTACTGTGATTCTTGTCGTAGCGCTACATACTCTTTCTTTTTAATGAACACAAATAAATAATCTTTAAAACCAAATTACTGAAAAGAAAAATGAATTTCAGAAACTCACTTGGCAGGTCTGTGGTCTGGCACCAAGAAACGGCTTTGCGAAGCGCAAGCATCTTGACCTTCTCTCTCTGCCTACCCCGTTTGTTGCACACCCACCTCTGCATGTTTCAAAGGGTAATGAACTCAGCCTGCAGAGCTATATCAAGCTATAATCTCTCACTATAGACTAGGAACCTGTAATAATAGATTGTGGTAGCCCAGCCTACTCCCAAGCCAGGTGCCACCCTGTCTCAGTGTCAACTCTTTTAAAGGGTAGCATGACATGACCACAAAACAAACATCTGACATCAAGATGCCAGGCTTTTTCCATTTTACTGTACTAGTTTGACCACTCAGTTCCCTTTTTTGTTACCAACAACATTTAACTTTATCCACTGTACATTCTTGACTATGCCACTCTTGGCTCACGCTTGGCAGTCACAAAATTAATATTCCGGAGTATGACCTGGGGTACAATGTAAAGAGAGGCCCAGGCAAATAAGCCACCAAACTTTCTGGAATTCATGAGCACACTCCCGAGCCCCTTGTACATCCAACATTACATTATGTACTACCTTCCATTTCCCTAATCTGCCTTGGAAACATAACCTTGTTACCACAACACTTTCCCGCATATCCGCCTCCTCCATTTTTCAGAACTCTGGTCCACCTACCAGGACTGATCTGCACCCAACCTTTCACAAAACATTCTTCCCCAGCTGCATCCATAGCACCACTTTTCATATCTGCTTATCTTCCCATCGTTTTTTCCTCAAGGTCTGGCTACTCCAGGTGGGGTCACAGAACACAACTCCATGGACAAAGTCTACTCAATTTCCCATTTAATGCAAGGCTCGAATGTCTGAGGCACTTACCTCCTGAAATAACGGCAGGAACCAAGACATTGTAACTACGCTTAGGGGTGGGTCAGAGCAAAAATAAGAAATGCAGTCATGTTAAGCTTTGCCGCCATTCATAGAAACTGATTTGAAATGTTACCACATCCCTTTCTAATTAAACTGGATCCCTAAGTCTAACTAGAAACTAGTTCAAAGAAGCAAGCTTCACCTACAATGCAAATAGTACCCGTGGATCTGCCTAACTGACGGCCAAAGTAGAAATATCGGGTAGCAAATGGTCATATTGCAGTGAGACCATCGTGAGACTGAAAACTTGAGTGGCTCTCAGGGAGAAAACTAAGAAAATGTTATTCTCATGCTACACTCCATTCCTCTGGAAATCAATCCCAGAATTTAGGAAATAACGGCTCTTCCAACAACAACATGGTGTAGTCTAGATTCTGGCTATCTTGCTCGTGCCCCATCTGTTTATTGTATGGAGAGAATTGTTGATGAGTTTATGTTAAATTCCCACAAACAATGTTTTGCTATGACCTGTAGAGCGCTCCATTGCTTCTAAGTGAGGTTTACACTATAAAATATGCACATGGCTGAACACCTCCAGAACCCAAACTCATCCAGACTGCAATCTTTGTAAAACCTTACACATGGTTTGAAATTGCTTGGAGCTATGTAGCTTTTCGGTCCCGGGTAGCCTGGAATCAACAACTCAAGGAGCTACTTTTGGCTTCCCAAGCTAGCCGGGACCATGAAAATATACCTATCTGGCATTCACTATGGACATTGCATAAAAGATGCATGTAGAATCCTTTAGAAGGCGTGGAAAGCATTATAGCTCATTTGGAGAATAAGGTATAGTTAGCGTCTCATGTGGAAGTTAGGTTTGTGGAATTGTAATGAATTAGCTGTTCATTCTTCAGCTGAGTGAGAGAAATCAAGAGCAAGTTGCAATCGCAGAGAAAGAGGTGGCAGAATAGGTAAGAATGCTGTGGCAGCAAAGCAACAGCAACAGAGACTCCTGCAGTAACAGTAACAGATGATGTACCAGAGTTATAGATGTAGCGGCAAAGATAGGCAATGACTAAATGAAAGGGAGCAGCAAGAAAGAACAACTGATGGGAAATAAGCATAAAAAAGAAGGCAATATACAGGGGAAATAAATGCAAAGGAACCGTAAAGCAACATGGCAAGAAACAGGAACCAGCAAAAGCAGTCAGCAATAGAGCAAAAGACAAAGCAACATTGCTGGATTTAAAAAAAGCAAGTTTCACCAACATTTGGGGACGCCAGAATGGCTCCCCCGACATGCGTGGACTCTCATGCTACAGCTCTATACAACAGTAGCATTCTATGTAATCCTTGCATAGCGCCTGGGTCACAATGAATAGCTCCTGGTCAGAGGACCATCTTAATAGCCAGGAACTGCTTCCAGCTTCCGCGCCACGAATCCAATTTCGACCTCTGCCTTACACCTATTGCCCCACAGGTTTGACTGCCTGCAGGCTCCGGTGATATCATGTAATATGTATTGTAGATATAAAGTAGACATATGTTTATTATTTTTCGTAAGTATGGAACACACCATGCTGATTTATGTGCGGTTTTCCTCGCCGAAATCCATAGAATGTCTTCCCTATAGCCCCATGTTATCGCTTCCCCACCTCCCTGCTCAACCCTACTTATTTCCTCATGATTGCAATTTTCATTGAGGCCAAACCCTCACAGAGCACGCAAAAACCTCTCCAGGCATGCCATCATCCCACAGATTTCAGGCAAAAATGTGGTAGTAAGGTTGAGTGATTGTTGGATGTGACCACAGCCAAATTACAGCAGAACCTCAAAATGGTGCAGCGGATCTCAGGCCTACAGCCACGCAAATCTGAATCCTAATTTTCACTGGTAAAGTTGGTTTAATGTCCACTTAGCATATCCACAACCCCTTAATTTGCTCTCACTTGTGTCTTTTGCCAGATGTGCCCTATGTATTTAGCAACGATAAAGCTGCCACTCCCCACAACGGGTCTCAAAATCTGCACTTGCCACTCGCCATTGGCTAGAGATTGTTCTCTCTTGGCAAGGAAACACTGAGATGTTTGCAGAGACTAATGCCACAGGCGGAGCGACGTAGGCCCGCCTAGGATTGGCAAGGAAACACTGAGATGTTTGCAGAGACTGGAATCAATGCCACGGGAGGAGCGACTTAGGCCCGGCTAGGAATGTGCAACTTGACATCTTTACCCATAGTGTAAAATTATTGCATCTAAAATGATTGTGACGCAAATCTGAATCCTGAAGGGAATCACAAGAATCAAAAGGTTTACCAGTTCAGATTCCTAAAGGTACGTTTTTTTGTTTCGAGCTGACCTTAGCGTCAGTTAGTCTTCACCAGGGATTCTTGCTTGACTTCCAATCAAAGCCCTCGGTGCCAGCTATGAGCGTCACCAGACACGGCTATAATGAAATATCCATTCGGACCTGATTCAACTCATGAGAAAATGACACAAATACTGGACAGCCAGTCCTAATGTACTTTATCCATTTCATTTCACAAACTGCTTCACAAGCAAAATGTGCGTTCTCAGGCATGGCCCCCGATGCTTGATGGCCATGCTACAGCAGGTTAAAATCAATATTAAACCTGCCAGGACATTTCTTCGCTAGAAGAAGTATCGACGTTTCTCTTGCAGCAGTCGATTAGCAAAGTGCTTGAGAGCGGAATAAAGAAACGTGAAAATAGGTGATCCTCATGCAATAAATAGAATTTGGTTTATGTTGAAATTACCAAAATCTCTTTATTATTTTTAACCATTTTATTGTATTTGAATTTCTGTTCTGCGCTGGACCTTGGATTGAAGAGTAAGATATTTTTTGACAGATGATGAATGTGCATAGCATCATGGCAAACCAGGTGTGCATGTAAAACAATTAGTCCGTGCTTTAACCAAGCATTAATGTATATTTGTAGAGCACGGGGTGGAGCGTTGTCTCTTGCCCAATAGCTTTGTAACAGAGATATGTCTTCCCACTATTAAATCCACCCCGTCTTCCGGTAGCAGGGCGAATCCCCCCAAAGTGGGATACTTGCTGTAGAGTAGTTCCTAAGGACAGTTAGCGATTCATTGACACAACTTGAAATGGGTGGATCTTTTTACTTGGACTGAAAAATAAGCATTGACTTAAAAGTTTAACCCAAGCATAGTAGCTTGACTATGTACTGATGATTGATTGATATTTCTATCGCGCTCGTACACAAGTGTTTCAGAGCACGACAAGGCAAGGGAGGGGAACAGGGGAGAACAAAACAGCGATCTTACTAGGCCCAGTGACATTGAGAATGCGCAAGTGCAGGGGCGAGGGGGAGGGGAAAAGTGCGAAGCAGAGGAGAAACAGATAAATAACAATAAATAAATAATAAAGGCAACAAACAGTGGTAATGCAGCCAGCAATTTGCAAGTGCCAGGTTTAAGGCAGCAGACAGGGTAGGTCTGATAAGTGCAGGAAGGACACTATGAAATGTCTGAGAAACTATATATTTTACAACAACTCAGATGCCTATGGGTTGAAAAATGAAGTTACTGCACATCCCTCCATCAAGATACAAAAGATGTGGTTCTAAAGGTTTTCACACTCAGGGCTCCGCACTCCGCAACACCTTTATGGAATGTCAGGCAGGTTCATTGCTCTGAGGCTTAAAGGCTCACCTCTCCCTCTCGGCCTTCACAATTGATCTGTTTTTTACCACAGCCCATTCTGAATCACCAAGACTTGTGCTTCCTTTGTCACCAGACGTCACTGCTGCTAACTGCAAGTCAGACACATAAGACCGACGACGTCGCACCTCTGCCGGCCAGCACCAGGTAAGGGCCTCTAAGGATATTTCCCACCCAAGGTATCTTCACCAACTGGCACTCGTAGAAGGATATCTCTTAGATGAAGATGGCAACAATGTAGCCTGTTCTGCTAATTGGTCTCTGTAGTATGGTGCTTGCACCAGCTACCTAGGTTAGAATGTGGAATGCCAAGGATCCTGGAGCGCCCTTAGGCTCCATGAGGAACCGTTGGTCATCCAATCCAGGTTATGGGAGCCAAGGAAGGATGGTTACTGCCTGTACTGTCCATTACCTAATAGCCTGATACATGAAACACACTAAAGTACATCTTCCTTGTGTGCCCGCGTGTCCTGGTGTTCCTCAAGTCCTTCCTGCCTCCATCACATGAACAAAGACCCTGCACTCTCTTGTAATCTCTGCTTTCCTTTGCAACCTTCTTTTCTGTACTCCACATTCACCCCTCTTGCCCCAAAGACCCAGAGGCTGCTGAAAGCAGAATATATATTTGCACAAATCCAAAATAAACTGTTGACATTGTCAGAAGATGTCAGACTCACCCCTGTAGTCCCACATTCTCTGAATTCACAATAGCTGAACAATCTTAACAAAGATCCATTGCAACCGTATTCCAATTACCACCAATATTATGGAAGACAATCCTTCAGCCATTTAATATGAAGAAGAAAAGCCTATTTCAGTTATCAAGTTGCACATGTGACAAAGCCAGCTAGTAGCCATTCCTCTAATACACCATAATATTGATGGTTTGGTAAACATGCTCTAATTGCAAGGCTGTAAACTAAACTTCGCTGATGATCCCAAGTGGGTTTGAAATGCGCATGTGGTTATTTCGTACATGGGAACTATAAGTCTTGGAAAGATAAAGCAATGGGAGCTGTCAATTCTGCTCAGATGAATCGATGTACAATATAGCACGGCCCTATGTTATGTTGTGAAGATTTGAACCACGCACCACTACTATTCGCATGGTCTCCAAGCGATCTGGGGAATCTGGTAGAGTGTGCGCTTACGTTGGAAGAACATGTAAAGAATGGCACCAGTGCATGCAGTAACTTGCTAACACCTGATGTGGCTCATTGATTGCAGTCACAGTCTTCCTGTCATTTCTCCAAAGGAAAGTAGCATGGCCATGCAAGTCCTCTCATAGGAAACCTCAAATGTGTGTTTTTCTGTTGCCTTTTTATGTGAACCAGGCTTTTAACTCGTTTCTATTCAATTACCACGGTCCCCCTTTTATAAAACATGCCTTGACCAATTATAAGATCTGTTTGCGTTCTCTGACATGGGCCTAAAGTACCACTGACATGGAAAAGGAAAGAAAGGGGGGGTGTTCTCAACCACTGAGTGCTTTTCCCTCCGCCCTTGCGATGCTTAGTCGCACCGGCCTCCAGGAGCAGGGGTGCCCGTATTGATAATGAGAACGTGGGCTGACCATATGCAGTAAGTACTCGGGCAGCCCCCAGACGGCGCCCCTGTGGAACAGGAAGCATGCTGTCAAGAGCGTGACTGCGGGTCATTAGGCTGTCAGGAGTCGTCAGGGTAAGACAGATGCTGGATCCTTGTAAATGACAGAACATGTGAGCAGGCAGATGTGTTCTTCTAAAGAGACTGGGACATTGGAGTTCAGATTCAACATCAAGGATTTCCGTGGCGTGTGATGTAGCGGCAACATATGTGAAGCCAGGCTCAGGGGCCGCACCCAGGATTAGCACGCTCGTCACACACAAGCACACACATACCAAGTTGAAAAGACTGGCCATCATCAAAAACATTCGTACATTTAATAGTTCATCTCATAATTGCTTCATAGTCCGGAGATATTTTTCCTCGTCCTACGGTGCCCCTCAATTATTCTATTTGCCTGTCAAGTGTTAGTGTCAATATTTTTAAAAAGGGTTTATAAACTGCTTCTTTTGACAATGGGGGTCATTCCGAGTTGGGCGGTAGCTATTAGCACCATGGCTGCCTCCCATACTGGGTCCGGTGTGGCTGAATGGGGATTTACCGGGTCATTCTGACCCTGGAGGACCCGGTAGGTCCCCATTCAACCAACCATTCCCCATTCCCATTGAGCCCCCATAGGGCTCAATGGGAATGGGGAAGGCGCTCATAACGGGCCTGTGAATAGCAGGCCCGTTATTAGCGCCCTGGTCCCTTAGCAGGGCCCGTGGTTCCCGCTAAGGGACCTCGGAATTGGGCGCTAAGGGATTACCGGCACCGGTCTCGTTACCGGTGCCCGGTATCCCTTACCTCCCACCTCAGAATGACCCACAATAACCTTAAAGAATAATACATATTTAAGTTGATGCATTTGCTGATTCCATTGATGCCGAGGGTATATTTAAGCAAGTGGTGGATAAAGTTGGGGTTTGAAGGGAGGGCCCACCAGGCTGACTGGAACGTTCCGAGCAACTTGATTGGCTCTTTAATCTCAGGGTGGCCATTCCTTCATGTATCTTTATCATGTCCTTCTAATTAGGAGCCATCTCTCTCAATCAGTCTAGATGCCACTTTTGGTAATACCCCTTTGACTTCTTGCGGAAGTGTGCTAATCTCTGGAAAAACAGGAGGACGTTTGTGCTGGTACTTTAAAAAAAATGTAGAGTTTACTGGTGCAATTTTCAAGAATGAACTCATTGCTGCAAATTAAACAGAACTTGGGATCTTTCTGGATGACTGGATTACCCTGAAGAATATTCAGCAATGCACCCCATTCAGGAATTGCACAATTCAAGTTCATGATATAGCTTTGCATTCAGGGGATCTGAAAAGGGTTCATGTGCATGGCTTGATGAAGTCCCAGAGCACCCCATCATTTAAAGTATCCATGGTGGGGAACGGCTGTGTTGAATAACAGTAATAAGAGGTAGCGTCCGGAAGCTTTGTCCCATCTCACTAAATGGAAGTATTCAGAAAAGGAATAATATCATTAACAATATCACGTTTTTATATAATACTCCATGCCAGTTTCCTCCTGCTCCTTGGCTATAACAATAGGTGTTATCATTATCCAATGTAATGGTGCTCAATTTCTTGACCGCTGAGGGATTATGTTCCGACTCAGACCCGCCAGCATTTGAACATGCAGACAGCAAACTAGCTCCAGCCCCGAGGTTAGCACTGAACTTGCTGAGCTATCTTCCGTTCATAGGCTCTCTAATGTCTGTAACCTTTAGAAGAGTGGAGTTTGCATTACACTAAGGTATTAAGGTCTTTGAAGTTGCTTGCAGATGGCACCTGATCTAATGATATGTTGGTCTTCTTACAGTGCCCGTATGAGCCATGTACTTGTTGCAATTTACTGGTATACCCACACCGCAATAGGCTCATTCTGTATGCTTCACACTCTTGGAAAGGCATGCTAGTGAGTCTGATTGCTACGGGTATAACCTATGATGGGGAGTGCCTTTACCTCAGCATCTACCTTCAGTCCAGCGGCAGAAGCCCCAGTCTTGCCACAATTCAGAGAAACCCTCACAACATACCTTGGCAATGTGCTGTGCTTCGCGCAGAGCCAGCTAAAGGAAAACGGCCGACGTGCCACATTTCTCAACTTGGAATGTGCGAGCAAAGGGTGCAGGCCCTAAACAGTGGTGACGTCATCCCTGAATGTAAACCGTTGGCACTTTTTGATATTTTATTTGGAGACACGTTTAATCTTAAATCAAAATTCATGCGTCCCCATGCGACACACACTTTTGAGTGCTGTCACGGACTCCTGGCTTTGACCATGAAGCGTGATTTATAAGTCCAGGTTTGCTTCCATTGAAACTGCTAGTTAGCAATATTTTGCGTATTCACTACCACTGTTATTTGCAATTATGACCGCAGCGTCGCGTTATGGTGTTCGAATTGTCATTTTTCCACGTTATCCGGCATCCATCTTTCATATCGAGGGACCATCATCGCTCACTTGGATTTGATGGTGTTTAAGACAAGGCTGGACCCATCAAAGACCACTGCAATGCTAGGCAAGTTTGCCTAGGCCTCGGGCGTGATTTAAACTCTATCCTTCTCGGCCAAAGATAATAGGAGTTTGATCTTCAAACTCAAATGAGCCACAGAGCAGCCATCTGGCGCTGCAGGGTTCTCAGATTAAGCCAGTCACTGGGCCGTTACCACAAGCCAATGTGCACATTTAGATTACACAAATTGAGCCTAGGAATCCCACAACATGTTTGTTAGGTTAACCCTTGCAGATTCGGGTCACACAGAAGCGCTTGCATAAGCTTATGTTGGCCTGTTCAACAAGGGAACGCGAAGGCAGGGCATGAATTACATCATTGGGTCAATAATGACACAAACACCCGACACGGGTTCCTTACTACTCACTTCGTGAGTGCAAACATTTCCATAATGCTTTTCTCGCGCATCAGAGTGCTGGTTTGCATGTGCACGAATGTAATGCTGTAGTTAATAACTATGCTGCAAAACGGGGAGAAACCCCTCCTCGACCTGTAGCTTTACCCATCTCTCCATCTGCATACATGGGAGGGCACCCAGACCATTCCAGATATACATGCACGCCTATTGGGCCGCAGGGCAGAACTAAGACATTGGGTGTTTGTTTGCAAATCCCAACAGTGCATGCAAGGCAGCAATAACAGGACTTGAGCATCTCGCTCGTGCTCTCACTTTGGACGCCAGTCAGGGACCTCCTCCTCTGTGAAAGCACCCCTCATTGGGAGGGCGGCGGTCTAAATGTGACAACACAGTGCATCACACAGGCACTCCTTTTAGCTTGTGGGCGCTTAGGTACTGGGAATATGTGTAGGCACCAAAGACATTGTCTCTCTTGCATAGAGGTCACTTTCTATGCGCCACCATAGATTTCTGCAATTGCCTCCGCTACGGCAATACCCACATTCTGCGCGGCGTGCGCCCTGGACCCTTTCAGCAATATAGCCTGCGTCTTCCAGAGCTTGTAGGGCCGTCCCTTAATAGCGACCTAGAGAATGATAAATATGTCCCTGCAGAAAATCCCATTCAATCTTGCTGCAACAGAACAACAAATTAGCCGGTGTCACGGTCTATCACACAGGGGTTTTACTTGGAATTGAAAGCAGGGCAGCCTTTGCCACCAGATCTGCTGCATGCCCAGGTACAGCAGAGCAGATCAAACAGGCCTATGTGCATCTGCACTTAACCGTTTACTGGCCCTTTTCCCAGTAGCGTGACACCATACGCTTACATACGCTTAACCATGAGAACAGCACACTTGGTCTTTGCAAAGCGAGGACATTAAACCATCTGTAAGCATTGGATGAAGCAGCATCCGTGAAACAATCTCACAGAGATGTGCATGTCCTACAAATAACCTTGTTTCCTCATACACAGCAGAGCGTTGCATCCATCCGGGTGGGATCTCGGTGGCGTAGCACATGGCGCGCATTGATAAACAGAATCGTCAAGTCCCACGATAAAGACCAATTCTGCTACAACCAGAAAGCCGACTAGCAAGTGACCGAAAAGAGCGGGTTTATAAAGATCTTCCTAGCCAATATCAACTGGAGCATCCAACAAGGACATGCTAAATGATTAACGTCAGGCTAATAGAGTTAGAGATATGTGCAAAAGGGATGAAGTACAAACATTGAACTGCCAAAAGCGCACCTCGTTGTTAACACCAGCAGATCCACACCCACATGAAAATTGATGAACCCACTAGATGCAAATCAAGCACTAACACATTACCCGGCATGGGGTGCTTGCATTTCAATCAGTGGATAGGTCAAGATAGCCGAGACACTTTTCGCAAGAACTCCAAAATATAGGTGCCTTTCATGAGAAAGGATTACAACGAGATGGCAAAATCTAGAAGAAGAAACAGCCTTAATCTTGCTAGAGAAAAAAAAGGGACTATTAGCAGCCCGCGCGCCCATTCTCATTCCAGGCACGTTCTGCTTTTCTCCAAACCAGTTCAGATTCTAAATACTAGTGCGGCATAAGGATTCCAATTTTGAGTCTCCGCAACCCTGTCTTGGCACAGGTTCAGCTTTTTGTCTATTCTCTGAGCACTGACAAGGACAGTGGGGGCTGGGTGGAGAGAGAGCGAGAAAGAGCGATACGGCTCAACGCTTCCAACATCACAGACGCGGATCTCCCCCCTACCAAATAAAAATAATGCCCACAGAAATGAATAAATTGGTTCCCACCTCTCCAGCAGCAGGTTGACAGCCTCCTTTTCCCTGTTTTTCCAGAACGACCTCTTTTCTGCGTCCTTACATTTTTCCAGCCGAGCGTAACAAGCCCCTCTCAAGCGAACAATATCATGCCAAGCTCGCGTTCATGCCATGCACTGGCATCTGTCAGCATAGAGGGCAGTGCCGCCCACGATCTAGTCGCTGGTACCACTTTGCGGATTCATCAGAAATGCATCCTCCGGAGAGAAAATGAAGGCGTGCTCGTGTCCGGTTGTGTGTGCACGCGTGCGTGTGGGGATATCTACATAAAGTAGAGGGATACTAAAAATCCATATGTTGAATGTTGTTCATCAGAAGGTTTTTCAATGAAGGTGGTGCTCATCTGTGGGAATTTCAATGAAGTTGGCAAAGCATCAATGTTGAGCAGCTGCCTCCATCGTCCACCAGGCAATGGCGGAAAATCAATGAACAACCGCTCGGCATTTCCAGCATCACATGGCATTAAACTTTCAAAGATCTCATAGTTTCCATGTCTTGTAGCCTTTTTTACTATTACCTTATCCACAAGAGGGGGAGCCCCCACCCTGGCTCACTAATAGGACAGAAAATTTAAATGGTTGGCAAGGAGCCTTTATGAAGAAAGTAGAGCCTGCACCTAGAAGCCATCTCATGAGACAAACAGCGATGTCGGGTCATACGTAGGACCACAAATACCCGCCCGAGTAGTGGGAGGGAGCAGAGCATTACAGAGCTCTATGGTAAGCAGACAGTGATTTTGTGCATGCCTAGAGATGCGCACTCCAGCAGACAAAAGAGCAGGTGTGGGGGCAGGAAACCGGCTAATTACAACTGTATAATACGCCTAAAAGGCCTAAGAGGACCACGCCTTTATATATATATATATATACATATATATATATATATATAATATAGAATTGGTTATTTATAATGTGCTTCATACCGAATTGGTTTCTAAGCGCGGCCCCGGAAATCGAACCTCAGTTGCCCTTCCAAGACGAGCGCGTTGCCACCGAGCTATACTACCCATGTAAAAGCTTTACCATTCCAGCTAAGGCTGAGATCGTGTAGTTGAAATTAGGGAATCCAAACAAAATGGAATGTACACCAGCACTGCAGATCGAATTGGCAACATAAAGTTAGGGAAAGAAGGGGGCAAGTTATAGTGTCTTTGAAACTGAAATGTTGATGAGATATAAATAGACAACTCAAAAACAAGGCCCTTCCTATGTGCTCTTCCACACGTTCCCAAGGATCAAAATAAAGAGTTGATAAGCAGGAGCAAAAAGTAGCCTCTTGCAGGAGGAGTATAATAAATGCATTGAAACTATACCCGCCATCCTCCTTACATGTTGGTCTACCATCAAGGCCCACACACCTCCCACTGCCACCTCCCCACTTATCCAGTGCCCCACTGGTCCACCTATTCAGCATCCCACTGGTCCCCTTATCCAGCATCCCACTGGTCCACCTATCCAGCATCCCACTGGTCCCCTTATCCAGCATCCCACTGGTACAACTTACACTACAACACCTCTTGCCCATCACCATCCTGTAGACATCTGCGCAGAGCGGGGCTGTGGACACCCGTGTGTGGCCCGCTCACGCTTTCCAGGGAATATCCACTAATAGCCTACAAGTATATACTGCATGAACTTGGGAGAGAGAGGGTTGGTCCATGGGGCAGGTTCGCGGGGGCACAGGAAGAGGGACCAGGGGAAACCCCAGAAAATTCACACACACAAAAATCCTACCATAACGGAAACAGATATTTATTAGAAATGAATGCATGAAAAGGGAAGGGCAGCATAGAGGGAACATGACTGGCCTTCTCAAACAGGCGCCAGTAGCATAGTAGCCTTCGTGACATTTCTGCCAGCATTGATAGTAATCTGCGCGTCTTTGATAGCGTGTCTGAGGAGCAGGTAAGCGCCTCGGTCTCAAACGTGGTTACGCTCTAGTTTGTTAGCCATACCTTGAAGGTTCGCAGACAAGTGCTTAACCACAATGGGAGGGTCAATGTGCACCATCAGCTCGGTATCACTGGCAAAGTTAAACACATTAAAGCCAAAGGCTTCCAAGACATCCATCCAAGTAAAGTGATGCATGCTGGGAAAGAGTGGGCAGCTCTGGGAACTACATCAGGTCTATGTGTGTTAGAATGATGTTGTTTCGACCAATTCGATGTACTGCATTCTGCACCTTTTTTACAGCAGAGGACCTCCCAACCTATAACGTAGACTTAAGTGGTATAGCATCTACAAATGAGCACAGCAACCTCAGAATAGCAGCTGTTTAGTGAAATCTTCTACCTGCAGTTGTGTTTTGCAATAAAGCAGTTCGAAAATGTGATCCTGCGCTTGCAGTTGCAGAGTGTAGTATAACATATGGAGGTGGAGGTTCCAGATTGTATGTGCAGATGCAGCTTTCGTCTTGCCTATGCAGGCGAGGATTGTGGTCTTGCACATGCAGTTGCATATTGCATATGCAGGTGCCGATTGCAGTGTGGCACGCATATGCCGTTACAGATTGCACCCTTTCACATGCAGTTGAAGGTTGCAGTTTTGCACATTCAGTTGAATATTGCAGTCTTGCCTGTGCAGTTGTAGATTGTATTCTTGCATATGCAGGTGAAGATTGTATTCTTGCACATGCAGTTGCATACTGGAGTATTGCATATGCAGTTGCCGATTGCAGTATTGCATGCATATGCGATTGCAGTGTTGCATGCATATGCCGTTACAGATTGCACTCTTTCACATGCAGTTGAAGGTTGCCGTTTTGCACATTCAGTTGAATATTGCAGTCTTGCCTGTGCAGTTGTAGATTGCATTCTGCATATGCAGGTGTAGATTGTGGTCTTGCACATGCAGTTGAAGTTTGTGGTCTTACCGCCGCATTGCTTCCTGCCTTGGCCCAATGCTGTCAATCCAGAGTTCCATTGCCTGCTGCTTGAGGGATATCTCCTACTGACACTGTGTTGACTTGCTTGATCGCTGTTATGCCAACAGTGGAGGAGTTTTCCACTGGGTGACGAAGAGACTCTGATCTCTCTGGGACACGGAGGGGAAGGGCAAGGCATTGAATGATCTTGAGCTGTTGCAGGCACATACAACAGGGCATTTTGAACACCGAGAAGACCGCTCCTGTCAATGCTCTCCACTAAAAGGAAACGCATGCAAAGTAGCAAGATGGACAGCAAGCTGAAAAACGGGTGAACGAGTTACAGCACGTCCTCCATGATCTGACTCCAATGGGCTGGAATGGTCCTACCAGCCACATCCTCTCCTGCACACACTCCTTATTCTACCATCGCAAATTCCTTAAATAGCGCTGCCTTGGCCATGCTTCTCAAAGGCGCCCAGAAATAAAATCCGTATATATAAAATAAATCATCCAGTGGACATTATTCACTTATGTACATTACATCCCAGAGCTGTGCCCATATCATGTACTGACTGAATTATGGTAACTTTTGGCCATGAGAAAGAACATTGGCAGTCCCAGAGCAAGACTACTTGAAGTGTGGGACTAATAACCTTTCCTAAAAAAGGATTCCTAAGTTTGGAGTCCTAAGAATGTTTGGAGGTGCAAATGCATTTCTGACTGCAGTGTGAGCATCCACAAAGTGACAACGCCAAAGTGAAATCAGAAGAGACATAATCGGCGCAGTTAAGTGTGTACTGGATTACCTACAGCACACACTTTGCTGGGCAAGTGGGAAGGTGGTCGGTTAAGGGTACAGTCGAAAGCATCTGCAGAGAACGGATGCAGCGGGCCGAAGGCTGCGGGTGCACAGAGAGGGCAAGGCAAGTCCTAACTGCATGGTTAAACCCCTGGGTCTCCATGGCATGATAGGTTAGGGCCAGCAGATACGTTTTAAGCCTAGTAAGGACTGGACTGGCATCAAGATGTTCTATCAGTTCGTAAGTGGAGGATGGAATACAGGATGAGTTTGAAGGTCATCTCAAACAAAGCCCTGGAGGTTGCCACCAGTTAAGCTAGGAGCTCCGCATTAAAGCAGCTGACCACGATGGCGGAAGGAATTATCCTGGGGGACCTCCAAGCGTGACGGATCCTGGTACAGTATGGGTCACACTAGGGATATTGTTACAATCTCGCCCAGTCAACGTCCCATTTCGAATTTCAAAAACCAGATGCAATACTCTGCAACTTCCACTAGATGTCGGACAATATGCACAGCATGCGATTCTAAGCAGATCCACAAGCCTCTATTTATAGCATGTCGATTCGACATTCCTTCTTTTGAACGATTTACTAGTGATGTTTAGGTTGCTACTGTTGCACTTCCACACTCCTCTTAAGAGCATAGCCTGCCCTCGGTCCATGTTACCGCAAAAGGCGAAGGAGGAATATCCATTCCCTAACTCTTCCCTATGCATGTTTCACCTTTATGATTGGGGTCACTCTTATTTTGTAGAAGTGGATTGGCCGAGTAGTCACCTTAGCCACTCCTCTTCCTTGTACTCCTGTGAGGCAGAAGTCATTTCGTAACACAATGCACACATGAGGGCACTGAATTTCACACTGCTTCAGAACCTGTCGCACAGATGAATAGAAACGGGCTACCGTGGGTGTTTTCGGCACGCTGCCACTTCCCCAACAGACCCAAATCGGAGAATGTGTGGGAACATTTTAATTCAGGCAGCTACTTCCGATGGGCGGAGAGTCCAGGGCTTGTAATCCCAACACAAGATAAAAACATTCAAACAGCAGCTGTTGTAACTAGTCAAAGATGGGAGCAGATGACCCAAAACAGACCCCATACAAGGGGAGCAGGTGACCCAAAGCAGACACCATACAAGGGACAGACTTGCTTCTCATTTCCCTTATCGTTTTTCACAAACGAGAATTCTCCTGCCCTCTGGACAGATGCCAGTCTACTCCTTGTGTTAGACACACATGGAAGCAAATCTGCACTCAATCTGAGAGCAAACAGCCGTCCAACTGAAAAGACGTTCATGCTAACTGCCAAAGCCGCTGAACACACTGCCGTTTGTCAGTGAGGCGGTGGCCCACCAAACTCCCAGACGGGACTGGAAAACCTAACAGCTGGCCCTAAATAGACACACGGACTCTGGCAGCAGATAAGCAGTGCAAGGCCCATCTAGTCCAAACATGGCTGGGTCAACAACAATAACCCTTAGATACTTTAGAATCTGCAGCTCAGTGTTTTCACGTAAGCTGCGATTACTCTCCCATCTCTCAGAATAGGTGTGGGGGAGGGATGTGGGTATGTGAGCGAGTGAGAGGGCGGGGGGGGCAAGGCACAGCCATGGGTCTCAAAAGAATGGAAAGAAAGGCCTCTCAACCAACTGGGCCACATTACCCAACTTTCTTGAAAGAATCGTGTAGAAGCGCATTGACAAAGAAAACCTGGAACTTGTGTGGGCTAGATATGTATATTTAAGGTGTTCGGTACTTATAGCGATAGGACCTAGCTCTGCAAAACCCTTTATTTTCGCAGGAGCATCTCAAGCATGAGGTCAGGCATGTAGAACCATGGTGGCAGTAAGATCCCGTAGGGTGTGCCGTACTCGCCTGCGGCATCCGGGAAGAACCCCAGAGTCACAGGTTCGAGTCCCGGCTGAGCTATTTTAGCTCTTTGTTGACCCGATATCGATCATTTCAGCACCGTTTATCTGGGTTATAATGACACCTATTATCAAGTGTCAAGGTGCAATTCAGTGTGTGTCATGTCAATAGTAAATACTATGGTGCCCGGAGCTCGGGCTACAAAACCGGGATGTGATGAGCTGGGGAGGAACATGAACATGGAAAAGATTGGGCACACGCTTCAGTTTTACATTACACATTTACCGATTGCGGATATCTCGAGATGCTCCAAAATCCCTCAACGTAAATCCCTATTTAAAAGCTGCGCTATTTCCCTGACAGTGTTTTCCTCGACACATACCACACACAGGGATCTAGAAAAAGATAGGATGAGGGAGGGCGAAAAGCATCAGCCACTGAGCAGGGTATAGTAATGCAGAGCAAATCTAACCCCACATGAACTGCAAACTATCACTTATGCATAAGGAGTAAAATATTATTAGGGGGAAAAGGGATAATTTAACTATGCACATTCCCAAACCCACAGAAATAATGCCCCATAAGATTGTATACCCCCAGTTGTCAAGAGGATGAAACGTTGTATGTCCATGCCATGCTACCAGCATGTGCTGCACCCATCCAATCTCTCAGCAATATTGATCCCAGAATCATTACGCCCTCTTGCACTGGGGCTTAGTAGTGGCTTCCGTGGCAGGCAGCACCTTGCTTGACACCATGAGTCTCTGGAGAGCCCTGAACGAGTGAGGGTACATTTTGTTTGCTAGGTTTTCCGAATACATTTGGACTGATGGTCGGGGTTAGGGGAGGGGAGTTTGGTTTGATACTAGCCCTCAACCAAGGTTTGGGGTGCCATCAGGATTATCACCCTCTCAACTGGGTTCATAGCACTGGGAGGATAGCTCAGGGGCAAGACATTTGTCTCGTAAACAAGACAACGCAGAGCAACACAGGTACGAATACCGGACTGGTCTCCAGTAGTAAGCGCGGAGTAAAAGATGAATAACTTAGTTCCTGAGATTGGTCTCCATTTCCTTTAGGCCGCAAAGGTTTTCAAATCAGGGTACTCAATGGCCTAAAGAAATAAGCTTTGCATGAATCCGCCCACATCCTCTTAAAGGAGTTAAATATATGTACTAAGTGTCCTCATTATTCGTTTTGTTTGTTTGTTTGTTTATTTGATATAGCGCAAAACCAAACCCGTAGGTAGCTGGGTGCAAACATTACAAGGATACTTGAGAACTTAGTTACAGTGGCACACAAAAATAAACAGTAGGACAATTCAGCAATGTTACAGTCTAGGTATAATTATATGGTTAGTGGCAGGTGTCAGCAGCATAAAGAGCTAGGTAACAATCAACCACAGTGTGTAGTCCCGGTAAGGTCCAGTGAAATACCTAGATACTAGCAGTGGTGGTCGGGGTCAGATTAGCAGTGGGCATAGTTGGAGAGTGTCACTCAGGGCGAGTGGTTCAAGTAGGAGAAGGAAATCGCTTTAGATGTCATTAGATCGTATCCATGAAAGAACCTTCCGCCTAAAACTTAGGTAAGGTTGGTCCTTTCTGAGTTCTAAGGGGAGTTTGTTTCAAGTTTGGGCAGCTATGACTGGTGTGTTCTGGCGTGTCCTGCCGAGTCGGATATTTGCTGGTGTACAGAAGCAAACCGGTTTATTACAAAGTTAATATAAACATTAAAGCACACCAACAAATAAACACATTTCTATCTTCGCTGTGTGTATTGGTGGCGTATTTAGTGCAAGCAGTTGGTTTTGGGAAATCTAAAACCAAACGATTGTACAAAGAAAACTCCAAACTCAACGGATGCCTCAGAGAGAAAAAATAAATCAGATATTAAGTTAGAACAGTGGCCCTTCTTGCATATTGCACCCAGCAATTTCCTGCCGAGAAGACCCAGAGCCAAGGGTGTGAGGCCCAAGGATATGCTGAGCTTTAGATATCATGCTAACTTATAGTAACATTTACTTAGCTATACATGTATTTGACAACTTTGATCAGTAAATTAAAAGAAATGTGCAATCAATGATCTAGTTTAATGTATACAGATATAATATTCAAAGAGATGCTACATTTGCATTGTGCTAAAATCTGGCTATGAAATCTATATGCTGCACATCAACTATTGTGAATTGATGATTTTCACATTATATGTTTCTGTGAATTTATAACTGTTTCATTATATGTTGTAAGCTCTATATACGCCATTTGTTTTTGACCAACATAAATTACGCTCCTTTTTCATCTATTTGAACTATTTATTTGTTGACAGTATTTGTTCTTTTAGTTCTCCGTGCCAGGAATACTCTACGGGACATCCGGTAGGGATACCCGTACCTATGAATTCTAAAATAATGTATTCATGATAATGTTCCCACGGTGGAATCAATGTTTTGCATGTGATAGCATTCTAGATTCTCGCCGCATATTTCCTCCTTTATTCTCAAAGCTTCTAATAGTGTCTTCACTAGAAGCATCATAATTACCACTGTCACGACCATTACTTTAGAGATTAACCTGTGGTCTGTGGCGAGACCAAACTGGAAGCATTGTGAATCAGGAGGCACCCCTGCAGCGGTGACATTCAAGGAAGTGGGAGTAAACATTCTACCACTCATCTCATTCAAGAAAAGCGTCCAAAGGTTTTAAGGCTTTTCCTGCTCGGATTCCCTTTAACATGAAATATGTATAGAAACTGCCATTGCTTAATCAATGAAAGAAACAATTTGTATTGGTGTATTGTGAAGTATCTTCAAATGGTTAATGCCTTGAGAATGAAAAGACTGTTTTGAAATGTATTCAGTGGGTCATAGAAGTAGTGTAACCAGGGCTTAAGCGGGTATCCTTGGATGTGGTGAATGGAAAACATTATTTGATCATTAAATGCCATTGCTACGGATATCACAGGCAGTCATGTGCTCGGAAGCATGACTCTTTGGCCAAAGACACAAGCAAGGGCAATCACAGAGGATCTGGGATGCTTAAATGCTTGTATCGGCTGCAACCAAACTGACTGTAACGAAGCAAATTGTATGAAGCATCTGTCCTTGGGCTGCTTCCTGTAACCCTCAAGCAAGCACTCGTAAATATCCTTATAGCGCCTCGATGCCCGTGGGCTGTAGTGCGCTCTACGAATCCAAAATAAATAAATAAATAAAGCATTGGGCTTTATGGCTATTAGCACGCAGCTGAGGGGCTTTGAGGTTCATAGCAAGGAAAAGCAATTGAGTGGTGGCTCCCTAGCAATGGACGCTCAGAGGCCATGTACCATGACAACCAAGGACCAGAGAAGGCAGGGTGGAAGACAGCTGGAGTGATGGGCGTCATGCTTTCAGCCATCAGGAAACGTGCTGCTACCAGAGATTGTTGCCAAGCAGGACAGCCTACATCCCGATTAGCTGGCAGGATGGCAAGGTCTTCAAATGATCATTCAAATTATGATCAGTTCTATGTCCTTTCTGCTGGTAACCGAGGTCCATCACTTTGCCATTGCAGTCTGCCTATCTGGTCATTGCAGGGTAGGGTGACCACTTACTAGACACACCGCTCGGAGGTGTACTGCCAAGAAGGCATAAATGTTACTGCAAGAGTGCAACAAGATGATAAATGTATCTATAGGTGTACAGGCGTAGGGTAGCACCAGCCTAGATGCAGCTACTATATGTATGCATGCCCTTTAAAAGATACAGACAGCATTTGTCATCCACAGTAGATGACTTGGCCTCATTGAAGAAGGAAAGATAGCATGGAGTGTTTCTCATTCCAGGCTCATGGCTAGGGGAACACGTACATCGCATCCAAGTTCCATCCTTAGAGTCAAGGTAAATCATCTTGCTTGTTGAATTACCGCACTTGTAGGTCTGTATCATTTCTGGGGATGGGTTTGTTTAGTCTCGTATACATTTGGGACTAGTAAATATACTTTCCTTTTTTACGCCAACCTAGAAGGTTCGATTGACTTTCTATTGTAACAAGTCATTCTTCTGACCTTATGAAAAAATAAGACGTTCTTTCCTCCCAGGGGACCGTCAATGTGGCTTCTGTCGCTTAACAGGAAGAAACGCGGGGGCACGATACCCTTCTGTGAAGTTTTAATTTCAACCAGGATCCTGTTTGCTGGTCCCCAGGTGGCAGTGTGTCTCTGTGGCACCATGATTCTAGCCCTAGACCCTATTTCAGATCATGGGCGACCCATGCTGTGGGCATGCAGCGTCTGCTTTCTGTTCCAAGCAAGCAAGAGCTTTGAAGCCGTGTTTACTCCACACGGACAAAGTGTCCTAAACATTCAAGATGCAGCGCTCGTTCCTCCCTGGGTTCCTGCCAAGGCTCTCTTTCTAATAGGTTTCTTCTTTTGTACTTCCAAACAAGAATTACATTTGCAAATTAAGCCCCTCACTTGTTAAACAGAAATTGCCCGTCGAGTGCATTGGGTTTGTAAATAAGCATCTCTGAAGTCGTTCTGATCAGGATCACTGTAACAGGGTAGTCTGTATGAACGCCGCGAGATGGAGCGCGCATGCGCAGTTAGAACACTCCGAGCCCCGTGAAACAGTGCTCCTTCATCGACTCTTACTCGGCGGGGCAGAAGGGCAAAATGAATGCTGACATGCAGGGACTTGTTTTCATCTAAGAGGTCAATAATTGAGGTGGAGATAGTGGCAGGGCTGGCTCATTCGTCTTGGTGGCACTGGTTCATTGCATTTAATAGCCAGGATGAGAGGTAGGATTACAGGATTTCACACAGTGGTGGGGCTGGATCATCAGAGAGCGACGATTAGACAGTGATAAGATTGTCTCAACAGACTGTGTGGACGGACTCTGCGCTCTGAATGGACCGTTGGACAGTAGTTCATCAGAGTTTGTGGCAGGACTGCTCATCGGGTTTTGGTGGTGAGAATGGACTATTGGACCATAAACCATTGGATTTTGCATCGGGTCTACATCTTGAGACAGTAAATCATTACACTATGTGATATAATTGGCTTACAGGGCTAAGTGGTGGGATGGGCTCATCGTATGTAGCAGTTGTGTTGGCATCATGGCCGCCATCTAGGGGGTGTCTGCAATAGATGACTTTGTAGCAGTATAAAGGAGGTACACGTTTTATTTTTTTTAAAAAATGAATTCCAATTTTTATTTATTTTATTGGACATTTGTACGCGCATATACATATGTATGTAGATGGAGGAAAGGGGGTACATGGGATATCATACGAAAAGCAGTAACAAGATAAAAGAGATGGTTATGTTGGCCTTGTGACAATCCTACCGCGCATGTTCTAGAGGATACGTGCAAGGGGAAAGGATGGGGAAAAAGTGCAATAGACTGGGGACTGCATGGGGAGTACAAGAGCAGTAACAGGCCAGGGTGGCAAGTGCCAGAGGAGATAGGGGGGCAGAGGAGGAGAAATGCAGTGGGCAGACGGACTGTGTGGGGACAGTCCAGGGAAGGGAGCCCAAGGGCAAGTGGTGGCGAAGGATGCTGGTAGAGACTGGTGGGGGGGGGGGAGTCAGGTCCCTGTAAGACTCAGGAAGGGACTAGGCCTCAGTCACAGCAGCAGGTGGAGAGCTTAGCAGGGGTGGGGGAGAAGGAAGGTAGAGGAGAAAAGGAAGGTCTTGAGAATTTTCTGGAATTTAAGGAGGCCTGCTCAAGTCTGATGGGGAGAGTGAGGTTTTTCCAGAGGGAGGCACCAGCCAAGGAGAGGGATCTACTGCCGACTCTTTGCTTGGGTAAAAGTATGACCTGCACAGAGTTGGAGCCAGAGGACAGAAGGGATCTGGCTGGTCGCTATTTAGGGATGGAAAGATGGATGTAGAGAGGTTGCATGCCCCAGACAGCCTTGTGGATGATGCAGAGGGTTTAGAATTTGATCCTTGCAGTCACCGGGAGCCAGTGGAGAGATTTTAGGGCTGGAGAGATCTGGTCCCTGGCCTTGAGGCCAAGGATAAGTCTTGCAGCCCTGTTCTAGATTAGTTGGAGGTGGCAAAGGGAGGAAAGTTGGAAGGTTGAGGAAGAGGATGTTGCAGTAGTCAAGTTTAGAGAGAACCAGAGCTCTGCAGACATTGAGCTTCTGGGGGAAGGTGATGAAAGGTAGGATGCCTCTAAGAAGATGGCGCTGAAAGTTGGACTTCTTGACAACGTCCGTGATGTGTCTCAAAATGTGTGATCTAAATTGGAGTCATAGAATGCAAACTGAAAAGAAGATACAATATGATTTACACAAACATGATAAGGAATGAGTTACTTTATGATGGATTGTTAGAGGAAATGTATTACTCTTGAATGGTTGCGAAGTTTAGCACATGCTTGTATTAGAAGAAACAGTGTAGTTTTAGTAGGCTCATTCCTCTGGAAGAACTTACACTGTCACCCATATGACCGATGCGCATATTGAATTGATCTGGGAATGGCCATTTGAGCTGTGCCCATGAGGTTTGCCATTTTTACACACCAGATCTATGCTGGAATTCCCTCCATTACACTTAAAGTTCCTACCTCAGATTTGGTATCGTGATATTGCAGTTAGTAGACAGCTGTTAGGAGGGTACATAGAACCAGGAGGATATCTAGTAAGACTATAAAGGTAGCCTCTCCATGGTGACTAGAGAACCCTACTATCGTAAATCCTATGGTAGCCGGCAAGTAGATATACTGATAAAATATATTTTATTTATATCGCGCCCATACACAGGTGTTTCAGAGCGCGACCAGGCAAAGGGAGGGGGAGCAGGGGAGGAAACAAAAACAAACGATCTTACTAGGCCCAGTGACATTGAGAACGTGCCAAGCATGGGAAAGGGAAAGGGGGAGAGTGCAACAGAAAAGGGAGGGGGGGACAAAGAAGTGCAAGGCATAGGATAAATAATAAGTTACTGGATAAATAAGTGAATAAATAAGGTGATAAGAGCAGTGATTAGTTCAGCCAGTGAAGGGTGCAGTGCAGGGCAAGTCAGATAGAGAAGCATCTGTTAAGTGCAGGAGAGGAGTGGGGGGACCTGTGAGGGTACATATAACAGGCCCCGGTGCAGGGGTGGCCAGGAGGCAGTGCCGGAGGATATCTGGGAGGGCAGGTAACTGAGCCAAGGGGGCCCCGTTGGCAGGTGAGGCAGTGCTGGGAAAAGAAGGCAGTTCAGCAGGGGAGGAGAGTGCCAAAGGCAGATGCGAAGAGGAAGGTCTTAAGGAGCTTCCGGAATCGTAGCTGGTTTTCCTCCAGTTTCAGGGTGGCAGGGGGGCTGTTCCAAAGGGAGGCTCCAGCCGAGGACAGAGAGCTGCCCCCTGCACGTTTCTGAGAAAAGCGGCTGACCCTGAGGGAGTTTGAAGTAGAGGAGCGAAGGGCTCAAGAAGGGAGGTATTCACGTATGGAAGGTATTTTGGACCCAGGCCCCAGAAAGCCTTTTGGACAATGCAAAGGGTTTTAAATGTAATCCTTGCATCCACTGGGAGCCAATGGAGGGATTTCAGTGCTGGAGAGATACGATCCCGGGGCTTGAGGTCAAAGACAAGTCTCGCAGTTCTGTTCTGGATTAGCTGTAGAGGGCAGAGGGTGGAGGCAGGTAGCTTTAGAAAGAGGCTGTTACAGTAGTCCAGCTTAGAGAGAATCAGAGCTTGAGAGACAGTAAGCTTCTGTGGGAAGGAGAGGAAGGGAAAGGTACCTCTGAGCAGGTGTAGTAAGAAGTTAGATTTTTTTGAGACTTCAGAGATGTGTGAGGAGAAGGAAAGTGTGGAATCGAAGAGGACCCCGAGGTTCTTTGCTTCGCAGGTAGGTGCAGGAGGAGGGCCGAGGGAGGCAGGCCAGAGAGTAAGGGGAAAGGAAGGAGTGGGTGTGCCGATGAGGAGGATCTCAGTTTTATTAGCATTTAAACAGAGATCGTTGGCGGCACACCAATTTTGAATGGCGATTAGACAGTCAGAGATGAGGGAGGAAGAGGAGGTGGCAGAGGGAAGCCTGAAAATGAGTTGTGTGTCGTCAGCATAGCATTGGAAGTTGGAGCAGAAGATGGAAATGCAGTAGGCAAGGGTTGCCAAGTATTGATTGAAAAACAGGACGAGAGATTAGACCCCTGAGGAACACCACAGGTAGAGAGGGAGATAGAGGAAAGACCCAAGTTGTACCTGGGAAAGTCGATCAGAGAGAAAGGAGGTTAGCCAAGCCAGAGCCTGATCAGTGATGCCAAGGTTGTCATGTAGACGATTGAGCAGGATGGTGTGGTTGACTGTATCGAAGGCGGAGGAGAGATCAAGTAGTATAAGGACAGAGGGAATGTTAGAGTCAAGGTTAGAGAGCAGATCTTCACGGATGTGCAGGAGAGCAGGATGTGCAGGAGAGCAGTTTCCGTACTTCTGGAAGCTCTGAAGCCAGATCGGTGGTCATGGAGTGAGCCGACAGAGTCAGAATGAAGGTTGAGATGAGAGATTGCAAGCTTTTCCAGGAGCTTACCCAGAAAGGGGGTGATGGAAATGGGGTGATAGTTAGCTGGACAGGAGGGATCAGCTGAGGGTTTCTTGAGTAGAGGATGCACAATAGAGTGTTTCAGGGGGGAGGGGAAAGAACCAAAGGAGAGGCTGCAGAAGTCTGCAAGGACAGGTGCAAGGGTGTCAATGTGGTCCTTAATGGTTTTGGAGGGTTCCACCTGTTTTGATGAGGCTTTCATAGATCGGATTTGTCTGGCAACCTCATCAGGGGAGAAAAGAGGAAAGGCGGAGAAAGAGGGCGGAGGGGATACTAGGTCAGCTAGTCTCTTGTGCTAAGAAGACTTGAGGATAGCCACGCCAATGTTGCCTAGAAGAGTCTATGAGGGTAGCTTGTCTTTTTTCCACAGACTTTCAGACAACACAGAGACATCAACAATAAGCTCCATCGGTTTCTCTTGGTACATATAAATGCACCACTTTGGTGGACATTCTGCTGCAGGCACGTCTATCCATCCACTCACAGTAGAATGCAGCTACAACCTATGACGAAAATGTGGGCTAGCTGGACACTTAAAGTTTTTAAGCCTACCCCTGACATCAGTCTGCAGCGAGGACCTATGACAAATTCAGACACGCTGGACACATAGCGAGTCTCTAGCACTCAAGCCATCTCCGAACCCTTCAGCACCCATCCAACTGCCTGATCTTCGTGGGTTGGTTCTACCGGCGCCTGGTTATCCCGCTAAACCTTATCGTGGCAAAATGTGCACATGCATTCTAATCCTTCTCCGTAATCGCCAACACTCTGGACTTCGGTCCACCAATGGCGTTACGACTACGAGTGATTTGAGACTATAATAATGTTATGTTATGTTGATTTATACCATGCAACGCTACCACCCAGGGGCAGTCTCCAGGGGTAAATGACAATTACAATACAATACAATATGGAAATAGACAGAATTAAATATATGTATTCAATGTGCTCTTTTATTTTATTATGCCCAAAATGTAAATGTTTAAGGAAGGAATGTTGTACTTTAAAATTGTTTGGGCAAATGTAGGGTGATCCTGCTGACACCCAAGGAGGAAGAGGTGTGGCCCGTGTATATCCTTGAAGGAAGCAGTCAACAGTGGCGTGATGATGTGAAGAGGCCCCGCAGGACTGCTTCTATCGGAGAGGCCGGATGGAATCTGTTAGGAGGGGTGAACGGAAATCAGATGAAGTCAACTGCATGGCAAGATGCTCTTACCCTTGCTCTGACAAGTACTGTTGGGGATTGGAGACTGATTGGGGGTGGGTGCCATTGGTCTCCAGTGCCCCCAAATGTTCGGGGGCTGTGTTGTGATTATAATCATCCTCACTCCATGATCACTCGTTCTTATTTCCAGCAATGCCCCGAATACTTGAACTCACTGTGAATACCCTAGGCATGCAATCTCGCAAAACGGGAGTGAGAAGACACCCAGCTCAGTGGAGCCACTGGCAGTCTGTACAGTGCCGTCCTTTGCCAGCTGACCTTGTAGCATTTCCATCCTGAACCCTCTTACCTCCCCCTGTGGGTTACTTCTGCAGGTACTTGCCATTGACTGCTTCACTGGAGGGCCAGGATGTTAAATGTAAGCACACAAACCTGCCCCCGCCAGGATCACACTTTGCACGTTCCTCTCTGGCTGTATACCTTTGTTTCTAAATTGCTGGTCCTGTGCTTATCCTGTCTTGAATTCGAATTATAGATTCTTATTCGGAATCCTGCCAGTGCTGAGACACCTCTGCAGATGTGTATGTGCAGCTCTTTATAAACAATAAACAATGAAAGAAATCTAATGAACTGCTGAGAAGCAAGAAGACCCTGCCAGGAGACTCCAAGTCTGGTACTCAAGAGCCAAATCCATATAAGGTTTTTAGAATAGCCGCGTGAAACACATTTGAATGCAGCGAATCTTGGCGTTTTACTCAGTCTCTGGTTACCCTAAAAACCTGGTGTGGTTGAAGCACCAGAGGAGTTTAGATGGCATCCCATGGGCTACACGCAGCACCATGCTCCAGCTGCTTTAAAGCACCACTTCAGGAACTTGGAGTAAACTAGTGTGCGCCTCCTATTGGAATCTGTAGAGCAGCTAAAATGGTGACCGACTTCAACAACCACACATTGAATGTTTTCATGCAACGACGGGAGCACATGGGCCTGCTGTTCGTTTTCCTGGAACTGTGGCCCGTGCTTTCCAGGGTGGAGGTTTACTGAAAATGAGTGTTGTGGTTTCTCTGCCCGGAACTTGGGGTCAGACTGACTCCTAACCAGAGAATGTCATGTCTTTCCTTAGAAGAAACAAACAGCAGTGAACTGTTCCTCTTTTTAACCACAATGGGCAATGCTGACCTTTGAGTGCACCGCTAACATTAAATCCTCGAAAACAAATAAAAGGGGAAGTGGGGGTTTTGTAAAAGTGCAACAGGTTTCATTGCTCTTGTTGGAAGAGTATATTTTTATTCATTTTTAAGGAACATTAGTCACCAGCAGTGAAGCATGGGGGGGCATCTAATCACCATAAGCGTTGCTCATTACAATGCCTCTTGGCCATCAGCACCTGTTCTTATATAGCACCTTGGGTAGGGTGAACAGACGTCCCGGTTTTGCCAGGACCGTCTTGGTATTTCATACTCTGTCCCCGGTCCCGTTTTTTTATTTGGAAACCCTATCCTGGTTTTGGGGAAAGGGAGGCTGACATCTTAATCTGGCAACAATTATAAACTAAATAAACATCATAACACTGGAATTTTGACATCTCAGGATGGGCTTCAAACACCTACCTTCCAGATACCAGTCACATGTATTATCTGCTGGCGCTACTGAGACTGGCTGAGAAATGAGTAATAAGCAAGGCATCAAATATCAATTCATGCAGCAGCTCCTCTGCTATTTTGTTGCTCAACTCCACAGTCAAAATCACGCAATATTATTTAGGAGCAGTGCTGAAAATATTGTGGAAGGAGTGGAGGCGGTGGCGGGTGGGGCGAGTGGTGTTAAGGTGCATCGGTCGGGTTACGGTGGTTCAGTGTGCAGGATTGAAAGGGAGGCAATGAGGTGTGAGTAGGGTTGTCCTTCCTTTATGTCGTTGGCCGTCCGGTTTATGTGTTTTGAAAATCTGGTCGCCCTTACCATGCGCAAGTGGTTTAGGTCAACACTCTTCGCATTATAGTTATAGGCAACGCTGGCGACTGGGCCGGCTCTTGCCGGATCCGAGATCTGGCACCAGATGTGTAGCTGGTTCTCGGGAACCAGCCAGAGTCAGCACTGGAGAAAAAAAAAGAGAGAAAGCGCCCGCGAGCATACTGTAACTTCCTCTGGTGACCCGGTGCAAGGGGTCACAAGAGGAAGTTACAGTCCTCAGCAACGACCCGGTTTATTTATTTATTTATGCAATGTTTGTCGGATACCTATATCTGACAAACATTCGATAAATAAATAAATACCCCTATTAACATTAAAACCATCGCACATAATGCAGCCACCCAAAAGAGGTGGTTCAAGTAAAAGAAAACGTTGCTTATGGCGAACAGAAATCAACCGGTTTGAATAGTACCCAAGCGGGATGTTTTTCATAAAATGGGATGCACATTGTGCATTTTAAAGAATATTTACTCAGCAACACTGGTCAAAACTATTATCTGCATAGTGAAGTAACCCATCACCAGTGCCACGGAAGTGGTTTAAAGTGGAATTGATATATGGTTTGGAAAAGAAGCAGCATGAAAGAAAAAGCGCTATTTAAAACTATTATTTTGGACATTTCCTTCGATCGGAGGTCAACTGCCAACTCTGCCCCCTAAATCCCTCCTCCTCGGGCAGGCCCCACCCCCTAAACTCTGCCAACACCCTGCCCATTGTGGGATCCCACCAATCTTTTCCATTTCCACCTGCCCTGATGGCAATCATGGGTACCGCATAGTCAATAGACAAAAGGCAAGGCAGACCAGTTAAAGTGCTGCCATGTCTGAACGCCACTTCGGGAGATGTGGTTATTAAAAGGGTGCATGCAGATTCTCTAGTGCTGGGGAGGATTCGTAGGATAAGTACAATTGCTATCAAAGACCAAGGGATTAACTTCATGTTTGCGGATTGGTCACTTGTCAGCCAGCAGCGTGTAGCTGTGTGTTCTGTGTCCGATGCTGGCACTACCTTATTACTCTTCATCAGGGCTATTGGCAGCATGCATGATGAAGTGAGTTTAAGCAGTCGAGAGGACAATATGATGCAGAAGCATGGCTCAAAGAGTCTGAAAAAAAGAGGCCACTCAAACGCAAAAGTGAAAGAAAACAGAAATCACAAAATGGAGCCATTGCAGGTGGCCATTTTATTCAGTGCCCGATGCTCGGTTCACTATGCCATGCTAGGCAGCATCTGACAGGTGGTCACTACTGCAAAATGTACTTGCACCTTGCAGTTAATTATTCATTTTGAAACCTGTGTTTACGTCCATCTGTAGCTAGGTTACTGTGTGGACAAAGGTCGTCCGGCAACACTTTACCAATGCAACCATTGTTCAGTGCGGTTGTTGAGAGCAGGGGACATCATTCCCGATTGTATCACCATGGAACAAAGTTGGGCAGGGCTGGATGCACGAGTCTGAAAGCTTTATGTGGAAGCCATGCCTGTACCCTCATATCTATCACTACATAGTTGCATGGAAAGAATGTGAAAAGCTTGAATGAATAAAGTCAGATCTGAAATGATAGAATGACTATCCATTAGCACCTAGGGCGGGAGAAGCAGCCAATCAGGTTGCTCGGATCGCGGGTCATATCCCATGACCTCAGCTCATTTTCTGAGCAGCCAGGAGGCTTCTTCCCCCAACCCAACATCTTCCCCGACGCTCCCCTCCCTTCCCCTCAGGTATCCGGTCCTTCCCTCTCCCGAGCCCCACTTACCTGATTCGTTTGGCAGTGGCGGCACCCTGCCACTACCGCTGCTGCTCCATGGCCCTGCTGGCAGCCATGGAAATGGAACAGGGGTTCTTTATGGAGCCCTGCCTTCCTAATCCATGGTGGCCATTTTAGTTAAGTATTTAGTTTGAATGAATGGGACACTGCGAGGAATCCCGTTAATTCAAACAAAATGCATTGCTGTGAGCACCCCTGGTTTCTAGATGCAAAACCTGGGGTGCTAATAGGAATAAGCACCCGTTCGGGTGGCGGGAGGATGGTCACCGGCTGGTAACGGCGCCGGGGCCCGTTGTTAATGCCCTTGCTTCGCTTAGGCCTATAACTTGAGTCCCGGGCCATTACCGGCCAGTGAAGCCCCCCGAACGGGTACTTATTGCTTAATTAGCAACCTAGAAGAGGGCGCTGGCCAATCAGGTTGTTCAGAAAGCAGGCTTGATTCTCCAGTATAAGCCTGCGTTCCAAGCAGCCCGAGTGCTGCTGGCTAGCGCCCCTTTCCCCTTTCACTGCTTGTCCTTCCTTTCCCCGCTCTCCCTCTCACCTCTTCGCACCCGTGTAATTTCCTACGCGGGTTCTAAAACTGTTTCATTTTTAAAAAAGGCATGGAGTCGTAGTCTTCCAAAGCCATTTTGTTTGTTGATGACGTGATGGTCATCAACATATAAAACGGACTTGCAATCTGTGACGCTACGCAGCACTGCAGGATACGTTTCTTTTTTTTATTGAACACTGTTAACATCCGCATAGGAATCTACATGGGGGCTAATGGCCATAATGACGAGAACCTGGGCCATACTGGGTGCCAATGTCCCAGGGTCCTGGTTAATAGGCCCGAGCAAAGGGGTCCTCGTCATTATGGCATATTTTAATGTATGTACTATTAAATCGAAATTGTAAATGTGAATGGTTTAAAAAAAATTGTATAAAATATTAGTTTATATCACCCCAACATTACTTCCAATTACCCTTTATTCACTTTTTTTAAGCCTACTTCCTAACACTCTGGATCCTCGCTGCCTCGCCTCTCGTGCCCTTAATCAAGCCACTAGATGCAAATTCTATAATTAATTAAAAAAAGCATTTTTAAATTCAAGTTGTTCTGTTTTCTGTATTTTCATCCCACCTCTTGAGCATTAGATCTTTTTTCTTCCATATTTTTGGGTACTTACCACAATATGGGTGGCGCTGTTAGTTCACCCCGTACAACTACAATGTATATTCCTAGTACAGGAACCTCCAAATATGTTGGATTACAAAAGGGCGCAAAATGTGTACCAGCAATTGGCTAGTGATAGTTGACTCTTGGCGAGCAGCACATGGTGTGGTGTGTGTGGTGTGTGTATGTGTAGAATTGAGGTAGTAAGTGACTTCAGTATGGTTGGCTAGTAGCTTGCACCCTGAATGTTTACCCCCTGGACTACAAAGACCATCAGCCCTAGCTTGCGTAGTCAATAGTAAGGGATTGTGGCAGTCGTTATCCAAAACATCTGGCAAGCCGATGTCCATGTAGAACTTCAGCCCCTATACTTTCTTAGTCCAGTCTCAGCAATTTGTGCTTAGCCCTCAAACACCTTTGTTAAAGACAGTACAGTGGTTCCAGCATGGTAAATTGCCTTATTCAGATGTAACCGTGCACAACCCATTGCAAAATATTACCATAATTGATCAACAAAGGCATTTAAGCTTCATTAGTTAAAACTTGCTGCAGTTAATACATACCGAACCTTTACGAAAATAAGGATATAGAATTACGTTTAATTGAAAGAGTTGCCAAGCAATCCATTTTATTGACGGTGTTAAACTCCCCAGTAATGGGTGCAGCCACAAAGTATAACAGAAACTAGTTAGAAAACATATATATACATACAAGCTATCTATCGTTAAAGTAAATTGCATGGCAAAAGACAAATTGAACAAATGATGAGTTACAGAGGGGCGAGCGGGGTCACCTGTAATCACCCTGCACCAGAATTACAATTTGCTACCCAGAGCTGTAATACCATTATAATGTGATGTGGCCATGACAACTTCATAGGGTGCAGTAAATATATCACAAAGTCTCTGTGGAAACAGGTATGAGCTGAGTAATGACACCTAGCCAGGAGGGGTAACATGTGGGAGGTGGGGACATGGCCAGATGCTTGGTATTCAGTGCAACAAAAGCGAAAACTCAAGGAAAGTGGGGGAGGGCAGCAGGAAGCCAGGTATGATTGTGGTGTTTGGGGTTAAAAGGGATGTGAGAGGGCTTGCCCTCTAAGGTATCAATGCTTTCCTCATACCTCCCTTCTCCAACCACTAGAATGCTGGTCTAGGGGGAAAGAAATAGGGTGTGGAAACTAAAGACATAGGGGCCATACGTGCATCAAGTGACCTGAACCACAACTCGAGCTCCGCTCTTTCTCCAGCAAATATCACGAGGAACCGCTCAGTGCTATACACCCCCCTAGTTCATTGCTACCCATTTATAATTCTATATATAGCTCAGGCTGTTCCAGTCTACACAGACTTCGAGAAAATGGAATAGTCAGTCAAGAATGTTGTCAATTATTGGGGGGAAAAAGGTAGGTGAACAGTGGACTTGGAATTGTTGCGCAATACCAGCGGTCACTGCCTCTATTTCGATCAACCAGATTTGTTGCGTCTAAGCTTCTGGATGCTAATAGGTTTTTAAGGCACCTAAGGAACAAAAACAACATTTAGGTGCCCACAATTCATGATAATAATAATACATTTCTCAAGAGTCCCCTCATCTCAAAAGAGCTTTCTACTGACGTCACTAGTGTGTGCCACGGGATCTGCCCCTTGTCTTGGCAACAGGCTCGAATAAAGACTCCAACTGCTTCTCATCTCCAGACACCAGAGACTGGCGAATGCCACTTACCTCCCGAGGCCTAACCACACCACTCCAGGTCTATCCTCTAGTCACTGGCTCCCATCGCAAAGTAGATCCAGTTCAAGACCCCTTGCATTGTTCACTGGACCGTCCACTCACACAACATCACTCCAAGATTGAGCATTTCTCAGAAGCCACACCAATGATGTACTAATACATGCTTGCAAATATCCCACCACCGGCAGGGGTCTAACAGGAAGTCCTGCCTTCTCTGTCCTCGGCCTGTACCGCTGGAACTTTCTCTCCATGCAAGCAGGTCTTTGGACGCCATGTTGGTGGAATGCCAGACTCTTATTTGTTGGCCTCTGCGGGTCATTAAGGCCTGTGAGACAGAGCACTGAGCCAAGCGATCACCTTGGAACCCTGTATGCCACCTGCAATAGGAAGTACCACCCCTGGCTGGGAAGAGGCCATCTTCCAGCCTCAAACTGGGAAATAATGACACCAACTATTATTAAAGCACTTAAAACCTAGAGAAATCTGCCAAGAAGACCGTCAAAACAGTGATCCTTTCATGATCATTCAGATGTTGCGATGCAATTCCCCTCTTCCTCTCTGCGATGTTGAGCCTTACATTGGTAGAGATTCTTATTAACGAGTGTACGAAATCAATACCTAGATCCATAGTCAAGCATGTACTCCCCGAAAGGTTTAGAACAGCCGCACCCGCATCCAAGTGCCTGCTGTATGACGTGTCTGCATAAAGGGCGCCTTTTTTTCCTATGGCATGTAACGCCACTCTCATGCCATTGTTCTGCACACACAAAAGGCTCACAGTTCATAGATCTCCCACAATAAGGAATTGTTTGATAAAGCAAACTCCCCCTTTCAGAGTGGCAACAAAGGCCATGGTCTTATGGCAGTCCTCACGCATTGAGCTCGGAGAGACCCTGCGTTTGCTGTCCATTAGCAACATTTCCATTCATTGCTAACCAGCTTAGCTCTTATTCTCCAAAATGAGGCACTGGTGCACCCCTGCGGGAAAAGGCAACAACAGCATTTGCAATCTATTGAGTGACAGTTTGATGCAGTTTACACCGTACATCTGTCGTGGTCAATTTGTTTTCCCCGCTTCCACGAACTCTTTCCAGTTAGCAGCAATGGTGTCAGATGTGATGGCGCAACAGCCAATGCTAGGCAGCCATACCGCTTCACGGTTGCGGCTGCGCCCTGGCGGTATGCTGGTAAGTCTCCTGGTGAAGAGACACTTTTCCACTTCTCTGGCAATCAGGACTTCACTTTAAATTGTGACGGAACACATGTGGGATCTAATTGACGCGTTGCCTGCAATCAGCTCACAGGTGGTGCTTAGACTAGTCACATTTTCCCTGTGCTCGCCACTGTAAACTTAGACCTCGCGAAAATCTATACTTCTGATCACCTGCTTCTAGGGCTCAATTTTAAAAAAGCTTTCATGCTCAATGAGTGTGAAAATGCCATGGAGCGCAGCACTGATGTGCGGAGTCACAGCGATCTGAAGAGTTTAATGACAAAACAAAATAATGCAGTGAAAAATCTTCAGCATTACATCAAATTAAAAGCTGTGTCACTTATGTAAAGAAAACCACCAGGGGGGATCTGTGTCAGTAGTTAATGACTGCCGGGATCAACACTGTGGAGATCCGCAAGCTCGGTATCTCCGGCATGCCGTGTCGATGAGCATAGGTGGATTAACACTCACAGCGAGGTGGTGCGAGTCGCGGACCCAGGAATCGAACATGTGTTGCTCCGCCGGAGAGCATGTCGCCCCTGAGCTATCCTCCCGACCGGGTGATCTAATAATGGGGAAAGGGTGATTTGGCCGCAAAAGATCTACAAGCAACCTGGGAAGGAACCAGGGTTGAGTCGATCACGCAATCTCAAGTAGAGGATGTGTGGACACGGGTATTGTGGAGAAGCCATTCCTTGAAGAGAATATATTAACAATGACAGCACCCTAGGTCATACATAATGGGCAAATGGTTATCGCTTGCAGGAAGTTCACTATGTGGAACTTAATTTTATTATGTGCTGTGTGCTACATCCTTATTCCCCAAAGGTAGGTGCTGCTTACTGAGTCATGTCCTATACCTAGCAAATGCTTTAAGTTACTTCTCAGATCTTTGAGTATACTCCCCTAACACACTGTTTTGGCCTTGCAAAGTACACAAGTGAAAAGAGGGGTAAATAATATGGTAGAATATCATTGAAATTCTGACCAGGGTGATTAAAGGACGTGCTCGTTGCGGGATCGCTATCCTGTAAAGACCATCTATTACCATAATACGCAGGTGGAGAGAGTGGCAATAGAGAAGGAGTAAGATATCAGGGGGCATTATGGTGAATTTAAGATTTATAAATTGTAGGACAACATAGCGCTCTCTGTGGATTGATTCAACAGTAATAAAAATATACCATATCACCTGTATTTCAGTAGCTAGTAGGTAAAGCCTCTTTTTCACACATTCAACTAGAATACATAATAATGTCATATTATGCATCACTCTATGTCAGATTCCTCCCACTTTTAAGTCCTTTTAATAATAAATGTTATTATTACCCAATTTAGTAGTGTACAGTTTATTAAACTCAGAAGCCTGTCTGGGGTGAGTGCTAAATTATGATTGATTATTGGACTTCATCAAGTCAAGATGGTAAAGTGCTTCACTGCATCCAATGTACAAAAGCCAGACCAGGACCAAAAAATCACCTTTAATGGATTAACAGTAAATGTTTATTTTTCACCCATTGTTCACCTGCATCGACACAGCGGGACCTTCCATGGATGTCCTCTTTGTCTTTGTCCTGGCACTTTATTCCCTAGGACCTTGCACTTCACTATTCATTACTGCCGTCTAGCATACCAAACAGACTTCAAATAACAACAGAAAAAGTTTAATTTGTTCATCTTTGCTGGTCTAGGCGAGTATTCTCCACTTTAATTTCTTGTAAATGAACAAAAGGTTGAGACAGAATTCAGCATCAAGAAACGTCAACATTGTGTTGCAACACAATCTTGTGGAATTGATATACACAGTCAGCCGGCAAGTGTTTCACATTATCAAGTCTCTTGCTTTAGAGGACAGAAGCTGTATCTGGATTATCTCTATAGAGTTTTGATTATTTCAATAAGTTCTTTACGAGGCAGGTTATGGTGGCACTCTTCAAAAAACCATTAGGAAAACATTGTAGACACCTCAAAGCAAAAACCTTTCAATATTTTGTTTTTAAATGCATCATTGCTATAAACGGGAGGGTCTGGATAGCGGATACGCCCCGCTGAGTAAAGACTACTTATGGGCCATCACTGACACAGAAAACTTGTTGGGCCTTCGCTGATGCTTGATCGCAATATAATCAATGGCTGATTGAGTGATCTGAAATCCTTTGGCCCGCCTTTGCATTGGCAGAACCACTCATTCTGGGACTGGAACCAATATATTTTACACTAGGTGTCTCCAACCTTTATTTCTACAGAGGTTTTGGACTGTAGCTCAAACCAGCCCTTGCCAGTGCAGTCAATGATGAAGGTCAGGGGAGTCAGAGTATAAAACACCTAGAGAGCCACAAGTTGCAGACTGCTAAGCAAGGATCCTGAACAGGTGTTGAAAACAAATGTTTAGTCTCAGACCCAAAGAATGCATTAAGCAAAACATTTCAACCAAATTTACCTTTCATTACTGAGTAAGTCACTGGAGTTTATCTCACCTAACAAACTCACAACCGACAAAACATAAATAACCACCAACGGATAATTGTGGTAACTCAGTAGCCATTACAGAACGTAGTGACAGAAGTGCTGCGAAGCCTAGAACATTCTATTAATTAACATGGGTAGTATACGCTAGCAATGGTGGGGTTGACTCATGCAGTGGCAAACACAAGATCAGTACCTCACATTATTTAGAAAATTGCTCTTGGGATCCTGAGGACAAATTGCAACGCGACGTTCAACACATTGCAAACATTCGAACACACGACACATCAAACACCTGAAGAACTAATGCATGAAGAGTTTCGTTGGGGACTAACAGGTTTCACAACTTCGACAAGTTTCATTTGCACCTTTCAGCTTGCTCCAGACCTGGCGCACATGTCAAGATCTGCCTTCACGCATCACATTTTAGGAGGTAAAAATAGCCCATTTGCAATGTTAATTCCGGGATTAACACATTGTACTCTCATAAATGAATATGAAGAAGTCAAGCCGGATTGAAAAAAGGGGCACAACAAAAATGAATGAAACTGCTGCATATCAGTGCCCTGAAAATGGATGCTCTGAAAGTGGACGTGCAGGTCCCCTAAATAAATTACCATTGATGACCTTCACGTCCACCAATATCCAGGCAGTATTTTCTTCTGCAGAGCAAATCATCCCACACAAGTTGGCGTATATTTTCTCTAACCTCACCTCTCTGAAAACAAACATCACCAACAAAATCCAAATCCTGCTAAATAATGGCCTTAGAGCCGCCCGTGGTATTCCTAAGAGAGATCACATATCGCACCTGAGAAGACAGAGCAAATGGCTCTCGACCAAGGACAAAATTACGCTTAAAAATGTATCTCTACCGCATAAATGCGTTAATCAAGCTGCCCCCATCTACCTTAGTGAGAGAACCACGAAAAAATCCACTTTACGACCTACAAGGACAATCAACTCTTGTCTAGTCGTGCCCAGATTTAAACTAAAAGAAGCAGGAGGAAGTAGCTTCCCTGTCAAGGCAGCACAAGCTTGGAACACCTTACCCCGGCCACTGAGAGACAACCAACCGTTCTTCATGTTCAGGCGCAATACCATAAACTGGTTGGTCTCTAATATTCCATCTGGATAGCCTAACCTTGCTCAGACTAGACTACTAGATTTCCTGACTTTCTCTTTACATGCTCCCTGACTATTGTTTTTGCGATTCTATTCCAGCACTTCATGTTCATCTTCCCTCACATGATCCTGTATCACGTACTTTACTTGTTACACTTTGTACCTTTTACATTTACTTCACCCGTTACACTTTTTTTTACTGCTCTGCTGTATATAGACCTCCACCGTATTACTCTTTGCATAGTGTGTAGAATCGCCTTTCTTGTATAAATTGTATAATGTACATGTTGTATATTGCATCTACTGCAACCAAGCTAAAAGTATAGTTGTAACCTCTGTGCAAAAGGCACCCAGATACCTTCGAGTTGGGTGCGCCATACAAATAAATAAATAAACAAAGCTTCAAATTGGAAATCGACAACAGAGACCGTCCTCCCCACCCAGTAATTGTGCCTTAAGTCAAACTGAACAATCCATCACAAAAGCCATAGTTAGGACCAACCAAGACTACTCTACATCCAAGGTGATGTATGGATGCAAACAACGAGCCCTGACAGTGCTTCAACGTAGTGAAACAATTCCTCACCGCTCATTCACCAAACCCGGGAACTGTACAGCGCCCTCTTTGATTTCTTCATGAAAAAAATACAGGATCAGAGAGGACAGTGGATGTCCTAACAAGACCCAAACACCAACAGACACCAACAGATACCTGCCTTCCAACACTTCCTCAGGCACCCGTGCTCATTTTTCTTCATGAACAGAAGAATCCACTATTCTTATCTTGATAAAGGTTCACAGGCCATGTAAATATTCAAGGGATCAATGCTTACAAACTGCTGTAGCGCTCTCAATGGATGATATGGTATTTAATTTATGACGTGTTTAATACCAAGAGGTTTCTAAGCGCAGACCCGGGGATTGAACTTGTGGTGCCCCGTGTCATCTTGCTTCCAAGCTGTCCTTCCGAGACGCCAAGGGCAGCCACAGGACACGACAGCTCTCAACTGCACAGTCACCTCAAGATGCTTACATACTCCGCGTGACCTAAAGAAATCATCCCTGGATCCTGAAGCAGCTAGAAATACTGTCCAATATTTGGCTTCCCTTTGCGACCCAATAAAATTGGGTCATTGTGCAATATATAGACCTCATGGAACGAGCCAACAACGGCAGCATCTCCATTCTTATCTCATTAGACCAATGGCCTTCAGCCTTTGACATGGAGGATTGCATATTCGGCCCCAACGAAAGACAGAGTGTTGCATAGATGTCATCGCAGCCCCTCAAATGGTTCACCTCTTTTCCGAACAACGGGGAACCTGGCATATGACTTGGAGCTCCAACACCCCCATCGGGAATAGTCACAATGGCACCCAAATGGACCTTCTCAAACGCCACTATTTACATGCTGAAAATGCATAGGTCTGCTTTTGTCTGCCTGTGAGGATCAATTCCCTTCGGTTTTCCAAGGGCCTCGAGAATACAGGGTGCTGGATGAATGAAACGTTCGGAGCTCCACTGTGCAAAAACCATCCTTAGCTCTAAACATCTCATGGTGTCAACCCCTACACTCCTCTACATTCTTCTCAATCCAGACAAAAGGTTGCATCCATGAAAAATTGCCTACAGCAGGCATAACCAATGTGCATAAAACTGAATGGGCCTCATTACACGGATGGCGGTGAACCATGGCGCTAAAATACCAGCACCGCCTTGGTGGGAAGGGGAATTACCGCCCTATTCCAAGGTTGGCGGGGTGGTAATTCCCCCGTAATTAGATCCCTGGTCCCTTTGCGGGTTGGTTTTTAACGCCTGCAAAAAGCAGCCGTTAAATTCCCCAACCTGCAAAGGGACCTCGTAGTAAGACGGTAAGGATTTACCGGTACCGGTAAAATACCAGTACCGGTAAATCCTTACCGCCATCCGTGTAATGCGGCCCAATATCTTTTGCATGCTGCTAGAGAAAACAGATATCTAGTGAAACATATATGCATGAGGTAGTCACCTATGCCTGCATATCCTGTAAAATGCATAGGTAAATATTAGGCATAACAGATGGGTAGAATGTTAGATACAGTTATTCAGTGCATTCTAAATTGATCACACAATTTTGCTAAACTCAAGCCTGTAGAATTTGATGCAACCCACCAGTGATTATATGTCATTACATACATATAATGGAAACCAACCATACCATATTGCACATTGGAACACGTTGTTAATGAGAAATACCCAATACATTAAATAAATGGGCAATGACGGTTTCAGAGAAATGTTGCACAGAAAATAATACTGGTTAGAGATAATGTAGAAAATAAAGAGTTGTTCAGAAATGACAGTAAATCAAAGTAAAGCGATTTGTGCCGTATATGTGTAAGATAATTGAAACATATCAGCTGATAAGCGGAATGTAAAAAATTGCATTATTTTGTACTGCTGGGAAGTTGTGTTACATTATTCACATTAGAGATGTAGAAATACATATATGTGATGCATGTCAATGATGTTGTGTTATAAAAATGTGTGAGAATTTTGCAGGCAGGTTCATTTCTTCTGTAGGGAAGCGGTCTGCATAATTATACTGTGATGACTTCACCAGCATAAAATGAGTGACCACCTTTGACTTCACCTTTTTACGGATATATTCCGGGATGGGTGTAGGATGCCCATTGCCCCACAAAAGGAGCCAAATCGCCTAATGAATTGCCTCTGAAAGCAGCACTGGGCTAATGAATCGCCCTGTTCATTTCCACCCCTGGCCAGTGAAGGCAGCACTGGGCTAATGAATCGCCCCTATGTATTTCCACCCCTGGCCGGTGCAGGCAGCACTGGGCTAATGAAAGTGCACATATCAACACACTGGGCAACTACTTAAGAAACGTATGGATCTACAGGTTTTTGTCAACACTCACATTGCAGGAATATTAGACTTGCATTTGTTCTCCGTGGGGGTGTGGGATTTCGCATAATGGGTGGATGCAAGAGCGAAAGCAAGAGCCCCCTCCCGGTAATTGGAAACACAGTTGCAGGCGAGCTGCCTTTGATTTGAGAGTTGGGAGGGGAGTTGAAGCTGGGGAGAGGGAAGCTGCTGAAACAAACACGGCCCTTAAGGAGAATAAATCAAACAGCATGCAGCGCTTATCAAATATGGCGTGGCTGGTTTAACTTCACATATACATTAATTGGCAAGTCATCCGGGGGAACATTCCTTTGAACAAAAAATGTATGTTCATTTGAAGGCTAGTTGTGTACATTCGCTTAAAAGTATAAACAAGAGTGTGAGCTTAGAACAGACTAGCACATATGACATGACATTATTTCAGTACATGCATATAGAGAAGAGCTCTTTTCAGGATGTTTTTGAGATGTATTCTTTTCCTGGTTATTTCTATCAGGCTGAGTGCTGGGCCCCTCAGCTTCTAGGCACTGGCCTTGGGGTCGGATACACATTGCACAGCCACGTCTTCTTTGCAAGGTAAGTGTGTTGCCCCGGACATATCTTCCTGGACATCACATATGAAGATGAAGTGATGAAGAGTGGTTCACCAATGTCAATCACTTTATTTATTAATCAACCAATACATGTTCAGACTAGAGGTCTTCCAAATATTGCACAGTACAAAAGCCAGCTAGCATAACATATGAAGTGCAAGTCATCGGCAGACATTAGCATGTTAGCATTTGGGTGGGAGCAGAAAGACCTTTATACTTACAAGCACATTAAAATGTAAGTCACTTATGAACATCCACACCAAGTGCCCTGAAGACACATCCCTTCGGCGGGGAGCTACACTTCTCTGTGCACAGCATGCATTGTCTGCGATCCATACACTGCCTCATCCCCAACTGGCCAAGCACCTAAAACGGGGAGCTTTATTTCTATGGCTATTATGAATATAAAGGTTTCCCCAATCGACTTCCTTCCATAACCCCCCCCCCAATGGGATCAAGGTTAATTGGCCAAACCTAAGCACAGTGAAGAGCTGTCTGGTGAAGGGCAAAACATATGGTTGTCGTGTGATAGAAATCCCTGGCCACGTTTGCATCAAAATACATCATGGGAGCATAGAAAAGCACAGGTCTTGTACCATTCTTAAAAGATAGCGAGGCATTAAATCCTGAGTGTCATCATATTGATGATAACAATATCATCATTAGTATGGTTTTATTATCAGTATTAGCCTTAGGAAAAATATCAAGCTGAAAGGTACTAGCAGGTCAAACTAATGCAGCCACCCCCTCAGTCCACCACATGCAGAAAGCACACCATGTCTTGCTCAGTTTCCCCCTTCCCCCTCCCCTACACTTGCGCGATCTCAATGCTACTTGGCCTAGCAAGATCGTTGTCTTGTCCTTCCTTTGTTTCCACTCCCTTGCTTTGTCACGCCTTGAACCACTTGTGTATAGGCGTGTTATAAATGTCATATCATATCACCATGAGTTCATTCTCACTCAGCAATTCCTAGTGGCGAGGGCACATTTTGGGGCCTGGTGGCATTAGATAAAGTACACAGATGTGATTGCTAAGGTGACTAGCATTATTCCTAACATATGGTTCTCTCAACATTTCAGATGTGAGGACTCCCCCCAACTAAATCACAGATGGCATACCTCTCTCCCGAATTCAATGGGGTCATGGTCCTCCCCAAACCCTATCAAAATATTTGGGTAATTTACCCTCAAGCTCCCTGGTTTTGTGCCTCCCTCTGTCCCATACAGAGCGGCATTGCGGACAAATTGGTGCCATGCTCCCTCTCTTCTTCCAGTCCTAGAATCATCATGGTCCGTGTGAGTAATTTTAACAGGAAGGAGATGAAACCACGTTTTTGTTAATGGAAGCTCAGTTATTCTGCCCAAAGGCATCCCAAATCCCTGTCAGGAATTTTGGGTACCACTGCTGCATGACGTGTTCCAGGGCTGCAGCAACTTTATCAGGTGAAGTGCACAAGTTATTTTCGTGTGGTATGCGTGGTATCCTTTTAACGCACGCTCGGTGCATCCAACTTATCACACCACAAGTTCACAGTTGATCTTCTGAAATGTTAAAAGGTACATTGCAAAGCTCAGTCTGAGAAACGACACCGGGAACCGCTCCAGACAGATCTGATGTCATTACCAGGAGTGTATGAAAAGCACCAGAGAAGGAAGAAATGGGATAGCAGGTCTGGTTTCCATAATATCTTGTTTTGTGTAGAGTCTAAACAGAGCATGCGAGCCAAGCAGATGTTTTTCATTTCAGTGAACGGCCAGGCGAGGCAAACGAAAAACCACATTAAGCCACAAAGTAGTGGGGCCCAGCGAGCATGGCTGCAATTTGAGCTGGTCCCAAGAATGTCAGTTCCGCCATGGATGCCCAAATTAAACGGATGGCTTGCTAAGAAAGGGACCCTTGGCTCTGAGTGTGAACAGAGTGGCCCCCACGACGAGAAGCTGGGCTGGTCATTGGAAATCCATTCTCAGAAATGCATCGATGTGTATTCAGAAACCGACTCGCGTAGTCTAGGAGATGTTGCAGCAGGTCAATGCAGCAAATCCAGAGATGCGACTGACTCTTCCCCAGTCCTTCCAGGTAAGGGACAATTTACCATTTCCTCCCTTGTTACAATGACAGAGAATAACGTTTCAAAGTCTGCCAGGGGAGCTAGCTCAGTGCGAGAACCTCAGAGATTTGGGTGAGGTCCACAGCCCCAGATTTTCAACCTGCCAGGGGTGAAAAAGCTCATCACTGTTTTGTGGTTTATAAAGTGACTACTGTTAATTGGACAATAGTAACACCTATGATGGTAGCGCTTAGAAACTGGCAGCCAAACACATTGCCAGGCATGAGCTACTTGGTTCCATATGTTTTGCAGGAGTGGAGCAGACATTAACAGATGCAAGGGAAAAGGCAGACTGTGATGCTTTGTAACCCGTGCATCATTTTAAAGGAACAGTTTGTTGTGTGTGTATATAGAGGTGGTGTCCAGGCCGTAAAAGCAGAGGCGTGGTCACAACCGCCCGGCGGAGTGGTTTAATCCAGATGTTGCTGACCTTGCGATGAGCAGGAGGGGACAGCTTGTGAAAGGGCAGGGCACTCGCCGCCTGGGTGCCTGCTTTCTGGATAAAGGGCGGAATACGTGCAAGGGTGGCCCATGGCCTCTTCCACTAACACACAATTATAACCAAGTAAAACAAAATAGACCAAAAAGAACTTTTGGAAAGGTACAAAAACACTTGGGCGCAGGGGAGGTACAACAACCCTAACACAGAGTCGAATCTGACATAAACAGAGGGTGTCCACTCGGAGGACACTCCCATCCCCTGCACACTGTGATGCTGTAAACACAGCTAGTAATACACATTCACAAATACTTCTGTACAATGCTACTATTTCCGAATAAATCTTCGGATAAATGTCATATAAAGTTGTTCAAGCTTCTCTATTTTACAAGAACCGTTGCTCTATGTGTTTCGGGGGCACGGCCCCCTCTTCAGGAACACAACGTAAACACAATCACAATAACGAATTTTGACTAACATATTTCATTCCATTAAAATGACAGATTCACAAACTGAACAACAAAGTGTACCACCTTGGTCCTAAGTGTATAGTTATACACCATTCTGTTTAGTAATTATGGTTCCAATTTGAAAGGCAAAAAGTGATGTGGTGATCCTCCACCAGTCCACATAGTCACAAGGTGATCTTAACTATGAATATCGAAAAGTTCTTCACTAGTCAATAGAGCACCCATGCACTACAAGAGGTCCATAGCCCACATTCGACATCACGATTTTTTAAACCGGAAAAAGAAACAATGTGTGAAACCGTTCTTAACAATGGAGACATACCTGGGCCACATAATACATGCCAAGACACTTCACCGTTAAAATAAGAAAAAATGGTACCCTTGTCATTCCCTAAAAAATAAAGCGAGGACAAAAGCCCCACATTCGATATTCAAATATCAAAATAGACCACTTAGTAAATTCACTATATTGAGAATCTAGTCATCATATGTCGTAAATGCAGTCCATGGGGATACACACATACCTTAGAACGGTGCAATAAGGTGCTTGAACTTATACTTAGAGCAGAACCCTCATTCCCGAGATTTAAACACCTTACGAAAACCTGGCTGGCCGGCCACGACATTTAGCTCTGGGTTCTCTGCTTAATTTGTACATGTATATACAATCCACTTGTCCTCCCCTGCTATTATTATACCTGTAAATTCTGTATTATACTTGTAAACTTTGTAATTATGGTTCTGTCTGCTTTTTATGTTGTAACTAAGTGAAGCGCCCGGTTGCCCCTGGGCCTGGTGCGCTATACAAATAAATAAAAATACAAAATACAAAATACAAAAGCATCACACAACGGGTGTAGTTCTAATCCACTATGGCCTGGAGATTGCCTCTTCACCGCGACACTTGACTCGCATCAGTGTTCCCCATGCACAAACTTGATCTGTGCCGACTTTTCAAGACCAATCTCGATCCAAAGATACAAAGAATTCGAAATAAGTCCAGCGACTAAACCGGTTTGGCTCACAGAGGTGCCATGTACACTCACAAGAAACAAATCTTTTTTTTGTGTTGGTTGTTTGAAAGAACCATTCGGTGACAGTGTCAAGAGGCCACACTCTAAACAGGGCTGCACCTGGAACCATTCACTTCTCAAAAATGCCCATTGGTTATGCTTGTCTTGATTTAAGCCGTTTTTCCTCTATCATAGAACTTGTATTGGAATGTCTTATCAATTTTAGAAAGAGCCACACAGCTTGCAAGAAACCTGTAAATGCTGAAAATAATACCTCAAATACACTACACAACAACTATATGCATCGGGCAGCGCTTGGGGACCTAGACTCGTATGCATATGTTTGGCAATCATTGTGAAGCCTGGTATTAAACCACTAATCAACCACCCTCATTCTTTGCACGCATGCATAAATGGTTCCTTATGTCCTGGACTCGAGTTGTATATTTTGATACTGCAAAGTTTACTTTTGGCAAATCAATGTGCAGACGCCCTCGTTGGGCGCCTGCAAGTTCTGCCCTTGGCAGTGAACTCCGGCTATGCACCAAATGGGCCATAATCAATTCTTGGCTGACAATCGTTCTGGCGAGCCCCACTGTCGCTTAAGTACATTAAGGTGATCGTAGCAAATCGGGAGTCGGGGAACCCTGTGGTCTTCATCCGTGTGCCTAGCTGTTGATCTCCCATATATAATGGCAAAAATGCCTTTATAATGCAAAATATTAAAGATCGAATCCAAATATTTGCTTTTCAAATACGCTGAGTATTTGCTGGGCTTTTGAAGGTTTGAAGCCCAGCCAGGGTTTGAAATTGCTGAAAGCTATTCAGCTCCTGCTTCAATTTAAAAGCACCATTTACCAGGAACTACATTTGGCACCCCAGGCCAACTGGTGTCTTACAAACATGCACATGTGACATTAACTTTGAGTGTTTTAAAATGTAAATAAAGAAGAATTAGGACACATCTAGGCTAATTTCCATAACATGATCACACATAATCGCTTGTGCACCCCTACTACTGACGCTTTCAGATATTCCCGACACTATAACCAAAATCCTTTGCCTTCTAGTTCATGGTGTTTTGCTTTCGCACTAGAGTTATAGCATCATATGGAACAGTATAAAGGGTGCTGTTGCCTAAAAAGTCATTGCTTGCTGAGGGCATAACAAATGTCATGGGTCCAGGTCTACTGATCCTCCTGCAAAGAAGATAAGATTGATAATAAGGATGATGATGATTATAATAATGATAATAACGTTGATTAGAAACCTGCGGTGGGATCCGGACAATCAGGTGGCTGGAAACAAGGGCTGATACTCCCGATCTCGCCCGCATTCAAGCTGCTTGATGGCTGGGTCCGCATCCTGCTATCTTCCCCCCATGCTATGTTCCCTTTTTTTTATTCTCCCATCCCCCCTCCCCAACCCCACTTACCTGATCGTGAAGGCAGCACCGCCACATCTCCCTTGTCTCTTCCTTTTCTGGCCGCCATGGTAATAGATGAGGGGCTCCTTATTGAGCGCCACCTTCTACTACCATGGTGGCCATCTTGGAAAAGCATTTTCATTCATTAACGGGAGCACACGGTGTTCCGTTCAATGAATGAAAATACGTTTTTTTTAAACACCCCTGGTTACCGCTTTTGTAACCCGGGGTGCTAATGCCGTTCTTAACCCGTTCCATGGGCCAAATCAGGAGTAACGTTACCCCTGGTATGGCCCGTGGAATGGGTTAAGAACACCATATAATAGCTTCTGGGTTTTATATAGCACAGTTATCACCAGGAATACAGTTCAGAGTGTAAGTTACCTGAGGGTACTTATTACAATCATTATCACCCACAATCATATGGCAGGATTGGTGGGAGGGTTGAAGGGCAGAGCGAGCCTGACCAGTGTATCAAATCTATGACTCATGGCATTGTCCTGTTCTAAAAGTGAGTCTATTTTGACTGAAAAAACTATAGAACAATGATCTGGCCTCTTCTACGTGCTCCTTTAGTTTACTTCACTCTAGCCTATGAATCTTCTTCTGTTTTGCATGACCCTTCGCTTGCTCCCCAATACACTGTCTTCTTAGAGTGTCCAGTTACTCAGCATGGGGCTGGGTAGAGCACCAACCTCCTCACCATCAATAATACCACAGAATGAAATTCCTCTGATTGCTTATTTTCTTTTTACTTGTTCAACTTCTTTACTCCTTCTCACATATTACATACCTAACATTGTGCCCGTGTAAACTTTTAAGGGGAGAGAGAGAGGGGCTTCCCCTTCAGCACCATTCAACTGTGGGAAACCAACTCGGACGATTTGTGTTGTGGGGCTTTGTGACACTCATACCCTGATCCAGTTAATTTAAGAAACAAAGGGAAGACTGCAGGGGCCAAGAATGTTCCTGATAATAGTGATGATGCAGCCTAGAACCAACTAACAAAAAGAGAACAAACAAATAGTGAGTCTCGGGAGGAGAGCCCGAGGGCAACGCGCTTGCCTTGGAAGCAAGAGGACGCTGAGCTAAACTGGTTCGATCCCCGATTCCACGCTTAGAAATCTCTGGGTATTAAGCGCGTTATAAATAACCAATTATCATTAAACATAATCTGTATGTTTTTCTCAATTATACTGCACTTTGCAGTGAGAAGCAAATATACGCCAGAGTAAAATTGGGAGGTATGTGGAGCACTTCAGTCAGAAGGGGGAGGTGTCTTTGTTCACAATACATTTTTACTTTTGCCATTTTCATGCACCATGACTTTTCATCCAGATACAAAAACAAAGCTGCGAGATGGACCAATTCATTTATTGCATTTATTACAGCGCATCGAACCCTGAGGCATCTCGACGCTAGTTACAGGAAGTGCATAGTACATTAGTGAAGTGCAAGAATATGCAAAAGTTATATGAAAAGCTTAATGTGTATACTAACTGGCCAAGCATCACCTCAAGGTAAGGGGGCATAGACCAAACATGTAGTTACAGGCAGGTAAAAAAACAGCATTACTCTGGTGCACAATTTGGAAAGCCTCACCTCATGGCATGGGGGCTACATCAAACATGCAGTTACAGGTAGGTAAGAAGCAAAATTGTTCTGTGTGCACAATTTGATAACCCGCACCTCATGGTACGGGGGGGCTACATCAAACATGCAGTTACCGGTAGGTAAGAAGCAAAATTGTTCTGGGTGCACAATTTGAAAAGCCTCACCTCAAGTTACAAGGATCTACATCAAACAAGCAGGTAAGAAGCGAAATTGTTCAGGTGCACAATTTGAAAAGTTGCACCTTCTGGTGCATGGGGCTACATCAAACAAGCAGTTACAGGTAGGTAAGAAGTGAAATTGTTCTGGGTGCTCAATTTGCAAAGCCACACCTCAAGTTACAGGGGGCTACATCAAATATGCAGTTACAGGTAGGTGAGGGCAACATATCTGAGAATGTGCAGGCGCTGACATGGAGAAGGGAGGAGGGCAGGGAGGATCATTGGTGCGAGTGATTGCAGACTGCAAGAAACATTCTGTCAAGCAGTAAGGCTTGACGAGCTACCCATCTATAAGCTTAAATTGCCCTGTCCAACAGAAAAAGAACACTGGTAGTTATTAAAGCGATTCACAAAACCTGCACACACTAAAGAAAGAAATGATGGTAGAACCAGTGTCTCCTCTGGGCTCCTCTCAGCTCTCAAAGGTGCATTGGAAAAAGCAAGCTCCCAATGCAGGCTGCAAAGGGGGCTTTCATAAACTCCCACCTACAGGCTCAAAGGAATGTTTGGGCAAGCTCCCACTACCGGCAGAAAAGGATGGTTGGGCAAGCTCCCACTAGAGGGTGCATAGGAAGCTCCAATAATAGGGTGCAAAGAACGCTTGGGTTAGTTCCCACTACAGGCTCAAAGGAATGCTTGGGTAAGCTCCCACTACATGCAGAAAAGAATGCCTGGGTAAGCTTCCACTAAAGGTAAAGGGTGCAAAGGATACTTCGGCAAGCTCCCACTACAGGCTGAAAAAGAGGCATGGGTAAACTCCCAGTGCAGGCTGAAAATAATGCTTAGGTAATCTCCTACTACAGGGTGCAAAGGATGCTTGCGTAAACTCCCAATTTAGGCTGCAAAGTATGCTTTGGCAAGCTTCAACTGCAGGCTGCAATAGATGCTTTGACAAGTTTCAACTACAGGGCGCAAAGGATGCTTGTGTCAGCTCCCACTACAGGCTGAAAAGGATGTTTGTGTAAGCTCCCACTGCAAGCTGAAAACAATGCTTGGGGTTCATGTGCAGGAGAAAATCCACGAAAATGAAAGTAAAAAGGGCTCATTCAGAGGGGTGCCGCGAGAAAAAAACATGTGTGTCTGTACTTCTAGGCAATTAGGCGAGTTTACGGTGGGAATCGGCAAGTCTGCGGAGTTATGGCATGTGTGGACGAGTTATGTATGAAAGGTTGGCAACCACACACCCTGCATTTTGAGAAGGAAATCGTTCACATGGCTATGACGGAACAAAAAAGACCTGTCTGGGCGTTGGATCTCAGCCTCCTGGCTCGACCCCAGCATTGAAATTCTGAGAGCCAAACAAAACGAGGAATGCCAGCAGATGAGAGGCACGCAACAAAGCACACAAAGGACCACACAGCCAAAGTGGCCTTTCATTCGACCAGGAGTAGTCCCTCATTTTTATTTTCCCACCTTTGCCCCCCACAATCTCCAACACATTCGGTGGACTCCTTTTCAGTAAAAGGACCTCCCCGTCGAGTTGACGACATCAATATCCAAAAATGTGGATTATCGCTCTGGAAACTGAGCAAAAATGCCCGTCTCTATTGCCGGCATCCTTCAAGCCTTTTATGTGCATTTGAGTTGGGAGAGAGGAGGCTCTAGGCTGGTATGGGAAGAAAGGGCCTGAGAACGGGGCAGTGTCTGGCCAGCATGAGAAAACATACACATCTGATCATGCACAAAGCCCCCGCGCCATCGCCTGATTGGGTAAAACGACACCGGAAGTGCTTTCTTCTGCTACTTCCTTTTACAAAAAAAGACCAACTTTCGCCTCAAGTTCTAATCCCACTTAAGTGTGTTGGGGCTCTGCTAGGCAACTAGGAATATTTTCCCGATTTAGGGAAATCACATTTAGAAAGAGTATCTTTTCATGAAATCTAGCTTGGACTGCAAGTAGCTCCAATAGCAGTAGATACAGGATGTAGTTAGCTGACATTTTGAATGTCTGATGAATATGGAACTTTCTGGAGACGAGATCATTTCGGTAGGAAACGGAAATGATGCGACATAGCTGATAGGCAACAAAAAAAAAATTTAAAAATAGATACTTGTGAACCTTTCCTGTATTCATCCATCAACTTGTCTGCATCCACCAAAACACCCCTGGCCCATCACTGGCCTCTCCCTTCACTCTGCACTCCCTCCATATCCTATGATCCAGTCACTTGCTGCAATAGTCCATGGTCACCCCTTTTACTGCTCATCACCTACCTACATGTACACTTGTAAAGTGTCACGTATTTTCGAAATTTATTTTACAACATGTCTCCTAGTGTTTTAATGTTTGCAGCCAATTACTCGCAATATGTGCTATTTTTAGGGAATTGTGGTCAGTTGTGAAGGAGCAGAGGCTGTTAAAACAAAAATCATAAACCGATTTTGGATCTGTTCTATTTCTTTCACAGAAACTTGTTACCCACATTTTTTTTTATTTTTACTGGAACACTATATTTTATAAACATCATCTAAATACATCACACAGATAATATATAAATGAAGATGCACGTTTGCTATGCATTTCATTTGCAATTGCAAGCGTTAAAAACACCTTTTTCAGCTTGTTGTTTTAAGTAATATTCAAAAAGAAATTAACCATTCAGTGGTCAGGACATAATTTTGTTTCTAAAAATTCCTTCGAACATACTTATGTAAGTGGCTCACCATGGACAGACTGAGCGTGGAATGGCCGCTCCAGCCCCAAAGTTAATCAAGTTGAATTCCTTTTATTTAGGCCAGGGATTAACTAGGCCAGTCCTCGAAGGCCGGGAGCAGATCTGGGCTTCAGGGCATCCATCGGGAATACTCAGGAGATACATCTGCGTGCAGTACTTCCATATGTGAAATCCTACAGATAGTGGCTATTCTGAAGAACCCAACCAGCCTGAAGCTTGCGGGCTAGAGTTTTGCACCACTGCTCCAAGCTAGGCCAGTTACGCTCTGCACATCCCAAAGCATTGCTTTTCAATGTAAAGGAAAGTGACACGGAGAAGCAGTTCACTGTTATGGAAGATCATGCACACTGCCTTCGTTGTCACACTTTCAGAGACTACTTCTCCCTACCAGACTCTTGCCGCACTCTCACAGATGTGGCGACAGCTGGAATTAGGATGCAAACTATACCAGAGCCGAGCACAGGTTCAAGTCCCTCCTCTGCCCCCCATAGTACTGCCCCCCTCCCCTCATCTCCACCCGGCATATTGTGCTCCCTTTGCAGAAGAGGAATGTGAGTAAAAGGAAATGGGGCAATGACACAAAGGAGGTGACAGACTGACTTTAATGGCTATGAAAAAAGAAAAACGTTCTCACCAAAGTAGTGTAAAAATACTGAGCTGCCTGAGGCCAGCTCATCCAAGGGTATCTATCACCTTTCATGGCCCGCGGAGGTGGTAAAACAACATGCATTATCGATGGAGGCCGAGCAGCCATTTACTGAGAACCCTAAACTGAGAGCTAAGTTACACGCACATTGCCCGCCAGGTAGTGTGGGTTAAGTGTCCCAGTGTATGCGACGATTAGGTATTATTTATTTATTTATTGGACATTTGTATGGCGCCTATACACAAGTGTTTGCACACTGCCTGGCTCCTAAATAGATTGGGATGCATTGCTAAATAAATCGCTTATGCTCACTTGAACACAAACCAATACACTTGTCTGGCAAGCTGTCAGTCCTCGGCCACCATGCTCGTCAGGGTGAAACCTTACTTATTTAGTGCTTATTAACATTAACCGTGTGGGCATAGTTTCTGAGCAACAGAAAAACAGACATAAAAGGTTAACACCAGGTTTTCCACCTGTATTTGCACCCCTCAGACTTTTCCAAGTATTTCCAGGCAGAGTTTGGGCGCTGAATGAGATGACAGTTTGCGCCTGCCCTCTCCGCTCCGTCTGCAAAACAGCCTGGTTTTATACATCAACATGACATTTTCATCTGGGTATAAAACAAATGGATTCCTGTGGAATCCACCTGTTCATTGTACCTGGTGAAAGCAGATGGAGCCCAGAGAAACTCACTGCAACTATTGTCCACAGTGCATAAACAGCCAGCAGAGTTTACACTTTGTGTAATTGTAATTGTTTATTTGTAAAGCGCTTAGAGACAAGTGAAGTGCTTCAAAGCGCTTCAAGGCTGGAAAGGAACAAGGGAATACAGAGTCATTTTTAGGCCTTGAAGTTTCCGAATGATCTAACAAGAAATGACTAGCATACTAGGCCTGACGGCATTACTACTAGTGCAAGTGCATGACTAGAAGGAAGGTGGGAAAGGGGGGAAAAGAGGAAGAAGAACATACAATCCATAAACTACTGTACTAGGCCAACAACGTTACGACGTTTCAGATTGTGCAAGTGCATGACAAACAGTGAGGTGATAAGGGGTGAGAAGGAGAAGAACATACAGAAACAAAGAAAACTACTGTGCTAGGCATGGCAAACTAGGCCTAGTTCATTCTAGGCAATGTAAGTGCACAGACAGGAAGTGAAAGGGAGGGGGACGGGAATAACCGTGTCCAGTCCAGCAGGGCCCTCGGTTAAGTGGAGAGAGGTTACCCTTCTCATGGAACGAATTCTAGAAGTGCAATAGTGGTGAGCAGAGTGCAGAGACTTGTGGGGGAGCCTGAGACCTGTGCGGCTCTGGAGGTGCACCAGGCGACCAGTCAGAAAAACGCAGCAGAGTTAGGAAAGAGAAGGCGTAGGGAAGTAGACGAGCATAGAGGGGAGGTTAGCAAGGGAGAGGGAGAGAGAAAGAGGAAGAGGAAGGTCTTTTTGGAAAATATAATGTAAAAAATGTGCTAGAGTGATGCCATATTTCAAATATTGAATTATATGGTCATCTTTATGCTTCCCAAATGTTATTTTGCTTTTAAAACAAATGCCAGCATTGGGTTCCATTAAGACAGGAACTGCAATCTCTGGCTCTCCAGATGTGTTGGACTGCAAATCCAATTAACCCTAGTCAGCATAGCCAATGGGGGTGGGGAAATCATGGGAGCTGTAGTCCACAACAACAGATGAGACACAGGTTGCAGACTCCTGCCTTAAGAAACTAAGTGCGGCTTTACCTCGTATGGGGCTCGACCGGCAGCCATGTCCCAACAGGCCCCTCCAACCCTACACAAAGGTGGGGTTGGGTGTGGGCATGGGGAGGGAGTTCCCAGAGTACATTTGTTCCATTTCCAGCACTGCTGGACTCTATTACGTCTACACTTCGATTGATAAAATTAAAATTGCAAGACCCAAAATCTAAAAGCTCTTAGGTGAAAATCCAGGTGCGCGCATGGTGCCAAAGAGCAGCTATATTCGTGTTGGCATAAATCGCCTGCTTGTTATATATTTCGAGAATGTGTTGCTAACAACTTAGGCCCTCCCTTTCTGAGGTGATGTCAGATGTATTTCGGTTATGCAAAACCTACCTGCGCAGATTTGTAAGTCAAACGTAACTGTGTCCAATTGTGTTATTAAAAACATCCCCCAATTCCCAGAAAATGCAGACACATGTTGCTAAACCACTTCACAATTAGCCAACATGCTTTGAGCTACTTCTACAGCAAATCGTTATATTGTAAGCAAACCCAAAGAAGAGTTTGTTTGAGGACTCGCTGCACTTCAGCAGCACAATCCGAAAGTTACCCTTCGACAAACGTGAGCCTACTTAGGGAAAAAGCCAAGATTTGCCTCCGATTCACGGAACACAGGAGCATTAACTCTTGAAATCCCCGTCGGGATAAAAACTAATTCGAGCAGATCACTTGCAGCCGTCCAGCGGAGAGGTTTAGTCGCCTGTAAGTTATACCTCCCTGGGCCGCGTTAAATGATGTGCGTTCTGCGGGTGGATTAGGGCCTGACCTTGTCACGGCAGACTGGCATCCGAGGGAGGGCGGACTGGCGAGATGAGAGGGCTTGGGCAGGTGGGAGGACCTGCACTCCAAGCCCTGTTAACATGGTAATGAACACCGCCGCTGTAGTAAGCATTACGCTATCAAACATTGCTGGCCCACTCCACCGGGCACTCAAGAGTGACTAAGTGTCCAGGCTGCTGCAGGAGGCCGCACAATTTACGGCCTGTCCTCCCAGGCCGCGACGAAGGCCGCGGCGGCCTTTGCTGTTTGGAAGCTGCCCTCCCACACTCCCACAGAAGGGAGGCAACGCGCGTGATTTATCGGCTGGCCTCACTGACTGACAACCACATGGCTCCGAGACTGAACAAAACAGCCACGGGCAGCCACACTGGACCAACAGAGTATCAGATTACAGTTTCGGGAATGATAAACAAAGATGGCTGCAACTTGATTGTGTATTGCATTCTACTTGTCATGGATATAGCGTCTTTTACTATTATTATAGTCTCAAAGCGCTGGTAGTAGGAACGCCTGTGGCAGACCAAAGCCCAGAATGTTGGAGATCACAGAATAGAAATGTGTGTGCATTTGGCCATGATAAGGCTTAGCAGGGCTGCCCGGGCTCCAGTAGAGACAAGCCACCAAGATCAGGCAGGTGGATGGGGAATTGAGGGGGGTCAGGAGATGTCGCGAGGGCTAGAGACTCGCTATGTGTCCTGCATGCTGAATTTTTCATATGTCTTCACTGCAGATTGATGTCAGGGGTGTTTAGCATGAGTTTTGCATGAAATCCCTTTAAGGGGACGTGTGTTTGATAGGAAAAGGGGGGTATTTCTTATGGATAGATTGTCATGGAGATTTGTTTGTAGCCATGACATTTAAAACGCCAAAATAAAATAAAAATGTAAGCATGCATACATGGCTGAATGCACTTCCCTTTGAGAGGCTGGGCGGCAGTATTCTGGGCTAGCTATTGTTTGGCTAGTATCAATTTCGGGTAGGTCCAAGTAGAGTAAACAAATGATCATAAATAAGCAAACATGTTTGGTACTAATTTGTCATTTCTGCAGCATCTGTGCAACTTATGGATTTACAATGTAGCTGCAAAAACGTGGGTGGAAAAAGGATTGGTAACAGCAATATAATGGCACTTTTCTGTGTAAAAAAAGGGTTCTCCATAAAGTACCCAAAGTCAACAATTAATTTGAGGAGTACACCCCCCCTCCCAAGGACAAATACCCCAGAACATTGAAAATTCCCAACAGTTTCAAAGATTTACCCAATTTAGTTTGCTCCAAGAGTGCTCCTATCCGGCCAAGGCAGAAGTAATCCAACACATGTCCAAATCGCCGCAGTATAGTCAATGAGACTGAAGTGTCAGAAGGCTATTCTGGGTTCCAAAGAATAGTCCTGAGCATGATTCCAGCAATCAATGGAATAGTCAGATCTATGGCCTCTAGTGCACAAACAAGAAACGTCTTTGAGGTTTCCCCCATGCATTGCATATTTTGACATGTGCATGTTGCACTAAAAAGTCCATTTTGCACAAGATGTGCTTGGACAATTTTGTGAATCAGCACAAGAAGCATATTATGCCCGTGAATCAGCACAAGAAGCATATTATGCCCGCAGGTGAAACTTGCACTTTACACTTCATGCAATCTTGCTTCATTTGAGCATCAAGGCCTATTTTTTTTCATGTGAAATATGTGCAGTGCTTTATGCAGCAAAGTAATGTCCAAGTGACACGATCATGGCTTTGAAGTGTAAAACCTGTGTCACGAAGCTCAGCGAACACTTGAAACAAGTGCCCCTGGACTCCTAGTTGCAGATCCCTTGTCCCTCCAGCCATTCATTCAAACCTCACGTTCAAGTGCAAACATTCACTCGTTCAAGTGGAAAAATTCACTGTGGTCGCTTGGTAGATTACATCAAATACCAACTAAAAAGTGCCTTTTCAATTTCAAATAGACAGGACATTTAATTCATATGCTGTATTTAACACATATGTTTACAAGCAAGCGCCAATGTCAGTTTTGCATGGGTGGGGGTAGAGGGAAAGTGGGCTAAATAAGTCTCCCCTCAGCATCTTTTTGTAAGGTTTTGGAGGTGAATGGGCATGTGCCCCTCTCAATTGGAAGAACGTTCTGCTGCTGGACACCCAAGTGTCCTTGGAATTGCAGTGCCGTTTACGAGGGCTTTAATGAGCATGCATTAACAGTGGCAATGCCATTCGCACAAGCAACTTCACAAGTAACACAGGCTTGAGCGAGTGCGCGGGGCCGTCAGGGAGAGTGAGAAGGCAGACGTCCTTCTATTACAAGAAAGGCCACCTACACAGCGATGTCAGACTGATGACAAGAGCCAGAGGTGCAGACCATCGACAGTGAATAGTTGCCTGCACTCTGCCTTTTTCAAGGAAAAGACGGAAAGGCAACCAATAGGAATCGCCCAACAGGCAAAAAATGTGCACTTTTTTAAAAAAAATATGAACAAAAATTCCTTGGAATTGAGAATATCCAGCCTCTGCAGCGGAATAAAACTATTCCAAAAGGAGACGTATGTGTCTACGCTACGAGCAGTGCTTGCTCCTCGCCGGAAGGACATACCCACACTTTTCCTTGCATACCGTTTGTTGCATGTTATGCATCTGATCAAATGCACCACATTACTGGATTTGTGTGGCATTGGGCCAGTGGTGGCAGAGGACTGCTGTAAAGTTCCTAGCGTATGCCAGCATACATCAATGCAATAAGGCAGCCGGGTTGGTTAGTGAAAAGACATTTTTTTTTCTCTGGATGTGTGGTATGGAAGCCTTTCCTGTGTACCCCCTTACATGAGGAACACACACCCTTTCGTCCACTATCAAGGAACGCCCTCCCCTGCTCTTTGTGCAGTATATTCCGGATTGTTGCGCATCGAAACACATTGTTTATAGGCGCATTATGAATACTCAATCAAACTGAGGTATGTGGGTGCAAGGGATTCAACGGTCAATGTTCAACCCGTTCAGGGATATGTGGAAAATATTCAATGCTCATCAGCTGCACCAGAGCACACAAACTGAGGAGGCGCCCATGCCCTATTATATCCCTGTGACGAATTTGCTCTTACATTATTATCTTATATTTGCTTATTTATAACGCGCTTAATACCGAAGAGGTTTCTAAGTGCAGACCCGGGATTCGAACCTGTGTTTCTCTGCATACTCTTGCTTCCAAAATGAGCGTGTAGCCACTGAGCTATATTACCCGTGCAATCACTGCGGGTTACTGCTCATGCCCCAATTCCATGAAGGAGCAGGTCCGGTAGGACATCAGATGCCATCGGATATAGGTCACATCACACCCCAACACCCTGTCAATAACGCACCTAATCTATTGCGGCTACATGCTCATCTCTCTCAAGCACCAACTCCTGGTTTTGGGATATTTGCATACAATAGGTGCAGTGACCCGGAACGCCGTAATACAGTTCCCATGTCACATAGCAGACTATCACCTACAACAATTTACGCAATCTGAACAAAGACACACTGTATCCAACTACAGCTCTACTCTATGCCGTACAGGTAAAGTACAGTGATGCACTAGCGGGCTAGAATGCAACACATACAGGAAAGCACTATACAAATCACAGTTTCATGACAATGTGGATATATGCAGCTTATTGACAAGGTTTTAAGATGGCATGCTCGGTCTCTGTCGTTCCCCCCACAGAATACCCGCATTGTGCAGATAGATATACTGCACAGCGAGGATGGGATGCCAGGTCTCATTCTTTTGTACCATTACAGTTCATGTCATCACAACCGCCCAGTGACTCAGAGTTTCGCGTTGCACGTTATCCAGATAACCAGAGGATTGTGGGTGCTGGGAAAGGTCTACTAGGGCGTACTGATATGTCCATGGCCAACAGGCCTCTAAACCCAGAAAACATTCAGAGAGATAGAGAGAGGAGACTGGACGTGCAATAGACAGGATATGTTCTCTTTAGGTAAATACGTTATCGCCGAGCTCCGGCTTGGCATCCTCAGTGGTATAATATGGCTCTACCCGTGTGACTCTGGGGTAAAACATCATGTTTTAGAGGGATGCTGGGTAACTGTGCGGCTTTCGATACGTCCATGAAAAACCACTTAACCTTGGAGGTAGTCCCCAATAATTGCACTTCGGTTAGGTTCTTTGAGGAAGATGTGATGTTTATGTGAATTTTTCTATAAATAACATTTTTATGCCACTACACTGTAGATTCCCTGACATAAAAGACCAGTTACATGATCCTAATCACCTGTAACAAAACCATAGAGATCTGGACAAAACATGTCAGTCTGCTACTGGAAAGACAGGGGGGTTCACAGGCCAATCACCATTGTTCTAAGGAACCAGCAACATCGCTGTAATCAGCACTTAGCACATAAGCACTGTTACAAGGATCAACCACACAGGCAGGTCTGACTGACAACTGACTTAATGGGAAAAGTCTTTTTTGTACTCTGTTCAAAGGCCACGTGCCCCCCATTAGCTCTGCCGTAGGTCTTACCGACAGTCCTCATCATTGTGAAAGGAGGATAGCACAGGGGCAAAGTGCTGGTCTTGGAAACAAGACCACACAGAGCAACAGAGATTCCAATCCCGGATCCACTCTTAGAAACCAAACTCAGGTATGGTATTAGGTGTGTTATAAATAACCAATTAAATAAATACATGAAGACCTCATTTCGCCTCAATTATGACGTCTTGGTCTTCTTTGATATCAATTCTGTGAAATTATAAATACAGAATTGAAAGGAAAGAACTCAAGATTGCAAAATGATTCATCAATTTATTTCGCAGACGATTTCTGGAAAAAATATGACCGTGGGGAGCCTAAAACACATCTGCCAACGTCTATTTTCTTACATCAAGGATTTTGTAATTTGTTGCCTCTTTATCGATTGGATCATGAACAGTAACTAATTGTATGCAATAAAATAAAAAAAATATAACAGAGAACTACTGCAGACTATCTCAAAACCCCAAAACATTACAATATCTCCCAAAATCTCCCAATATCTCCCAAAATGCACTCTAAATCGCCCGTAACAGCCGAATGCCGATTACTCATCTCCTCCGGCTGCTGGCCTGCGGGCTTTGGTCAGAATGGCTGTGCATGAGAGTAAAGAAGTGCGTTTTAGATGGAGCTTCCCTCTTAATGGAGCCCTTTGTGTGAAGGGTTTCAGGCCATTGGAATTTCACGAGTGTATTTTATGTGACTTTTACAGAGCTACACGGGAAACCAATATTTCTTTACAGCCCTCTCAAGTTTGGACAGAGGGATGCTTTGAGTGATGCTACAAGTCCATCCTATGTCTCAGATTGGCATTTTGCCTTACAATAAGTGTGGGAGAAATCGGTGTTGCGAGATGGAAACCTCGTCAAGTACTCTTCCGCGAACGAGTATAAGAAATAGAATTGCAATAATTTATACTGCACCGGGCCCCATATACAATAAGTCCAGCCTACTTACCTGGTGTTGCACTGTATGTGTCTAACGCGGCAATGCGCCCCTGGCACGCTGCCAAGTGACAGATTAATTAATCAAAGGAGGCTAATAAATGATGCCTGTGGCAATTTAAAATACAGTGACCAGATGTCAAGACTTGGAGAGGGTTCTTAAAAATATGAATGTATCGTTCAAGAGCTGAAAAGATACAAGATTGGTTGAGAGCATCTTGGCCCACGGTGTTGCCAGCGCTGGATGAGCAATGTATGTTAACACATGCTGAGGTCTGCATCTTGAAGATCATGCAGTAATGCGCTGAATTAAGACGCCGATTCAAGCATAGACTGAAGAAGATTTAGCTGCACCATTATCATAGAAAGCCACTGCGATAGCTCAGTCGACAAATGCATCAACTGCGACATTCAACACGTGACCTCAAAAGCACAGGTTCAACTCTCTATCGGTCCACCCAAGGCTCAGGAAATGGGCATCCCTAGTGTTAGTGGGCATCCCTAGTGTTAGGGCCCCCCCTCCCACGTTGTGATGATGTCCCATCATGCGGGGCTGTCCCATAGGCGCATTGTCTCTGCGCCCTGCAGCGCGGCATTAACTGCAGAGACACGGCTTTGGACAGCAAACTGTCGAGCGGAAGCCCGCTTGTCTGCTTTATTGATGCGGGTCACATGCTCATGCAGGTTACCCTAAACATGTGACTCAGAACGAGCCCCGTGGCTCGTTGCCGACGTCACAACGCCTAGGTTGAGCAATAGCAACGACAGCACCTGGAGATGTGAAGAGACAAAGCGCAATGCAGGCAACCCGTTATTTATGTTTTATTTTAATGCTGATATATAAAACTCATGCGGAAGACTGCTTCAAAACAGACAAAATGCTTTACCAATGGGTACCATTCTCTACCCTGGTGTGTTGCTGCCAATATGCCATGGTCCGTGTAAATAGATCACAGATCTATCTAATTTGCCTTTTTGGCGTGCCCTGCCTTGCAAAAGGGAGGCGATTAGATTTCGGAGAGAGCGCAGATGGTGGTCCCAACTGTAAAGCGTGGTGCCCCTTCTGGGCAGGGCCGATGCAATATCTCTGGCCATCTGAACGACGCATTCCCCTCTACTTGGAGCTTGTGACCTCGCATATATTAAGCAGCAAATCTATAGTTAGCCGCTGACGTCAGTGCAGTCAATGGCTTTCGTTAGGACAGTTGCACTGCGCTGCTAAACTGGATTTTTCTGCATGCAGGCGGTTGTGTAAACAGCACACACTTCGCAGCTATGCTGTCGTTAAGGGGAACTGCATTGGAGAAGAATAAGACCTTGGCTACAATACACACATGTCTTTGATCTGGTCCTGTGCGCCGGGGCGCCATAGCGCAAAATTGTGCTATGCTCATGTCTCTGGTGTTTGTAATGTATTCAAATTGTGACGGTGCTATGCCAACGCCTGAGCAGATCAAGGTTTATAAAGCTGGAAACTGTAAATTCAAGGGCATTTATAAGTGCAATAGAGTTCTGAAGATACAGAATGTATGTGGGCATTTCTAGTACCCCTCAGAAGTGGTAGCGTTGGAAACTATTTCAATGAGGTATGTATGGTATTTATAAATCGCAAATGAACTGGGAAGGAACAGAGCTCTGTACATAGGAGATGCACTCTAGGGGATATAAATAGGGTGCAGTGGTAGCAGAGGAGGGTACCAGGGAGAAGAAGGGGTGAGTGGGAAAATCAGTGACTTTTATTAACAGACTTTTGTTCCAAACATGTAAGGATACCATAATTCCTATCATCCCTCTCCATGAAATCCTCCCCGCCTTGAATTCAAGAAGATCAGTCAGGGTTCGCAAAATCAATGAGCCAACTAGCACTGGTGAGTTGTTTTTATGCATGGCGAGTACAATTTGCATGATACTCGACCTAGCTGGCGAGTATGGGGATGTTAGAAACGGATTTATCATTTACTGCAAACACACTTTATTTGCAGTAAATGGCAAATACAAGTTCCACTGTGCATGCTTGACAGCATTGCAGCAAATCTGATGTGTGCTTATGGCGACATGCACCATTTTACAAAAGGCACTGGTAAATATTTTGTCACCAGTCACCTTGGGGCAAGTGCATTTCTCTTAAGTCGAGTATGTAAAATGAGGAAATCGCCCTGAAGGTCTAGTGGGATTTTTGAGAATTTGCAAGGCCTGTTAGTGAAATGTCGATGTCATGGAAAGACCTATAGAATCACTTCTAGAATAGTTCAAAGGGGTTCATTTAGGCTTACCCACCTGTGCAATGCACTATACCCTTCTCCACTCTCAAACATAGATGATTCTTTTGCAAACACCTTACATCACTCATTTGTCTGCACGCTTTACCACTCCCCTGTTCTACCTCCATCCCACAGGTGGTGTGTGAACAAGGAGGTCCAAAGCTGCCTGAAACGTTGCAGTGGAAAGCCCCTCCTTCAACACGCTCCTAAATTTCCATCCAACCCCAGAGCACTGCATCTGAGGTGGAGACTATACATAGGCAGAAACCAGTTGCTTCTATATGCAGGGCTCCAGATAAGGTTTTGAGATGGGAATTTTTCATTCCATAATTTTGGATGATGGGAGAAAAGGGATTTTACATACAGTAAAAAAGCATTTATGACCAATAACTAGGATATTTTTAATCAAGTACAAAATGCATTCAATTTTAAAACGCAGATCATTTTGTTTTAACACATATTGTCTTTGCGCCCAGTAATTGCCATAAATTAGAACACGCCCTGGGAGCAGAAGGCTGGATTTCACGATCCAAGTTGGCATTCTAAGCAATCACCTCACCACTTGCATCCGCCCCCATCCTCGCTCCCGCTTCCCATTGCGTACCAGTCTGCTATCCCTCTTCACCTATCCACCCCAGCTTCCACTTACGTTTAAGCATTGTGGCACCAATGCCTCTCCACACAAGCCCCGGGACTGCTATGGAAACGGATGAGGGGCTGCACATTTAATCCTGCCCACCATTTCCATGGCAGCCATGTTGTGTGAGTATTTCTATGAAACAACGGCCAGCGCTTGATGAAACCCATTAATTCACACAAATGCATCGTTGTCAGCACCCGGGTGGTAAACTCTGGGTGCTAATAGTAATGCTCCTTTGTTAAAACTCGGGCTCCATGCTGTTATCACCCGGAACATCACAGTCAACCAGTGAGTATTGATAAATGAAAACATGTCTTGTTTTAATCTAGAGGCCCTCTTCAGATCAAATAAGACAATAGTATAGCTAGTGTGTGTGTGGCATGAACTGCTGATGCCTCTGCTCTCAACACATCATCGCACCAGTGCAGGTGGAAACAAGGGGCAGAGGACTTTGCTTCTGTTGTTCGTTGTTGTCTATTTCAAGAGCATTAAACAGGCAGGTACGCCAATTCTCTCGAGGTCTGGTTCTACCGAGTACCAGTGCTCAAAGTGGCAGACAGTCATGATAGCTGTCGGATGTTTCCTTCCATGCTCTATGTATAACTGAAGGAGGAAGGAGCTTGTATATTGCCGCACCATGGATATAATTGTCCAATACAGTTATTATTATAATTATAAGTGTTTTTTTTAAATAATGCGCTTAATACCAAAGAGGTTTCTAAGGGGGGACCCGGGATTCAAACCTTTGTTGCTCTGCTTCGTCTTGCTTCCAAAACGAGCACGTCGTCACTGAGCTATGCTACCCATGCCAAATTGAAGGGGTGCAGGCTTATCGCGACAAGGGCTCAAAGATGTGCGTTTTCAGTTGTGTTCTCTGGATTAGGCTGTTTGCACCAGTGTGAACTGTATGTCACACAGCACTGGCATACACAATTGGAGATACTGGATGAGAAAATGGTGTTACATTTGGGCAGGACGCATTTGCTCAGAAAAGGAAGTAGATTTATGTTGACAGATTGGAAGCAAAGTCAGGTATGTAGTGTTTTATCGTCTTTTCTTTATCTTCATAGATTTTCCCCTGGATTGAAGTGGGTGAAGCAGAGGGTCTTTAAAGTCACCAGGCCATCCACAGGGCCAGCCGGAAATCGACTGCAAACATTTAGTGCACAGGCATGTGCCAAAACATTAGCATTTTATAAAATTAGATACATCGCTCTATGCTTTGTTTTGAATGTGATCAAAATAAAGCTAAGTTAGCTCTATTTGCTTGTTCATATCCTCAGTTCTATGATGAATTCCACACCAAAGAAAACATCAAAGAGCCTTATTCTATTATTCACATTTCTACCTTCCGCCCAGCTTCACTAATGAACCAAAAGGCAGACACCCACTGAACGCTAACCAGCCAACTTGAATAATGTTGGTGCTGCTTTAGGACTTGTTTATACTCTTTATAACCTGCAGAATCGTCCAGTTATTTTCCCATGGTAAGGTTTGAGCAACAGGAAAACTAACCACACCTCAATATTTAGGGTGACAATCTCAAATTCCTTAAGATATCACTTGGTACTGGGAAGAGGTGGACGCTAATTTGTTCTTAGCTATGTAGCTGTACTTTTCTGTTGTGTATGACCCACCTAAGGCTCTTTCACCCCACCCCCCTGAGATCTTCCCATAGGCCAGCTATGTGTGAGATGGCGATGGGCGGATGAAGAGAGAATATAAAACTTGGTAGCCTTTCACCTTTGCTACCGCCCCTGTGTGCGTTCAGCCCAATCCTATGGAAATTCAAACCACACCCCTCATTCTGCCCCTCCCATATCTCTCTGGCCTCCCTCTTCCTATTTTGGATGGTGCAGCATTTCACACTGATAGAAGGGCATCGGGGGTCAGGGGGTGGAGTCATGTGCCTGTTACTGCGACAGGCACACAGTATCCGCACATCCAGGCAGCATCCTTGTAGTCAGCAGTATGCCTGTCACAATAACTGGACTACTTCCTAGCACGACACGGAGGAAGAGCCAGGAGTCTGGCACAGGGACAGACCCCCGGCTAGCGCTCGGCCAAGGTGCAGTCCCAGGCTTAGAAGATGGCAGGCCACTGTGACTTACCTACTGCTAGGCATGGAGCATTCCTAAGGCAGGACAGAAACCTTTGTCTGCTTCTCTTGCATTTGAAGACACCCAAAGGAGGTAGGGAACATCACACGAGTAAAAAAGGAATTTTTAGACATTGGAATTAGGAGATCTGGCAATTTGAAATATGAACCGTTAATAATGGCTTCCAATGTAGGCCAACCACAACACATTGGCGACTGCAGTCTGCTGAAGACCAGCCAGCTCAGTGAGAGAGGCAGACGTTCCAGTGTGAAGGTAAACATTAACCGGGCCTGGGAATCATTAACACATGACCTATTTGGAGTCAAACTCTGCTGTACAGTCTTTATTTGGTAAACTGCCACACCTGCATAGGCTTTCCATCGTAGAAAGCTTGAAGAGGGGAAAAGTGATCAGCCATTTGCATGTTTTTGTGGCAATAGCGTCTGTGATCACTGATGCTCTGCTGGTGTCAGCGGCCTACAAGAGTACTGAAAATGAACGATTGAAATGTCAGTTAGGGAGCTCACAAAGGGTGCAGGGGGAGGTACCGAGGGCTTGGGCGTTAGTCTCTCAACTATTCCTCCCTTCTTTTTGGAAGAGCCCGAAGTGCATGAGATATGTGTCACTACACTACGTTTTTGCAGCAATTCATAAACCAGAATTTGTCCGTGGACAACTAACGAGGACTATGTTTTGTCCGGCAAATACACTACATTTTCCTTAGGAGGGTGTGGATTAAAGAAACAGGAATGTAAACAGCACGCGACTCACAAACGGACGATAAGCCTCAGGGGATTATATAATGTGCTTAGAAGCTTAGATAAGGGAGGAACTCTATTCTAAAGAGTTTATATATAGCGCCAAAATGCCCAAAGGCGTCAGGGCGCTCACATGGCTTAAGACAACAAAAAGCACAAAAAAGGAACTGTGGACCAGTGGGGAGGGATGAGAGAAAGAGAAAGAATCTCAAACTCCTCCTCCATCAAACAGATATGTCTTCAGGGCTTTCTTAAATTGAGCGGAAAGTATGTTCCTTCTGCCTATCTTTTCTGAGACCTTACACTTGTGGCAGGTCCGGTTTCTAAGCAGCTTGCCAAAGTGGATGTCATGTTGTAAAGCTTTTATATTGTGCAAGTAACCATTGTCGTGGCCTGACAGTGCTGGCACCTTGCCTTGGGTAACGGGACATTAGTCTATGGAGGAAGAACGTAAACAAGGGCTAAAGTGAGGGGTAAGGAGCAGCGGCAATAGGACAGCAACACAAAAAAAAGTAACAAATTGCGAAGATCCGATGGGGTTGAGGGCAATGATGTGCCTAGAAAAACACAACATACAAACATAGTCGCTAAACTTCAACGCTTACATAAAGGGTGTTAAACTGGGCTGGCGGGCTATAGCAGATGGTTTACCAGAGAGATAGTGCCCCTCACACCTTTTTAAACTCATATTATAAAGCATCAACGTTTGTACTGCAGCGTAAAATGATTTCAGTCACATCTAATCTTGACCCTCTGTATATTCGCATCTGACATATTCAGAAAGCAGCTCACCCCCTCCATCAAGAGTATGCCTCATTGATATGGTCTAATGGAGGAGAGCAGGCAATCCCAGAAGGCTGCTGTGCCTTAGACAAGAATGTGTCCCGCCAGAGGGCAGCCCCACCTCCATGACAGGTGTGACCCTTTCAGCTAATGTTGGCTTTTGATTGAGCTACACTTCAAAAGCAGAAGCATGCATGCCCTTAATAATTGTGGGAAAAGGGAAACTTCATGTCACATAATAAAAATGTTCACTGACTCTGTGACGTCCACAGCCTGCATGTCTGACACATGACAATGGGACCATACGCAGCAGTGGTTTTTAAAATTGAGAAATGTATCATGTGACCGATGTAAGGTGTGGAGACAATGAAAGAGGGGGCAAACATATGCAAACCAACAATGAGTAATGTATTGTCTTGGGATTGCGTTTAATCCTAGAGGAGACAGTAAAAGTGAGGGCTTTGAGTATGGCCAAGTGCGAGAGTTACAACAGGAACAGGCCCACAGAAAACAAAGTACTGGTCTGGTAAACCAATGAAGGATTAAGCAGCAAGCTATGGCTTTCAGAATAACTGGATGATATCAATATCAGGAGCCTGGGGACCCTGAAAGCATGGCCTCTTCCAGCCTCTTCATGGGCAGCGACGGAAAAGATCACCTCTAGAAGCAGTCACTCATCAGGTATAGATCCACATAAACCTCCTCTGAGTATGACAAGTAACGGTCTAACACCACCACTGATCCGGGAGCGGAGGCACACCAATATCAAGCAAACATCTGCACACGCTATATGTAACCTGTAACAAGAAAATGACCTGCATAATGCGCCCAGATACCTCCGGGTATGGAGCACTATAGATATAAATAAACAAACTATCTTTTGCTTTTGGGTGGGTACAATTTAAAAAAAAAAAACACCCTGGATGATCAGCTTTGAAAATTAAGGTTGATCTGACACCAGTGACTCTAGTCAAATATACCAGAACTCTCGCCAATGTTGCCCTTTCAAATGTTTGCTTCATGAACAGTTGAAGCTGCTTATCTCTACAATACCTTAATGATACCCCAATTAAATAACCCTGCATAACCAGTTGGGAAACATAGTCTGGGATCCAGCAGGTTGTTAGTTCTTAATTATTTTATTTGAATACTGAAAGCAGTGTTTTGTCTTAAACACCTCACGTACCTCAACACCTTTGCCACTAGCATACAGCGACTACCAATGAAAAGAAAATTCGGTGTAGCCGGCCACCCATCGAAGCGTCAACGATAGCAGTCTATCGCAAACCACCAACAGCGCCCACCCACGTGCCTGACCTTTGGGCTGCTTAGTGGAGCCTAGCCAGCCACCTAAGTTCTAGGCCAGCGAAAATGTGCACAAGCATCTCTTAATCTAAAACTCTTAGAACCTCCACCACATTGACTATAGTTACTGAGGGCGTTCCAACCACAAAGCGCTTTGAGGCCATACAAACGGGGAAAGAGTGCTATATAAATAACCGAATACAATACAGTAAATAAGTACGAGTCAGGGCCTCGCAAGCTCCATGTAAAAAGGGCCAGCCATCAATTGTCTCAATGCTAAATCTAGTGAATATGTTCAGGGTGCCACAAAGCAGACACAGGTGGCATAACCTTCCAGTATGTTCTGGGGCCGCATTCGTGAGCTATGCAGTTCAGCAATGTCAATAGCCCACAGCTCAAACAGAGCACAAAATCCATACGGTGTATTGTAAGTGTGAATACATTTACAAGGCAAACTACTGCTGCTGGACGGTCAAGAGATGCAAAATATAGCAACTGACAATCAAAGGTACAGCGCGTTGTCACACTGTATCCTCGAATAGAAGAGATATTCAGAAGATGGAGGCAAAACCCACACAGGAGAATAATGGATGCATTCACGCAAGAGGCCTGGGCTTCTGACACCGCACACTCCACACTGCATCAATGCCAAGAAGGTGTGATAAATGAACGCAGTAATACGAAATAAAATATGAGAGCTATCGAGCACAATTAATCAAAACCGGAAGCACAAGTACAACATGTAACCAGTCGCCACTAACACAACCATGTATGTGATTAATATGTGTGCCACTCAGGTAAAATAGTAATGGCGGGTGGGAGAATTCTTCCATGCAAAGTCCTTCGGTATTACTCGCATCGCACCTACACAGCTCATCCATCGGTCAATTAGCATCTCACATAATAATCCAAATCGCCCACCATAGTACAGCAAACAACTAACAGGTTGTGAACGGTCTTGCCATACTAATCGTTTTGCAATGCTCAAAAATTAGAATACAGTTTTATCAATTAATTAGGGTGGCTACAGGAAAAAGGAATACGGGAACGCAGTTAAATAGACACAAAATAGCATAAAGGAGGGGCAATTGAGCAAGCTATGCCTGCAAGCTGAGTGGCAGGAATCTTGAATTATAGAGAACGTAGGTCTTTAAAATAGTGGAGCTTATGCTCTTATGCTTTAGGTGTCTGGCATTATATAAATGATTGGTACAGCAAAGTACTGGAGTACGAAAAGGAATTTAAGGGTGTTGCTCTCCAGCCTTCTGTTGCTTCGCATAAGAACAGTAGTCCTCAAAAGGCAATAGTAAAGCCGGAGGCCATTTTAGAAATAAGACTCACATGTCGTGGGTCACACAGCAGAATTGAATGTGACCTATGGACACATTGAGTCACTATAGTGACATAATGAGAGGGGTGACATTATCTGGAAGAAAATGAACACTCAACTGTGGAGCTGCACAGACGCCACGTGGATTCTCAAGGAAGGACTACCAAACAAGTCCTTGCATTTACCCATTGGCCCATCAGGGAATCTCCATATCGACCAGAGTCCCAGGGTTGCCATCAACGGCATGGTTCCTGCCCAGTTTCTCCCATTGAAACAGGAAAATCTCTGTGATTTAACTGGCTCCATTTCTTTGTACATACACTAGATGTACGATTCAGAGTAGAGTACAGAATTGCATTAGATGTAATCCCGAGGTTCTTCCGAGGAAAACGTCTAATAGAGGTAATCATTTACCAAGATGGTGTGATCCACAAAAGGGCTGCGTTAGAGTATCCACCACAGGTTACACCTTGGCATCGGGAAAGGAGAGGGCATCATAATACCCACAACATACATTGGCTTGTTAGTTAATGTATTCACTTTGCATTCTTGCTCTATCAAAGATATGTCAACGGCCTGTGCAAAGTGTGCCCTAGCCTACAGGCCAAACCCCAGAGGGCACGGAGGGAATTGATGTCACAAAAGGTGTAACTTTTGACTAAAATCTTTCCTGAGATTCTATAATTTTCTGATTTCAGACATCAATTCTTCACCCATGCACACAATCCCCTCATTCACAATATTCTTTTTGCTGTTACTTTCTGCCCCATGCTTTATAGGATTTGGGCTAGCTGTGGCAGTGTGCAGTGAATCGCACAATCAAATGCCCCTCATGGTTTAGATCAGGGTGCAAAAGGTGCACTTGCCACTAGCCACTGGCCAGTAATATTTGACTCTTGGAGAGTAAGACATGGTGTGATGTGTATATGTATAGAATTGAGACGGTGAGCGACTTTCTTTTTAAAGGGATATCTATTAATAGCTTGCGACTTGAATTGTTGCACCCTCTGCCCCGATCTAGATGACCCTTCAGTATAAGGATTGTACCTTAAAGCTGGTTTTATAGAGCACACTAGTCAATGTATCTAAATGGGTACAAAGATTAGAAGTGTGGGTGCATAAAGAGGCAAGGAGTTTGACTTGGAGGCAGCAGGTCTAAAGACTTCAGTCAGGACAAGGGCATTTCATAAGGGATTGCATGGCTGCCAAGCAGGCTCATGCTCTGAATAACAGCTTCTTCAAGTCCTTGTTTTTCAGGCTACGCCTCCTTGCATTAGGAGACTCCTTGCTTCCAATCCTAGGCACAGAAAGGTAAATTGTAGCATGCAAAGTTGTGTTGGCTACAGAGCCAAGATAGGCTACAGGTGTGACACATGGCATAGAGAAGCATGGCAGCTATGAACATTCTTCCAGAGTCTGAAAACGAAAACACCTGGATCTTTGTTGGCCACATTTGGCACCTAGGTGTGGTGAGGAGGGCAACATAGCAGTGCGTATTATTGGAAGCAAATCCACTACATGATAAAACTATGGGGACTGAAAGGTTATATCCTTCAGTACATGGTAGAGGACTCGAAATCTACTCATGTTAAAATACATGGTCATCTTTCTAATCCTGTTTTTACAATTACGTACAGTAAAAACACAATTGAGGTATTGAACATTGAACGTTTTCACAGGACAACTTGTTATAAATTGCATATCCCTTTCTAAAAAAAAAATAGAAATGCTAATAAGATGCATATTTATGGATATCCCAAATGCCAAGCACAGGTGTCATTCTGCATAAGTATATATTGTAGGGCACCAGTTGTCTTGGAGTAAAATACAGATCCAACTACTAAGTAGACTGTCTTAAACTTGCCCAGCTATTCTAAGCACCGAGTAGCTCCTAAGGTCTAGTTATGTTGATCCCTGAGCTGCAAACAAAGATAAAAATAAAAGAAGGACATAAAATAAGTTCAGCCACATATCCATTTTACCTCCCACCATATAAATAATATAGTTTGTCGTTTTTCCGTGGGCATTAGAAAAGAAGAAAGGTAGTGAAACACGGATCTAATGTGCATGTGTTATATCCAGAATAAACACAGAACCAGCAAAAGATAACTCATGGTGTATTTTGGGCTTCTACCAGAGAGTGTGTCTGGGAAGACGTGTTTTAATACAGCAGTGAGACCCCAAGACACCCGGAGGGAAATTCCTGGTGAATAGCATTGCCAGATAACATCACGTGCCGCATTTAGAGAGCTGTGGGTACCAAGCGAAACTATGTGTGCAGGGCCACGTCTAGATAGGGAAGCGGAAAGAAAAAGTATCAATGCTCGTTTTCCTTCCCTGAGGCCTGTGGAGAGATTTTCACAACAACAAAGGCTTCAAAGAGGAACAGGGGGTTAAAGGGCTCAGCAAGGCACTAATGTCTAAAGACTACATATCCCAGTTTACCCTGCAGCCTCCAAAGAGCCACATAGCCGCCACCCGCGTATGCTCCAGTCACACGCTGGGTGGCAGCTTCAATTACAACTCTGTTTCCGCCACCCTCAAGCGGTCCAAAACTTGTAACCTTATTTCTGGATCCAGCTGCCATGCCAGCGGGTGGAAAATAAAACGGATGCACGCTAATAAAAACCCGCTGCACTCGATTGAACGTCAGCAGGCGGTGTGTGCAGTGGGACAGAATCCACCCGCCATTTCTGCCTGCTGAACACTGCGCGCGCTCCACAGCAGGAAGCGGGGTCACTTGAAACAGCTCCGGAAGCACTACATAATCAGAGAAAAAGGGCAAAGGTCTAGTCACAAACAAGCACTGATAACATTGCCAATAGCTGTGCGCGCTGTGTTGTAGCTGTTGACAGTGGGCAGGGGGTGCAACATGGAAGCCAATGTAGGAGCCGGGCTACTTCCTGAAGCAGAGAATTCACAACCGTGTTAACCTTCTGTTGCACAGCCAGTAAATGCCACCTTTTATCAACAAATAGGCCGGTTTTGCGCCAACTGCTCCCAAAGACAGAGACAAATGTCAATAGGTCGGGAGCAAGCCCTATCAACGTTTCCAGGGACTTTTTTCGGCTGCACAGTTTTACTTGCCCATTCCAGAAAAACATAAGTAAACACACAGAGGCAAACAAATACCTATTTCAGAAGGTCGACCCAACAGTGGAATGTGAAACACGATCACGCCAAAAGCACAACAGGATTGCAGGGTTAAAGGTCATTGGAAGGTATGAGGCCAACGCTCCTTGTGAAACACCTTTCTGCGGGCAGCAGCCAATAGCTTGCTTAACAGCACCTTGTGATGAAGTTGCATCATAATAACGCAGGAGGTGGTTTTAGTACTTTTAGATGAAAATAGTAAAAGAAAAATGTATTCACTTAAGAGATTTTATTTAAAATATTTGGCTGAATTCAGTAATAAAGGCTCATAGAACCGTCAGACTGTTTCATCCTCCTCTTTTTCCCCCTGACATCCATGCCCGCTCACTCAAGCATTGCCTTTCCTATTTTCCAACACCCCAAAACCTACCCACTTCATACAGTTAAGGGAAATATAATTACTGATTAGTCTTTAATACATGGTGGCAAATAAGATAAATCTGAACTTGAAAACGTAAGCACTTAGTAAGCCTGGTTCTTTGGTTTTCCCCCTGGGCTAGCCTGTTCGTGCAAACAGCAACACATCCATCCTTTACCGCGCTAGTACCCCTTTTTGCTTCCCCCAACCATCCCTGGCTGACTGCTTGTTCACAACGTTAACCACGTTGAAGTTCACTTTGCTAATCCGCAACTCTCTGCCCCACAAGTCCATGCCACTAGCAACGGGAAAGGTTCCAGGAAAGCTATTCTCCTCCCTCGCCTCTTCCACTGTTTAGGCCATCTCTCTGTGCACCATCTATCCCTCCAGTACACGCCAAATCCTCCAGCACCGGATGCATCAGAGAAAACCTGCACCTCCCGAGCCACTGGGTCCCCTTGCCACCACACAGACACACCATTAAAATTCCTCCAGAAATCTCAACCATATCTTACAATCCTCTCTAATAGCCCCTGAAACCTTCACCCTGTGATGTGGGTACCTTGCCCCCGCCATAGAAGGGGCTATAGTCCTACAAAATGTGCGACCCGGAGCCACAACCCGACACGCATAATTGAGATGCCCCACCAGTCTCTGCATGTACACCTGCAGCATTTTAGGCACCGCCACTGCCTTCTCCAGCAACTGTAGCAGCTTGCTCATCTTGTAGTCTGGCATGCATGTGGTCATAGCCATGGAATCCAGTTAAATCCCCAGAAAATTCAAAACCACTGCCGGTTCCTCAGTCTTATCCCCCACCAATGGCACTGCCAACTCAAGCATCAAAGACTGAAAAGCCTCAGCATCCGCTGGCACTCCTTCTCCTCTCCCGCCCCACTGATGAACAAAAAATCATGCAAATAGTACAAAACTCCTGCAAAGTCAGACCTGTAGCTGAGAAACCTACCGCAAAAACAGCTAAAAGGCTCAAACAATGCACATGACACTGCACAGCCCATCGCGGTGCTTTTTCCACGTATACTTGATCGTCAAACTGCATCCCCAACCACCATAAATCCTCTGGATACACCGGCAACAACTGAAATGCCAACTTGATGTCAGACTTGGCGTAAAAGCACTGTGCCCATTCTTCCTCACCAAACCCATCGCCAGATACATGCCTGCATAGGACACCCTGCAACCCACAGAGGCAATGAAATCATTCACAGACATGCCCTCTGGCCAAGACAAGTGATAAATCAAACTAAACTCACTGGCTATTTTTTTAGGCACCACCCCCAAAATTGCAAAACACTGTATTTCATTCTTTGTGATGACATGCAAGTTCTTTTAAGCTGTCTGGCGTGTTTCGAGTTCAAACGACTCTTCCTCAGAGAATGACATCATACCTTCTAACAACAGCTCCAAACATCCTGTATTCCAGCGAAATAGCTTAAAACCTCATTGTGCACCGCCCGTGTCCATCCTCACTCTCATGTACACGAACAGTTGAAACTACATAGGTAAAATGAACAAGCAGACCATCTAAATGTTATCATCTATCCACAGCTATTAACAGTAATTCCGGCTAAAGGATAGCCATGTTTGCACTTGGCACCACGCATTCCATTTGTGCATGGTTATACACAGTGTGGATTCCTGAGTCATTTACCATACATGGTGTTCAACGGTTAACGTTGGTCAAATTAATGGACAAACCATAGCCATCCATGAAATATGTGCATCTGACAATGGTAAAACCTTGAACATAAAAATAGAGAGATCAGGTATCTAATGCGGCCTCAAATATCCCAACAGTTTGTTTTGCTTTGTTAAACTATGTGTTTTAATCCTTACCAGCTGTGCTTTTAAAAGAGGTGGCAAAGAGGTCCCCACAAGCTGAAGCAATAGTTGACTGCAACAGGAAATGTGTATTCCAAGGGTTTTGCTAACTAGAAATCCTAAAAACTAAATTTACCTGCAGCAAGTTCAGTTTAGCAACAACCCATTACCGATGGAGACAAACGGTAAATTTACCAACAGGAAGCTTCAGCTAGCTTGGATTCTGTTTCTGGATTGAATGGTACTCTACTTATCACACATTTATTTTGAGTTTTCTAAGTAGCAGAAACCAAATCCAGTGATGTATAAGATTATACAATAGATAAGCCCAAAAGCTATACAACATAAAGATTAGGCTATAAATAAAAAAACAGGAATCAGGTTGTGGTGTAAGTAGGCGGGGCCTTCAGTTGAAAATGGGGAGCATGGTGGGTTGAGGTGAAACAATTGTGCAAGTAAGAATTGGCTATATTTGGTGGGGTGCTATGTGGGAAAGTTGGCTCTGGCTAATTCTGGGTGTGTTAGGCAGAATTATATGCAGTACCCTTTGGGAACACCACACACACTTAAGACTACAAGTAACAGTACAAATTCACCTTTGGTAGATGCCTGTACTACACAGTAAAAGTGGTAGCGATGGCTGAGCAGCCAGACTTATCTCAAGAGTAAGTGAAAAGTATCACTATTTACACAAAGGACAGCAATTACTATGATTCAAGCAAACACGGACTCAAGGTTTCTGAGTAAAAGAATATACATTTATTTACACATCAGTTGTACAACATTTCACTAAAGTAAAGCAGTTCAAAAAAATCACTCTTAATACACCACACCACTCCCAATAGTTTCCAGACAAGTTAAGCTCACAAAATGAAGTGGGAGCAAAATGACACTCTAGTAATTAAAAAGGGAGGGAAAGACAAAGTTAGGCAGAACTTGAGCAGCACCAACAGGTAAGTAAGCAGGGAAATCTAGAAAGAGGAACTACAGTGATGGAATCAAATCAAATAGGCTTAGGGCCAAAGTCAATAGGACAAAAGTCTTTCGCTCAAGATCACACAGTTCAGGGTAGTTCGCGGTAAAGTCTTTGCCAAGAGTTCCGGACAAAGTTGATCGGCAGAAAAGTTAGTTTAAAGAGTAGAGAAGGACAAGCCCTCGGATTGGCGAAAGGTTTCACACACCTTCACCGCGGATGGACAAAACGAACAACCGGATTTGCACGGTACCTTTAAATGGAGAAGAAGCTGTAGCTGAGGCAGACGTTCCTGGCAGTTCCTGCAGGCGGACAGTTCCTGAAGCGACTGTTGGACTGACACGAAGTAGGAAGACTGGAGGGTCCTTCACTGCCCAGGGAAGAAACCAGCAGCAGAGCAAAGAAACAAATAAAAAGGTGCGCTCCCTAAAACCCAAGCAGGGTCCGACCTTCCTGGCAATCAGGCCCACTGTAGCTCTGTACAGCAAATTCGACCAGAGGAGGGAGTCCTGGCTTGCAGTTTGGGAAAACTGGTTGGTCCCACCAGCTCAGGGGAAGAAGATTCTTGGAGGATCTTCTCTGTCGTTGAGGATTCGGACCTGCAGCAGGGCTTCACCGGGTGGTTCAGTCATGGTAGGGGTCCTCATCCATCAGCTCCTCATCGGTTCTTTCGTTCCAGTGGCGACTCTCCCTTTCCAGACCCAGAGACCTGCTTTTTATGCTGTTTCCCCCCATTCACACAGCAGGGTGGCTGTCCTGACCGGACAGTCACCTAGCCAATCAAAGAGGAGTGCAACTTGGGTTACCCAGGGAACCCATGGCAGGGGTCCTAAAACTCCTCCCTCACATCCTGCCTACCCAGACTTTCCGGTGCCTAAGGAGGGCTTCTGTGTAGAAGCCCACGAAGAGATGGTGAACCAAGGAACCAAACCTGGTTTGGCGCGCAGAGAAAAACACGAGAAAGACATTTTCAAAAAGAAATGGTAAATAAACCCAGCCGGAACCGTATCAAAACTTATATGGTCTAGCGGGTTTAAGTTTGAGGCTACCAAGATAGCCTAAAACAATACCAAGGTTATTTAAGAAAACCGCGGTAGGAAAAATAGGGTAGTTACCATTGCCACCAGCCAAGTCTTGATGAAAAGGGAGCAAACCAATGCTCCAAGAGAAACAGACAAAAAGGGGTAAGTATTAACCCTTTCCAGTTCTCCATGTAAGATGGTTTGTACTGGGTCTGTGGATTTAAAAGGACTAATAAAGTCAATGGCAACTTTACATGTTCTGGGAGACAGTAGTCAGTCCCAGAAAATGGAGTCCGAGTTGGGAAGTCTAAAAGACAACCCTGTGTCACTGCACTGAAGGTGCTGTGTAACACACAGTAAAATAATGAGGTCTGTGGAGTAGGTGAGGTTCCACAGTCTATGAACACAAAAATGTTAAACACACAAAGCAAAACACATGTAAGAGTGGGAAAAAAAGGGCTCATACTCTTACCAGGTGAAAAAATAAATCCTAGAAATCCAGCAAAGCTGCTGAGGGACTCAATAGGTAAGGGAAATTAGCCATTCCTGAGAATTCTCCCTAACAGGGTGCTGTTATCTTCTGGTTTTGAGGTCAAATGCAGACGTCCTAATGACTTGCAGGGACAGGTATTGCCTTGAAATATCCCTAAAACACATATGCAGGGAGCAGTATGCAGCCCAAATAAAGCAATAACAACAAAAAAATGTATTACGGATAGGGTCAAGCAGCGATCTATCTTATACTGAAAGGGGGACAGCAAAAATTGTGTGGCACAACCTTCACGCTGTATTATCAAAATATATAATATATCTCCTATTTCCACAGTATCAACAAAAAAAACAAACACAATATATTTTTAGTCATCAGATCTCAATGATCCAATGATTTATCACATTGTTCTGCCAGGTTAGCATGCACCAATGTAAAATACACACCACAAGAACAACACTTATTTCATTACAGAGAAATGGGAGGGTACTCCCACTTTTCATAAGACTTATGTGGATTCACAGTAAGAAAGTTTGGCATATTAGGGCCCACAATCTTTAAATAAGCTTACAGCGTCCCAAATATCACAGGACTCCTATACCGTGATGACGGTGTATAACCCTTCCTGATGTCAACAAAGCATCAACCATAGACATTAAAAAGATATGTAGAAACTATGTGTCTCTCTGCCTTGTGATGGGATATAGTGATTGGGCCCCCCCCCCCGGTTTCCTACACACTTCATCAGGACCGAAAAACTATTTTCGTGCGTACACCATCTAATCGACGGTCTGGTATAGTCCGCCTTGATCCTCTCTAAAGAAAATTTCAAAAGGACGAAACACTAAGTATTTCTGTTTATGTCACTTATCTGTCCACCCCAATATATTTTTACAGCACTGACCTCTTCTCTGCTGTTCAACCATCACCATGCCGGTGCATTTCTAAGGTGTGGCCGGACATTGAATTCGCTCACACAGCCATACCTCCGATTTAGTAGATGTACCATGGTGGCCAACTTGCCTAAAAATGCCATCCTCACTGCGCTGGTGAGTTGCGCTCATTAGTCATTGCCGCTGGACGTCTCTATGTGTTAATTACGCTTTTACAACAACTTGACTTCTATCGTGTAATAAGAGCTTCTCCCTTCTATCAATTTAGATGTATGTTGAACTTATTGAACAACTAAACCTGTCGTCTGACAACTCATAAGAGCGCCACCTTCATGCTACAAAAATGCCCTGCAAGTCACTGCCATGTGACAGAATCCTGGGTTCACTTCAGTGCCCACTTGCATATAATCACTTTTTGTTCCAATCATGACAACCCATTACACAAGAATTATCCCGTTTGTGATAAAAACCGACATGTCTACACCCCACATGCATTTTATGTCCATATCGGGAATATCTCCACCTATATACATAGACTCCTAAATAGAACTCATCAATGTGATTGAAAATGTACCTTATATCTAATTTTTCATAATCCTTGTCAAGGTATTATAAGCCTTATTTGTGTAGAATGAGATAATACCATTCAACACATATTTAGGCGCTGTATGCATTTCTGCTCTAGCCTCCTGAGTGTGTGGTTCCGATCCCCACCTCTTGGGTTTGGTTCTACACGTTGTATAACAAACAACATGATGTCATTCACTGTATGTCCATGTTTTATGAAATGTTCAAGTAAAAGGTATATCAGGGATCTTATTTCGGATGGATGATCTGGGTTCCCAGATTCGTTGCCTGACCTCTGTGTTGGCTTTTCCAATATACAGCTGCTGACATGGGCATTTGATTCCATACATTACAGTCTTACTTTTACAGTTTGAGAACTGCTCCAACTTCCATGTGATCTCTTTCAATCGGTTAGATTTAAAGTTTTGGGTCAAAGGGCAAACAGAACAGTTGGTCCCACATCTGAAATGTCCTTTAACTGGTGGAAGACTTCACAATGTGTTTGGTCGAGGGTCTTTTTATGTTCTTTCATTAATATGAACAAGCACACCTTATTTATATTGGTAGCTCTTTTGAATGCAAATCATGGTTTGCTCAACCTAAACCCTGTCTGTTGGAGGAATTTCCAATGTTTATTTATTGCCCTAATAAAAAAAAGGCCTGCTCATTGTAAGGCCTCTATTATACACTTGGTGCATTTCCCCTTCAATGTAGGTAGTCAAACCCTCAAATACTGGATAGCACCCTGCCCTTTTCAAATCCCAGGCATGAACTGGTGCGTTTTAGTATATTCTAGTGCAGTATGGTGGGGGAAGGGCATAGTGAGACTGCATTCTCACTTCAAAACAGTGTAGCTCTCTGCGGGCTGGCTTCCATCTTCCATTTTCCATCTGAAGCCAAGCACTAATAGGTTATAGGAGACTTCTGGTGTTTCAGTTCATAGCTCTTCTTTCACCTTCCTGTTCAAGGAGAGCAACAATTGAACAGGTCTAGACATTGCATTGTATCTCTTAAAGAAGATTGATGGAGGGGTGGGGATAAATCAAAGGGATGTCAAAGGTTAGAGCCCTATGTGTAGGGAGTACAGTCCAAGCATTTTAGATACCAAGTCTTTTGTATTGTAAAACTTGGCACCGGGTCAAGTGCTGATGTACAGACCATTGTAGCCCTACTATAGATCACATTATAATATCTGTACTCAATAGATAAGTTATGCTATCCAGTTGTTATGTTTTCCAGTGTTCAAAATTCACACCGCTTTTTTGCATGGTTAATGTATCTGTGGGCATGAAAAAGTTATTTCAGGTTGGAATGTTTTCCCATGTCTGCCCATATTAGCCATGCTTAAAATGGCATGTGGTCTGAGACGTAGACCAGGCCTTCTTGCTAAATGCACAGTGCGATGAAACCACTTTCATGTTTAGAGAAACACAAGCCACGAGATTTGCTTTTGCATGTTGCAATATTAATGTACAAAACAATATGTTTTTTCTAATACCTTGGGCTCTGCACCAACGGCCCCTGAGCTGGGTACATCACACGCTTACTGTGTAAACAATGCTGTTTACTGCTATTTAGGCTTGTTTCTGGGTCAAGCACCAATATTCTAGTAAACAGAAAATAAACAGATAATGGCTCCACAGGAAAACTACAAATCTCGGTCCGAATTGTGGTTTGTGTCTGCCGACACTTTTATTGGGAAAATGCCTAGTGCTGAATGATGAAAGTCATCCTTGGCTAATATTTACAAAAGAAAGATCCTGTCCACTGATCACTTCTTTTCTTAACGATTCCTAATTGGAAATGATGCTTGTGTCCTTGATTCTTTTGTTTAGAACAATTTTGAGGGCTGGATGAATTTTGATGATTGTAGGCATTGAATAGGTATGGACGGCCCAAAAAAGGTATAGAGTAAGTTCAGCCCCTGCACACAGCAGTTTGGGACGGTGGAGCAGGAAAACCAAAAGGTAGATGGATGTAAGGAGAGAAAGAGCAGTGAGGCTTACGAGATCGGAGGGGTCAACTCCCTCCTAATTCTTTTTCTGGATTTTATGAAGCCCCAAGCTGGATTCTGGCTATTTTGAAACATTAGTTAGCAGAACTTAAATTCTTGTATAGCTGCTTCGGGGAAAGATATTTGCTATTTCTGACAAAGGCACTCCAGTTCACAGCCTAAGAGCGGTCACCTTATTCCGGATTGACTATATGCTGGCACCAGTAGGTCATTGGACATTTAACCTTTTTTTGTAGCATTCTATCCCATTTTCGATACTTTTTGATGCAAAGATCATGGTGCGTGAATAGATGGCTTTTTAATATTTTTGGAATGTTTTCATTGTTCCAGGTTTCCTTGAATTGTGGATAATTCCTGGCACTAAGTCTGCTCCAGCCCTCTTCAACTCTACAGTCGGTGAGCATGATATCACATTGAGAAAGGTATTGAGGTTTTGATAGAGGCACAAAGCTCTATGAGATTGCCTATCATGATTTTCAGGAGCTAGATTGCCTATCACAGCAGGTAGTTGGTGTTTAAGGTGACTCATTTCTGGGAGAAGGTTGATCAGTCTTAGTGTTGATTTGAGGTAGAGGCAATGACAAAGGTTTGGCTTTTCCATTAATGATTTGTTTGCATTTTAAGTGTGTTGTGTATAGTGATGATAATACTGGTTAAGTTTCTCTATTACACATTTCTCATTATTAAAAGATTTATTTTTACATGGGAATGTAAGAAGCATTAATTGAGTTTTCATTACTGAGTGTTAAGTATTTGAACATGAACTAAAAGAGTGGTGCACAGGGCTTGTAAAATCTACTAGCCCAATAGCATTGGAGAGTAGTTTTTATGAAGGGCGAGTACCATTTGCATGATACTCGACCTTGCTGGTGAGTATGGGGATGTTAGAAACGTATTTTCCATTTTCTGAAAAAACACTTTTGCAGTAAATGGCAAATACATGTGCCACTGTGCATACTTGACAGCTTTGCAGCAAATATGAAGTGCGCTTATGGTGACATGCACCATTTTACAAAAGGCACTGGCATATATTTTGGCACTAGTCACCTTTGGGCAAGTGCATTTTGAAGATGGATGGGGAAGTTTGCCCTCTCCCCCCCCTTCTCCCACTCCTATAAGATACATGACACGGAAGAAGGCCAGGAGATACTGAGATCGCCCATACTATTTCGGCACAATTCCTAGTGTTCCAATGATTGATAAGTATGTCGAGAGGTATCCCCTCAGCCAGCCCTACAGGCCAGATGTGATACAGGTCTACTCCAGAGACATTGGTAAACCGCTCATGTGTTGGCAATTGAGAACAGCCGCCTACTACCAGGGTTGTTGCCTGATCTCTTTACTGTTGCACAGTGATGGGTACATGCTTTCCCTACCACTACTCCTACCACATCCCCTGTTGGTGTGGTTGTGGAGACTCCAATGGAGGTGGACGGAAGGCTCTGGAGGTAGGAGTGATACAAATAATGTCACGGTTTTGACATGGGGAACCATCCTTTCTGTACTCACAGCCTTTAGAGAGAATATTGAGTCTGAGTAGTTGGCCCACGGTGCTCAAACCTTGGAGCATCAGGGACCCCTGATTATGTTCATGTATGTGAGTGTTCAGGTGTGATCTTGGCATGGACTGGGGTTGAGTGGGGGAGGTTGCCAGGTACCCAAATGTCTTCTCGTTTAGGTGATATACGCGCTTCTATGCGTTTTCTGATTGGTGTTGTGAGGAGCTATTGCTGGTGCACAGGGACGTATAGTCTAGATTTGAGCTGTTGGGAAGCTCTGCAGTCATAGTAGGTGAGATTGGTACCAAATTAATCCCCTCACATTTCGGCCTGTTCATGGTTTGTGGATGCTTTGCATTACTGTCGGTACAAATCAGATCACACCTCAAAGTGATAACAATGGAAAATATTAACACAAGTGTACAATTTAGCAAATGGTATAGGACTATGCATGTGATTGGGGGTGAAGGTGACCATATAGGACCCCATATAAAGGGTAAATATATCTGAGACTGTATTTGTGAAAATATGTGCATGAGTGTGTGTAAATTGTGCCTGTGTAAACGTGTTCATGTGGATTTGCATCTTTGTATGTGTGCATTTTTACTCGTGTGTGTATGTAAATGCACAGGTGAGATAGTATACATGTTTATAGATGTGTGAGTGAGTGTGGGCACATTGGTGCAAGCATGCATGAGCACGTAAACAATGCATGTGTGTGTGTGCGTCTGCGTGTTGTTTAAGTAGGTGTGTCCATGTGTGCAAATTCTCTTTTCACTATGTGGCCGTAGGAATGTTGATGGCTGTGTTTTGAAATCTGTAAGCAGACACCCATGTCCTTGCTCTATATTCTCTCCGGTTTCTCCTTCAGGCATACTTTCATTTGATGTTTCGGCTGTAAGCTAATCTGAAAAGAGATCAGAAACTCGAAGCTATTGGCAGCAATGACAGAAGCGCCTTAAAATGACAGCTGATTGAGATGATCACATTTCACTGACAAAATTAATTGCCTCAATACCAAGAGTGAAAGGCAATATAGCTTGCACCTCACACAGACAATACAGGGCCAGGTGAGCACCCCTGCACAGGTAACTGCCCCTCTCAATATCCAACGTTGCGGAGGAAGGGTGTATGGAGAGAGAGGGGAGGAGGAGGAGAGAGAGAAAGGAGTACGAGGAGAGAGAGGAGAGAGAGAGAGGGGAGAGGAGAGAAAGAGGGGAGAGGAGAGAAAGAGGGGATAGGAGAGAAAGAGGGGAGAGGAGAGAAAGAGAGGAGAGAGAGAGGGGAGAGGAGAGAAAGAGGGGAGAGGAGAGAAAGAGAGGAGAGAGAGAGAGGAGGAGGAGAGAGGAGGAGGAGAGAGAGAGAGGAGGAGAGAGAGAGAGAGGAGGAGGAGAGGAGGAGAAGAAGTGAGAGGAGGAGAAGGAGTGAGAGGAGGAGAAGGAGTGAGAGGAGGAGGAGGAGTGAGAGAGACAGAGGAGAGGGAGGAAGGAAGGAAGGAAGGAAGGAAGGAAGGAAGGAAGGAAGGAAGGAAGGAAGGAAGGAAGGAAGGAAGGAAGGAAGGAAGGAAGGAAGGAAGGAAGGAAGGAAGGAAGGAAGGAAGGAAGGAAGGAAGGAAGGAAGGAAGGAAGGAAGGAAGGAAGGAAGGAAGGAAGGAAGGAAGGAAGGTTGGTTGTTGGCTGGCTAATGTATACGTTTAATCATCACTGGCTGGACATGCAAGCATCGGAAACAAACAGAGCTCGAAATTCGAACCAGCTGCCCTCCAAGACACAAAATCCACGCCCTCCTAAACTGACCCAAGTTCACGGAACAAGTAGCTGCTACTTTGAATAACTATTTTTTTTTTGCTATTTATTTAGTGTCATGCATATGAGCGCCACGCCACGCACAATGTTACTTGTTTCAGGATGCTTGCAGGTAGGAAGAACCAATACATACAAACACTTCACAGTGAAACATTGATACAATAACGTAGAACAGTCTTACAGGCTATCATCAGTTTGAATAGGGACGAGACATAGGTACATTCAGGCTATTTGAGAGGCCTGTGTTATTTTCCTGGGTGTCTAGAAGTGCTAGAACAAGGCAAAGGAGAACAAAATATATGTACTTGAGGAAGCAACAGAATACAGCGACCATTAAAAACTCTGTTCCAGTAAGCTGCAAAGGATATCTCAAGGGTAGCAACCTCATCTGTGAAACAAGACGATAAAGTTCACCTGGGTTCGAGCCCTGGTTGAACACCTAGAACCTGAAGGAAACTGGTATGAATTGCCATATAAATCACGCATCCATTAAATACCTACAGACCTGTAAAGTTTGGGGAACGCTACCCAATAAGTAATGCCTTTGGGGAAAGAGCGATATGTGTGCATGTCAGTATTCAAAATGTGTATCTCAGACCAGGGAACTGGAGATTACCATTTTATTTGACAAAGAACGTATGTGTATCATAAGATCCTTTATCGAGACCAGAGGCTTAATATTATGCTTCAACATCGTTACTCTCGAAACCGCAGCAAAGTAAATAACATGCTTTTATACATTGAAGACTTTCTTTATAACATGTATAAACAAAAGAATTAAGTTTAGGAGAGGACCCTATTCCAAGATGGCAGCCACATCCCTCACCACCAATGGGGGTCCGAGTTCCCCCATATGGTCTTATGCATGTACTACAATGTCCTCTTCTTTGCTGCCTGTCACAGCAGATAGGTACTTTTCTGCTGTAACAAGCTAGTACGCTTAATGTATCTTTGTACTATAAATTGTATCTTTTCATATTAATAATTGTGTCATTCCATGCTTGTGACAGTTTTTTTCTGCCTTTGTAGTCTCGGGTGTTTGCCCGGGAGACTTTGTTTGTCTTAATACTAGCATAAGCGTGAGCAACATTGGGGATCTGCGCTGCGCTACTTTGCGAGTGCCTGCTGCATCTTTCTTCACAAGGGACGCGGTTCTTCTCAGCGTTTGTGTATGGGTATTCCCCGTGATTTAGGAGGTGGTTTCTGAGGGGCGACCCACCACACTGGTATTCGCATGTGGCCCCGGGCGTGTGCAGCAGTGACTATCAGTAGTGGCTGCATTAACAGAACTACTCTCTCCTATTGAGGTAGTGCCTGACGGGCACTTGTGGTCAGCAGTTCGCTTGCCTTGCGAGGTTGCCTATTGGTCATGTGTGAATGGCGGGTGCCGCGCCGGAGAGCCAGGGTGCTCCTCTGGGGTTTTCAACCCAGTCACACTGTAACAAAGACTTCTCGGCCTTTCCTCCTGTCCTCTAAGGCATGGCTCTGGCCTACTGAGGCAGGGGAAGCCTCCGTTAGAGAAATCCTTTTAAAACAATAACTAAGGGATGGTATTTGTCCTGTGGTTGCTTTTGCCATCAGTATTATGGTACCTCCTGGAAGTTCTTCGGCAGTTAATGGTGTCTTGGTGGAGGATGGTAGCGCCTCAGAAGGGTATTCGTAGTAGGGAGGTTCAGGTGGGTCGCAGACCACAAGAAGTGAGAAGAGATGTATGAAGGGTGGTCCAGGAATCAGTTTATGTGGCCTTGTGGATCTTAACACCACGTAAGCTTTTGCCTTTGACCGTCTTATTGTGGGCATTTCTAATTACCGTTCAGGGGTACTGCTGCTCTGGAAGGTGTCAAGGGTACAGGAGGGGTAGGTTTAGGCATTCTGATGGATAGGGTGGTGGAGAAGATAATGTTGTGGTCTGACCAGGGGGACAGGGTGTTGGAAAGGATATCAGTGACGCAATTGGATTCAGCGATTTAATCTAGGATACGTCCTTTTTCATGGTAAGGGAGCAGAGTCTATGTGTAAACCCTTGAGCTTTCATGGAATTGGCCAGGCGAGTAGCATGGGAATCTAGAGGATCGTTCAAGCAAAGGTTGAAGTCTCCTAGGATGATGGTTTTAGAGTGAGGTTTCATATTGTGTGCTAAGAGATCGGTGATGTCCTCTTCAAAAGAGGTGGTAGGGCCAGAGAGTTCAAGTATGTGTAAGTGATATTTTTAAGGTAATGACTTTGCAGGATGTGCAAGGAAGTTCAGCTAGGGTTCTTGTGTAAAGGTCGTTGTTGGCTATTAGTGCCACTGTGCCTCCTTTGGCTGTTGTTCTGTCCTTCCTATAGATAGAGTAATCCTCTGGGGTAGCTAAAGATGAGGCTGTGTGGAGCCAAGTTTCTGTAACTGCTATGAAGTCTAGATTGATGGTATTGATGACGTCTGCCATGTCCAGGGCGTGGACTGTGATTGATCTAGTATTAATAAGGGCACCTTTTAAGTGTAGGATATCAGTGTAGGAACTCACCTTAGTCGGCGAGTTCACATTCTTAGGGCATTTATGTTGAAGCATAATACTAGCCTCTGTGCCTCTTAATAGAATCTAAACCACACGCTCACGTCAGTGTGGGGGTAGCCATTCTCATTGACATTTCAGATTTGGGCGTGCTATCATTAGTAAGATTTATTTACAAGCCCAAACATGAAAAACCTCCCAACTTAGGTGGGAGACTAGATTTTTCAATAAAAAAATATTGCGATTTTTTCACTTTCTCCCTCAGGAAATAATTCTAACCAAAGGCAATCCTATAGGGCAATTAATTGTTCCCGGTTTCTGAGGTAAAATTTCCCTCCTAGGTGTTCCAGAATGTTGGCATGACTATTCTATAAACTATGGCCAACGTACAAAACAATATTTGCTACCTGGCGAGTCTAGGTGGCGTTTCAATTGATTTACCAGAAAAGAAAACACTGAAACCCTGGCAGGCCCATACCGGTCCGATTTAAAATGGCGGCATACTATTTGCCAAGTCAAATAGCATCTCTCCCCCAACGGAAGAGAATCCCTTATAAACCGAGGCGTGCATATGTTCACCTCCCCTTTTCAGCAGTAATTGGGTATGAGAACTAAATACAAAAAAATAGCTGAGAAACGGGTGCCAAGCAGCCTGATGAATCCCGATGAAGCAGATAGCTGCCCACAGCTCGCTGCGGAATGCGGCAGAAAGGTGAAACAGGGGTCAGCCATGGCGTAAACACATGGAAAATATGATCGCGCCAGAACTAGGGCGGGCGGGGCCTGTAAACACGAGGCCAGCGCTGGTGGCTTGTTTTCCTTTCACGAAGATTTCCCCATCTTGGTTGAACCTGCAACGCTTTTTTTATGCTGTACGAAAACGAACATCAATTTTACTGGATCACAAAGGCAGCTTCGGTGAGGGCTATGGACGCGCTGCACAGCACAGGCAGAGTGATTTACTGTCCTGTTATAAACCAGCAATCAAGGCTGAACAGCACATATTAAATAGGTGTTGAGAATGATTGCATTGCTTTGCTCCATTTCAGAAGCTGCCTGGGAGAAAGCAGTCAGTCCGTACAGTTTCGGCTGGTCTATTTTTAGAGCACAGAGTAATTATTCTGCATACTGACTCAAACAACCACACACTACAGCTGCAACTAGCTTTTCCTGCAAAACAATTCTCCGAAGAATGCTAGAGGCATTCGTTTTACAGCTTAGGTGCAAAATAATAGGTGTAGTCAGTAGTCCAACACCATTGCCCCCTGCCCCCGAAATGTGGGCTATGTTGACTCGACCTGGCTAACCTACGGAGCCATGGGCGGACAGAATAGGACGTTAATAGGAACAAGACGTTAAACGATGCCTGGGCTTCGCTGTTAACAAAGGCCCTGCAATTACTAACATACAACATTTCACTGTTAGCACCTGCATTCATATGCATATATGTTTAGGCATTCAAAAGCGTGATGTGGGGTTAGTACTTGCATGCCACAGGAGTGATTGGAAGGGTAGAGAGGTGACAGGAGACAGGTCATTCTCACGGCAGTCCCTATGTGGGTTCTTTCAGACTTAAAGTACGGAGTTAACTGCTTATAACATTAAAGCTGCACTAGAATAGTCTCATTAGAATGCGTAAAGAAGTTAGATACCACTCACACAAATATCTTTGCCCACCCCCCACCGTCTCTGAAGTTACCAAGTTACCACCTCTCCCAACATTTGAAGGGTTAGCACCCGCCGCAAAATGTCGGTTTTGTTGCCACGCTGGCAGTAGTACCCTAGGTGGCAGTTCAGGGTGAGCATTATTACACCTCTGTTCACGCGTATACAGTCTTCAGTGCAAAGTGAGTACTTCTGCATGATGCATGGTAGTATTTTACTCCTGAGACACTATGAAGCTAATTTTATCTATCAGAAAGGGACAGTGGGTGAAAATGTGGAAGTGGGTGGGTGGAGACACAAAGGAATAATAGTTTGGTCCCAGTGCAAAATCTTTATTTTATATGGCCCAATACCTGATTCTTTGATAGGGAAGCAATACAACGGGACATTGCAAAAGGCTTTGACGAAAGATAAAAAGGTCTTTATTTAATTTGAAGCGAGACTGATGGTCCTGGATCGTCTGAGAACTGAATTTGGCGTCATCACCTGTATTCCGAAAATACTCTGGTTGTGATGATCCGAGCTACCAGAGTTAGGACAGTGCTCCCTTCGACCAAATTGTACTGCAGAGAAAACTACAGAAGGTCCTTTCAACCACGCTGAAGATGGGGATCGAGGCAGAACGAGGATCATGACTTCAATACGAATGGCATACCTGGGTCATACACCATAGTTGGGTCATACACGCTAGTATATAGGGAATGAACTACTCAGGGAGATTTCAGACAAGACCAATGAACACTCCATGGCATTGTGTGAGAGCCAGCATCCGAGGGATTGTGTACTGGCTGCGGTGGGCAAATACTGCCATCATATTGCAACTTTGCATCCAGAATGACCAGGAAGAAGTGTACACGTGGGCTTAGGACCAAAAAAGACTTCTGGAATTTAAGCAAAGAGTGCCGGTGGAACAATAACTTCAGAACAGGATACAGAAATGATGGACTTGCAATCCAATTGTGTATTTGGGCATACATGTGGACATATTCTCATGCTTTAGTTCAGCTCCTTCAAAATCCCTTATTATTTTAAAGAAATGAGGTGCAAAGCTTGGAGCAAATAAGTGACATTGTATTTGAAAAACATTTCTCCCACAGAATTACTCAGAGATTTCATGTCCGACTTCCAGCTGGAAAAGTGGAAATAGGTTGCCTGAGGTCTACAACACAATGCATGCATTACCCGCTATGAAGGCAATGGATACAGGTTATGGTTTGTGCAAAGACCCTATTATAATCTAGCACACACACCCAGATTCAACTCCTCCAGGAGATCAGGAATATTGCCTCATCTTCTGGTACCCCTCAATATATAAGATGTGTTTTGGAGAAACTGGGTGAGACTAAGATATGCTAATAGCAGAATGTGCCCATGGGCCACTGAGATGGATCGCCAAGTAGGTAGATAGATGAGAGCTGTCGGAGCAGTGTTTTTTTCCAGAATAGCAAGAAAATAGCCAGTACCAATGATCTGGTTATAAAAGACTCTGAGACAGAACCATTGACTATACCTATGTACATCCATGCACACGTTCACGCCTCAGGTGGTGTTAACCTACAGCAGGGCACAGACAGCTCTGACATAAGATGCAAGTCTGCTTATAGCTATTAGGTATATCTTGAAACTCATCCCCATTTGGCTGCTATAGACCACCATCAGATTACCCTATCCACATTTGTGATCTGCACCCAGTGCATACATGCCAACATTATGAAGAACCTGGGAGGGAGATTTCCTCAGAGAAATCTGGAGCCATAACTTTCCTCATAGGTATGCATTCGGGCTAGAATTATTTTAGGTTATAGAACGTGAACAATAGCAATATTTTTCATAGAAAAATCTCGAGTCTCCTGCCTAAATCGGGAGGGTTGGCATGTATGCATGCCAGTGAACTAGTTATCTGTGTGACCTTGGCTGAGGTCAAGAGGGAATTTCTAGATTACCCTTTTGCCTACAGACTAAAGTAATTCAGCCACTTTATCCAGATGGAAGTGGCAAGTAGGGCACCTTTCCTACTGCTGCTTGGAGAAGCTTAAAACTTGAAATAGAATGTGACTATGAATAGACTATAAGGCTCTTAACACACATGAAAAAACAAATATTTTGCCAATACAATCACAATTACAAATAAGGGAATACCAATACTGCAGATTCCAGTAAGTGGAGGACAGGACAGAAACCCCCTGCCTTATGAGGAGCCGAAGAGTCATCCTATGGCAATTAAAGGCTTAGCCTTAGAATCGATGTGTTCCTTTCTTAAAGAGAGAAGCCAAACGATTAAATTACGCACATCTATCTCACCAGCCCAATCAGTTCTCTGCGGGGTCCCTCAGGGCTCTTCTTTTTTCCCTTTATCTAAAATCCACACGTTCCTCTGGTCCAAGTGGTGGTTGAGGTTGGTCTACGGTGTCAACTGTATGCAGACGATCCCCAGATACTGCTTGATCTTTGCAACGACTTTGGCGATGGGGTGTCTGTCCCTGGATGCCTTGTGGTGGTGCAGTGTTGGATGCAGGACTACCGGCTTGTGGGATGTTTTTACCCATGCATCCAAGCCCTACCATAAAACTGTGCAGTACTGGCATGGAAAAAATCATGATGGCCAGAACTCCCCAGAGAGTGCACAGGGAAAACATGAAGAATAGGCTGCCACCCATTTTTGCCTATGTTGTGAGCACAGGAGGGCACTGCCTAAAACCACCATTTGGCAACACACACTGTAGCCTGAAACCATTAGGAATGGCAATGCTGATTGCCAAAAAGCAACTCAGAACTGTGGGGAATTCATTTTCTTAATCCCAAAAATGGTTGCAATACCGGTACTCACCACTATCAGAAAGCCAGCGTTTTAAAACCATCAGATTTTTGTGTAAAACTGAACAAATGAAACAAAACCAGGCCAAGGAAAGACTTGCTAAGAGGTGGATACAATGTAAAACTATATTCTGAAATGACTTGAAGGAAGTAATTATTTAATGTACATGTAAAAATTGTAAGTTTTGATTTAACTGGGAACTAAAGTGACATTTAGCTGAATTCTGCCTGACAACTACCCTCGACAGGAGACACCTGCCCAGCCACTCTTCCCAGGCCTGGCTGCATCCTGCTGCCCCTTCCAAAAGGAACACGCACACACCCACTTCCAAAACACATAAAAAGAGACTGCTGGGACAGGTAGAGACATTCAATTCCATTTACTGCGGAGCATGCTGACCGACAACTTCACATCCAGAGATCCAGACTTCAAATCCATCAATCTCCAGAACCTGTAGCAGAAATTAACTCCAGAATTTGTAGCAGAGAGGCCTGAATCCACCAGCTGAATCCTCTTCAGCAGGCCTTCAAACCAACCAAACTATTCAACAGCCGGGCGAGCTGTTTGAATTTTTGCCAATAATTTTTGCAAGAACCTGTAGCAGTATCCAGAAAGCAGTGCTGTATCCGGAACTCCAGAGAACCACAAACCTGACCGTTGTGAGCAGATCCGGTGCTTGACAGACCCAGAGAGCAGAGCTGACCCAAATAGCCGGGACTTCAGAACCACCCGCCGGAAGTCCCGTCCAACCTGACAAGACCGTGACGAGGCCTATTTCAAATTGATATTGTGAGTACCTAGCAGAACTGTGCAAAACCAATCTTAGTTAAAATAATCTAATCCAAACTATTTTAACCTAAGTAGAACAGCCTCCTAGAAATCGTGTCATCTGTCATTTTAAAGCTGCACCACCGTCACCTGTCAATTCTGCAGCTGCAAGCTGTCACCTGTCATTTTGAGTTTTACTTTAAATCCAAAAATCTACCTTTATTAAATCGTCCGTATTCCTGGAACCGTTTGGGCTAGGAACGCAATTTAACGTTTTAAAGCTGTTATTCTAGGCTTTCCAACGAACCTAGAAACGACTCCTTATACTTTTTCCGCAATCACGATTTACACACTCGCGAAATTTACCGCGATTTGCGATTTTTCTCCACTTGTCAAAATAGCAGCTCCATTCTTTCTTTTGTTAAAATCCGTTTGCAACCTGGTAATAACTCATAGAGCATTGCTAAAGTGAGCCTGAACTAATACCAACACGCCTCTCCCACTCACCCTGAATCTCTAGAGGGAATTAAAATCAGTTGGCACATTTTCCCATCCATTGCCATCAAATTTAAAAAGCATTTTGGGCCTGTGTTTCAAACTCCTACCTGTTTCCCTTAAGCTTGCTGGGAGAACTGGAACTGGAACTGTGTATTGCATTTTAAAGTGTGATTTGTTGGGATTCTTGAAGACTGTGTGCTCTCCTTCCATTTCTTACATTGCATAGGGGAGGGGAGAGGGGGGTGAATTGCCAGAGAAAAAGTGATTATCTTATCTTTTGCTAAAATCATATCAAGTATTTCTGTACTGCATTTTATTCCTCATTGCATTTCCTTGAAACCATAAAGCATTTTCAGCTACCTCATCCTCTACACTACTCCTAAGTAACCCAATCAGTGTACCCCTGTAACATTATCCATTGTTGATCACGGTCGTATTCTGAAGTGTGATATCAGTTATCAATTTATTTATAAAGTGTGATAGATATATATTGTTGATTTGTCCAAATAAACCTTTTAAATTTGCAAAACAAACCTACTTCTTGGCTCAGTGGGGTCGGGGGGATTCTAAGAGGGGGGTGTTATAAAAGGGTTGTCATCCAGAGTACTGAACTGGATATAAAAATACATCAATAAGGGTTTTCCTCAGCATCCCAGACTAGGCATTGACTTAGCTGTAGTGTTGATTGAATATCGCTTACAGTCTTCATCTAAATGGTCTCAACAGCAGAAATGCTACACTTTCAATGGCCTGAACATCGGGGTAAACCACCATCCCCAGATGATTCTGCCAGAAACCACCTATCCTTTTTGCACGAATGTAAATTCAGTCACTAAGGCAGATCATTCCCATCTTTATAAAATCAGATGAATATGCTCTCTATTAAGCATTCCCCATCATGTGCTTTTAGACCAGGAAGTTAGCAACAATGTCCAGACTGCAATATTGTACGTTAGTATGCTCACACATTGGTGCCAAGTTAACGACTAAGTTGCAGTCTGTACTGAACCAGTTTCTTTGGACTATCTTCCCTTTTTAAAAAGCTCATATTTCACCAGCAAGCCAATCACTAGGTTAGCTAACAACAGATGAAAACAGACATCAGGGTTTAATTTTGGGCAAAGTCAGTGATATGGAAGTCTCTTAATGGGAGTTCTTAAGTTTTAATGGTATGTTCCTGGCCATTTTCTGTGCATGGCAAATCCTATGAAGTCATGGGCAGTAGGTTATGAAATACTCTTCCTCAAAATGTAATCCAAGCTGATGCACCGGAACCTCCACAGTCATCCTTGACTTTGACGTCCAACCAACTTCGCATCTCAGAATTTGCCCAATACCAATGCTGAAGCTCTGCCATCTCTGCATCCAAAGCCTGTCAAGTCTTCTAACGCCATCTACTCTACGGCACATGGCGACGAGCGTCTTCGAGCTCCGAGCCATCTCTGCTGCAGTGCACTGATGCCATGTTGAACCGGTCTATTCACCTGAAGTCAAGTCTCTGTTAATTTAATTGGCATCAAGGACACTGATTCTTCCAGCGACTGCAACCAGGCATTCCTGCCATTCCCAGTATTTTCAACCGGCAAGCTAACGCCCTGCCTAACAGCAATGCATCATTTGATCCCGTCACCACTACTCCATACATGACCTTGTGCTGGCATAGAAAGTCCGTAGGCTCAAGGTTCATCATGGAAAAGCCTGGCTCAATGCTGTTGAGCGCCCAACACTATGTGGGGGAAAATCTGGAATTGGAAATTGTATGTACTCCCCTAGTATACTGCAGCATTATAACATTGAGTAGGTACTTGTTAGGCGGAAACCTGTGCAGTTCCCTCTGGGACCACTGCAAAAGATTTAGGACTATAGGCGTTGGCAGTGAACCCACTTGGTAGCAGCCTGCACCACACAGATTCACGTGGTAGCTGTGGCTGAGCAGTCAGACTTCTCTCAAGAAAAGTTGAGCAGTATGTGGAGTATACAAAATAGGGCAATTCTTCACAGCAAGACAAGCAAACACGCAACGAGGCTTAGTGTAAAGATATTAAGGTATTTATTTATAGCAAAACATCTATGGAAAACACTAAGGCAAATCACGGCAAACAAATCAAACACAATTACTCTACGAAGTAGAAAACGATCAATCCCCCTAGCAAAATATCGACAACTCTAGGTTCTACTGGTACCACTTATTTTCAGACAGAGGTGTATACCTCAACCTAGATGACACTCGAATATTAGATAGGATGGGAGAGAAAAAGATAGGCAGATTATGCAGTCAACACAGTTCAATCCTACGCGGATAAAATGCAAGGCAGGAAGGCAAGAATCGCAATAGATCATAAAGTTCAGAGGCCAGGCCCACTTGAAGAGAGGCAAAGAATGAGAAAACAAAGAATGAGAAAAGCTTGGAGGCGACCCAACGGAACGGAGAGGATTAAGACACCTCACTCGAACCGATCGAAAGGGAAGCCAGGCGGACACGGTACCTTGTTGTGGAGGGCAGCTCCGGCAGGGGCAGTTGTTCCTGGTGGTGGATACACGTCGGGTCTTTACCAAGAGTAGAGAGGTTCTCGTCGTCGAAGAAAAGTGAAGTCCGGTGCACCACCAGGGAAGAGACTAGCCACGGAGTGCTCCGTCACAAGGCACCACCTTTTGGTCGCAGTACAGGGGTAGTGGCTATCCGGTTGCCGGGGTGCTCTGCACGGGCAATTCGACCACTGCGTCCTGAGGCGAATAAAAAGCAAAGGGGACTGGTTGTTCCCACCAGTCAGGGGAAGACACTCTCCGGCAGGGAGATCTCCTCTGTCGTCGGGAAGTGGTGAGTCGGCTCAGCAGGGCTCCACCGGAGGTGTCGTCGTTGCAGGTCAGCTCAGTGTTACCCTCGTCGGATTCTTAGGTCCTGTGGCGACTTCTCAAGATCCAGTCCCAAAAGCCCTGCTTTTATGCAGAAAACCCCCATTCATTCAGCCTAGCTGTCAATCAACACATGCTAAGTGGTGAGCGGGAAGGCTCACCACGTGGGCCATTCACTCAAGAGTGCGACCGGAGTTGGCAAGGCAACTCGGTCCAGGGTGCCTGAACCCCCTCCCACACCCCTGTGGTAACCCAGACAGAATGGCAGCACTTTGGAGGGTCTCTGTACAGAGCCCGCCAAAAGTGGAACAAAGGGCTCGACCTTCGGTTTAGGAGTCACAGAGACGAACACAGATGCCATTTTAAAAACCGAGTTCTGGCAGAAAATACCATCCGATAAACTTTAAGATAAGGATACCGGTGGTACGTTAGAGATTAACGAGAAAAAGGGCCAATCTCCAACAATGGGACGAATCCCATAGGGTTATGTTCGGTGTCGAACATAACAAGTAGTTTACACTGCCACCAGCCAAAACTCGACGAGGGGGGACGGGACAATGCCCCCTCGAGTAACAGGTCCAGACGTAATCGAATTACCCCTACTAGTACGTCCACAATAAGATGGTTGGTACTAGTCCTGTTAGTAAATTTAGGTCTAGTAAAGCCAATGGTGACTTTACATGCCCGGGGAGACAGTAGTATCACTTTACACTGTCCTTCCAGATAACGGAGTACAAGAGTACGGTTCTTGGGGGAGAGGTTTCGTTCTGTCGGTTTGTTTTTGTTTTGTTGCTTGCTTTCATAGTAATAAATTGTTCACCAATCCACCGTCATCTTTTCCTTGACAAACCAAAAATTAAGTTACTGTGAAGGGGGCTATCCCTCTAGTCAACCTTTGGGATCATAGTGACTTTTAAGCCCTGCTTCCCCATCTTTTTATTCCAAGTCAGATTTTTGAATATCACTTTACTTCGATAGTCTGCTTTCTCTGTGTTTTCTTTACTGGAGTGGATTTTGCTAGTGTTGAGTTAGTTGTTTGCATTTTATTTTTTACTAAAATGTCTATATATTTAATAGAATCTTGATTGGACATTCTTTTTTTAAATTAAAATGTTTCAGTTTAAAATAAACTTTTCATTTTGTTTTATGAAACATCATACATTTGAGTTATACATTTCAATCAGTTCTCATTTTCAAATTTTGTCCATAATCTTCTTCCAAAAATAAAAGATTATATAAATCATCCGTTTCTCAGTCCCTAATAATATCCAGGCCCATCTTTCCTCCGAGCTCAATGTCTTATGTACGATCTCAAAGTAGGATCGACATAAATTTCTCTCTTGGTCGAGAGCAGGACAGGACATAATACAAGCTTTCTGTTTCCGCCTGATTGTTGCATATCCGACAAGAGATTTCTTTGTTTACTTGCTGTTTAGTTCTTACGAATCTTTCCCTTGTGGTATATGTTTAACCAAAGTTTCACAAAAAACATTCTTATGTCTTTATCAGGGAATATAAACAAGTATGGTGGCAATTCATTGATGGCTCTGATCTCAGTTTTACTTGTCTGATTTTCTTTATACCGGGTTATATATTCATTTGTGTTTATCCAGTCATTATACATTAATTGTTTCTTGGCATGTTGAGGTCTCATTTGAAGCATTTCTTCTGCTATATCTTCTTTTCTTAGTGCTATTAATATTTGTTGTTTCCATTTTAATAATGCCCTTGCATTTATAGGATAAGGCTTTGACTGAAAAATGTCTAATGCTGGCACTTTTTGTTCCCATGTTATTTTTCGGTAAAGATCAAATTTGATTGGACATTCATTTATTTTGGACCATTGCACTTAAGCTGTTCGGGTTGGTATAGTTATTAGCTCACACCCCTCCTGAAGATGTCACCTGCCCTCCGCTTGTGCATCCAAAAGAGGCGAATGAGGTATTAACATTTTGGCTGTGACTGTTTCACCTGTAAGATTGGGGTCACTGCTTGTTAATTCGTAGTGTGGGTCTCAGTACCCAATTTAGCAGTTTACTCATCCCAGTTGCCCCAAGGAACAGTAGTCATTTCTTCACAAACCCTGTGAATAATATCATGTGTCCCCTTTTATTCAAAACACAAGGAGCATATGGCATTTTCCAAAAGCTATCGGTCTAGCTAAAAATAGGGAACAACAATTTACATATGGAGCTAAACAAGCCAGTGATTCTTGGTTTTGGTTATTTGCACTGTATTGCAAAGTTAGGTAAATTATTTAATTGACATGCATAACATTTCTCTGTCAAAAAGAGAATCTGCACGTACCTTTATGTAGGATTATGGGTAAATATTCCTACATTGTCCCACCACACACAATGTACACGATACAGCATTAGTAACTCATCACACGCTGTTCCGATTAACTAAAATTAAAGGTTTATGGACGGAGCATGTGTGAATGCAGGTTGCAGGAAAGATATCCTCAAGGCGAATGGAAATTGAGGCTTTGCCAGGAACCATGGCTCGATGATTTGCATAATTTGAAATGTTGGACTTCTGGCATAAAACAACAGAAAACGTAATTGTTTAACATGTCTGAATGTCAAATTCAACCCGTTCGCTGTTTGCATTAATCACCACCACAATCGAGCCAGCTACAGTGTTCACAGACATGATGTTGGGCCCAAAGTTAATCTCCAGGATAAATCGATCTTCCTCTGCTCATTGATCTGAAACAAAGGTTTGGCAATGTACCGATGATCTATGAGGAGAATTTGCCAATAATTGCTAATCATGCGTGAGGAGTGATGTTTCAGATTTTTCTAGATTGATATAGAGACCTATTTACCAATCTCTCCTCCTCCATCTCTCCAAGACGGGCTTTGAAAACTCGAGCCATCGCTACAAATTGTTAATTATATGATGCTCTAAAGTCTTCCTCAACATTGTCAACTCAACTAAAGTATTGAGTCTAGAAAGATTTCAACATCCTTCCATGCACCAAAGTGACCTGCCACACATCTCCAGAAAGAAAAGGGCCCCATCACATACCAACACGAACCATACAACCCCCACATCAAAAGAGAAGAAAAGGGTCAAGCGGCTGAGTCTTAGACCATCACAACTTCCATCTATCTAACACTTTAATGCCCAAAGATCTGCACACTGTTATGCCCAAAGCCCCTTGTGGGTTCGGGCCGTGAACACGTGGTCTGTGACACATGGGAGAGTTGTCACAGGTCTAATAAAAGGGCTGAGCGGCTTCCCGCTCGGCAGTTAATCACAACTGCAACTCCAGTGTCGTCAGTGCCTCATGTATGCGCAGCGCCTGCACTGCGCACTAGGCAGTGGACCTGCACAACACGGTCCACTACCACCGGGGCCCAGGACCACCGGGCCCTTCAACATCTGGCAACAAGGATGGGATGCGACCCCCCTGCCGGTCCTTAAGAAGAAGGGAGACTGTCTCTGCAACGCAACTGGCGTGGCAAAGTCAGCCAACGGTGCTGGTGAAGCTGTGGCCAGGCTGGCACCAAAGGCCAGACTGGTGGCCATGATGAGTGGTGCGGCCTCCCCCACAGCCCTGTCATGAACAAGGCCAGAGTGGTGGCCCCGACGAGGGGTGCGGCCTCCCCGGAGCCCCCAACGGGTATAAGACCTGCTGGACTCCCGGCGCACCAAAAGTCTGCCAGCGCCCCGGCACGCAAAGCAAAAAGACAGAAAGGAACGTTCAGTACTCCCACCAGGGGGAACGTGTCATGGCATGGTCCGGACCCCGCTGGCAAATGCCCTATTGTTGCGGCTCGGTGATGCCGGTAGGAAATGCATTGTGGTTTGCTTGCGGCATGGCCCCTGCCCTACGATGTTCGCTCCCACTCAGAGAGTGAGAGGAGAGGGCCTGTGCTCCATAGATCAAGGTTCCCATTTAGGGGAGACCGAAGCGGTTGCTGCCGCAATGGAAGGTGCAGAGCGGCCCACGCAGCAGGAAAAGTGACTCCCGGTGGGGAAGTATGATGCCGCTGCTGCCGAAATGAGGATGTCTCACCACTGCTAGGCGCAGCTCGCCAGCACACCTCCACAAGCCCATGGCAGTGTATCTCCCATGAACTCCTGATGAAGGGAGAGAAGATGAGGCCACTGCTGCCCCACATTAAGCGGAGCACTTCTCGCAACTGCTGGGCGACAACAAAACAAGATGGGCTCACACCGGAGAAGGCACGGCTCCCAGCGTTGAAACTCCAACACCACAGCCCTCGCTCCAGAGGGTGCCTGTGCGGCCCGGCAAGTCACCAACCCTGCCTCGGGGAGCGAGAGGAGACTTTAAACAAAAAAAGCTCCCGGCAAGGTAAGAAGAAGGAGCGCACTGCTGCTGATGCATGGAGGGACAAACACCCCGCTGCAGAGAGAGTGGCCCAGCCTCTGCCGCATGTTGGCCCCTGCCCACAGTTGGAACTCCGGACAGCGGGAGCATGAAGGAAGTGACTGCCCCTTTTTTCCCAGCAAGCCAGCGATGCGGGAAGCAAGCGGTTTTCCTACACACTGCTCAATCCAGACTCAGCAAATCCTGCTGCTGTTGGTAACCCCAGCCCCGCTACCCCAAGGACCTAAGTGCAGATGTGGCCCCTGGTGTATCCAGGCACGGCTTTTCCTGCCAAACCCGATCCTCATGGACTAATCTAATTTGCCCAAGTGGGCTGTTGATCAATTGATGGTTGTCCAGTATGGCGATGATCAGCAATGTGTTCAAACTGTTGTCCTGCATAGACTCAATGCTTAGGCTGACCCAGTAACAAGTCGTTGATGTCATGAAGTTAAGTGTTGGTAATTTTATACCCTTGGCATGGGATGTTATGCCCGAAGCCCCTCCTGATCTCGAGCGGTGCTGACGTGGTCTTCAACACGTGGGAGACGTGTCATAGGTCTAATAAAAGGACCGAGCGCCTTCCGGCTTGTCAGTTAATCACCACTGCAACTCCCAGTGCCACTGCCTCATTTATGCGCGGCGCCAGCGCTGCGCGCTTAGCAGTGGGCCTGCACATCATGGCCCACTACCACCGGGGCCCAGGACCACCGGGCCCTACAACACACACCTAGCCCTACAGCATGGTTAAAAGGCATCATACCGCCTATTCAAAACTATTGAACAACTACATAGATTTGAGGTTCATGGCATGTGAGCAAACAATTCTAAAGTACTGCCCAGCAATGTAGCAGCAGCTATGTTTTAGCTCACGTTCCTTAATAAAAAAACACTTCTGCACCAGACCTTGCACTCTCGCTTAAAACATTTGTGAGCATTAGGCTACCATTGGGCTGTAGCCAAGGGCCGCCACTGCAGTGGACAAAGCTGAAGCACAGGCCTTTCCAACAGAAATTGCTTCTTAATAAAGAGTAGTGGCTAAGTAAGGGATGAGGTTACTGTCAAAGAGGTTGTGATTAATAATGATTAGAGTGATCCACATATCCACGTGAACCGGATCTGCGGCAATTCACTAAATAAATTACTCGACAGCCTGGATCCCATTGCAGAGCAGAGGAGAATTGCGGTGCAATTCATCATATTACGCCACACACTTTCACTCATGTGCCATAAAAAAAAGCATGCTCATCGAATCTTGAGCACTTTTGTAAAGGGAAGAACAAGTAAGTCTTCGCGTGCCACAATAATCTATCCAGGGGGAGCTGTTCTACTTGCATATTAATCATGACATTCTGTTCTGCTCTAAATCGCTGACAACCTAGCAACAAGAGGAAGTGTCGTGGCGAAGCTTTCTCCCCACATGGTTTACGGCAGCCGCGTATTATGGCTCCCAGCGTAACACTCATCACACTGGCTCCCCGCCCTCCCTCTACCGCAACACAAGTGGTTTGCAATCTTGCACACCGCGCGATGTAATCGTCCCAACATGCGATTCAAGCTCTGCATATCTCCAAAAGTCTTTTACCCAGGCGCTACGTAAGGTGATCCATCTCCCCTAGGCTACTATGGTCAGATCCGCACTACCTAAATGCTACCCATAAAATAATTATATTAACTATAAACTTAAATCCATAGTCCAAAAAATGGTTCCTTGACACCAGTTTTCCACTCCGACTGGAACGCAGTCAGGCTACTGTAGTCTTAGCTAATGTCCCTTTAACAAATTGAACAAGCCTCAGACTAATGGTCTGCAACGGTGAAAGGGTGTCCTCGTGATATGAAATCATCTTTGCACACTACACATGTAACACAACACCCTTTGCCCGAGTGATTCGGTCTCCAGGCAGGCTCACAAACACATCTCTCCTCGGCTCGGCGATCAAAGCAAAGCCTCACCCAAATGCTGGCATTCCAAATTTAGGCCACCACGTTTTCAGCTCCCTCCCTCCAGCCCCCACCCTCCCACCGCAAGCAGCATTCCTGAGATGCCTTCTGACACTGAAAGAAGAGGCCTCTTCTGGAGTCGAGTTCTCCTTTCCATCTGAGGTCACAGTCGCCATTTAGTGCAGGGTCCGTGCCGTGTTGTGCCGTTAATCAAACACTGGCATCTGCTTCTTCTAAACAATAGTATTTTTTTCATTTCCTTGTACATAGTTGGTGTCCGTTTAAAGGGAAATTCTGCTCTCTCAGCGTCAACTACTGTCAATGGCTTCCTAGTGGAAACAGGGTGTAGAGTTGCACCATGAATTATGGAGAGGAGGGGGGCTGTCACTCTCGTTCTTATTGTTTATTCTACTACTGCGGCCTGCAGGTGTTCGAGCTTTGCAGACAACTATACATAATATATGACAGCATCAATTAAAGAAATGCACCAAATTAAAGTGCATATCGGGTTTGCATTGAGTCGCAGGTAGGCTTTGAGCTCAGTACTGTGTGAAGTATTGGGAATGTACTGGGGAGGAGGGGACAAAGAAGGGGACTTTCGAGGACAAGGCAAAATGTATAGGTCGGGCTGATGTCCCTACATTCCCAGACGCAAGAAGTGCTCCAAATAGCCACCTACAAGTGTCTCCCCACCCCCTCTCGGTCTTGGTCCTGTCCCATAAACAGTGTCAGGGTGCCGTGTACGTCTTTATGGACGTCCCAGGCCCCCCAGCACAGCGTCGCCACAGGAAGGCTCAGACTGGCCTAGTAGAGGAAGGCGCTGCTTGAATGGCTATCTGCATAAAAGAAGGTACACAGCAGGAGCAATGATAAGAAAGCCATGCATGGAGGGCGCGAAAACCACTCTGGGAAAGGTGCAGATAACGCGCAGTGTGCGCACAATGCGCAAGAGGGCCAGTTTACAAGATAACTCAGATACCAGCCCAATTACTTCCAGACTGCTGGCAAAGGCGATTGCCAAACTGCGAGCAATTAACAATGACGAAGTTGATCGAACGGAGCACGTAAAATAGCTCAGCCTGTGATGCGCGTGTGGCCGCCGGAGAGAACCCAGGCATGGCACACAAAGTCACCCACCCTCCTCTCCTCTGTGTCTATAATTTAAATACCATTAATTGGCTAATCATATGCACTATACAAATGCTTTGCAATGAAAGTTATCCAGCAGAAAGATCGATAGAAAAATGTGCAATATTATGGCGCTCTCTCTCTCTCTGGAATGTACTCCCCCAACTGGAGTCCAACCATAGGAATTCCAGAAGAGCAATTAAAACCCACTTATGCTGCATGCAGATCCTAGATTATAGAATAACAGCACACTCTTATTTACTGTTATTCCGAATTCTTCCTGTCCCTAAGCACTAAACTATATATAAATGTTTGCAAAAAAATGTATACATTGTAGTACCTAAGGGGCGCACTCCAGGGTTACAGGTAGGGCACAGGAAGGGGAGCAGGTAAGGGGAGCGTGCCAGAGGGTGAGCAGTAGGGTTGTATTCATTATTAGCCAACTCAAGGTATCCAGCTTTGGAGAATAAAGAGCTGAATTAGCCCTACTGGAATACCAACCTGTCAGCAGGTTTCAGACAGATCCTTCCTGGGCAAGCTCCTGGAGAAACTGGCCATCTCCCAGCTTAACCTCCATGCTGAATCTGTGGGTAATCTTCATGACCATCAATCCGGCTTCAGAGCGGCCAGAAGCACGGAAACTGCTCTCCTGAACATCCGTGAGGACCTGCTCCTAAACCTCGATTCCAACACTCCCTGTGTTCTCATTCTGCTCGATCTCTCCTCTGCCTTTGACACTGTCAACCATGCCATCCTGCTCAACCGTCTCCGTGATAACCTGGGTATCACTGGTCAGGCTCTGGCATGGCTGACCTCTTTCCTCTCTGGTCGACCCTCCCAGGTCCAAATGGGCTCCTTCCTCTCTGACATCTTTTTCTCCACCTGTGGTGTCCCCCAGGGATCCAACCTCTCTCCCTGGCTTTTCAACCAGTATCTGGCACTCCTTGCCCACCGCATCGCCGCCCTCTGCCCCCACTTCCAGTGCTATGCGGACGATACCCAGCTCATTTTCAGGCTACCCTCGGCCTCCTCCTCTCCTTCCCTCATCTCTGACTGTCTGTCTGCTATCCAGGAATGGTGTGCCGCCAATGACCTCTGCCTTAACGCCAGTAAGACTGAGATTCTACTCATCGGCGCACCCACTCCCTCCTTCCCTGCAGCTCTCTGGCCGGCCTCCCTTGGCCCCCTTCCTGCCCCTACATGCAAGGCTAAAAACCTCGGGGTCATCTTCGACTCCACACTCTCCTTCTCTCCTCATATATCTGATGTCTCTAAGAAATCACACTACCAGCTGCACCTCCTCAGAGGTATTCTTCCCTTCCTCTCCTTCCCCCAGAAGCTCACTGTCTCCCGAGCCCTGGTTCTCTCTAGGCTGGACTACTGTAACAGCCTCTATCTTAATCTCCCTGCCTCCACTCTCCGCCCTCTGCAACTTATCCAGAACAGAACTGCGAGACTTGTCCTTGGCCTCAAGCCCAGGGACCGTATCTCTCCAGGACTGAAATCTCTTCACTGGCTCCCAGTGGCTGCGAGGATTAAGTTCAAAACCCTCTGCATTGTCCACAAGGCCTTCTGGGGCTTGGGGCCTAAATACCTTCAACTCTCTCTTCCTAAATATCTTCCTTCACGAGCCCTTCGCTCATCCATCTCTAACTCCCTCATGGTCAGCCGCTTCTCGAAGCAACGCGCTGGGGGTAGATCTCTCTCCGCAGCAGGGGCCTCCCTCTGGAACAGCCTGCCTGCCTCCCTGAAACTTGAGGAGAACCATCTCCGGTTCCGGAAGCACCTCAAAACCTTCCTCTTCGCTTCTGCCTTCTCTCTCCCTCTCCCCTGCTAAACCTGCTTAACTCCCCACTGAATTCTGTACTTAACCTGCATCTGGGCCACTCTCAGCGACCTCGGTCCAGGGCCCAGCCACTCTCCACTTGCACTGCCCCCCTGGCTCCCCCTGCACTGTGGGACTGTCACTGTATCCCTACAGCCCCCTGCTCAGCACTTGCTCTGCACTTACCTCGCACTTGCCACTAGTTGGCCCTTTTTATTTATTATTATCGTTATTATTTCACTACGCCACTTACCTTGTACTGCACTTTTCCCCCCACCTCCTCCCCCTGCACTTTCTCCTTTTCCCCTTACCTCTGCACTTGCGCGATCTGAATGACACCTGGCCTAGTAGGATCGCTTGTCCGTCTTCCCCTTGTTTCCCTCCCTCCCTGCCTCGTCGCGCCTTGAAACACTTGTGTATAGGCGCGTTACAAATACCATATCATATCATATCATAACCATATGTTAAACTCGATGAGCTATACATGTTAATGTTAATGTTAAAAGATATTTGTACCGCGCACTATCACCACCGGAGTGGTCCCCTGGCGCTCTGGCGGCTCTGAAAGAGGGAGGGGGGGTGAGTTAGTGGGAATAAACTGGAAAAGTGCAAGAGAGCAGTGATGTGCTGATGGCAGCCTAAGCCCGGTGGGTCCGTCGGCTGGGCTTGGGATGTTTTACGGTCGGTAGTCGTCGTGTGCTGTTGTGCAAGTCTATGTGGGGATTGTTTTGTTGTTGCAGTGTAGTGAAGTTAGTGCGGATTTCTGCGTTTTAGGCTTGTGGTTGTGTTTGGCTAGAGTTTGAGAAGTGTATGCAGAGGGATGAAATTGTTAATGGATTGGTTAGTTGGCATTGCTGTCCTTGCAGTTTTGTCCATGTCCGATGTTTGCTTTCATTCACTATTCCATCGTTGCTAATTTTCATTATTCTGTCTAGATGTGAGGCAGGCTAGCGATCACAATTCCAATCAAGTGTTGCACTTACCATCATTCACAGTTTCATCCAAGTGTGGCACATGCTAACATTCTCATTTCTATCCATATGCGACACAAGATAAAGTTAAGAATTCCATCTAAGTGTGGTTCATGCTAACATTCACATTTCTATCTAGATGCGACGCAGGCTAAAGTTAAGAATTCCGTCTAAGTGTTTTAGCGCAAGCTAACATTCACATTTCTATCTAGATGCGACACAAGGTAAAGTTAAGAATTTCATCTAAGTGTGGCACATGCTAACATTCACATTTCTATCTAGATGTGACGCAAGCTAAAGTTAAGAATTCCATTTAAGTGTGGTACATGCTAATATTCATAATCCCGTCTAGATGTGACGCAAGCTAACGTTAAGAATTCCATCTAAGTGTGGTACATGCTAATATTCATAATCCCGTCCAGATGTGACGCAAGATAAAGTTAATTCCATCTAAGTGTGGTACATGCTAATATTCATAATCTCGTCTAGCTGACACAAGCTAACGTTAAGAATTCCATATAAGTGCGGCGCATGCTAATATTTATAATCCCGTCTAGATGTGACGCAAGCTAACGTCAAGAATTCCATCCAGGTGTGGCACATGCTCACATTGTTACACCTGTCTAAAGATGACGCGGGCCAATCTTAACATTTATCTGTAGGTGTGGCACTAGTTAACATTGGCTAGCGTGTTAGTGTGCAATGCAATGCAACTTTAACAGTCAGGCCAAGAATGGAATTAGGCCTGTGGTAACAAATCTCTCCATGAATGCATGGCGTAATTCTATGGCAGTCTACGCTATGGAGAGGCGATGTAGAGTGGCGAGGGCATTCCGGAGCAGAGCAATTGCTCCACAGCCCACCCATGCCACACCCACAGTCCCGCTGGTGTCACACAAGTGCACACACATTTTCCATGTTGAGGCTAAATGAGTGAACCTGCCCTATTCCGAATTCTGGTGTGTTCAAATTCTTTGCAGATACGCAATTGGATGTTCACAAGGTTAGGAGACAGAGGTCTCCTGCACCAATTATCTTCATAAGTGCCTCCCTTATCAGGATCCCTCCATGAGTTCATACTGTTATTCCTGTCTTCCGATTTTGTGCCTACAGGTGGTCAAAATAAGATTTTGTTGAGCAGGAGCTAAAAGCAGCTCCTGCTGATTTTACATCACCCAGTGAGCAGGAGCTACCTCTGAGGAGCATGGAGCTTGTACCTAATCTAACAGCGACACAAGGATAAAACCATGCCCATAATCTACGACCCATCATTGTTCAAATATCTTCTAGATGTGTTGTGATGCTGACCAAGGCATAAAATAAACAGCTTTGTGTAGCAATTTGCTATACAATTCTATAGGTTCGCTGATGAAATTGACACTTGTCTAGCAAAGCTATGTATTTAAGTTTTCCCTGTTCAATGAAAGCACATCTCTCCCTTGCATTCCTCTTTTGCTCTCCAGGCTGTCTCCACTATCTTTTCTCTGTTCACTGCAAATTCAAAGGGGAATGGAAAGAGAGTGCAGCAGCAATCCTCTCCTCCACTCTTAAGTGCCAAAGGCCTGTGTGGGAGTGCTAGGCAAGAAGGTTTCCTCTTTTTCAAATAATTGCAAACCATAAGCAATTGGGATGATAGTTTTGTTAAGCTAACTATAATCTGTCTGGCAAATACCAGTATGGGTTAACGTTATTTTAAAAGACAGTCATTCAATTCCATTCCTACATTTGTAAGTTGTAATATAATGCATTATTACAGTATTTGTACTGTAAAACGCTGTATTGTCTCCACACTTTACAGCAAAGTTTTGGTTAGTGTATCTAAATATTAGTGTCAACTATATTTAATTTTGTTGAGGAAGATGCATCATATTGACAAGTAAACACTTTTGAAAATGTACATGATAACACGGAAAAATGCTTTTGATGGCACATCTAGTTCTGTAACCTGTTGGTTGTATCCATCTGTGCAACTGGTGCTCAACCCATAAGTTGAGCCCATACTCTTTGACGCTCTGTGTCATCACCCAGTTGCGTTATACTGGCTACCCTGAAAGCGAGATGACCACAAACTACAAAATTCCACCTAGTTTGCAAAGTTTGCTGCCTGCTACGCCATCCACTCTGCTTAGTATCTTACTTTCTTTCCTCTTGCATAATGAAGATACAAAGCTAACTAGATGTTTATGCAAAGTAGTGATCAATAGTTCCATCCAGTCTCTGTATCTACTGCACTACCATACAGTGTAGGTAGCCTCCAGAGCTCGCTTTGCTCTATGATTATGATTGCATTATATATTAGCACCTGCTGGAGAGAGCTGGCTAAACTATTTTCAGAGCTTTTATTTTAATCAAATCTAAATGTTTATTTGTGTCCATTCATGGATCTAACCTTTTACATTTTACAAACATTCAGCCAGGGCACGCAAAGTATTTTCATCCACTTGCATAGTCGAGTAGATTTTATGTAGGGGGAGTACTTTGTTTGCAGTAAATGTCATATATTTCCCTGTGCATGGCTGGCATCTGTGTGGCAGCAATGTGCCAAACAAAATGAGTTTTTGGAGAAATGCACCATTTTACAGAAAGCGCATTTAAATTTGTTTTCATCTGTTGCCGTGGGTGGAGTGCATTTCTCTTAGATCTATGGGGTAAACTAAGTTACTCGAACTGCGGGTCTAGCAGAATTGTAAAGGATTTGCAAGTCCTGATTCCTCTCACTAATGTCTTGCTTCAGCGGTACACAAAACTGCTGTTTTTGTTATGTCTTGGGTACAAATAACTTCCAGTGACATAATATTAGTACAAAGGGGTTTGCCTGTAAAGTTCCATAAGATCTGGGGTAATTGGGAAGAAGTATGGTAAATATGTAATCTGTGGTTCCGACATAAGACGGGGTGTTCTGGGTGGGTTATGAGCTGCTCGTTCAACTTATGTCTTGCAATATTTCTCTATTTTTCACTGTTCGCACATTTGTTTTAAGTTTAATAAAAGGTGATATTAAAAAAATATCAGTACAACATTCCTAAACAAATGGTGCTGTTTGCTAACCAAGAACATTTTAATTAGCAAATTCTGCTAATCAATTTTTGAAAACTAATTTATGCCTTGTGCTCCTTTAGACACATTCCCAGAACCCCAGAACCAATGTCACAAAGGTATGGTTATATGGCACCAGTTGGCCTGTGGAGTCAAAAGTAGCTTCTGTTACCAGTGGGTGTCGAGCTAAGTAGGCTTGTCTAGGCTACAAGCTAGGCTACAAGCAGGAGCTAAATAGCTCCCTATATCCTAGTAGTATGTCAATCTGGATTTGGTTTCAGGTGCACGTGAGAACCTTGAATCAAAGGACACTGGTAATGCATAATTAGTTTGTAACCAACTGGCTTTAATAACACTATCAATGAATATCAGGAGAAATGAAACACGTTCTTGGAAAACAAACACATTTAGCTATGGTTTGAAATTCAGGCTGGGTTTAACTGAGAGCAAATCATTTCTTGTATCACACATTTCCTTTCAGCTACTGGAAACCCTCTAATGGATATCCTGCCTCTCCTGGACAGCAGCAAGTACATTTATTTAGTCCTCCATTTTTGATATCTAGATCTAATGAATCCAAGCCTAAGTGAAATCATTCCGCAGATACCTCAGTTACTATGGCCAGTTCATCACGAAGCCACAAGATATGACGGTGGTATAATAGGTAAGCTGCATCCTTGCAAATAGGATTCATGGGTTCTCTATCCTGAACTTTGTAATTTGAGCAAATCATGTGAGTCTTGCAGAAAACTACTATCCATCTCCCTCTTATTTTAATAGATTTAAGGTAAATATGTAAAGAGCAATTGTAAAGTGTGAGGTTTTGTGCTGATCCAACTATGTAAAAACACCCTCCTTCTCCTGGATCTCACATCCTGGATTCTGCAATCCAGTCTCAACCGGTGCTCCCACGCCATCATTTTCTATGTACATCATCATGTAACAGGCCATGGAGATCATAAATAGGTCTTCTAGTACTCCTTGCAGCAAGTTCCAGGGTATGCCAAGAGGATTTAAAGTGAATAAATAAAAGAAGCCTCCTTCCCAGTCTGATATTTGCATCTCACCTGAAACTAAATATACATATACACATCTACATCACCAAAGACACACCTGACACCAGTACACAGCACACAGCCAACAGCATATGAAACCCCTAAAAGCAAAACGGTCACAGATCCCAACAGAATCTATGTTATCAATGCGCTGCCCATAACTGTGCCAACGAAAATGTCGACGCCAATGACGGCACAGCACTGTGATCAGATAGATCACTTTGCTCGCATCCCCGGCCTGCATTCCCCTACCTGACCCTCCAACCCCCACCCACCTTTACGTCAGCACGCTTTTGTGTGGGCTGACGACTAGCCGCTATCCATGCAGCGTCAGTTCCTCCCACTTATGTGGGTTTGAGCTGACAGTGCAGGGTTCTTTTTTCTTTTACTTTCTTGTCCCCTGCTTACCACAATGGTAAGCGGGGGGACACCCCTGCATCCCCCGACTCCCAATGCGGCACCCAGGGAGACGGGGGTCACCCCCACAACCACTGCTCTGCTTAAGTGCAGTAATGGAAGTCAGTATAAAGAAATGCACCAAAGTCGCCGTAACTGCATAGTCGCAGATACGTGGTGGACATTTTGGTGCATTTCCCGCCCCAACACCATGCTAAGCCAATTGGATGAAATAATCACAATCTCTCGTAAGACATGAGCACTTCTACCAGAAATGGGACATGTGGGCAGACTCAAAGAGGGGCATGGCTAAAGCAGAAAAAATGGCAATTCATCTGATAAGTGGACAGTGTTAGTGAATCCCATACACCCTATTTAAACATTCAGCTCAAAATACCAGACACTTCTTATGGTGGATGGTGGTAGACAGCAGTGGTACCTTCACAATGCAGAAAGCAACAAAAATCACTTGAAATTGGTCTTGACCAAGGTTGGCTTGTTCATTTATTTTGATCTGCCTTGGTGGGTTAACACCAAGCAGCTTCCAAAGAGTACTCTGGGTTCAGTTAAGAAGGCCTTCGGGGCATTTTGTCAGGGGGCTGAGCCAATTTGTTTTGGAAAGATCTTTGAAAGTGACATCAACACTCAGTCTCTTGGGACGAGGCTTTGGACCGGGGATTTTACACTATTCGAATACCGCAGTGCCTATGCAACGTAAAACCCTTTCAGTCAATATGGGCTGGACCCAAAACAGCTGTGTTTGCACGAGTAGCCCGCTGGGAGGAATGCACAAATGTGTAATCGAAGATCAAACGGAGATATCTGGATCGATAGTGCTTAAGAGGAGAGTGTATGATTAATGTCCTTGATAAGACAATGGCCCTCATTACAACCCCGGCGCTAAACCATGGCGCTATTAGCACCATGGTTGGTGCCGGTGTTTTAACGAGTCCGCCATGGTGGAATGGGGAAATACCGCCCCATTCCAAGGTTGGCGGGGCGGTATTTCCCCCATTTCATCATGGCCCTTCCCCATTCCCATTATCGCCCCATAGGGCTCAATGGGACTGGGGAAGGCGCCAAGTACTGTACCGCAAATTGCAGTACCGTAATTAGCACCGAGGTGCCTTTGCGGCACCCTTAAGGTCGGTTCCCGCAAAGGGACCTCGTAATCAGGCGTTAAGGATTTAACGGCGCCGACACCTTTTACGTCGCCGTTAAACCCTTAACGCCAGGGTCGTAATGACCCCCAATGTCGAGTTAGAGATTTCATAAGAGAAATTGTCCCATACCAATTCTGCAGGTGGGCCAGGGAAACTAACACACTACTGCCATACCCCCTCCGAGTTCTCTGTAAAGTACTCTGTATGGCTGCCCTATAGGATCACTGCCATTGTCTTTCATTTTTGTTTCCAAACTTGTATACCAGGTTTTGTAACTCGTCCACCATCTAGATGAATATTATGTGTTATCTGGAGGTATACATTGTGGGGCCGAAGGCAGGTCACAGGACCTCATGACAAGGTGGTTTATAACAAGCACTCCCAACATGGATTGACACGCCCCGCTCCCAATTATTCCTGTCACATGGCACATCTTGGACTGAATTAATGTGATTGCCTCAGCGCACGTGATAAATATATAATGAGGCGATTATCATGGTGTCTTCAGCACCTGTGTACTAAATGGATTCCATTTTGATTGGTTGCTAGGGTCGTAGTTTCTGTATTATTTCGGCCATGTCGGTTCAGAGAGCCAGGGCGCTTTTCACTCTAAAAGCAAACTCCTCATTTTAATATGCAAGTCATGCCCCGGGCGGCTAAGCCCTCGCTCAGCACAGCTTTAAAACGTACAGTGAGTCCTGCAATGCTGCACTGGGAAAATGGATGTTGTATCAATGGAAAGGTTAATGATCTTTGCGGGAGAGAATCCCAATTCCCTGATTGGGGACAATTAAAGAGAATTGCATCCCACTGCTCAACGTGGGGGCAAAGGAAAGAGGCAGCCTCCTTCTGGAGATAATTACTAGCAGGCTGATAAGCTTCTGCTCACTTAGCTGCCTTCTTGCAGGCCCAGTAAAAATGTAGGCCCAACAGATTTTTTTTTTGGACTTGGGAACAGGGCACAGAACATCTGCGCATTTATTACCTTTAAAAAAAAGCCCAAAAGCACAGCTCTGATACAATTTTGGTATGCAAAAGATTTCAATTATTCTTGGATTACTTTGCAAAACAATCTTAATCAGAACTGCTGGATCAATTGCAGCTGTAAATGATGCTAGCATGCAGCTTGTTGACCAATAAACAATGACTGGGCTTAAAGCATTATTTCATTGTCAAGCCTAGCAAATTCCAGCCTCACCATTACCTTGAAGGTGCATTTCCATTCTTCACATTAGAAATAATTAAAACTAAGTAGTTTTCCCCTGGTGTTTCATGTAATGCGCTTCCTCAGGACTTATATCGTACGTGTCTCAAGTTGTTGGATGCCCTCTTTCCGTGCGGATGTGAAGGAGCTCTGCTTTGTGTAAATGCAGTTGTATGATATGCAGCCCAAAGTGTGAGAGGCAATATCAATGGCACTATGTATCTGACTATTTGGTTCCATCCACCCATGTCTCAAAGGCAGGCCTCTGATCTTTTGCCACAGACTTAAGGCTATGTATCCAACAACGACCACCATCAGTAAAACGTTGCATGTAATTCAGTTAGGCCTGCAAAAGCACATGGAATGAATTATGCATTGGCTCACATCTATAGAGCAGTATTGACCTCATATCAACATATTATGCCTTTTATTAACATGCTGGTGATATAAGCCACACATGGAATTTTATGTAGCTAATGTCTATATACTGTTGTTCATGCTTAGACAATAAATGTAAACTTATGTTAAGAAAATATTTTAAGACTGATTTGATTGCTTTGCATAGAGCATCACTGTATGTGACCCAGATCATTTCTACTGAGGGGTGGAACTCCTCCACCCAGACTCTGGTGGATCTTGGGTTCTAGGGTCTTTCACCAGTGCATTATTTAACATGCATTGTTTAAATATAAAAAAAAAACTTTTACATAGCACTCCCTGTCTGATGTATCTTGCTTCTAAGTCCTGGAACAAGCACAGCTATTAGTGCCGAATTTGGGACTATTTGGTACTAAAATGTGTATAAAAAACAACTATTATTATAAATCACTTTAATCAAAACACATTGCTACAATGTTTTTCTGTTAAAAAGCTTATTTAATAGCTAGATCAGTTTGTCACCAGCAAACACAGCAACATCAACTTCTAAATCATGAATGCTGTCTTCTCTTACATTGTAGCAGAAGACAAACAGGTCCAGTGAAACAGTTTCCTCATCACAAAGGCTTCAGAATTATAACAACAACAAAACGATTCCCCATTTCTGTCATCACCGCTGAAGATCAAGCTCAGCTGAGGCAATCAAAGGCCATGCCCTACTTAGTTACCACCACAATGCATGCGTGTTTCCAGAGGGGGCGTTGGCTTTCAATGCACTGCTCCTCAAGGTTATGGGAAGGGAATGAAATCAATGTCTTAATTAGAAAGCATTTTTCCACCATTATGTATTTAAGTACTGGGCTTTTCCGGAAACTCGGTCTGGACAATTATAGAACAACTGGAAGCATGTACTGTAGCGTATTCTAAAGATATTCTTAATGAATGTATCCTCACATCACAGGAGGCCCGCTTAAAAGGAAAATCTCCATAACAATGGCAGAAATTATTCACCGAGTAGAAGGCGGCGACACTACAAAGCTTAACCTTTGGCCTATACCCAGAATGCCATTCATAAAATGGATGACAGGTGGAATGCGTCTAGTCCTGAGAAGGTTTTCTTTCTTCGCCTCTATTTCTTTACCTACTTGAGCTTTTCACAGACACTGCAGCTGAAGCATTCTTTAAGCAGACAAACAACACGTAGATAGGCCTAACGAGCAAGCGGAGGGCCCACATCAGGGCCCAGAGAGGGGTGGACCCTCTAATGAAGAGCGCTTTCACACTAGTCGCCATGACTTCTCAAAAGATGGAGCACAAACACAAGTCTTCAGAGAAATAATGTCCGCTTAGCCTCAGCCATGTTGTTTGTCTTCCCTTTCCATGGACCCAGGCCCGTCTTTTAGCTGTGGCCAAGAGCTTGCCTGGGGGCAGCGCTCCAAAAGGAGGAGAGAATCCAAGATTGAGGCAGCCTCGGCAGCACAACAGACAGCTGGTGTTTGGGTGGTGGCAAATCACCCTGAAATGAGCCTCTTCCCTCTGCTCAATGAGGCCTAAACAACAAAGGAAGGCACAGCTTGCAGCCGGACAGCCCGCTAGCCCGCCACAGACACACATGACAGCTTCATTCAGGGGCCCAGAGTCGATACAAAAGCTTCGAAATCAATCCGACATCCAGCGACCACAGACAATGAACCAAATCTTCTCAGAGTCCAAGGCCCAGACCAGCGACTGCATTCAGGGGAGATCAAACCGCATGGCCGGCTTTGAGATAGTCCAAAACGAGAACAATGTCCCCAGTTTATTAATGGAACGGTCGGAGCACTGGTCTCTAGCCAACGTGGGCTTCATTCAAGCCACAGGCTTGGCTTCGGCACAGTCTAATGGCGGGGCACACTCGTCGGCTCAATCGGGATGCAACCATGATCTACCAGTATCAATTTATAACCAGAAAAAAAGAGGCAGGGCTTCTCTGTGAAGAACAATGGCTTCTCGCCTTCCCCAGTTGATCAATATTGTCCAATAACAACACCACAAACACGTAACATATTTTAAAAGAATGATGTTCACCAGGGCTTGAAAGTGTGCACGCATTGATTTCAATGTAGCTTAGTCCTTTAATACAGCACAGCCTTGGCTGCGCGGAGATGCAGGGAGCTTTAATGTGCACACTTATTGTAGCAGAAGCATGAATGAGTTGCTGAACACAGATCACTATTGTGTGTGAGACTAGTCCAGGTGAGAATACAGAAAGCAGGGTACGAGGAGCAGGCAAGCAGGGTTAAAACTTGCAATTTGGGGCAGTAGGGTTAAATATTTAAAGTTGCAATCTAATCGGCAGGCATGAAAATCATTCATCCCCAGGCCTTCCAGGTGCATATGACACAAGACACTATTCCTTGCTCGCCAGGCGTGACTCATCACTCGCCAATGACAGGTGCACATTTTGAGGCCCGCAGTTCAGTGCAATAATAACCAGATCTACATTTCAGAGATGTATAGTTTGAGGAGACAGTGATTTGCCTAGAATCACACGTTTTGTGGATCAAGTGCTTGGACACAGGATTGATTGAGCCCAGGTCACAAAGTTCCAAAGTCATAAACTTGGAGACTTCGACCAAAGTCATCCGTGATGGGCGCCATCACAGCAGCCGCACAGTGTACTAGAGAGGTGGCATTCAGTCTTATCGTTTAGGCCTCAGCTTGCCACCCTGACGAAGAGTAAAAATCAAGTTCGGTTTTCAGAATCGCCCAAAAAAAACATGCATGTTATCTTACCTGAGAGTCACCATTTACCAAATTATTTTTATAAATATGCGCTGGCTACCGCTATTTGAGGGATCAAGTTATTTTCCACACCATATCACATCATGCATTGATATCAGTTTCGCCATTATCGACACAGCAGTTTTTGAGGTGAACCCTGGCCTTTGTAAGGAGGGTTGACATGAGAACATTTTTGATAAGTTAAACTGCATCTCAAATGTTAATCCCTGCAGTTGGGAGGGGGCAAGGTGCATGCAGTAACATTTTAGAAAATATTCTCGTTTTCTTCAAAGCTTTGGCTTGTTCGAACAAAACATGTTCAGCGGTGTGTTGGGGCACAGTTCAATTCCAACTGGCTACCAATGCTTAAACACGTAGAATGGATTCACTCCCGATATACGGTTTTCAAATGTTTGAAATTCCATACAGCAGTCTGAAGTATATACCAGCGTAAGGGAGCCATTTGAGAATAAATGAGGTGGCGCAGTTGGCATCCACGGGGTCAGCTCTCTCATGTATCAACCCCCCTCTACAACCTCTCCCCTCCCCTCTGGTGACCACATGCGCAGACGCCAGATCCATCGCATACCATAGAGCAGCTGCTGCAGAGAAGAGCAGCCAGGCCTGGATGGGGAACTGAGGAAAAGGGAAAAACCAAACCCATGACCAATAAAGTGGCACTAGCACAACTTCCTGGCATTGCCACACCGCCACTGCGAAAACAACAATCTCTATATATGGCTCAAGTGTACATGCGATGTATGCCCCCTTTTGTATATTAGGGTGATGTTAGGCTACTAGTTGAAGGAGGGAAACCTTGTGAAGGCAGCACTTACAAGCAATATGTACTATGACGTGTAAGCCTCCGTATGCCCACTAATTGTGAGGCTTTTTCAAATTCTTTTATTTTTTTAAATTTTTGACAGGCAATTTCACAGTCAATTCTTTTTTTTTTTTAAATGGTAATAGTAATGAACCTGAATCTCTGATTTTTTATTTTAGTGTTTAAAGGGCAGACCTAGCTGAAGAGCAGCGGAGCGCTGGTCGTGGTTTGGGTAGTCAGCGACTGGGCGGGCAGCATTTTTTAACAGTAGTGCAGTACCCTGATGAGGTTCAAAGAATGACAGAGTTCATCTACATACACGTTTTCTTTATACGCATTAACTCTAATACGAAATGCAACCCATGTATTCATATAGGGGCCCTGCCTCAGCCACGTTCCCCACCGTTGCTCTCGCGTCGGTGCCTTGACAAATGGCTGACAAGCAGTATGTACGCTTTCAGTCGCGCATCCTCCACTGTCATAACGGTTTGAGTGATGCGATCAGAAGCACTTCCTCCTCACGACGTCTCCATCTTTGTTCACCACGTGTGACTGACAAGACTTCCTATCCTAAGTGATAATGGGCACAGACCGCTAATTTGCTGTCTTTTTGTTAAGGAAACCGACATGATATCCCAGCCCACGCCCACTCAATCGCTCAGCCTATCAGGGCCGTTCTTACTCAGCCGTGCTCATCAGCGTTGTTAATGGGCCTGCGTGAGGTAGAAGCAGTTGTTAGTCAAGCATCACCAATCACAAATTGGCCTGCTTTTGGCAACAGACAAACAATATCACACTGCAAAAGAATCGTACAGATATCTCTTGGTATTATCTCTTTCTTTTTGTTTCCCGTTACAGATTACAATGTTGGACACACTCCCCCAGCAGGAGAAAACAAAATTAAACAGGCTGCCCATATGCCACGGCTCAGTGACGACCTGCTCTCCTCACTGCCATCTGGCCGACTGGCCGATCCATTTAAAGAGGGGGGTGGGGAAAAATGACACAATGATTCGGGAGGCACTGCTGCCTCTCCCATCTGCTCCTTGGAGAGCCTCCCGGGTAGATCAAGAAGGAAAAGTGGCAGCACCAGGGACAATTAGCCCAAGCTCAGTCCAGCTCATTAAAGATGCACGGCCAGACCAGTTAGTGCACACTGCAGTCTGGCAAAGCCATGCGACGTCTAAAGTCATTGGGGTGGGACGTGCCGCTAAAATGCAATCGTCCAGCATTAATCACTTTAGGGGCCAGCACATGTAAATGAAGGCTTCTGGTTTAGTGGATAAAATGGAATAGGGACCGCGATCTTCTGTTTGCACGCCCCCAAAGCAGTGAATTCAGGGAAGCTTGCCCTGTGAAAATGATTTGGGGTGTAGCCGAGACCGTCAGTCGGTATACATGCTGCATAATTCAAAACGAATCACCTGTGCACTGCTGACTGTAAAAAGGATTGGCAAATGTGCAAAAAGATGGCATCCGCCAGAGTCCTAAAGAAGATGGCAGAGTCGAATGGAGCTTGGCTGGAGTTCAGCCAACCAGCCATTTACCACTACTGTGCATTTAAGTGCCACCGGGCACGGGTCTCCGGACTGCAATTCCGGACCTTGCCAGTCTCACACCACCTCCCTTCCCTTCCCTCACGCCCACCCACGTTACTTGTTCTGCCCAGGATAACCCTCCTACCCGCCCTCCACCCTCCCATTCTCATCAGCCCCGTGAACAAAAAATACCCTCATAATAACAAAGCACTATAAGTGTACTCACCAACTTGCATCGTGCCCATCCTGGGCAGCACCACACAATTTCAAATCACACCTACTGGTCCCCAATCTCTCGCTCCGTTTGAATAGCTGCCGCTGTGATGTGAGGAGTTCACGTGGCAGCGTCCATTTTAAATCTCAAAGAGCTGTTATCCATACTAGACAACCCTCTTCCTCTCCAAACTTTGGCAAACCTGTTTGCGGCTGTTTTACTCTGTACACAGGGCGAGCTTTCACCTTGGTTACCAATGCAATTATCTTCTTAAGGCAGCTAAACCAATAATGATTCTGACAAATCATTGGACTAAAAGGCGGATCGGTGTTGTGCAAAGCCCCTGGGCTCTTCTTAATAGTGGTATGCCGACAGCTAGCTCTCCCAGTGGAAGTTATAATGGGTCATGAGGGTGTGGGCAAACATTAAGCCAGTCCTGCACGACCACCATACACCAAAGCTGCTCCTTAAAATCGCCAGAAATTCACACGATGGACTCGAACATTGAAGACTTTCCAAAGGACTTCATAGGAAAACAAAAACAAGCGTTAAAAAAATATTTCCTTCGGCCCAGGCTGATAGTCTGCAGCCCACGGACCGACAGATGTTTTAAACCACGGCTCCCATAATCCGCTAACATTGACTATGCTCGCTAGGTAAGGGCTGCTGGGAGTTTTAGGATTACACATCTGGAAGGCCAAAGGTTGCAGAACCCTGGTTTATGAGGATGCCACATTGCAAAGAGTCTGTAGCCCACGGACCGACAGATGTTTTAAACCACGACTCCCATAATCCCCTAACATTGACTATGCTTGCTAGGGCTGCTGGGAGTTTTAGGATTACACATCTGGAAAGCCAAAGGATGCAGAACCCTGGGCTATGAGGATGCCACATTGCACACAGTAAAGGCTTGGTAGTCTCATGGTTGCCAATAACTGATGCTAAAGTCCAAGTTAATGGTAATGTAGTCATGAAGGTGATGGTTTGGTGGTTTCAAGGCAGCGATGGATCGTAGTGGGCGCATTCTGCAGTGTTGCGGGCCCGTTGCAGGCACCTGTATGTACATATTAGAGGGCACAACTATGAGTGAAGCCAACTCATTCTTTAAACTTGCTGAGGTTCATAAAATCACTACCACTAGCGTACCTCATCAGACGGGAAATAATAGCGCTGTCTGCTTATGCAGAAACATAATCTTCAGGCGTAGTTGTGTGCTATAACAATTCCAAGGTAATGGTGACGAGAGCTCAAAATAATATTGTTTTTCTGTAGTGCTTCGTGCAAGATCCATCTTGGTTTTAAGCACTGTAATAACAGGGGTTGTTGATACCCAATGTACATGAAGGCCTGAGTGAATGCTGAATGGACCCAAACTTTTGTCCTAGCAGAAGAACAAAGATATCAGGGGAGAGTGCTTAACTCACTGAGCTGTTTTGCTAACGTGTGAATAAGGTCTCTGAATGGGAGGGCGAACCAAAACCTACCAGACGTGCCATTTTCTGCCCCCATTTACTCTATTGCACTATTGCATTGTACCTGGTGCTTGCAAATTCGCCTGTTTAGTGCAGTAAGGTCTAAATATACAAGAAAATCATACATTAATCTGCATGTAACTCTACCAGACGGCCTCGACTAGGTATTACCATCACACCACAACTCTTCCTCAATAACTTAACCACTTTTAGTTATAACTTCCATTCCACATCACTACACCTGGTGGTTGCAGATGAGGAATGTGAAGAGGGAGTGATTTGCATAGAAACACACATGCTTGTCAAATCAGGAAGCTGGGAATACAACCTCTTCTTTTTAGTCAAATAATTCCTCGAACATGTATACTTTGTCAAAAAAAGTTAAACTATAACTATGACAAATGCTACTGTGTGGTATTTTGTGAGCAAGCTCCCGTGCTCAAGGCTGCACAAGAGCGTCCATAGTGACCCCGGGGGATAAGTTAGCCAGGGTCCCGGGTGAAAGAATTTCTACTTTCCATTTCACTGAAACACTCGTTTTATATGGAGCTTCACATGGAACAATAGCCCTGCTTGGAAGAACTACCTTTTACAATGTTATAACGTTTACAAGGACGAGATAACCCATTAGGTTTAAGACAAGCTTCCTTGTTGGGTGATTACCCGTCCAGGATGTCTTACTACCAAATCTAAAGCAGTGGGATAGTGGTCAAAGGGACCCGTTTCATGTGTAACAAGTATAGCCGGTTTAATCTTTTCATCCATGCCTCTTTCACATTATTAGTAGGGGACTGCAAGTTCCAACATGCATAGTTCTTTGGCTACCAGCAATGCCAGCAGAGGCTCCAGTTATCACACCTATCAAGGTGGCACGTGGTACCTAAGAAACGATGTCAGCAGTATCTCTTCAAACTGAGTAAAAGTTTGTGTCATTTAATCTGGTCGGTGCTGTCTCCCTAGTTGACCAGTTGTATCCCCACTACACGCAGTGAATTTATTGGCCACTGCTAAGCCGTACTATTTATTCTAAGTCTTCCAGACATGGGAATGCCTAGTCATCCATAGGGACTCTTGGAGAGAACTTCTTGTGGGAGCCCTCCATGTCATCCCAACAAATACAAATGCTAACCATGCTGACAGGCATGAGTAGATCCCCGCCAGTGCATCTCCTATGGCAAGGATAGGTGGGCAATCATGGCAGTGCATCAGAGACCGCTTGGCCCATGGAGCCATGAGATGCAGTACTCCCACGCCACCCACCGCTTGACGCATGCATCTGCTGGCGATTCATTTTCTAGCGCCCAGAGGGCTAGGTGGAAGCTGAGGATCTCACCAAGGCCCATAAGTCGAATTTCTGAGGCTCCCTCATTTTTTACCATGTGTCCAAAGACATATGGTTAGAGTGGCCACCTTACCTCACACATGTGTTTTATGAAAGTTTTTAGCTTGGTCATTGGTTGGCTTCCAAAGCACGAGCACTAACTTCTTATAAAAAAAACATCTTTTATCAGTCTTCTAGTCTGGCAACATTCTCTGAAGAAGTCCAACCCCTAACTTACAATTCAAGTTGCACATTTGCACTCACAAATTTCATGCACTTAAAATAGCTCCTAAAGAAAACTGAAAAGATGGAAACCGCGATTTTTGGAGATCTTATTTGACAATACGTTATGTTTGGGCTGGGAGGATAGCTCAGGGACAACGTGTTTGTCTTGGGAGCAAGACATCGCAGAGCAACACAGCATCAAATCCCGGCCCCTCACATAGAGACTGGTCTCCGTTTTGAAGCTCTAGGATCTCTCTGGTCATGGCTTCATTGTGGCAGATGCCATCATTTGAAACCACCAACCCTTTGCTATTTAGCATTTATACTGCTCCAAATCACCATTGCAGTGGTCTCAGTGCACCAAGGCCTTTCTAGAAGGTGGCCTATTGTGCCCCCACCAAAGGAAGAGGAAAACTATAGAGGTGTAAGAGTATGGAAATATAAAACAAACAAGGATTACAGGTTACAGGGAGATGGACACTATTTATGATCGAATGGGTGCTTGTTGATGCAACCAACATGGATTGTAGACCGGGAGTCAGAGAATTTAGATTCTCTCTTCATGCGCTGGGAGGATAGCTCAGGGACAACGTGTTTGTCTTGGGAGCAAGACAACGCAGAGCAACACAGCTTCAAATCCCAGCCCCTCACTTAGAGACTGGTCTCAGTTTTGAAGCTCTAGGACCTCTCTGGTCATGGCTTCATTGTGGCAGATGCCATCATTTGAAACCACCAACCCTTTGCTATTTAGCATTTATACTGCTCCAAATCACCATTGCAGTGGTCTCAGTGCACCAAGGCCTTTCTAGAAGGTGGCCTATTGTGCCCCCACCAAAGGAAGAGGAAAAGTATAGAGGTGTAAGAGTATGGAAATATAAAACAAACAAGGATTACAGGTTACAGGGAGATGGACACTATTTATGATCGTATGGGTGCTTGTTGATGCAACCAACATGGATCGTAGACCGGGAGTCAGAGAATTTAGATTCTCTCTTCATGTGCCTGTTGAAGCAGAATACTTACTTGGAGGCAATTGTGAGCATGATGCATAATTGTATGGTGGGGATGTGTTTTGGATGTAAGACGTGCCACTTGAAGCATGGAAGCATTTTGATACTAGTGATCTTTAATTTCTCCACTTTAAGGAACTTCTGAATAGTAATACTTGAGACTGCAAAGCATGAAGCGCAAGAGTGACCAATTCCATAATAGACCGTGTGATGGGGAATCTAGGGGGGAGCAAAGCGGTATAGGATGAGTGTCCATCTTCTTCACCCTCCTAGGGAGAATGCTTAAGCCTGGCACCTTAATGTGTGAAATGTTTGAGGAGGTGAACTTTGAGTGAAAGTTCTTACTTAATTATGAGAATATAACTATGAGAATAGACGCTTAACAGTAAGCAATGCTGACGTCCACATTTCAATACACGCACAATGGTTACACCACCATGCTGCAACTAGTAGACTTTGATGAATTTCCTGAGCAGTCCCCAAACATGATTTTAATCAGACTGCAGCGGATTGAAATCCCAGTCCCCCGTAGCTCTGCTCTTAGTTTCCAACATGGATGAAAGTGTAGGATGCAACGAGGGGTTCAATCCTTATGAGAGAAGGAAAGTATTCTATTTTTGCATTTTGTATTGTTTGGATTAAGTCTGCACCTTGACCAAAGGGCTTAAGGATTGCAATACAGAAAAAAGGATAACTTCAAACACACTCACACAAGCGATGATATTGCAAAAGCAGACACAAGCAGCCACTCCCTCTTCCCCTCCCTCTCTCTGCACTTTCACGCTCTGAATGCTCACAAGGCCTAGTAGGTCAGCCTCCATCTTTCATTGTTATATTTGCTTTTCAGTCCCATTTCCCATCATTGTTGCCCTGTAGGCACTTTGAAACACAATTTACTTGATGTATAAGGGCCTTACAAATGCACAATAAAATAAATAAATAAAACATCAGATCAATTTTGGGCACAAAGAGGTTTTCAACTGGCGGTGAAAGGTCAGTAGTTATGGGGTTAGTCTTTAAGAGACTGGAAGTGAGTTCCATAATCCAGGGGCAGCCAACCAGAAGACCTGCCTCGTAGTATCAGATTTCACAAATCTGGGGATCAAGAGTGTAAGATGATCACGTCAGTCACGATTCTTCCCTAAAAGATGCAGCTACGCAGCAAGGTCATTTAGATGTCCAAGCCTTCATTATTTATGAATCTGGCACACTGACTTGGAAAAGATTCTACAGTAAGAGGCAGCTAATGTAAGGCAATAAACATGGGCGAGATGCTATCTAATTTGAGAGTTACAGCACAAGGCGAGCAGCCGAATGGAGCGCTGATTGCAAGGGGATTAAGGAGTCAGTGTGGTACCCAGTCAAAAGCACATTCCTCTTTCAATGGGAAACAGCATCAAGGCCTGGCCTGTAGATTGGAACAATTCACTGAGAAGAAAATGTTTTTTAATTCTCACAGCAAGCAAAGTTGATAGCCAAATATGCATTGTCCCGGATATGGAACTTAATAGAAAGTTTGGCATAAATAAAAAACAATGATTTTACAGAAGCGGCAATCATAGTAGTACAATTTTGGAAGGAAATAGAAGGAATCTTGGATTGGGCCAATTGCACAGGCTTATCCGGGCCCAACAAGATAAGCTCAGTTTTGTCTGTGTTAAATTTGAGGCATGTTTTTGCTGTTCATGAATGCATAGTGGCCAGGCAGTTACCTAGCCAAAGTACATCTTCTGGAAATAAAGCTAGATACATATGAATATGGACCGCATAGTGCTATATTGCAATGTTACACTCAGAAATTAGATCACCCACTAGCTCCATAAATGGATTGAACAGCAAAAGGAAGAGGATGGTGACGACCTGGAGTGTCCAACCAAAGAGACTGGAATCTACTCAACAAAAATGGACAAAGCCACTCCAGGACACCGCCCTCAATGTCCATACAGGCCGGCAATGTTGAGAGGAGAGCCTCATGCTTTACAGTGTCAAAAGCAACTAAGAGATCCAACACAACCAAGACACACACTCCAATGTTGTTGGTCATTAAAAGCACACCATCAACAACCTCAATGGCAGCAGTCCCACGGCTTTGTGTATTATGCAAGCCAGAATGATACGGCCGCAAGTGTCTTATTTTCCATGTAGCCCGTAACTGTATGGCCACACAATCCTTAAACAGCTTCTGGCCACACAATCCACAATCAGCTTCCATCAAGAAGGTAAACTTGTTATGGGTCAGAAATTCCCCACTACAGAAGTATCTAGGTCTAGGATTCTTTAAAGAATTGCTGCCAAGCTGGGCAGGTGCTTGACAGAAGGGAGGAAACTGTGGAGCCGAATGTCCGATATCACACATGCCCAGTGTTTGCAAAATGTGCAGTGCAGTGATGACCTGAGCTGGGGAATAAGACTGCAACAATGTTTTTACAGCCCCAGTTAAGATTACTATGCTATTCTAAAATGGAAAGACGATCCCTTCCTTAATAGATGCCTCAGGCTTTGTCCGCTATATAAATGCCAAAATAAATAAATAAATATTATTCCAAAATCATGCAGGGTTCGACCAGAGGAGGGAAGACTTAGGACTTGCTCTGAACGCCTGGACTTGGCTTGATCTCTGTGCCATGTAGCCTCACAGCTACTGAAGAGCAATGTTGGGCGGGGAAGAATATGCAGTGTTTTATACCAGAAACAAGGCACTGGCAGCACTTCCTGGTGTATCAACTGCAGTATTTTTCTAACGTAAAGATAATATATGCAGTCTATGGTTGATAACGCTAAACGCTTGCCCTAGCCATGTGTGCACAATCTACAATAGCTTCTCTCCATACCAATAATTTCACAACATGGCATTACTGGCGGCAAATTCAGCGGGTGGAAGCAGGCGGAATCTGGCATAATATGACATTGTTCTTGCTGTTATGTATATGTAGTCTCTTTAGCACAGTCTTGTGGCTTTACAATGCTGCAAAGGACATGTGTTGATATCATGGACGTGAATTGATTTCATGTTATAAATCTCATAAGGAGTACAGATCTAGGGTCTCCTGCTGGGATTCGAACCGAAGAGCTGAGGGCCATGCAGTGGTCTAGGCAGTGATCACTAAACTGTCTTAAACCCATGTCCTGTGCAGGAGTTGAATTGAGAATTCACCCAATTGCGTATAGAATTAGGTAATGACCTCTTGCAATGTGGTTTAGGCTATGGTCAACTCCAAAGACAAGCATTTATAAGGCAGCAGTCAAGTACACACTGAATCTGGAGAAAGGCAGTGCATCCTAATTACTGAAATATGTAAGAACGGGATTGTAAATTTTGGGTTTAAGACATGGTGGTCAAACCCCGAAGATATCATCAAGGAGCACCACCTTGTTTTAAAGGAGACATTTTGGGAACATAAACAGATGGTCACCCTTAGGAAAGCTGTGAAGTAAGCTATCTCTGTATAGGACATGGTTTTACAGGTTTCACAAGGGATGAGAAGGCACCTCCCCTAGGCCAAGAAAGTTTAAACGTAGCTCCATGTTTGTAGATGGCATCATGGGACAACTAATTTAGAGTCCAAGGTGTGTGCCTGAATGGGCCTGCAAGCACCAGACTGCCTGTATGGTTCAAGAGAAATAAAGACCACGTGACATTTTTTATTCTTTTGTTGCAATTGATCACGGTTGTGGACTCTGTGACATGCCTGATTTTGAGAGAGGCATGTCGGAGGGAAGTCAATGAGGCAGTCAAATATTTGCTATCCTGTTCTATCCAGGTAGTTGTATACGTCACTTTGCAATATTTGAGCAGGGCTTGGGAGCGTAGGGAGCGGTTTATAGTCACTTTTTCGAATGGCATATTTTTGAATGCCATTTTCTTGACACAATTTTGCCGAATTTCTTTTTCTTTCAATTTTTCTTTTTTCATTTTATTTTGAGGGTTCCCCCCCCCTCTTTTTTAACAATTTTTTTTACTTACGAAACCGGAAAAAAACCATATAAAATAAAAAATAATACATTCGAAAAAAAACATTTTGGCAAAATGTTTTCGTAAAAATGGTGTTTTGAAAATAAGTTTTCGAAAAAATGACCGGATACCGTAAGGAGCATCAGATGTTGAAGGAGGGCAGGGCCAACGTTTATTCATTTTGCAATGGTACGTATTGGTAGCATTCATTTGTTTTTAGTATGCAGTAATATATTTGATGCATCTTTGAATGCTTTATGTGGCTCAAAGTGCCCAATAAAGAAAGGATATGATCATGATGTACATTGCAGAACCAAGTTGTGGAAAGGTCTAGGTGGGACTCCACCAGGATCTTTCCAGCAAATGGGCTCGGCTGAGGCTTATCCACGGTTAGAAATCTTTCTTCTCCCCCGTACATAACATGGACCATTTTAGCTCAGGTTATATCTCAACTTGATTTTCCCAATGGTGTCTTGGGGCCTCATTACGAGTCGGGCGGTACGGGATACCGGGCACCGGTAAGGAGATCGGTGCCGGTAATTCCCTACCGCCCGATTCCGGGGTCCCCTAACGGGAACCGCTAGGTATGTGTGGTCAGGCCACATGTCCCTTACGGGTCCCGTTAGGGGACCAGGCAGCTAATTACGGGCCTGCCATTAGCAGGCCCGTAAATAGTGCCTTCCCCATTCCCATTGAGCCCTATGGGGGATCAAATGGGAATGGGGAATGGTTGGTGCAATGGGGACTTACTGGTCCCACCAGGGTCGGACTAGACCGGTAAGTCCCCATTGCACCACACCAGACTCGGTCCCGTTATTGGTGGCAGTCATGGCGCAAATAGCGCCATGTCTACCACCAATCTCTTAATGAGGCCCTTGGTCTACTATGATACCCTCTTGCAAAGACTACCGCTACTTCAAGCCTCGTTACTGATCCAAATGGGAAAATATTCCTCAGCTTCTAAAGATTTGGCCACACTGCACTGACTGCCAGTATGTTGCCAAATTAAGTTTAAGACACAACATAAGGTGTGGGACCTTAATTTCTTCAAGATAAATGTATTCATCGAATGCCACAAAAATATTATCAAATGCCACAAAGATAATATATACTGTGATCACTTGAGAAATGTTTCTTTCTACCAAGAACGTTTAAGGTCAGGGTTTTCCAACTCCAGGCATCGAGGGCTGGAAACATGTCAGATTTTCAGGATAACCTACATTAATATTCATGAGATAAGTTTTCATACAATGATTCCAAATGTTTGCAAATTTGTTCTCATACATATTAACGAGGGATACCCTGAAAGCTCGTCAGGATTCTGGTCCTTGTGGCCTGGAGTTGGACAACCCTGCTAGAATATTTAACGCTTTGACAATCCAACTTTGGGATGCATTGCCACAGTCCCTGAAAGCAACACAGACCATCTAGAAACATTTCTCTATGTTTAGTTCTGAAGCTTCTACGCCAACAGCCCCCAGGAAAGCAGTGGTTAACTATGATATGATATCTGATATGATATGGCATTTGTAACGCGCCTATACACAAGTGTTTTAAGGCGCGACGAGGCGGGTGGGAACAAGGGGAGACAGACAACGATCCTACTAGGCCAGGTGTCATTCAGATCGCGCAAGTGCAAGTGTAGAGGGGACTGGGAAAAGTGCAAGGGGAGAGGGGGAAAGGTGCTGTACACGGTTAGTAGAATACAAGATAAATAATAGGGCCAGCTGGTGGGAAGTGCAAGGTAAGTGCCGGGAGAAGGGGCTGTAGGATACAGAGACAGTCCCGTAGTGCAGGCAGGCAGTGCAGGGAAGAGTGGCTGGGCCAAGGACCGAGATCGGTGAGTGGCCCAGTTGCAGATTCAGTCCAGGTTCAATGATTTTAGCAGGGGAGAGAGGGAGAGAAAGCGGAGGCAAAGAGGAAGGTTTTGAGGTGCTTCCGGAACCGGAGATGGTTCTCCTCAAGTTTCAGGGAGGCAGGAAGGCTGTTCCAAAGGGAGGCCCCTGCTGCGGAGAGAGATCTACCCCGAGCTCGTTGCTTGGAGAAGCGGCTGACCCTGAGGTAGTTGGAGGTGGATGAGCGAAGAGCTTGAGAAGGAAGATATTTCGGAAGAGAGAGTTGAAGGTATTTTGGCCCAAGGCCCCAGAAGACCTTGTGGACAATGCAGAGGGTTTTGAACTTAATCCTCGCAGCCACTGGGAGCCAGTGTAGTGATTTCAGTCCTGGAGAGATACGGTCCCTGGGCTTGAGGCCAAGGACAAGTCTCGCAGTCCTGTTCTGGATGAGTTGCAAAGGGCGGAGAGTAGAGGCGGGCAGATTAAGATAGAGGCTGTTACAGTAGTCCAGCTTAGAGAGAACCAGGGCTCTGGAGACAGTGAGCTTCTGGGGGAAGGAGAGGAAAGGAAGGATACCTCTGAGGAGGTGTAGCTGGTAGTGTGACTTCTTAGAGACATCAGATATGTGAGGAGAGAAAGAGAGTGTGGAGTCGAAGATGACCCCAAGGTTTTTTGCCTTGCAGGTAGGCGCAGGAAGAGGGCCAAGGGAGGCCGGCCAGAGAGCTGCAGGGAAGGAGGGAGTGGGTGTGCCAATAAGTAGAATCTCAGTCTTACTGGCATTAAGGCAGAGGTCGTTGGCGGCACACCATTCCTGGATAGCAGAGAGACAGTCAGAGATGAGGGAAGGGGAAGAGGAGGCGGAGGGTAGCCTGAAAATAAGCTGGGTATCATCCGCGTAGCACTGAAAGTTGGGACAGAGAGCGGCGATGCGGTGAGCAAGAAGTGCCAGATATTGGTTGAACAGCCAGGGGGAGAGGCTATGTCCAGCTTGAACCAAGGAGCTTTCACACAGGTGTTCACACTCTATTCTTTTTAACATAACAACAAACAATATTTGTATTTCTGCTGGTAGACCACTGAGCTCCATGCAATTTTATGTGTAGGTGCATGTATCAAATTAAGGAGAGAAAAAATTAAGGGAGATACGAAAATGAGCTTGGTGGTCTGCCACTGATTTATGACTGATCCTTTGCCTGCACTGGACAACAGTACTCAGATATTTCTCTCATCAGCTTTCCACTGCATTCTGCCCCCTCTTACTCACACTACACCACACCACCCAAGCTCTATCAACCACACTCTGAACACCCTCTCCTGACACTTGATTTTGTCTTCACTTTTTTACCTTTTCAACAGTTACTTATATTTATATATACGTTGTTGTCCATTGTTACTGGTTTGTAACGTTTTCATAGTTTTTATGTTGCCAAATTCATATCTGTGCCTCTTTCCCTTGCATACACATGGAAACTACGTACCAACATAAGGAATTGTCAGCAGCACACATGTATGCTCTTGCCTTGAGTCCTGTGTTTATATCCCTTGCCATTTTTAACATATGTGAGAGGCGAGAAGTCTTCCAAGCAACCCCATAGAGGCATAGCAAGGAATCCAGACCACAAGGAGCCTGGGGCTTGAAGGACTACTGCTAATGTCGAACCTGTATAAGTATGCGGAGACTACTACTTCATGTACACGTGCCAGTACACATAGGAAAGGATCTCCTCCGACTATCACACTGATTGTCAATCACTGGGCAACAATCAAGCGAGTGGAACACAATTTGAATATTGTGAAGCCCACCTTCATTTGGAGACTCCCGATTTTCGACAGAAAACACAGAATGACATCAGCTGTTCTCAGGCACTGTGCTCATGCATGTGCGATGGCATGGAGAACCATGTATATTACCTATGAAATACTGCACTTGCACTATAGGTTTGAGACCATGAGAGAGAGGGGGGGCTGGCAAGGGAGTAAACAAATGCACATCAACAAGGAAACAGGACATGTGTTTGTCCTCCATCGAAACTGGTAACATTATGATTTTAGGCATAAAAGAAACAATTATAGCCCCGGACATATGTATGCTGCCTGCACGCAAAACAAAACCTTGATAACTTGTTCATTGATTCCAACAAAATTGTTGCAAGTGTAAAGAACATTTTGAGAGGGTAAGAATAGCATAGACCGTAGAGCGATGCAACCATGGTCACTGTAGACACGGTAGACAAATGTTTATTGGAGAGGGATTAAGACTATTAATGATATATACCGAGCCCATCACAGAGACTACGCTCTCTTGTCCCCATCCAAAAGTAGGTATTATGTGTACCCTTCCCAATACTGCAAACCGACAACCTGCAGCGTAAACACAGGCCTCATGTAGGCAACATTTCTCACTCCAATCCCCATCCCCACCAATGCACTCACATGCCAGGCCAAGTATGAACGTACATATAATAGCTGCCTCCTGTATCGCCACTGATCTGGTTCTGATTGCTTTCTTATCATCGCCACCTGTTATGTGGGCGGAATTACAAGGAGAGGACGGCGCTCCCCAATTAACGAATTTAATGGCCCTCTCACGTGAAGTAAGGGGGCGGGGGGTCAACGTTCTGGCATTGGCTAACGAGACCTTGTAACTTTAGCTTGTCACTAATTACGACTGACACTGCAGGCCCTGGTCCCCTTCTTTCTTCCCCGCACAATCCCCCCCCCCGTTTCGAGCACTCTGAATGCGATGCCAGAGCTGCAGCAGCAGGTGCCAGGCTGTCACACTAACAGCGAGAGGCAGCAGAAACACCTTCCTGCAGGGCGGTGCCGGGACCTGTGATCGCCGCCCGGTCATCCGCTCTATTGGCAGGCTGGATGTCTCGCTGGTAGTACTGGCAAGTCTCGCTGGTAGTACTGGCAAGAAGAGGTAGTTGTTATCTGAAGAATGAGAACGACTCTACTCACCATTGTGGCAGTATATTTGGCTGACGTATGGCTTATGGTCGCTGACCTAATAGTGAAAGTAAATATGCATGATAGAGATGTAACATGCAAATGATTTACTATCTAAGCATGTCAGTATAATGGAGATTATTTTCTCTACCTTTCTTCTCCCCCTTTTTTCTCGAATAGGAAAAACCTCACCACTAACTTTAGACTACCCTTTGGGATACCCTCTAAACAGGCATTGATTGCCAACCTCGAGGCATTCCTCAGCTTCCATTTCACTAGGGGTTCTCTCTTCTCTCTTCCTTGCCGAACTTGATCATTGCCCTGATGAAGGCGGAATACTTCATTTTTTTCAAAAACGTTTTGGTTCCATACCGCCGAAACGCACCAAATGTGAGGTGAGTGTGGGTGGTCTAGACTCACCCACACACAGATTGGTTTTCCCTTTTTCACCTTCTGAACTCATTCCCCCACTGCGTTTATCCCACCTGTTTAGTCAATAGAACTAGAGGTGACATTCATCGAAGCATTGATTGCAACAATGTTGGGTTAACTAAGGGTAGGTCATGGAATAATATTTACCCACCCGTCTTTTCAAAACACAAACCCATGGCACAGCAACACTCTCAATTCTATGATTTATAGAGGTGTAACATGTACCATCACCAGTTGGTTGTTAAAAAAAAAAAACGTACTAGAATGGCATCTGTAGAAGAAAGAGTTCCATGTGAAATTGTGGCCTTTGAGTCTGGAGCCAATCAAATTAGACAGACATAGGCAGCGTTTCCACTCAAAAGTAGACTCAGTTAAGTGTCAGGCATGGCAGTGGTCTTCCATCAGACAGTAACTGTGGTTATCACAGTTCAGGAAACCTCACCCAGTAGAAACCACTATGCAAGCACCAAGGATTTCTCACGATAGGAGATCTTTCTCAAGACTCTATAGGCACTGTGGGCTGGCTCTGCAATGGCTACTGCCTCATTCAAATGCACTCTGGCCTATTCCCACCAGCCGGCTATGAACCCTTTTAAGAATGCAGTCCGGCAGTGGGTGTAGACACTGTAAGAAGAAAGAGCTGTCTCAAGTGTGGTTTATCTGGGGTATTTGGTGAACCACTTGGAAGGACTCCACAGTTGCCAGAGGGATTGCAAATCACAACATATTTCCACATAGTCCTTCACTAGGGCATTCAGGTACAATAGCACCACCAGATGGAGCCCTCAGTCATGTTCTTAGTCTAGGGGGTTGGTGAGGGATTATATTTCAAAATCACTTTCCTAATCAGATTTAGAGCTATGCAGAAAACTAGGCAGAAAAGATCCAAGTCTGATAGAAGACATTTCACCCACGCCAGTACAGAGGGTTGTATTGTTTGTAAGCGTTTAATCACCACATGCAATACAAACTATTTGGCCTTATTTTCAGCAATTGTACTGTGGCAAGATGCAATTTTGTACACGTCCATGCCACTGTCTCCAGAGCCAGCCTGGCACCAGAATGTTGTCTTAAAGTACATGCTTTCACAGCACCGGTAAACAACTTCCCACAATTGCCCACAGTGTGAGGATAAACTGGACAACCCCCCCCCCAGGACTCCCCCCTATCTCAATATTAGCAGGGACAGTTGCCCATGCCAAATGCCCATATGCAACGGGAAAGCAGAATAGCAGAGTTGGAAGATACCATACACCCCTGCAACCCCTTCTAGAGACTGCTCCAAACAACATCTCAGCCCGTGCGTTGGGAGTAGCATCAAATTGGAAGGTATGTTGTCACACAAAACAGGACTCTTAAACTAAGTGACCAAAATTCTGGCATGTGCAATAAAGGTGCTGATTCAGTGCCAGACAGAGGGGCTCACCTACCAATTTCAGGAATAAGGGGGGTGGGCTGGGACACCCCCAAATGGGGAATCAAGGCGTCACTGGAAGCTGTAGCTAGCCCCAGGGACCTAGCATGGAGGGGAAGAAAGGGAGACACTTAACACAATATCGACACTAGGGAACCTGCTGCATAAATGCAAGGGAGGAGAAAGACACAGGTAAGCACACTCCATGGGGATGCCACAGGTGTGGTTCTCAAAGCAGGTCAGGATGAACACACGGCCAGCACAGAGCGGCTGAGGGGTGATGGAAGCTGAATCCAGGCTGCTCATCCCCAGCAGACCGTGGTCCCTGTGAAGAGCACCGGGCGATACAATCAAGGTTGGCGAGCCAGTCCCACGTTTGCTCGTGGCAGCTGGAATCCGGGGAGGCACTTGCAAAACACCAAAGGCGGTTTCAAATTGCCCCATGGCTGATGGGCATGGGAACAGGGGTGAGGGATGAGGGGGCGCTCCGAGAAGAGCCAATCAGACAGATACAGTGTCCATAATAGTGTTTTTGCGTGGGTTATCACCAGGCAGGTGCCATGTGAATGTCTCCCTTCCTATTAGTTCAGAGTGTCTTGTCTTCCTTCTTTTCTGGAGCTGAACAAATGCAGATGAAAAAAGCTCTGCAGGTCGGCACGATTATGTTATTACTAATTGCAAGTAGATTGCGGGGTGGAGTGTGAGGCAATGTGGCGCCACACTGGGAGGGAAAGAACCGAATGGAGGCAGGTCTGTTTTTGCTCCGATCTACTGGTGAGAATCCAGATTTAGTAGCAAAGCTCACATGTGGTGGGAAAGCGTGAAAAGATAGGTCATATGTCCTATAGATATGTCATTGCATTTCTGCTGCTTGCTTCACCGCCATCGGACATCCTTTCTTATATTTCACTGATGGCTGATGTAGATGTTGGGGGTATGCGAATGGGGTAATACAGAATGTGAAACTGTGATTCTTGCGACTCCCTTATTATAATTATTGGTCATCTTCTGGAGTCCATTGTATGCGTTATTAATAAAACATAGCACACTCCATGGAAAATATGCATTCGTTGGATCAAGCGCATTTTTGTGGGGGAGTGGGGGGGGGGGGGCTGCTCCAATGCTTTACATATAAGTCTAGCAGCTATTTGACGAAGACCTGTTAAAACCCAAGTGTGGATAAGGTACATCTCAGTGCTTGTAGCATGAACCAGCGGGCAAGCTTCTGCACAGGTTTATGATGAAGTGCTCTAGATTTGTCACAATAAACTCTTGACTGGCATCGACCTCTCTCCCTCCCTCGGTCACGAACAGCTTGGTTATCCAGACAATGAGCTCCACTTTCAGGTCCGAGGTTTTCATGAGTTTGTATTTCTTAACAATGTAGCTTACTATTTACAAAACATGGGCATTCAAGCACGTGTACCATAATGGCAGCATACGATACTTATTTCCAAAACAGACAGAATGTTCCAGAAAAAAAAGAATACTTTCCTTGTTACGGCTTAGAACGGCAATAAACCATTGTGTTACAATTGAAAGTTCCACATATGATACTATTTACAAAACAAAAAAGTCCACCATAAACCACGACTTCATGGCATACACATGCAATATTGGGAATAGATTTTAGACATGAAGTTTGATTTTGAATAGGGCATTTTGTAATTGTATTTGGTTATTTATAACACGCTTAACATCCTGATGTTTCTAAGCGCGGACCCGGGGATCGAACCTGTGTTGCTCCCCATCGTCTTGCTTCTAAGGCAAGCGCGTCGCCCCGTCCAAGACAAACTAAGAATGGAGTCCCATGTGAGAGGGTACTTCATAACACTTTTCATTGCCCTTCAATGGTTTGGTTCGGGCATTATTGTGAGCAATTAACCTATATACATTTTAACATCTTCATATCTTCCCAAATGAAGGACCAGTCACAACGTTACTCTAAATCCTAGTTACCCTTTCACTCCTGGTCAAGGATTTAAGGAATTCCTCTCTGATATAAGGAAATAGAAATGCTTTATCCCGTCTGGCACCTAACGTTTCCATACTGAAAGCCTCAGATTCCATAATATTCGTCATGCTTTTCTCAGCCTGATGCAGAGATCTACATGGCTCAAGCCGAGAACGCGCCAGCTGCGCGGTCCGTCTGAATTGAGGGATGCAAGAGTGATCCTGAGCCAAGCACTAGCCACCTTATAAATTTGACAGTCTATAAAAAGGGTATCGTTTTTGATTGGATAATAAAAATGTGAACATCATAAATAACGTGAGGAGTTTTGTATAAAAAGTGCCACATAAATCCACGTGAATGACCATGACTTATGACTTATGCAAACAAGCAACATTTAATTCTGGAATGTTCATGAGCGGTTAATGAAAACAATGATACGCCACAGTTAAAAGGGCATACATTGCTCGACAACCAAAAGGAATGAGATCACTTTTACTGCTAACGTTCTTTCCGCCCACTACACAGAAAGCTAGTTTTTATCATCACTGGGACTAATGAAGGTCAGGAGAGATGAACAATTGTTGGCAATAAGGACCTGCCCTGGTGAGACGGAAGGGCATATGATCTTAAAATTAAGAGACAGGGTTACAGATCGAGGGATGACGTGTGTAGATGATGATACAGGGATTTACTGTGCATTCGAGAAAAACAACTCAATCGGGGAGCCTTGATAGTGTGGCTCTGCAGCCTTGAAATTCTGCGCGTGAGTATATACGATTTATTGGAATACCCAGATGGCAGATTTATGTGTCACGTTTTATGGCTAGACTTCATAGACTGTGATCAGAATTCAATAAATGCAGAAAAGAAATTAAGTATTTGTGTATTTCGGCACAAAATTATCGATTTCTTCTGGTAACACAATTTTGCTTGCACATTTTTTATCAGAGCTTTTTGCTAAAGATATTTATATTTCCCATCCTTTCCTTAATTCACCCCAAAGGGTTGATGCGTCAGTTGATCTCTTAGGGCGAGAGCACTAACAGGTCTGTCTTGTAAAATGGGCACAGAACATGAGATGGTCGCTACTCCCTTCCTGCAGTCGTCATAACCTTACATTTCTGAGTAAAAAGGAAATTCTGTGAAGTGAACAAAAAAACATAGCGTCCTTTCTGTGCAGAATGTGGGAGGAAACGAACACTGAATCATCGCTTTCAGGAAGCTACAAGTGAGTCATGTGGTCACCTGAACACCGCTGCACAGCGCGCTGAAAGCACCGAACGCCCACTCTATGAGCATTAGTGTTATCGGAGCACATCGGAGCACAAACAAGCCCCACACCTATCAAGATCAAAACTGCTCTACTGAGCTGCCAGGCCGCAGAGGGACAATCCGTGTCCATCGCGGTCACATATGAGATTGTTCAACCTGGTTGCCTAGGGGCGTCCTCGTGGGAACATATGAACGCCTTTCCAATCATTGCTGATAGACAAGTTACCTCAAAACTTTATCTTATGTTCCCAACAAGATAATTAGTGTGCCACCTAGTAATATACTTGTGTGAAGCATATGCAATGCAGAACATTCATGCAAAGTAGAATTCTGTGCAATGACCGATACCTAAAAAATTAAGGTTTCCCCAGCAATGAAGGGTATACTGCAAGAAAACTATGAAAAGAAGGATACATATAAAGCAAAGGATGCCTTTGCAATAATAGATAATAGCACAAGGAACGATAACCATGTAATCAAAGCTGCCTATTCAATGAATGTCATCTATAAAACAAAAGATGACTATGCAATAAAGGATAACTGGAATAATACTTTCCTGGAGGTAGCCTTTCTTCATGTGGCCAGGGGACAGCAGCCACAACCTGACCCTGACCCTGGGGGTGGCTATGCAAGGAAGGATCACATGAGGAGAAGCAACCCTCAAAAGGGTGGACAAGCATCATTGGATGAGATGGTATCCCCCTTTCCTTTTAGGGATATCCCCTCTATTCCCCATGCCTTTATGGCATATTGTGATAAGCCTCTTCAACAACCTGCAAAAGCTGCTGACAGAACTTACGAACATTTTTCACCTAGTAACAAGAGGAGGAAGAGGACTGCCATGAGAAAGAGTGTGAACCATAATGCACAGCCTAGGGTTGTGAAGAATGTGATTGGCCCAAGGCATTTCCCGGCCTGGAGTAGGGAGTTTAAATCAGCCACCGCTGGAAGATGGAAAGAGCTTCCTTTTCCATGGTTCAACCTGGAAATCAACAGGAGGCACAGGTTGCACTGCAGAACAGACGGCATCCAATCTGGGATGGAAACCTTAAGGCAGTCAAGTGGAGGCGGCGAGAGAGGGAGCCAACCCAATCACTCTTGGCCAGTCGGACCAGGAAGCAGAGGGGGCCGAGAACCATGGCCGTAGAGCACTGCTGCCAAGAGAAGTGCAGAAGGAAGCTCCAGACTGGTCTTGTAGAGAAGTGGTGCCAGTTGGCAACAGAATCACCAGTCGAAGAATAATTAAGTCATGGCAGGACCTGGCAGCCAGGACAGGTGTTGCTTTGACGCAAGGAGCGAGAACGCTCTGTGCCGCTGACTGGGGAAAGCTGCTCAAATCCAGCAAATACTGAGGCGAGTACCCACATACGTTCCAGTGGAGTGAAAGAACATATATGATACTAGTGAACCCAGACTGAAGAATGAGATGCCGAAATTGAGGCAAAGAGATCCTGAAAAAATTAAATGATTGCCAAGAGTGGGAGAAGAGAGTCATCCTCATTGGAATCACTGTTATCTTCATAGGACAGTAGTTTGCAGTGAATTGGCTTCAGGAAGACTCACACCCCCTTACACTGAATGAGAAAGAGAGATTGCAAACTAAAGTACTGGCAGGAGAGTATACCAGGCGAACTGCGGATCTGGGATCTGCACCCATAAGGAACTGAACAAGAGAACCCGTTAGGAGAGTATACCAGGCGTTTTGCAAGTCTGCGACCCGCACCCAAGTTGTGTTATCTTGGAAAAAGAATACCAAGGAAGACCCATTCCCTTAGGATTTAATTGCATTGAATGTGGAAAAGCGCCTGGGGAAGGGAGTCATTTACACGGAGTGGATTGCAACACCAAGAGGAGGGAGTTCTCCTCTTGGGCTATAACGGACTTGGTTATTTGAACTTTTGTTTTGTTGGGGAGAATCCTGGGGAAGGGCACCATTCCCCTGGAACTATGAACATTATCCATTTGGAAATTTTGTTGGGAGTTATACTTTTTGTTGAACTTGAACCTTTGCACACTTTCAAAGCCAAAACACCTTAGTTTGTTTTTAGAATGAGAGGGATTTGCTTTGGACCTCTTGACACTTGAAAAGACCCTTTTTTTTGGTTGAGGTAGGGAAATACCTCCTAGATTTGAGATTGTGAGGCATTTTCCAACCTCTTTATTATTTAAAGAAAGTTTATGCCAATCACTATGAGTCCTCTGTGTCCGGGTCTCATTCCTGCCTCACAATATATATAGATTCAGTGAAAACACCTTAATTAAGAGACCCAACCAAACCCTTGAAATTCAAAGGATGTAGAAGTGATGACCATCTTAACTCGGCTTTCCCACCTCCGTAGATGTCCCCCATGATATCATTTTGCATGTCACTGTCAATCCCTTATGTTACATTTTGTATTATTAATGGGCTTTGTAACGGGGGGATGCCGAGTTAAAATGGTCATCATTTCTCACATCTGCTGAATTTCAAGGGTTATGTTGCATGACATCTGATCATCTGAACTCTCTCAACTTTTTTTTCACTGAATTTCAAGGGTTTTGTTATGCTGTAGTAGTTTCTCCAGGGCCCACTAGCATGGTTTTGGCCATGGCCAGTGGTCACCCACTAGCCATGGCCTTCGGATTTAGATATTGTGCATGGTGCACCACTAGCTTTGTTTGGGGCCCACTAGCCCTGCGAATGCCGAACATGTTGCACCAATACTTTTCTTCAGGGCCCAATAGCCATGGCCTTTGGCCTTCGCCACTGTACATGTTGCATCAATAAAATTGAGGTTTACTATGGAATGAATGGAAGAATCTCTGTACAATAAGATATAGATGCATTTGGAAAGATCTTGGAAATCAAGAATAACCACCTGTAAGGAAGGCTTTAGTAAATTATATCTATGCAAGGACAGAAACCTTTTCTTTAAATAGGACCTGGGAGAAAAGGATTCACTAGATTGTTGGAACACAACAGGGGCCCATCCTATTTCCCACCACACAATGAGTGGGCAGGCACCATAGTATGAAACAGCAATGCTCAGAAAGTGAGTTCTACATGCTTGTGGGGGAGCGTTTCTAGGGCCAATGCGAGAGAGTTAAATGAGTTTGTGCGCTGTGCATCTGGTAGTTCGACAAATGGCAGTGACCCAATATCTTTTAGAAAACATGTTACACTAAGACATACAAAATGAAATGGTTAGTCTCATAAGGAATAGATTGTGATCTGCGATAGTGAGTCCAACTCTCTACGTCGGTAAAACTTGCTGAGCGAACAGGATGGACAACAGACCCATGATGGAATTGCTAACAGCTACCTGCGAAGGTGTGTACCAGTCGTGCAAATGGGACTTTGCTGTACGTACAGCAGCGGAAACCACAGAGGCTGTGGAAAGAATTAGCCCCTTTTGAATAGCAGCTCTGCTGACCTTCGCATTCAATGTTGCGTTATCACCTTCTAATAACCTATTTGTTCCAGTTTTTTAGGTTACGGAATCCCTTAATGTGGCCCTCAGGATGTTAACGAGTGTCCATTTAACCAATCTTTCTCAATTTGTCTCTTGTTACCTTTAAGTTAATTACTTCCCCAGTCGTTTCGCTACCATCATAGATGCGCAACATTTCCTTCCACACTGGTGAGACCAGGGTTCGAAAGTGCTGGGAGCTATAGAGTTCCTGCTTCTCGCCCAGGAGCGCCTGGTTGGATTAAAACCAACAGTAACCAGGAGCAACATTTGGCTCCTGGTTACACGCATGTGACAAACACGCATGTGACATTAAGTTTGAACGTTTAGAATGTAAATAAAGAAGAATTAGGACACCTCCAGCAAACATTTAAATATAATGGATCAAAAATACTCGGCTAAAATCTAAAGTGTGCATCGCATGTGAAAGTTAGATTATCGATGTGCTATGTACACACTCCCGGGTTCCCAATAGTAGCTCCTGCCTACTGGTTGATGCTAGATACCCAGCAGGTTTTAGCTCCTGCTCCTCGAATCTTAATTTCAAACCTGCGAGACACTATATTGCATTTTATTTCGATCTTTATTGCATATGGTAATAGTAATGGCCACTGGTGGCAATGATTTACATTAGCCAAAATGAATTATACCAGACCAAGGACTTGCTGAACCACCAACTGCGCTCCGATGCAAAAGCATCCACTGCCGCCAAAGCCAAAATGGATTCCCCTCACTACACAACAGGATGCACTACTTTGAACAGGCCAACAAACATTCTGGGATCACCTATAGGATTTGCATTGAAAATGTAGGCAAAATGAAATCTACTGATTGGCTGGCCGAGCCCTCTCCTGCTCCATTGGCCACCGGCAGGCTTAGCCAGCCCACCGTAAACAAGGCCCACAGGAATAAGGCTGTTGCCTGTTTGCAGCCTGTTTCTGCCTGAGATGCCGTTTGCCAGTCCCCCTGGCTGAACACCGCCTCCTCAAGGTAACATAATTGCGCCTGCAACTTGCGCATGTACTGCCGCAGCGCTCTGCACCTGCTGTCCCGCCCACCTGCCTTGCTTAACCCCCTTACTCTCAAGCATCTGACCGCCACCCGCGACGCCGGATATATGGCCGCGAAAAAAATCCTGCTAAGCAAGTACCGGCAAAGCCGCCCCTTGACTATCTGCCAGCCAGCACGAACTATTCCTGGGATTCTACCGTGGCACTAGCAACATAGACCCCTATGTCACCGGCATATGCGTCCACGACCTGCCCTGCCCATCCTACTACACACAGCTTTATTAACTCTCTATATTGTGTTTCAAGCATCCTCAGTATAATCTGCCTTTAAACTGTGCCTAGATTCTGCCTGCAAGGTTCCATTTCGAACCTAGATGTGCTTACTTTTGGTTTTACCCACTGCAAACTGACTTAAATGTGATTAGTGTTACCTTAGCGCTAGACTTCATATTTTTGCATTTAGCACAAAACTGTGTTACCTTTAGATTGCCTGTCTCCTCGCCCACGACTGACTGTGCTTGCCATATGCCTCACAGTACCAACGTGCACTTTAAGTCATATCTCATGTGCCTTGTAACCGAAATTGAGATTGCTTGCCCTCACTTGATACTAGCGCATCAGCATCTGCGTATCTGCACTGCCTACATTTGTTATGCCTTAATTGATTTTGAGTCTGTTTGCCTACACCTGTTAGCACCTGGTATCCGCATGGCCTAACTTCGGTGTGCCTTCTAATTGATACTGATACCGCCTTAGCCACACTCGTTGCTAGCCTAGTGCTCCTGCATGGGCATCTACACTGCCCCCACATTGTGTCAGCTCACATTAAAAGTTCTCCGTGTACATCCTAGCCACATACGCAGCATCTGATGATTGCCAACCACCAACTAGGCCACCCACCACAAACAAAATGTTGCTACCAGGCATTTACTCAATACTGTTGAGAACTATCCTCCACCTTATCAACTCCTCATGCCTGCCTAGCTCCACCCTTAGCTTGGCCACCAATGGCACCACTCCACCACCCCCCATAGATCCCTACACCACAACCATGCTGCCCCAACTCTCCCTACCATGTAGCTTCTCCGAAAGGAATACCATATTACGGTCCAGATTACCTAAACTGTATGAGCCTCGAGCAAGGGACTCGATCCAGCCCAAACTGACTAACCGTCCCACGACCATTAGCACCTGCCCCAACCTCACATTGGAAAGACCCAAGTCCAGCTCTCCTAATACTACGCTCAAACACAAAACTTACAATACAGCCACCATCCCCACCCCCATCAAGACCACTGCCGCACCTATAAAAGGCGCCCTCATTAATGCACGCTCTATAATAGTCCATGCTACAGGTATAGTGGACCTCATTCTAGCAGAAGATCTAGATTTCTTAGCCATAACCGAGTCCTGGCTCCACGCAGCCGCAGGACCAGCCCTCTCGTTAGCCATCCCCGATGACTACACCATCCTCCGAGCGGACAGAACAGAATCTAGAGGCGGTGGCCTGGCCGTAATTGCCAAAACACAGCTCAACGTTAGACTTGACTCCTCTACCCACCTCCCATCCTGCAAATCACTCACAGCTAAGCTGCCCACTACTAACTCCCAAACGATATCCATCCACCTACCCTACAGACCTCCCGGACCCTTAGGATCATTCGAGGAAGACCTTAGCACCATCCTCACCAATACCTAAAAAAATTCCTCCCAGAGCCTCCTCCTAGGGGACTTCAACCTAGGCTTTAAAGACCCCAAAGATCACCAGGCTACTCTCATCAACAATACTATTTCTGCATTAGGCTTTACCCAAAAAGTGTCTGGCCCCACCCATAACAAAGGGAGAACCCTCGACTGGGTAGCAGAGTACAACTGCGCGGCCTCCATCACGATAACTCTCCGCAACCTTGGTCAGACCACCATCCCCTCTCCTTTACCCTTGAAGCCTCGAGCTCCATCACTAAAAATGTGCTAGCCTCAGCCATCCCCACGAGAAGTAAGAAAAATATCACAGTGGAAAAACTGATCCCTCTCATCCTCCCCACACTTAACCAACTCCCTGCCACCTCTAACCCCTACGACCTTGTAGATGGCTACAACAAAACCATGTGCACAGCCTTAGACTCCATTGCACCACTAAAACTAAGAAAACGTAAACCGAAAAAGCATCTCAACCACTGGTTCCCTAATCACCTCAAAACCCTTAGACTAGAAAAACGCAAAAAGGAACAAGCCTGGAGACAATCTCCCACAGACCATAACAAAATACTGCTCAATAAAATAATGTCCAAATACAAAAAATAAATTATAGCTGCCAAACAAAATTCCTACAACCAGAAAATTGCTCAATCGAACTCCAACACCAAAGAGCTGTTCACGATCATTAAAGAACTGGAAACACCTGTGCTAATTCCAGACACTTGTGTCAAGGACAAATAATGGTGCACCAGTGTCCAAAATGCCCTAAATAATAAAATCACAGGCCTCCAAACGAAAATTAATAAGAAAGACACCATAGCCAAACCAACTAACCCCACTAATACGACCCCGCGCCACACGCCCCAACACCCTCTGCCCAACCCCTCTCGCTTTAGCTTCTCCAAAGTCTCCATTCATGAAGTGGAAAAAATCATTCTCAGCCTAAAACCATCTAACTGTCAAGGTGACCTTTGCCCCCCACATATTATTAAAGATGCGGCAAGGGACCTCTCGCCATTCATCACAAGACTCATCCTTCTCCTCAGGTACCGTCCCCAGTAACCTCAAAGAGTCCTGGGTCCACAGCCTTATCAAAAAACCCTCACTTGACACCTCCAATCCCACCAACTACAGACCCATCACCACCGTCCCCTTCCTGCTCAAGATATTAGACAAGACAGCTTACCAACAAATCCAAAAATTCCTTGAAATAAACCATCTCCTCGGTATTCGGCAATCAGGCTTCAGACCCCAACACGGGACAGAAACAGCCCTTATCGACCTAAAGGCTCAAATTGACACTCTTAGAGACAATGGGAAAACTGCGTTATTGCTTCTCCTTGACCTCTCCGCGGCATTTGATCTAGTTGATCATATAATCTTATGCAATTACCTGGACTCAGCTGCCCACTTTTCCCAAGAAGCCATCGGCTGGATCGAGTCATTCCTCAGCAACAGATCCATGCGTGTCTTCTCTACCAGAGCTGCCGCCGACCCCATCCCCATTACATGCAGAGTCCCCCAGGGCTCATGCGTCTCCCCTACACTGTACAATGTGTTCACAAAGCCCTTGTTTGATGATCTAGATGGTCTGGGTATCACCTGCACTAATTATGCCAATGATACCCAGATCCTCATCCCGTTGACGGGAGATTACAACCATGATTTGGCCTTGGTGAACAAGGTCTATCTCATCATCCATGCATGGATGGCATCCCACAATCTATGCCTGAATGATGACAAGACTGAACTCATCATACTTGGCTCCACTGCAAACCTAACCAAATTGGACCACAACTACACCAGCTGCTGTGGGCTGCAGGGCAGGGGCCGGGGGTGAGAAGGGGAGGAGTGTGTAAGAGACTAAGGAAAAAGGGAGGCACTCACTTGGCTTGAAGAACACGAGTGGTCACTGACAAATTCCACCCACGTTTCTAGCATCCTGACCTACTGCGGACCCTTCCCTGGGTGTAAATGATAAATATATAAAACTGTAGATGGGTAGAAATCAACAATGAGGATGTACTAGGGTTTCCAAATGACAAACCGAAGCAATGAGGTTTGTGCTCAAGTTATCTATGTTGTCATCCCATTTTTATTCGCTTCTCATAATATGTAATACGATGATAAAAGACTGGGGTGTGGAGTGGTTTTTATTGCCATAATCACTCAGCTACAAATCCTAACTTTTGTTGGTCTACAGATTTTCACATGGAGCGCAAAAAGGGCATGTGCAAAACATATGAAGGAAAAAGTATAGCTGATAAGAAAATAGACACATTTCTATTTTCATGGAAACTTGCTGCATGGCAGTAGGTGTGGACAGGAAGGTCACACCTCCTGTCACAGGGAGGGAAGAGAACAAAGTGCATTTATTTACTGTCTTATACAGGATGACCTTAGAATAGAAAGCCTGCTTGGAATGTGGACTTCCATCCACAGCTAAAGGTTTTGTGTTGAGGAACCTGAAGTACACCACGCAGGGCTAAAGGTCTGTCTGAATGCCATGTATTGAGACTTTTCCTTTCAAAAGACTTCTTAGAAACAACATCTCACTTCATCTCGACTTCAAAGAACAATAGTTTTGTCAGATAGGCAGCACTTACAGCACCACATAACAGCAAAAACTTAAAATGACCTGGCCAGATGCCACCATCCCCCACCCCTCATGTCCATACCGATGATGGATTGAAATTTGTGAACGTATGAAAGCCATTGGTTTTTGCATTTTTCACGCTTATGAAATGATGTGTGTAATTCTGTTTCCGAAAGGCAGGCCCCCACATTCAGAATTGTTCCATGACAAAATCATAGTGCCAACATGAGCCTTAGCTTGGATAGCCTTCATGCACCCACGCCCCAAGCTCTGCTGTGACACAGAGCAGGCTCAAAGATTGCATGTGCATTCCTGACCACTGTTGGAACACAAAGCTTCTGCAGGTAATTCTTGACTGGGTTGAGGCTAGGTGACTGTTAAGGACCCACTATTATACAGCCACATACATGTTCTCTGCATAAAGTGTCAGCTCTGTGGGCAGGCCCTAACTAGGACCTGACTGATGTATATTGTTGTCTAGGCTGAACTACTCCACAGTTGCTATGTGGAACAATACCAGGAAGGGTCACACACCCCACTTCCAAGGCATAGAAACTTCCCTCAGAAGATCTCCTGGGAATTGTGCATCAGAGGAAGCACTGACATAATAAAGCCATCGTCACAACAGGGTGCTGATCACTAGAGTCCTTTTAAAGTTAGAAGACCTGGTAAGGGGGTGGAGTTAGAGTAGCCAGAGAAGGAAGGTGGGCCGGGAGAACGGTCGCACCATCTTGCTTGCAACTGTCCCCTCCATTTCTTGAAAGCAATGTACTCGATATGTGACAACAAAAGGCAAAGCGTACTTCTTACAACAAAGGGGATCAGACACGTTCCGGCAGATGTGCTTTGAACCAATCCCCCTTGGCAATTTGCCCCCCGAGATCTTCTGCCATAGAGATGAAGAAAGAAGGCATCCAAAGAAGAGGCAAGCTCTATCCCCCAACTATCTCCTGGGAACAGTAGGGGTTACTTCACCTAGACCAAGACCACACTGCTTGCTGCACTGGAACCAGCCTCCTGATAACTGGAGGTGAATTATCCACTATAGGTGCCAGCCACATTCTCTGGATTGAGAGTGCAGAACAGAAGGTCTCATCTTGTCTCTGGAGACTCTGGTTTGGACCGCCAGAAACCCCTGGGCCCTGATTCACACATTGTTATGTTAATAAAATTAATAACGCACACGCTCACCCAAGGGCATCAGGGCGTGAAAAGGAACACAGCAGACTAGAGCCACAGGATAGCCTAAACTAGACAAGTTTTAAGAAGATGGAGAAAGTGGAAGTGGCTCTAACCCACCTAAGATAAATGGGCAGGCTGTGCCACAATTTGGCTGCTGAGACTAGGAAAGCACGTCCCCCAGTTCTCATATGGTGAAATTTGGAGATGACCACCGAATGTGAGTTACCCGAACGAAGAGCCCAACCAGGCACATAGGGCTGGAATTTATCTTGTAGATAATCAGCACCATGATGATTGAATGCTTTATGCACCAAGCACAAGGACTCAAACTTGATTCCTTTTGCCATTGGAAGCCAGTGAAGGGTGCAAAGCACAGGACTAATATGGAACCCGTAAGAGGTAGTGGTGGCCACCGTGGCAACCAAATTTTGGAGGCGTTACAATAATCGAGTCGGCTGACAACAACCGCAACAACCCGAGGGCGTAGAAAAATTGGCAAATAGGGAAGTACCCAACAAAGTACACAAAGCATAAAATGGCCCATTTTGCATACTGCAGTCACCTGGGCAGTCATAGAGAGAGAAGCAGTAAGATGCATCCGCAGTTTTATTACCACCATCACTGGAGTAGGCAAAGCACCAAGAGCAGTGGGCCAAAAAGAGTGAAACCAAAGAGCAGGATCAAAACCCACCACCAGGATCTCCATCTTGTTCCAGTTGAGTTTCAGCCAATTGCTGCCCATCCAGCTCTTCGTGGCCAACAGACACTCACTCAGCCGAGAGGACACCTCAGGACATTGTGAGCTACACCGAATTAGACATCACTTGCCTGTCTCAAGCTTTATTGTGCCGCATGCCATTGTTGCTTGGACCACAATACTTGTTGGACCAGTTGGCTAACTCATCAGCCCAATGCAGGAAGCTCCTAGAAGAGTCATTCAACACTATCAAGCCCACAAAGACAAGAATAAGGAACTGTGAAGGGGTACTGTACCCATGGACCACTTCTGGACTCCTAGTGACATTTAAACCCACCCTTTGCCTTTTTCTTCTAAGACACTTTTGAAAATTGACATTGTGCCAAATGCATGCCTGAAAGCCTCTACTCATCTACCCATGAGGTTATTATACACCAGTCTGAATAATATGCATTTTCTGTACAGGGGTGGGTTTTTGCTAGTCTTTTTAGATAGCTGATGTCCTTTTATTATTTGATTAAGGGTCTATATTCTATTCTATTATTTTTGAACCATTATATTTAAGTTGTTTGGGTTGCTACTGCCATCGGCTCACACCCCTCTGAAGATGTAGCCTGACCTTGGCTAGTGCTACCACAAACGGTGAAAAAGTATGCCTTCAGGGCTTTGCCCGTTTCACCTTTATGACTGGGATCACTCGTGGTTTAGTAGTAGTGTAGCGCTGAGTAGGCGGTCTAGCTATTACTCATCCCTGTGCTCCACCAGAGCAGTAGATATTTTTTCACAATACCCAACATAAAATGTAGGTACCTGGTTACCTAGCTTCCAGACCCTCTCCTTTACCTCCCATTTATGTGTCTGAGATCCTTATTCCAACTCTTTGCAAACACAAACTATTCTGGGCAAAATGATCCTCTGGCCAATCCCTGTCGGCTTTCCCCCTTGTCTCGCCTCCTGAATTGGCATTGGTCATTGACAGAGCTGGAAAAGCCTGTCACTGTGGCAGACCACCTGCCAAGAATGGCACTGCTCCCGCTCTATAAGGGAGATGTGCAGTACCTGGCAGTGTGCCTCTCAATCTGGCAGACCTACCCTTGGGACTGAAACAGCAGGAGTGGTTTCCCACCATTTCAACAGTTGGCCTGCAATTGTGAGCATCCTGCTTTCAAGCATGACCCAGGTTCTCCTATGGAGCAAGCAGCCGCCTCTGCTTGCAAAGCCTATATCCCGCCTTGGCATCACATCTGTGGCACATGATTTTCATTTTCTACTAGCAAGTCTCCCGTACCAGCGAAATACAGTATTTATATACATGTACTGTACATAATACCCATGCTGTTTTTCAAGTTTAGAAGTTGAAAATGTTTACTCTTTCTTTATGTCAAATACTATTTTGGATAATGAATCAGAGGAAGCAGGCGAAGGTAATCATTTCAGGAAATGTATGTTCCATTCTATTCTGTCAAATTTGCATAGAAATTGTATTTCTATAATAGAGACCATTTCTAGAATAGAGACCAGTGCTGCATTTGTAGCAAGTGAAGAAATGAGAAGGGCACACTGTAAAATGGACTAAGTGCTAACAAATATTACAAGATTTCTATTTTAATGTTAGTTTTCTCTCTGAGATTCTCCCAATGAGCCACAATAATTCAAAATTACACTGATTCGCACTCAATCGAAAGTGGACAAGTCATATCCTAAAATTAGTGCATTTAATGCCAGTCAAGAAATGGGATGAATTCAGGGTAGTTTGTCTTCCTCCTACATGGTAGTACTTCTGGAACCAAGCGAATCTGTTGGCCATTGGTAATTCTTTGCACAGGGATATAATCATTTTGGGCGTTTCATCCTAGGCACAAGGATCAACACTCAGGAACCATCGCATGGACTATTGCGTACAACGTTGGAGGTGTTCCTTGAGGTTCTGTTACATTAGATGATGGATTAAGCAGTGGGATGCAAAATACTGCACCCAATATGGCATAGCGTATGAGACACTACAGCAGACATCCATGGCCATGACCCCCTGCGTGAGCTAGCAAAACCATCCAAGAAGTCACATCGTTCTTGGCTGCTTATGGGGAAGAGATTTTAACAATCTAAGCACAACTACATGCCTAATTAATCGTCAACAGTGATAAGGAACTAGATTCATAGCATAATCACTCACTCAGCCATGCCGAGCCTGATGATTCTTAAATTACTCACACTCGTCAAATATGGTCACATACGAAGGCCAGAAAGAGTCGTGAGCTGACGATGCTGGTAGAGAAGACCTACCAGGACTGCACATCTGACTAGCAACTTAGCCCACTGGTGTACTGCCTCAACCAGGTCTTCAATTAACACCCCGCACCACCGATGAATCACATTGAAACCTCCACAGCACACGTCCAAACAAACACAAGCAGAGCCTTGCACACCTCGCAGCATAATGCACCAGGCACCTTTACTTAGACTGTGTTGGGTTTTCACTTAGCACCTTCCTAGCTACAGTAGACTACAAACAATTTGAGCACATCAATTGATAATCACACATTCATCTACACCCACACACCACAAAGAGGCAGTCATAGGTGAAGAGTACACACCTTACCCACCCCAGTCTTAGACCATAACATGATTAACCCAGGATAATACATCAGCAATCAGCTGTAACACATGAACCAATAATTGGAGCTTGGCCTATTAAAGAGATGGAGGCCATCCATCATGAGACACCCTGCTGCCAGGCTGCACCGAGCAGGATTCACATAGAGCTATATATCAGTAGCTCTACAAGTTCAAGGAGATGGGGACGTCTTACTTAAATGAGTAGAATCCATACCACAGTCCTGGACATCTCAAACAACTGAGGTCATTAATGGAACAGAGGTGTGCTTTATACAGCCACATAAGAATCACCTCCTAGCCTTCCACAGAACCACCACTAATGAGGCCAACTCCAATACCCTCATCAGCAACATCAATGATACCCCTGGATCCTTTTATCTTTCTCATCACTTTCTTATGCACCACCAGCACCAGCTGAACCCCTACTGCCTCCAACTATACCGCCATCATGACCATGCATTCCTCCTAGGCCCAGTAGCCGCACTCGTATACCTTGAGATTCCTGCACACCCACCAGATCCATGATCCAAAAAACCACGTTCTTGAACAACAGGGGAAGAACGATCACCTTTGCCCAGTTGCCATCTAAGACCCAAAATGTAACCAGCCAAAGCCAAGAACCACAGTATCCTAGCATATATAAATACCCAGTCATAACAGAAAGCTGTCAAGCCTGGAAAAGACAGGACCAATCTTCCACGTTAACATTCAACCTCAGCCAGGAACACGGCTACATAGCCTTTGTGGAAGGTCCTGTGTATAGATACACAATGGAATTACAAGTTGCGGTAATACTGTTATGCAGGAGTTAAGATGGCCTTCAATACCCATCCATTCTACGCCGTGAAAGAAGGCTCACACAGCACCCCAGTTGACAAACTACAACTAGAACTGCCAGCTGGATTCACAGAAGGCCACTCTTAGCCAATGCATCATTATCAATAGAAATAAATAAAATGCCACTAGTTTCAAGGGCAACCAATACCCTCCCCCCTCTGTGAAATCTCCCAGACGGTAACCTGCCTCTGGCAGAATGTTCTCTCATTCACCAAAACAGCCCTCCACATTACAAGGCTAGAAAAATGTGCAACATTGCACTTCACAAATGTCATCCAACATAACCGAGAATGCCCGGTATTAACTTCCATGGAAATGCTCTGCCTTTACATGCAACTGTAATATGGCATATGGGTGTGTGTTACAGTATTGTATGTAAGTAATGTGTCTTATGAGTATTCAGCGAAATACAATGCAGTACCCAGCAAAAGTGCAGCATATCCTAGTTGTAGATTGGCATATAAAGCAGCTTTAGCACCCTGGCAGGGGTGACAGTCAATCAGGTGGCTAGAAACGTTGACTTGAACCGCCGGTGCAATCCTGTGTTCCATACCACCGGACGGCCGGCTCCCCCGCTGCCATCTTCCCCCACCCTCCATTCCCTTATATGTTTTATTTGTCCCCCTTACCCACCCCCAAATACCTGCTTTTTGTGGCCGCCGCAGCAGCTTCCCCCGCTTCTCTGCCCATAATGGAAAGGGAACAGGGGCTCCGAAGTGCCCCGCTATCCCTTTCCATCGCGGCCATCTTAGAAAATGATTTCATTCATTGAACGGGACACCTTTAAAATCATTTTCATTTCTTTTTTGGTAACCCGCGGGGTGCCAGTGGCGTTAGGGACACGTTCTAGGCTCCCTCGTTAAAAGGCCTCGCATATATGATATGACTTTCTACATGTGGCTTGAATGTTTGTGCCACTCACTAATCTACCTGCCCTCCTATACTATACTGTTCCGAGGTGCCCCACTGTTATTCTGCCAGCTGGGAATTTATCCCTTTCACCCAACTTTGATTTTGCTCCCTGTCCTTTTGTAATTTGGCCCCTCTGGAGTTAACCCCTAGGTGTACAACTGAAATGTGTTGCTGCTGCGATTCTGCTCCCAACTACCCCAATGCAATGTTGCTGCTAGGTTTCTCCACAGGGATTTTAACCTCACTGTTGAATTGGTACCCACTACTCGTATGACAGCGCCGTGTTTGGTGTTAGACAATGTGCTCCGTGCTGTCCACTGCTAGGAACACCAGCCCATCCCGGGGTCCCTCAGGACTCTTCACCCCACAATTACACAACCAGAGGTGCACTACTACCAAGTCATTGCCATGGCAGCACCGGTTGTATGCCCAAACGCCTATAGAGGACTGCACGGACTGCTGCCCATGCCCTAACATGCTTAAATTCTGCATCTCATCACCCAGTCTGCATACCAACCAAGTCATTATGACATGGCAACCCCACTTACCTTCTTTTTTCTCATTTTTCGGGAGCAAACGCGCTGGGAACACTTCTGTATCCAGAGCGTCCGGTCCCGATGGCCGCCATGGAAAGGGAAAACGGACTCCATTTTCCCTTTCCCAGCAGCCATTTTTTTTAAATGTTCTCTTTTTGTTTCTGTTCCGAAGAAAATGCTATTAGTAACCAGGTCTTGCAGGCTGGGGTACTAATAGCAATAAACCCTGAGCCGCGGGGCATTACTATTAACTATGGGCCCCGGGGCATTACCTGACTCCGTAATGCCCCAGCGGCTCGGGGCTTAATGCTTAAATACATTTTCAATTGAAACAACACAAGCAAAGTCCCAAGAATTCTGCATTGAGAAAAGAGCCCCCTGCGTGTTGATGTCTAGCGTGAGCTGTTAACTGCGCCACATCCGTCCTAAAAAGCAGTATATTAATGAGCGGGAAGAATACAAAGCACAAGGCATAAAAGAGTAAACCAGGAAAAGACAAAAGAGTTTCCCAGACTTTCAGTAGCGAAGTTGAAAAATAACACCTTTGCATCTCCCTGCCATCTGCTCCAGCTCTCTCTGAAAGGGCCCGGTCTGGAACCGACTATCAAAGCCCACGACAAATCTATATTTACTGCACGCCAAATGTCTGACCCTCTACACACACACACGAAAATAAATCTTTCAAAGCCACAGAAATGTGTGATTTGGGAGGATGAACCAAATGGAGGGCCTTTCCTATGACACCGAAGCCTGCACTATATAAAGTTTGCAACACATTTGCACTAGGGCAATATTCATTCGCACACAGAGCAATTGTTTGCATACTAACAGAATTCATCATAGAAGGTCCCTCTCTCCCCGCCCGGCCAAAGGAAAACACGAAGTGTCCATCCATGCCTTCGGGAAGTGCGCGGGTGGTGTTTGCTATACGCAAATGTTTGCCAGTTGTGCTGAAGGAACTACTGTGCTATCTCCCAGAGCAGAACAATATTAACTGAGAACAAACCCCTATATGTTCAGCAGTGAATTGTGACATTTCCCAGTAACGTGTTTGCATCATGTGTGGCTTTTTCAGCTGCGAACAAGAGCCTGAATGCGTTCACCTTGGCCAGCCCATCCTTTTTTTTGTGTTGCTTTCTTTCAAAATGTTTATTATCTGCATAGCCCTCTTCATTGTGCTGGCTTTTCAGTTGTGCTGGCTGTTGATTTCTGTGCACACCAAGCTTTGAATAGTGTAAACAGGCCGCCTGCCAGAAAACGACTGGGAGAAGCACTGAAGCCAACAATTATCTTTCCTCATTAAACAGAAGCCTAGGAACAGCCCTCTTTTATCACATCCCATGAACACAGTTGGTGAGGCATACGCACAGGAACCCGCTCCTCAGACATGTAATTGGGAGCAGTTCAGACAATGCAGGGGGCGGGCCAAGGGAGGGAAGAAGGCATGGAACAACATGGCATCTGCAAAGACAGATCACCACAGAATCTCTGCTGGGTGGAACTGCCCGTTTGGCGGCATGGAGATGGCTTTCTGCCTCTGACAATCTGCTCAACCCAGCTGACGAAGACACAGGCCTCCAACTGGTCATTAACGCGTGCTACCCAACTCACAAGAGGGTTTTATATGTGAAGAACCTTTAGCCCCCCACAACGGAAAAGAATGTGAATTCTCTGATGACAATGTTAAATTCCTACCCATGACCAATGGCGTTAGTGCTAATGGTATTTTTAACTATCTGTGGCTCTATTTACCCAGCACAGAGTACCCTGGCCTAGCATTGCTATACACTGGATTTGCCAGTTGAATATGAAGCCCTGTGGTACAGCGCTCACTTGATCCAAAGGGGCACACTTGCGCACATCATAAAGGAAAGTGCACAAGGTCTGTAATGAGGTAAATTCAAAATGGCAACCAGCACACACATTCTGCAGTCACATCTCCATATCAAAAATACGATATTAAGCAAAACACCCCAGTACAAAAAGTATTTCAATTTCCACATTCAATAAAGCAATAACAAGCAATCTGTTGGGCCTGGATCGGGTGGTAATGGCCGGGTATCCAAGTTACTGATGTGCCCCGGTGCTGTTACCGGATCAGGTGTTATTTCTATTAGCACCCCAGGTTTTAATCCAGGCTGCCGATATGAATGTATTTAGCTTGCATGAACGGGTCATCGTGCTGGTGACATCCCATTAATTTGAAGAAAATACTTACCCAAGATGGTCGCCATCGAGATGGAACTTAGGGCTTTATGAGGAGCCCCACTTCCATTGTTGGGGCGGCAGCATGGGCTGCAGCTGCCAAAAGAGGAAGCAGGTAAGTGGGGAAGGAGCACAGAGTGAGTGGGAGGTGGGCGCAGCCCCGTGCTTGCTCCATACGTTGGCGTGAATCATGGGCTTCAGCTCGCGATCCGAGTAAGCGGATTGGCTGCAGTGCCCGACCAGTGTGCTATTTAGAGGAAAGCACCAGGTTGGAATATTTCAGCCATCAGTGAGAGGATAGGCTCCTCTTCTAGGATAGCTGAACCACAGGACCACACACATACCTACAAACACACATCAATCTGGGTACATTTGATTTTCCAAACGATTTGTAACACCGAATAGACATACAGTTCAAGCACTGAGAAAATGTGCAGTGCAGGCGCCTGTGGACACTGACGACAATCTAGTCTCTGTTAATATTGACCGATAATACACCACTCCATAATTATCAGAATTGGCAACAAGTTCTATGCTCACTCTGGCCATTTTTACTTTGAACAATTTTACTATTTCAATATTTTTCCTCTGCCGGGCATTACTACAAGAATACACAGAGGCATATACGCATGTCAGTCTATTCTGATCATTCCAATCATTAGCAGATCTTCCCTTCAGTCAGTTGACCTTAAAACAGTCTATGGCTGTGACACAGTACCTACATATGTACAGTACAGCTGCCCCACGGAGTTAAATAACCCACTTTCAATTCAATGACTCCTTTCCTGCAGTCGCTGTGACCAACCTCTCAGTTTGCGACATGTGTTCTTTTTTAAGTGTCAGGTCTGATGTGTGTGGGACGTCAACCACTGTGCTGCAGCCCATGCGTGCACAATGTACTCCTAGTCTCGTTGAACTGGCTCTTTGCCATTAGCAATATTTGGAGGAAGGAACTCTGTCCCAGGATTAATAAGGCAGTACACGATGAGGTGGGCTTCCCCTCAAACAGAAGGAGACGAACACAGTAACCACTATTGGAAATACATTCTGAAAAAAAGAGCACACAATTGATAAGCACGATGTGAAAATGTTCCCTTCCAGCATGTTTTAAAATAAAGTGGCGGGACTGGACTGCTAAACACACATACACGATTAACTTCAACTTTTAATGTTTTAGAAACTATAGAAACTTTTCGGGGTCAAGCCATCTGAGTGACGTTTTGCAGGGTATGGTTTCCAAGATCTACAAACACGAATTTAAAAAATAAAAAATAAACATGGTGTTAACAAAATAAGCAGGCTGGAGAAAATGGAGTCCGCGCTCAGTCCTGAAACGCTGATGGAACGAATGCTAAACTATGCGTGCACATTTCAAGCTAAAAATGTTGTATGGATAAAGGCAACGTTTCAGGGTTCTCATCGGCCTATGTGCTGGGGGCAAGTCCTTCTAAACCTGGATTAACACGCAGATTTTAAACAAGGGGGCACCCCGCCACAGCTGACGGTGGCAGCTGCAGCCTCTGACCTGCTCACAGAGTGGCGGAGAATTGAATCAAAGGAGAGCGAAGAAAGAGGACAACCTTTCCTAGGGGAGCGGGAAACACAACACCAGGCCTTCCCAGCCCCTCCACCCCCACCCCCTGACAAATGCGAGCCATTCTTTTTCTTCACGGTGAAACAAAGGGGCCATTGGCGTTTCTTGAAATTCTTGTGAAAGCCAAGTCGGCAGATGGTGTTGTTGAGGGTCCAGAAAACTGGTGAGAAATCAGATAACTGTGAAGTGACAAAAGACGGCCAGAGGGAATAACTCCGACCCGCAGCATCGAGCAAGGCCTGCTAGGCCCAGACTGCGCAGCACGTTTATCCTAACCTATGGCTGCTTGTTTACCCTGGCCACAGCTTGAACTTAAAATCCATGTCATCTTCTGCCACGAAAAGACAAATCACCCGTGAATTTGCTCTCTGCTTCAGATCTTTGAATTTACAGTTCCACCGTTATGTGGAAGTAGAGGGACACCGAGTAAACTGCAGTCTCCCTCTCTTTCTCTCGCTATCTTTGACCTCATAGCTCGAAAAATGTCACCATACGGATGCCATACATTTTGAAAACCATCCCCTCAAACCCTTGTGACAGGTCTTCCACCGCACGAGCTGTCTCAGCCAATAGGGCCAGGGACACACAGCGGCCGACATCACGTGCTAGGCGTCGAGTTTAAACGACTGACAGCAGAAACAAGGTTTTCTAATTTTAAAATGTCAGAGTACCGGCGACTGCTGCCCATCAGAGGCGTGGCTAGGAGATGGTTAGGGGGGGCTGTAGCCTCAGATCTTTTTGTTGTAGCTATGGATAGAACCTCAGAGCCTACAACCAACAGGCTAGCTAGCCCCGAGTCCCTACAGTCCTGACATTAGTGTAGCCCTGGAGCTTTTCCAGAGCTAACAACACCCCTACCGCCTATTTTCCAGCAGTCCAAACATGCCAGATTGTACATGTCACTAGGCACTTTATGTGCATGCAGCACCACACTCGACACACTCTCCTACATGTGCGGTCGCTACACGCTCTAAGGTGCTGTCCTGACTCACAGTAACAGCAGATTCCCAGCGGGCTGTGGAAGTGGGGAACTCTCCCTAGATCCCTGCATCATTACAGAAACAGAAGAAGGCCATGCTTCTTCCAAGATGGCAGCAGCTTTTGTGTGCCAGCATCACCCTAATTTGTAAGGGGGAGCAGTGTGTGCTATAAAAATTTAATGTGGACAAATTATGTCGTCTACAGAAACAATCTTAATGGCCTCTTCATCAATAAATAATACTTGCTAATATTACCCCACTCAACGACATTTATTTTATGTATTTTTACAGGAGGAAAAGGTGCAGTTGGCCCTCCTCAGATTCAACAATGTGACATGCAAGTTGCAGACATTGCATTCATCACTCAACCTGCAGAGGTATCTTATCGCATTCTTAACTAGCACTCCCCATCTATAAGTGCGTTACTACATAAACCAATGACTCTCAATGTATTGAACTTGCAGGTAAAAATTAGACATCTGCCCGGACAGAATTAAACAACCCGGCTGCAGTTTGCATACAGATGTGAAGTTAAGTGTACATTTAAGTCACTGAGCTAACCGGGTCCATATTAGACAAAAACAGGATTACATTTCCAAGCTAAGAAGCTACTTTTCATGACAGATCAAAAGGAATACAAATGACTTCCTGCACAAAAAAATACCCTTGCAATCCTGCGAGGATAATAGCCGACTGCTGATGAGAAGACCGCTGGTACCTGCAGCCTAGCTGCTTCATGTTGAGGAAAGGGGGACAGAAGAAACACAATTGAAGCAGTTTTGTTTTCCAAGAAAGATACCCAGGTGACAGTGCAAACAAGGTCAAGCCTTCAAATGTCAGCTAGCATGTAGGGACTAGACTAACGGCTTGGGAATATGTGAGCCGGCGGAGGAGGCGGGCGCTCCTTGTCACATGCCACCATGATCGGTTTTAATTTGCTCAATTTAGCAGAAAAGTGTCAGACGAAGGACAGCAGCATTGTCACGTCTGTGCCCAGCAGGTCCAAGTTCCTCTGCTCCCTGCCCTTTCCCAGCTTCAATGACTTCCTGTCTAAGGCTCCGCAAATCTAATGCACTCACAGACAGGATGTGGATCATTTGTTTTCTTATTCCAACAGAAGGGGGATTAGTCAAAGGGATGATAAATAGGCAGTTCAAAATGAAGGATTTATACCAAATCACCACAATACAGAATCTAAACAGCACTGTAAAATGATCACCCAGAAGAAGGAACACCAAACCGGGACCAGATAAGCAACATGCACACTCATGTCACAACATTTGATCAGGCTAATGTTCCAAATAAAAGAAAAGAGGAATTAGAAGTACGTGGGGGGCTGCTCTCGTCTTCGTCTGTTCAGGCTAGTAATACCCAGAGCAGATTCGTAAACACGTTTTATTAGATCAAGGAAACCATAAAGGCGAAAGTACATTTATTCACAAGTCCAGGCTTTGAAATTACTGGGTGCTATTTAAATCCAGCATGTAAACTAGAAGGCCTGATAAGCCTAACACCAACAGCTGCCAGGAGCTACTCTCGAGGTTCAGTTACAGCGCAGCAATTGCCACAATGCATCTACAAGGTGGGTGCCTTCTGCAGGAGAACTTGCTGCGCCATGTGTGTTCGGGCCTGCCAGCCCCGTGGCCTTCCTTATGGTCAAAGGATGGCCCACTCCTTTCACCCCTCACCCTGCCCCTTTGCCACGGTCTACCGTTTCCCCCCAAAACTCTTTCGTCGTGTCCCCAAGCTGCATCCTCACACACCTTGAGGCCCTGTGCCAGCCTTCCAGCTTCCTGGTTCAGGCTCGCCAACCACTCTGTCCCTTCCTTGCCCCCTACACGCCACTTCCCCACTCCCTCAGACCTCTTCCAGCCTGGACACCAACAGCAGCCTTTGCAGCACAGGAAACAGCTGCCACAAGTTCGGCGTGGTTAATACTCATTCTGCTAATGTTTGCACGGTGAAGAAGACGAGTCATCAATTGTGAATCCTCAACCCAACCGGCGGCACACAAACATACCTACCTAAGTCTTTGCTTGCAAATGTGTTTAAAAGGGTATTAGGTTACATTTATAATACCTTGAAAAGGACAATGGGTCATATATAAAAGGGCAAAGCGTTATAATGTGGAAGATCGCTTTCTGTCGCACTATGTACTACTATCTACTAGTCCTACCCTCCGCAGAGGTAGCTCCTGTTCATCAAATCCTTATTTCCATCACCATCATTCTATGAATGAATGGATCACATCATAAACATCTCTTTCAAAATCAATATGTTCTTACTTGATTAAAATACTCCAGTCGAGGATGTAAACTATAATTTTACTCCAGGCGTTCAAATGCTTTCAGTAGAATACTCAAGCCTCAAAATATCCAACATATTAGTTTCCATTCTACCAAGTTCACAGATAAAAGAGGTGATCGACTCAGTGAAAATAACTTCTTTTGTACTTGATGTTCATACCTGGCAACAGAGAACAAATGCTCAGTGAACAAAACCCCTAAACTATTGGCTTTGTCAACACCTGTTTCTTTGTTGTGCCAACCACCACACATTGAAGAGCAGCAATATAAATGTCAGTCGTGTCCAACTGTTGGGAACTCGACCATCCGCACGGTGGGTGTGCGCAGGCCTAGGCTTTTTTTGAACTTTTAAAAAGAAATTGATTGATGGTAGATGAGCTTCCAGAAAATGAGTGGGGCTAATCTGCACATATTTTCCAATGCTCAGTGCACGACATTCACATAGACCTGTGTACTCTTGGTGGACACAGCCTACAGGCACAGTCCTCCATCATATTTAGTTGGGATCTGACAGGTGTAGTACACGATGCTTCTCAGATGGGGGAGGGGCAACATCTTCCTTCTGCCATGGCCAGCCTAATTAACTATCAAATGCTCAATGGATCCGCTCTGTCCATTTGTTAAACTTCTGCAGATGGTGGCAGCAATTAACATAGTAATAGAATATACTTCAAACAGGCCCACATGGGGCCTTGCTGCAGAGGCTAAAACAAAGGAGACAGGAAACACCAACGCCCCTTTGATATGCACTCAGTCAACCTGAAGCCAGCCTCACAGTATGAAGGGCAGTGACCTGTCATGTCTGGGACAGCTGTTTATAGTAGTCATCCCCACAGCAGGACCCCATTCAGAAGGTACGGGTAAGTGGTATGATGATGACCGAAAGTATGGTCTCGACAAAGATTCAAGGGAGACCTTCCGTTTTAATCAAGAACCACAGAGAGCTCAATTAACCAGAGACCCTTTGATCCACAACAGACAGGAAGATGGGTCACTATGGCCCATTTGGCTTCAAAAGAGGGTTGAGACCCTCTTTTGAACAGAACATCTGAAGAATTTGCAAGGAGTAACAAGAACCGATTTGGACCCTGGCTGAAGGTACAGTCTGCCTTACAGCTTCTGCCAGTGAAGAAAGGCCAGGATTGCCAAAGAGGGAAGCAAGATCTCTCCCCTAAACATCTCCCAGGGAACAGAGGGAGATACTGAATCCAGAGAACTCTCCAGCAGCTCCAAAACCGGTAGCCAGCCAGCACACAGCGTTCCCTGCTAGGCTCTCCAAGCAAGCTTCCTAGGTGGGACATGCCAGAGAGTCTCTGAACCAAACCAAGAATAGGGCTGTTGCCTGCAAAACTCTCCTCAGCTTTGGGTAGTCTTCCTTAAAGGACACAAGCCCAGTGAAGAAGCTAGGAGGAGTGCACGGACAAATATCAACCGCCATCTGCCTTAAAGGACATTTTTGAGCCATTTGAGCCCCTCAAGCTGCAAGCGACTGCACCGCTGACTGTTGTCACGCCGCAGTCACTAAACTCGTCCGAGATGCCACGGCCAGTGATTCAGACCTGCCACCCAGCACCAAGACGATTCCTGACCCTAAGCCGCTGTGTAAGCCAGCCTACAGCCATTCGTCCAGCCTCGCTCACCGAACTGCCTGCCGCCTGATACCCAAAGATATCTCCCGCCTTGAACTCTGTCGCAGGAGCTGTAAAGCACACTGAAACTGACTCGACCCTGTCGAGCACCAAGAACTTCTACAAGCACAACATACATTGTTGTTCTGTCCCCCTGGTCCTTCTCCAAAGGTCCCTAGTAAAATTTTACGACCCTTTGTGCTGAAACCAAGTATCCTTGAACTATTACGATTAATTGCTTTACCGACTACCCTCCTGTCAGCATCCACAGTGCATCACTTTTCCTTCTTGAAACGGGCTGTCCTCTGCATTCCTTACAGGGCAGGTTGTATTGTGTAGCTAGAACTGTCTGTTAAATAATAATAAAGTAGATCATTTGATCCAACCTTGACTGGATAGTCCCTTTCATCATTGGGTAATAACTGTATTTTCGCTGTATTGCAACTAACTAACGATCCACGACCTTGCAGAGATAAGCCTGCTGTTCCGTCCATGTTAATGAAATTGCTCAGGAGGTTTATCCTTTGCTTGTGTTTCCAATCAGTTCGGATCCCTTCTGGTGTATTGGAGGTGTGGGGCTGATTGATGGTTTAGAAACCGATATTCATCCCTGGACCACCTTCATGGAAGTTGATCTGTCACACCAACTCACCCTTCCCATTTTAGAGCCAATGTAGAATTAGTTGGCCCAGCTGACATTCATAATAACCTGCAAGCAACAAATTACGCGTTCTCAATGTCACCTGGCCTAGTAGGATCGTTGTCTCCGTTTTCCCCGTTTCCCGTACCTTGCCTCGTCGTGCCTTGAAACACGTATAGGCGCGTTATAAATGCCATACCATATCATAGAGACTAAGGTAGAAAACCAGCTTGTGAAAGATGGGATTGGATTACTAAATTGATGCATGTAGGACTGCTTGACCAAATTGTACGACTGTGGGGCAATTGCTTTCTCTCCGAGATAATGTTTATTAGCAGAAAAATTAGAGTACTTCAAAGGAAACTATTTGTCGGGGTTTATTTCAATATAAAACACTGAACGTTCTGATGTTTTTGCCATTCTTTTGTGGCGATTTTAGTTTTTAGTGCTGAGAGGCTGAAAAGTGGGATCGGTTTGAAGAAAACAAGACATAGGGCCTCATTACACGGTCGGCGGTAACGGTTTACCGGTACCGGTAAGGGCACCGGTACCGGTAAACCCTTACCGCCTTACTACGAGGTCCCTTTGCGGGACCAAACCTTAACGGCTGGTGTTAAACTTGGGACCCGCAAAGGGACCTTGGTGCAATTTGCGGTACCGTAATTAGCTCCTTCCCCATTCCCATTATGCCTTATGTGGCAAAAATGGGAATGGGAAGGACCATGGAGGAAGGGGGAATTACCGCCCTGCCAACCTTGGAATGGGTGGTAATTCCCCTTTCCTCCATGGTGGTACCGGTATGGTACCGGCGGCAACCATGGTGCTAATAGCACCATGGTTTACCGCCTTCCGTGTAATGATGCCAATAATGTCATGTTGATGTTAGCTAGCTAGCAACACACTGTAACCTGTTGATGGCCGCAGCCACCTCTCCTGGTTAGGTCCGAAATTAGCAAAGGTCATTTTTTGCAACATGCAGAAGAAAACGCAACAATTCCTTCCCATATAAGGCGTCGCCATGAATAGCGAATGAGCCTAATGGGGTCTAGCAATTAAAATGAACCGGAGGGAGAGTTGTGTTTTTTTTCTGAAAGGCGCCTAAGAGCAGGCAATTAAGCTGGAAAATGAGACTGGAGAAACAGGTTGGGTGTAGACACACATTTATGAACCCACGGCTAAGTGCCACTTAAAAATGTGCTTGGTCATGCAAAAAACTGGCGCATACAGTTGACAGATTGTGCCAGTTCTGAGCCACATAATGTGCACTTATCTCAACAAAGTGGAAAGGTGTATTTGGGGACATTGGCGTAGCTGGAAGCTCTGAAGGTTACAAATATTGGTAAACTGGGCTATCCCCAGTGACATCTAGAAAAATTCAGAAACTGTGGCATGTAGGTTATACTGTCGGTGGGACATGCTAAAGTGTACCTTTTGCCATTTCCATGGTCTCTAGGCATTCTGGCTCCTGCAAGTGAGATGGAGAGGCTATCCGTTGGTTGGTGGGAACAGACTGAGGGAGCATGGCAGAGGTTGGTATTTGATCATTTGTGCGGGGAAGGCTGTCGAGTGGGTATGAATGTGCCGGGTGTTGGCATTCAGTAAGTGAGCGCCCGCCGTCTGTATGCAGGATACTCTACGGCAGAGGTCCGCAACCTATGGCTCTCCATATGTTTTGGACTACAACTCCCATCAGTTGCTGGGAGCATAGTCGATTGTGAGGGGATTATTGGAGTTGTAGTTCAAAACATCTTGGGAGCCAAACGTTGCAGACCCCTAGTCTAGGGTATCAGCGCCGGCTGAAGGTGAGCTCAGAGGGTGCGCCTGCACAAGGACGCCCCCATGGCGGAGCAAATAAAGGGCGTCTTTCCTCCAGCTCAGTGTCATGTAAAAAGACCCTTTTAAAGAATAGGTGCTGTTTACATGACATCGAGCTGGAGGCATGGCACCCTTAAACTTAAAAACACTTTACATGAACAGCAGGGGGCTCAGTTCTGTGCTTTGGGTGATACTAGAACAAGTATCAGCCTAACCACGGAACGGAGCCCACTGCTGTTCTGCATTTGTGGTGGGCAGGACAGGGTTGCACAAATCTCGCACAGAGCGATGGCAGACCTGGGGACAGTACCGTAGTGTATGGTGTGGAGGCAAGGTTTGCTTGTATATTGGGGCAGTTAGGATGCCGCTTGAGTGGTCTGATAATTGTTGATTGGATATGCAGAGGCAGTCTACTGTGGAATTTGGTGGGTGTTGTTCATGGTAGGAGATTTAGAGTTAGCGGTCAGCAACAGATTGGATTTGGATAGTCTTTATAATACAACAGATGCCTTAGACACCTGCTTCAGTTTCCAATATTGGGTCAGTGCCTCTGTCCACACCATACATCACTTCATTGCAGCACAGCCTGGCATGGTGTAGGACTGTGCAGCATGTTGTAACTCAATAATATGACTGTCTTGGATGTTTGTGGTACTGTGGGTCAAGTAACTGAGTTATGTAGAGCATGCAGTTGTAGTCTTGCACAAAGTGTTACACATAAACAATACCCATGTAATTGGTATGATTACTTAACAAGGACGCCGTTGCCCAGTATCTCTGGAGGGAAAGAGTAACCTACTCGAAGGGACTGCTAAGAGCAACCATAGGCGGACAGAAAAAAAAACAGCAGACCAGCATGTGCTAATGAGGTGTGGTCCTTGGCATGAGAGCCGCAATACCTAAAAAAGACGTGTAATGGTGGTTGCATCACAGGAATTTCAGATTATTTTAACCTCACCAGTGAGTATGGTCTATATTATTTTATATACGAAGATGTAGATTATCCATTCCCGTGCCCCCAGTAGATTTAACTTAATTGAGCTGGTACAGTTACTGAGGCCGCTGATCTGTGTTCTACTAAAACCTTTGGGCACACGTACAATGATATCTGTTAAAGTGTGTACTAATGGGACACTAGTGTCCAGGGCCTCTGCAATTTACTTATTTAACCAACATTATGTAAATACTAATTTTCAGCACTGAACTGGAGGTACATTTCGAAGGGTTGGCTACTAGGTAGAACCGATTTCTGGTTTGTTAATGGGAATTGGATGCTCGAGTTTAGCTTGTGAGTAGCCATTTCCAATTGTAGCATACAACAAGATGAAAGAAAGAGATATTCATACACTTTGGTCAAGTGTGAAAGATAGGATGTCCACTGCGGTCTCTTTCAAATGGAGATTAACTTACATATCCTATACCTCAGAAGACCGACAGATGCTTCCAAACATTGGAGGATAGGCGCATAAGGTTAACTTGAATCCAAGTTGACAACACTTTGGCTTTCACCACCTCAAGGGATCACCTTCAAGAGGGAGATGCAAGGCATTGGAAGTTAATACAAAGGGAGACAAACATACAATTTACACCATGAGTGGGATTAGGAGTAATTCTCGGCCACAGCAACCTAGAAGAACCTACTGAATGCCTCAGGAGAAAGGCTATAGTCATGACGTAAACCTATGTTGACTTCCAAACATAGACTTTTGCAAAAGCTGCAAGAGTGGCCAACCTAGATTGGTGCGACATGTTTCTTACAAGAATCGACTAGTCTACCTAGCAGTGATTGTTGGGGACACATCACAATGATCAGCAATATCCTGAAAGTACCACCGATCATAAGAAAGCTGCAAGGAGAGGGTAGGGAACGTGGATTCAGCCTCAGTTCTCATTGACATTGGTTGGCCTCATGAACCTTCTGGAAAGCTATGAGTTGTTAGGTCTATAAGGTGCCAACAGCTTTACCAACGTGTGAGCATTCTAGCTATGTAACCAAGAGGAGCCCTAGGATCATTAGCCGAACTACTCGCTACTCACATCTTTATCAGGGAATTAGCAGCTGCCATTCAGGCAATAGCTGCATATCAGAGCCCAGGTCTGGATGAGTTTCCCACAGATATTCTCAAAAATCGTTCAGAGCTGAGAAAGCACTGCTGGCTACCCTACTTGACACTATTCTCGTTGTCGTAAGCTTACCCGTGAACCAAAGACAATTGGCCATGCCTACACATTTCTGATAATAGTCAATACACCTATCCAGATACACGTTCAAATAATGTATATTTGTTTAACTTGAAAGTCACTCCCCAAAAAGAGCAGAAAAATGTTATAATGCAAAATATCAATTACCTGCACAGTAAAACCAGGTTTTCAAGTATCTAAATAAATATTAGCACCCGACACGTGGGTAGCAGCCAATCAGGAGGCAAGGAATGCAGGCTGAATCTCCCGTTGTAGGCCTCTGTTCCAAGCTGCCATCTTCCCCCCACCATCCCTTCCCTTTATTTCTATTTCTGTCCCTCACCACCTACCTAATTGGGCGGTGGGTGATGCTGCCACTGCAGCTGCTGCTGCTGCTCCTTCCGCTCCTGGTCCGTTGCGCTCCATATGGAGCCCCGCCTTACAGATCCATGGTGGCCCTCTTACTGAAGTAGTTTGATTCAATAAACAATACTCTGCAAGGCGTCCGTTCACTGAATCAAAATACAATGCTCGAGCGATTAACTCGGGCCGGATCGGGTCTAAACGCTTAATTGATTTCTTTATGGAAAAATAAAGGCCATTTACAACTATTCTTAAGTAGTAGTTTGAATGACAGAAAAATGATCTGTGACACACAGGGACACAAGGTACCATAAGGGTGCAAAGCTTATCAGCTATTGTAAACAATGGGTCAGCATAGGGCCTTAACCATTATTATACTATTGTGACACATTCATTGCAGGCCAACCAATCAGAATTGAGGAATTACTCTTTTCTGTCCAGCTCAGACACTATGAACACACTGATTTATAATCCCTGTCTCTCCCCGTTTCTTCCTCCTCTCTTTTGATTTCTCATCCTGTGCACTAGTTTCCATCCTCATCCATCTGCTGCCCATGCCATCACCTAACTCTGTCTCGTTACATTCACTGAACCTGTCCTTCCCTGTTAAATGATCCTTTCCACTTCTATTCAGCAGGGAGCCATCTTGCCTCTCACTCCTACAGGTTTTTGCCTATCTTCCACCGCCATTGCCCTGATTTTTGTCACTTTGCACTCTGATTCCGAAACAGCCTCTCATTTAGTGGTTGCCCGATAGCCTCTCCCTTTGCAGTCTGCCTGCTGAAGCCCAGACACTCTAGACTGTTTTGGCGTATCATCCTTCAGTGTATACAGATTGCTATGGCAGCCAGGCACTTGGGATACACTGTGACCTCTCTATTTCTGTATTCCTCTGTGTGTTGGACAGGGTGTTGAGAACTTTAGCCCTTTAGCTCGGGGACAATAGTGACCATTTGTTGTACTTAACCTGCCTTTACGGACGTCGGTTTGCTCAGCACTATCCTTTACGGACGTCGGTTTGCTCAGCGCTATCCTTTACGGACGTCGGTTTGCTCAGCGCTATCCTTTACGGACGTCGGTTTGCTCAGCACTATCCTTTACGGACGTCGGTTTGCTCAGCGCTATCCTTTACGGACGTCGGTTTCCTCAGCGCTATCCTTTACGGACGTCGGTTTGCTCAGCGCTATCCTTTACGGATGTCGGTTTGCTCAGCGCTATCCTTTACGGACGTCGGTTTGCTCAGCACTATTAATTCAAGCTTTTGGGCACCTAATGGCTGGCATAACTTCTGGCCTTGGGTGTGCATGCCTAAATACAAAGGCTGATGTGTCCCTCTCAACTATCCACATTAATGCTCACTGTCCTCCTTAGCCAACATTCCATCTGGACAATGTTCAACCCAAGGTTTTCAAGCATAATCTCGTATACTATACAGCATTGCAGACTTTGGGGTGAGGGCTGCAAAAGGTGTTATCATCCCTGATCGTCATAATGCATCTTCAGCAATGTTGCAGGCCTAAAACACATGTGTGGGCTGATAACAACTGTTAAAGTCCTCTCCCCTAAGCTGTAAGACCCAAGAAACATTCTCAATTAACCAATTGGTAGGCTTGACTCCATGGCAAAATCAATGGAAGATGGGCGCACGAAAGAACCAAGACGGACTATGTTGACCACAGACAGCTAATGGTGCAAAAATAAACCCATAAGCCAATTTAACAAGGAACAAGTCACCCCCCAGATTTCATCACTTGTAGAAATGGCAAGGAGTATAATGGCTCCTGCCAAGAGAAGGGCAAAGCAATAAACCTACTGACTCTTCCAAAAAGAAAAATCTAAAAGATGATTACAGGTTTTACATTTTTCACAAAGCACATAAATGCTATCAATTTGTAAACAAGGGAACCATCACCCATAAAAGAGGTATAAGAAGGTAAGACTTCTCCTTGTCCTCAAGCCCAGGGACTGCATCTTTCCAGTCATAAAATCTCTTCACTTGCTCCCGGTTGTTGCTAGGATCAAATTCAAGGCCCTCTGCATCAGCTTTCTGGGATCCGGGATCAAGCAACATCCAACTCTCTCTCTCTAAATACCACCCTAGAGCCCTTTGGTCCTCTGTCTTCAACGCTCTGCGGATCAGATGCTTCTCTAAGCAGAGAGTGGGGAGTAGAACTCTCCCCTCTGCAGGAGCCTCCCTCTGGATTGGTCTCTCTGCCCCTCAGAGGCTTAAGCCGGATCTCCTTAAGGTCCGGAAGCTCAAGACCCTCCTTTTCTCTTCTTCCTTCCTTCGCCCCCTCCGCTGCTAATGCCCCCCCCCCCCCGTCTGTCACAGTGACCAACTGTCTGGTTTCCTTCTGAGTTCTACAAGCCACCAGGCTCCCCGCCCAGTACACCCCCTTCCTGGCACTTAGCATGTGAACCCTCACCTCCTTCACCCCATGCAATCCATGGCACTTGCTCACCTGGCCTCCCCTTAGCACTCGCCTAGATCCTGTGCCCCCTCCTTAACCCCCCTTTCATTTCACTCTCTCCTATTGCCCTGCACTCTCCTTTCCACCCTAGCAATTCGCATTTTGCGCAAAACCGCCCCCGCACATACTTGTTGCTGCACTTGCACGATCAGAATGTCAAAAGGCTTAGTAACCCCGTTATTGTTATCTTTCTTGCTTGTCCCCCACCTTTTTGTCTTGTGAGGCCTTGCAACGCCACCTGTTGCAAAGGCGCCTTACAAATAAACAATAAAATAAAATTGCCACACTACCACGTCTGCCACACTCGATTTTCTTGCCTCTCTTCAGCACCAGCAGCAACACAAGCATTTCCCCAGATTGAGAACGTTTTCATGTGCATGATATGTGCATTCAGATTGGGGAACTCCTCTTTACTCTTTGTAGTGACATGTATTCAATACAATGTATGATGTTGTTTACTACGAATCAAGCTTCTCAGTAAATGGCTGAAGCCTGTGGATTCTCCCATTCTCCATGTACAAAAGCTGCCCTGTGATGGGGCCATGCCCTAGTGTGCCCAGGGTGCATCTCGGAGGCAAGAAGTACGTCAAAAAGTGAGGCAAGAAGTACGTCAAAAAGTAGGAGCCACCATGACCCGAATCTAGATCTGTGAAAACCGACAGGGAGGAAAATATGACTGCACACTTGCATTTCACAGATTTAAATGCTAAGCCTCGAATACAAAAATGAAAAATAATTAAATAGGCCAGATTTGAAAAATGTTACAATGTTGAATTTCTGAGTGATGCATCTGTTAGCAAGCAATGTAGACGCCGCCAATGGACCACACCGCTGATCTCGGAACCAAGCACTTTATACACGTGTGCCTCAATGAACATCTCACCCGTCCTCTACCAGCAATTGGGTTTGCATGATTTGATATACAGCCACCACACCCACCATTTTGTTCAACGCTCTAGACGCCAGCCCCACCCACCATTTTGTTCTACGCACTAGACGCCATGTTTGAGACACGCCTGGTATGACGAATGCCACCTAAGGGGCACTTCTGTTCTCTGTGATAATTAAGAGTTCACGTCGAGTTTAAAGATTTGTTTTCAGGGCCACAAGTCATATAATCGCAGCGCCACTGTTAAAAGTCAAAGCAGCCGTGCATTTCGAACACGTCCCCCACAAACCATTCTGTTTTGCAAATACATGTTGCCTAAAGGGAGCGGCTCCTCTTTGCGCCATAGCATCCTCTAGCCTTATACCTGCAAACGGAAGGAAATAGGAATAAGGCTTCCTACTCTCCTGTAACACAGACCAGCGTTTACAGAGATCCAATAACCAGAGCACCTCCTCTAAAAGACAAAGCAAATCTAACCAGCAAATTACAACAACAGACACTCTCCTCCTAGCCTTCTGACGAGCTGGCAAAGCAAGCAGACGGGCTGCGCCACCCTGATGCACCACGTGACTGGCACTGCCAGTACACTGCATACCCACATGCTGTTATTTGAATTGCTTCAACGTTTTCATTGCTCACCCCCTGGCGCTGTTTGCATTGAAGCAGCCGCCTCCATGCTACAAAGACATATGTAGACATTAGACAATACAATGTAGCTTAAACTATCCACAGGAAACATCAATTTCAAAGGCCTCGGAAAAGGCTTTAGTTTTAAAGGAGAAAAATCATTTTCGAGGAACGCTCCCACACCCCACTTGGGGCAATTTGCGCCTCGCTGAGCATTATGAATCCGCATCCATCGTTCCTTGGAAACGTAGAGCCATCCAGCCAGTGCTAACATTTACAATTTCTTTTATAGAATACAGCATGCGTGTTGCCATTCGAGTGAGTCCACATGCAGCATGTGCTATAGCTCAGGATCAATAATCAACATGCAGCACGCAGCACGCGCATGTCAGCACGCGCGCTAATGGGTTGTTACTTCCGGCAGTTAGGGATGTTAACATCTAGGAAGGCATGTGAGTGTGCACTGACGAAAGACTCCGTGGATGTGTCCCAGGAAAGTCGAGGACCGGACACATGTTGGATTTTCAGGATACCCCTGATTAATATTCATGAGAAAAATTTGCATACAATGATTCTAAATGTATGCAAATTTGTCCTTATGAATATTAATGAAGGATATCCTGAAAACCTGTCAGGATTCCTGGCATCGAGGCCTTAAGTTGGACAATCCCTAAAAGAAATAAATGTAACATTCACAAAACCACAAGATGGCAAAAATACTGCTCTAATTTCTCTGCTGTTCTGACACATAGTCCTCAAACGCCAAAGAATCAAATACAGAACGTAGCCGTCCACATAGATGAGTGAGTGACTAAGCAGCTTTAGTAGGTACAGTCGGTGGACGTTCTTAGGGGAGCCCCTTCAGGAGATTGCATCCTTAACCCCAAGTCTTACTAATGTATAAAATGTGGGCAATGTGTTTTGAAAGGATTGTCATTCTCACTGATGGTGACAGAAGAAGTTCACACATATGGCAGGAATGTCTTCATTGATGGGCTAAGAAGTCTTGTAAGTGCCAGTGGCCAAAAATTTGGAAGGAGTGCTCAGTCTTTTGGGCGGCTCAAGGTGGTGGGTGTTATTGACATAGCCATTCTTCTGTTTATTAAAGATGTCCAACCGATTAGAATAACCACAGCCAATGTCCAATTTGGGAACAAGCTGCTTTACTGGAGCTCACACAGGACATTGCCACAATAGATTATCCTGCCTAAGACTTAAGATATGTAGGGTTGTCTCAGATTTTCAAGTGACCAGAATTCATTTTGACAATCAGAAAACTTTTGAAGGTAAAGATATGCTACATTTTGCTCACAAATTAAAGCATCTTCTGGTGTAAAAATAGGCACATCACTGAGCACTTAAAAAGACTGCACTATCAATTGACAGACACAGCATTGAAACTGGTCTCAGGTTTTGCACTTAACTGGTGTACAGATTAGCAGAGGAAGGGATTTGTTTTCGTGTTTGAACTCTTAGACCCATCTGCTCAGTCTGTTAGTGGGGAAACCTTCAATGTGGTTGGTCTCCTGGACTCTTTGAATAATCAAGTCTCGGGAGGATAGCTGAGGGGCAACATGCTTGCCTTGCAAACAAAACGACACGGAGCAACACAGGTTCAATCCCCGGTTCCGCGCTTAGAAACCTCTGAGTATTAAGTGGTTATACATAACCTATCATATCACACTCTGTTTTGCAGAGAGACCAGAAAACGTACAAGCATCTCCACTATAGGCATGCTAATGATGATCATGTGAGTGGTCAGAGGGGGTCCTGCAGACCTAGCATGATTCTTATACTTGCTCGAGGTTCAATAGGCCCAGTCCCAATCGCACCTCGCTTGGCCATTAACTGTAATCTGTGAAGCCGGACACGTCCGCTATCACAAACACCCTCCCAGTGGCCACCAAGAACACATTTTTTCTTTTTGTTCTTGAATCACGTTACAGCACCACAGCATTTACATTGATACAGTTTAACAATCCTTTTGTAACTTATAATACCCGCTATTTGGCATGTTTCTTCTCAGGGTTAAGAGCATCCATTTTCTTTACATTCATTTTTTTAATGCAAATCGAAAGCATTTAGCAAATTACACCATAATCCTAAGAGTTCAAAAGAGTAGCTCTTTTATGGAGTGGCCTAGCCCATGTAATCAAAGTTCCACACAGCTGCCACCCGGAGCTGGCTTTTCCAGCACATAAAGAGGGACTCAATGATGATACACAACTCAAGAATAGACTTGCCGGTAACATTTTTTGACCTCACACAATACCCAGAGGACGTAATCTAGGAATGGTTCTACAATACCCAACAGAGCGATGGATAAAACATTGAAACTGTAAACTACTTCTAGATTTTACAAAAGGACAACTGTTCTCATTTTAAGCGTGATTTCATTTTGGCATCCTGAACATGAAAACAAGTACTCAATCTTTCAGAACGCGTTCTGCTAGAAGGCAAATAGAAGACAAACATTGCAACCGGATGTGTAGGCAAATGCAGCGACAGATGACGTTGCCAGGACACTATCTCACATGGAAACCCCCCCAGACTTAAAGTCAGACGATAATAATTCTGATCTGAAACACAACTAGTAAATCTCAACCCAAGCTCTCTTCCAAAGGGTCAAAATGTCAAATTGCGAATTACTAGCCAGGCATAAATAATCACTAGCCACCTCCATTCCCTGCATACATATATCACACCATTTCCTACTTGCCAAGAGTCAATTATCGCTCACCAATGGATAGTGACGAGTGCACCTTTTGAAGGATCGTTGTAGAGGTAGAGCACAGAAGGAATGAATGGCACCCAACATTTTTCATTCTACCCAATATTTCAGAATAAACTTAACCCTTTTGCTCTGGCTATTGGGACATGGGGGTATGGGAAGGGAGCCACAAAAAAAGCATCCCTTCAATTTGGGGCATAGGTATACATCCTGAGTCTTTAAACCACAAGAGGAGATACTGTTCGCAAAGCAAATATCTTGACTTGGCCTGAGGAGAGTGACTTTTTTAATCAAGTAAAAAAGAAAAAAAGAAAACACTTATTAAAGGTTTTGAATGACAGTTGAAATTAGGGTTACGGGGAAACCATCGTTACTGAAAATGTAATAAAGTCCAATTTTACCATAGTAGGATGTAGACAATAAAATGGGACTTGTCACTAATGCTATGTCACAGAAGCACCCTAGTATCTTCCCAGTCGCAGCAGGGCCAAGATGGCAAGCAAAACAATCAACATTGTATGTACTGCAAGCCGTTCGCCACATCTGAAAACCTTTGGCGTAATAACCCAAGGCACTGTTGCAGTAGCTCTATGATCACAATGGAGATAGCAGTCATACATAATTGACGCGTTACAAATGGGCCAATATAACTGGAATGGGATGTAGAGGTAAATATTACCTTCTTTTTAGAGTGAGCCCGATCATCCTCTTTTCCCACTTTGCTATTTTTCCCAGACTTAGAAAGTCGCTGCTCTCCAGATTGCTTGATGGTGATTTTAATCTCAGGGGGGCAGATGTAGTTCTCCAGGTTCTTTGGAGGCTTCTTGGCGCGTTTTGTGGTCTGGATCTTGAGTTTAAGGCTCCCCTCTGTGAAATTGGCCTCCTTGATTGAAAACTCTTGCTCTTCTAGCCCGTCCCCTTGCACCCATTTCTCGCTGTCTGCATTTGAATTAGAATCCACATCACGCCCAGAACCAAGTTCATCCTCCTCCTCAGCCTCCATTCGTCCTCCGCCTGCAGTACACCCCTTGGCAGATCCAGGTGCTGGAATCTTGGGCTCTCCCTGGCAGCTGGAAACCATAGGGGGCTTCATGATGGCCAAAGGGGGATGGAATTCTGCATCGGCCGCCTTTTGCCGGACACCGATTGCGGTTTCCCTTGACTCCATCACAATCCAATGGAACTCTGCAAACGGTGGTGTGGGTGCGGAAGACAACTGTCTGAAAATTCAGAGAAATGCACCAATTAGGTGTCAAACTTTGATTCCCAGTTGTCCGAAAACAGAAAGGTGTACGGATGCGCTGAAATCTGAAACTGCTGAAAGGTAAGAGAAAATAATGATCAGTAACCAAATTCAAGTCAAAAAGGAGGCAAGAGACATACTGCAACAAAATCAAATGTACACTGGATATCTGCAAGGACACGAACCCTCACATATGGTGGACAGCAGCGCTCAAACAAAAACATTTGGTAACACTTAGTAGAAAATCCATGAACACAGAAGAGCGAGATTAGAAGTGATGAACTGTAGTGAAATATGTCACACCCATACAGTGTACAAATGTGGAAGCTTTTAATTGTTAACCAACAAAGCTTAAAGGCAGGATATGGCTTTAGACTTCAGCGCATTTGTGATCCCAAACTGTATTGACCTATTAGGGCCAAAATGCTTCCCCGCTAGGTTACAGCTTTATAAATCCCATGTATCCTAAAATAAACAATGGAAGATCATGCAGGAACTATCCCATAGACATTAAATGGAGTGTTTCTGTCTGAGAATATCTGCACTTGTATAAGGATTTAAGGGAATAAGCCCAAGTTTGAGAAAGGCTTAAGCGAGGCTGAAACACATGTCATGTATGGGCAATGTTGTGAATGAGCAATGTGCTACATACAATGTCCCCCGTTTTTGGTTTTAATTAGGCTGCCTGGGGCCCCGCCAGGGTGCATCAACATAATTTCTCATTCATTCTAAGGAGTGGGTATATCTCAAAGCACCCACAAGGTTTCGACAGGCAACAGGAGCAGAAGAAGGAGCCTGCTGGCGCACAGTGACAAGTCTTACCCACCGCTCTCCCTTTTTTGAATACGTCTCATTTTCCTAAAACAATTTGAACACTCAATTCAATCACATTCATGATAACCAAACTCCCATCATTCAATAGTTATATCTTATCAAGTTGTGTATTGACTTTAATATTCATAACATATCATTCATTCTTATACTTTCCTGGGAGTGAACCCCAAACTATTTGTTTAAAGACAAATTTCAATTACTATCTAAAATCTTTTTCACATACTAATCCTTAGTTCCAACGTTCCCTCCATCTGAAAATGTTCAGTGCAATTGTTCTCGAAAATCTTGCATCAAACGTCCATCAAGATATTCATCCACATATGTTTTCAATAATCCATAGTCAATGTGCGGTCTATAGTAACCCTGCAATGTTGACGTCTGGATACTGATAACATGATATAGTGGACATAAGTGACAGCAGTAGCAGAGACTGACTGGAACCTAATGCAGTTGGCATCTTCGTTTGTTAATACCTGTGGCTTAAGGCTCCAATGGCAACCATGACACCTCCCCTCACACTTGTTACAAAGCCTGATCAACCAGGGGGGGAGGGGTCTAGACAACACTGGAACAACACACTTGTTTGTTGTGGAAGATACTAGAGGCCGACTACCCTCATGGAACCGACTCAAGGGGGAAACCCAAATGACACAGATCAACCTCACGCACAGAGAACCATCAATGACAAGAGGCCCCGCAGAAGAAGAGCACTGGGCTACACCAATACCTTACAGCATAGCGTACCTTGGCAAACGAATAGCTAACTACCACTTGCACACACATGGTGACAGCTTAAGGTCATCCCATCCTCTATACAGGTCAAAGGGCAGTGGCTAACAATCACAGACCTCTTGACCCAGTCAGCTACACACAACATGCATCAGTTAAGAAAGGGTACACTGACCTGCCATCTACACAGACAAAAAGGTGTGAGGCAAGGTCATAGCAACAATGGACTTCATTAAAGAAATGTGCAGTAGTGGAGCAACCCCCAGACCATCCATTAGAGATACCCAACAGTACTGGCCCTTGGCTCCACGATGTCTATAAAAATACTGCTGCTGGGAACCACCAAACATTATTGCCGACTGGAGAGGAGAGAGCTGCATGAGAACAGCGGTGATCTTGATGCCAATTCCATCACACCCCTACAATACTGGCAGCTTTGAATGTTGGTTCAGTATTGCAGAGTGGGTGGTAAATGGAGCAAAGGAGCTGGATATCTGATCTTAAATGGGATGCACCTGTGGTCCAGCAAGAGTTTCAGCATAGGAGGTGACCTCAAGGATCCCTCCCCTGCTGGTGAGGGAGCCACAACTCAGTGTTGGGCTCCACATAGCCACCCTCTTCGAACACAGCCATTCCCGCATAGTATACTGTCAGCCATGCACATTTTACCACAGGTAAGGTGGAATGGGCTGGCTTCTTGTAATTTCATGCTGCCCAAGTCATTTCCGCCAAGTAAGAACAATTACCATCCGCTGAGGTGGACAGCAATTATTCTGTAATGAGGCGAAACCTCCATTTAGGATATCCCAAGGAAAGAAACCCAAAACATGCAGGGTACTCACTACTAACTGTTTGCACCGTGATGAGGAGTCTGCAACCTGCTGCGCCCAAGATGTTTTTGACTACCACTCCCATAGTTACTCACCATTTACTACACTTGGTATATTTGATGGGAGTTGTAATACAAAATATCTGGGAGGTCCAAAGGTTGCAGAGTCCTGACCTAGATAGCTGGGTGCATGCAAAGGTAGCAAACCCAAGCCTTCTTCATAGCACCCTCTGTGGAGAAACCAGAATATGCCATTAAACAAAGAGCTTGACACCGACTTTAGTGAAAGCTGCCGACCGGACGCTTCAGCTGGACTCCCAAATCGGAGAAGCCCAAAACAGAAACAGGACATTATACCACAAGACCTAAGACAAATGCAGGGCCAAGAGATTTTGCAAATAGCTGATGATACTGCACACCACAACCCAAAATAAGCACTGTAGCGTCTGACAACACACCTATGCACTTTATGTTCCAGTGACATCACAGTAATCATTTATTTGCACGTTTGCATGATTCAGGTGGTGCATCACATACAAACATGACCTTTGATTGGAGTTTTCTAGCTGCAAATCTGCTGAAATGGCACTCCAATGTCTTACTACAGTTGTGTTCCACCTGGGTATACAGATAAAATTAAACAATGTGCAATACAGTATCACGATAGACTGGGCTGAATTTTGCAACAATGGTGATATGTAGCTCATATCCATAAATTTGCAATTCTAGAAATCGACAGATAAAATGTAATATTTCTTTATATACTACCAACAGTCAGGCAATCTTAATTCAATACTGGATTATAGCCAACTGGGTTGCCAGGGGCATTGCTGGATTTCTTTATTACTGGGTGATCACTTCCGTGCACAGAGGAGTATCCGAAAGGGGGACTGCATGGGCGAAATCTTACGGTTTAAGTATGCAATTACACTTGGTGTGCATAGATTTTTAATTAAACTTTGCAGTAGGAAAATACTCTCTCGTTTGAAAGTGTCCCCTGAAATTACATTTTCAAATCTTTTGAGAAAATGTGAACACTTGATCATCTTCTGGCAGGCCCTTGGACCCTCAGCGTAATCAACGAAGGTAAATCAAATACCGTCTCATTTGTACTGAGCCGATAGAGTGATGAAAAGGGTGCGGGAGGCACATTTTAGCAAGGACCGATGCGAGCACGGTCTACTACACTGTCCAATCAGACATTAAACAAGCTGGAGATTAAATGAAACACTGGAAAATCCAGAGGGTTATCAAAAAGACAGATTGTATAGTCGCGGAGACCAACGCGAACGCTTACGTTACAGCATGCAGGTGGCCTCTACATCCACATACAATGCCTTTATGAATGCTTCACAAGATCCATAACTGGGTGATTAAAAGGAAACGTACCCTCAATGGGTCTAAAATTGGAAGATGGATCATTGGATCAGTTAGACCTTCGTGCTCACTGTTTGAAGTGCCGAAAAGCGATAGGCTCGCCACCTAAAACTGCCCCGAGTCGTGAGCATTCAGTTCTAGGAGAAATGACTGTGTCGTGCCTGAAAGTCACTACAAACCATATGGGAGCATCAGGATTTCTTATTATGGAACGGTCCAGGGCTTCAAGATAAACCCTTGCCGGTTTAATTATATGATATGATAGGTTATTTATAACACGCTTATTACCCAGAGGTTTCTTAGCGCAGACCCAGGGATCGGACCTGTGGTGCTCTGTGTCGTCTTGCTTCTAAGGCGAGCACGTTGCCCTTGAGCTATCCTGCCGAGACGAATAATTTCTGCTAAGATCTGGGGTACCTGCACATCACAACTTCAAAGGCTAGCAGGGTCATCCTAAGCCGTTCATTCGTAACAATTAATTTTAAAAAAAGTAACATCTCCTACTTAAATGTGCTACGAAATGGCAAAAGTGAAGTGCTGTATTAAAATGGTATTTATCATGTAAATATAAGCCCTTTGGAAATTCTGTGAGAAACGACACTTTTGGGGTTTTTTTCAAGGTCAAGGTGCCCTAGTGGAAAACCTGAACACGAAAGATATCACTACATAAGTGATTGCACCAGGAAGAAAGCTAGGAGTAAATAAGATGGCTCAGAATGCAAGCCTTAACTGCCAGTATTGGACTGCATGCGACCTCTTTGAGGGCTGCAAGCACCTCGCTTGGCCACCATAGCGTGCTCTTTCCCCCAGCTCCGGCATTTCGGGGCTCCGCCTCCTTCTTCAGACACGCCGCAACATCAAGCAAAATGGGCCACTGACTTCTGAACATGTTTTGCTGGCTTTTCTTTTCCGCGTTGAAGCTGCTTCAGCTCAGCATATGTGCACAATCATTTTTCAAATTGGGAACCAAGCCCTCTTGCTCAATGGCTAAATAGCCCTGTAGCCCGCACCTACGGGCTACAATAACTTGTTAATGACCCTCAGCCCCCGTTAACACACTGACTTCACGCGGGTCATTAACTTTAGCTTCCAGACCAGTAACAGCCAGTGTAGCCCACGGGTTTGTGATTTATGACCATCATATAATAACATTTAAGTACCTGATAATGCAGGTAAATCTCTAGTGTCAGTTGCACCAGGCTCACAATGATGGCCACTTACTTCCAAACATTGGTGCTCTCACATGGAGAAGCCTCAAATTTCACTTTTCCTCACACTCCAGAATGCTTTCTCACTACATAGGCCTACTTCCTCTACACACGGCAAATATTTACATATACATGTTTTGTTCGCACCTCTTACCCAACCCTTAAACCTACAATTGTGATGGGTTATTTATAACGAGCTTAATACCCAGAAGTTTCTAAGCGCGGACCCGGAGATCGAACCTGTGTAGTTCTGCATCATCTTGCTTCCAAGACGAGCACGTTGCCCCTGAGCTATCCTCCCGAGACTAAATACGTTCAGGTGTATCTGAACTGTGCCCAGAACGTTTTCTAAAACAACTCTGATGGCTTTTGTTGGCCCACAATGATACATTTCTCTGGGTAGGCATCTCTTCTCCATTCACACATAACCCAACTAACTTTCTGACAAACCTCAGATCAAGTCCACAGTTGTTCGGCAAGTAGCGTGTAATGCATGGCCTCTTCTCATTCCTAGATGCAGTAAATGCCATGTACCCAAGATGTACCATATCTTTCCCATGCTGCAGGCCCGAGGGTTTACCGTCTCAAAACGTACAATGGGAGCAGCTGTGTTCCCTGGGTATACCATAACTTTCTCATGCCCTTTTCCCATAGATTCCACTGTCATGTTTTACTAAAATATGTGGTTGTAGCATAAATTAATGTAATAATATTAAGGACTTAATGTACTGGAGCAAATTTGCAGTGGTATCTATTTTTTCCCTTTTACATCCTGAGAAATAAATAACAAAGCAGGCGGATAGCAGCAATCACCCTTTATGCATTTTTAATTCCATTGTAGAGGCTTAAACAAATACCAGTGCTTCATTAAATTTGATCAAACAGACTACAAATAAACCTTTTCGCCCTCCCCCACCCCCCCCCCCCGCAACCCCATCTTCCATTTCATTATAGCCATCAGGTTTCGGTTTAAAGAACTTTCCCAACAGTTCCAAGATCCCCCAGCAGCTTTACGGCAATTCTCCTGCTATGTGCTATGAGCAGACATGGTTAGTTATTCTCTATGTCTACAATGAAGCATCCTTTCTGTGAGGTCAGCTCCCCAGAGAGTCAAATCATTTCTCCATCCAAAAGACACCAATTGCTAAAGAAATGAAAACCGTTGAAGAAACAGCTGTCTTTCCACGACTGACGGTTACATTCTTCCAAAGAGCAGCTTTCAGGGACCTTCCACATAGAGTGATCCTTGCCCAAATGTTTTAAGGATCCACCAGGAGTGAGATTCATTTTCAGTAATTTACCATGATAAGTTGAAAGAGTATCTTCATGATAAGCTGGAAGGGACCAAGTCAATATTCAACATAATCAAAATAACCTTGGATGCCGAAGGGAGACATGCAATAATTTTAGTATGCACCGTATAACAAATTATCATGCCAGATATCCACTTTTAAACACAAACGTTTTACAACGGAGGCAGCTTAAATCCGCTGCCTGAACATCAAGATACACCCTCTAAAATATGATGGGGGTCATATTCAACAGAGACTTAAGCCATTAAAATTCCAGCCAATGGGTCACAACCCTGCCGTCTATCGGATAAACGCTGCACAAAGCTCTGGAAGCAATTCTGGTAGTTCCCAATTGTTTTTGGCTCTCATTTGTAATCTAAGGAACACCCATGTCCAGGCCCTTCTTTATGACCATTAAAATATCTCATAATATTGGAAGATTCTAGTCAGAATAGGCGACAGGTTACATGTCTTTATACCAAAGTAATTTCTAAAGAATGCCCATATATCGAATCTTTGATATTGCCAATTTTTATAGTTAATGCACTTTATTTGCTTGGGGTTCCCCAAACCATGTTTCCCACTTCTAAAAACCAATCACGACCGTTTCCCCAAAAAATGTAACCCTTTACCCCACCCTAAATACATTCACTATAAAAGTTTTCAATATGCAATATTCGATATATGGGCATTCTATATAAATCATTCAATATAAACACTGTATACCTAGGTGACATGGCTCTTTCGATATTAATTTAGCTTGATAACTATAATGTCAACTGTCTTCCCAGCATGCATTGCTTTCATTCCTAATGCACTACTTTCATTATTTGGACATCAGAAAAAGTCAACGATCGCCTCGGACGAATTTGTATCAGAATCAGAGGTAAAGATGTTGATAATATTTTTAATAGCACACTTGGGTAATACAAACACAACAGATTCTCAACTAAAAGGAAGCTAACCAAGGAGGCTGAACATTTCCAAGCAGCCACATGAGTCACGGCCCACAAAGAACAAAATGTGGTTATCTCATCCACATTGGACCTTCTCATGGATACCTATGCTACACCCCTGGATGCAATCATACATTACCACCTACGCGGCCATATATCCATTGCAAACTTAATTAAAAGAACCCCCCATGAAACAACTACTCTAGATATGCTGTGTGTTGGAATCGTACCTTACTGGGGCATTTATTTTTCCATGTGGCTATTACTATGACATTGCAACGCCATTAATCATATAAATTCATTTTGGACTTGAGAGCTGTGTGCGGGGGGACCTTGACACTCACTAGCTTGGACCAACACATGTTAACATATTTATAGTACTGTTTAGGAGGCCAGCAAGGCCCTTTTCACCATGATCAGCAACATCAATACGGTTTCATACACAATCGTTGACCACGCCCACAGCATCGGATTCAAATAGCTGCCACTTACAACAAAACATATGTCATAATGAGATGCAATCCTTATTCGAAATGTATCGAAACAATCCTCGTCTTGGTAACTAATCAGCACAACCATTTTGACTCTCAGGAATATGTGTGTATAGCAAATATATAAACATTGATAGCAACTATTTGTGCTAGAATCTCTCATGTGGGGTTGCTAGTATCTCATATGGGGTTACTAGTATCTCTCATGTGGGGTGCTAGTATCTCATGTGTGGTGCTAGAATCTCTCATGTGTGGTGCTAGAATCGCTCATGTGGGGTTGCTAGTATCTCATATGGGGTTACTAGTATCTCTCATGTGGGGTGCTAGTATCTCATGTGTGGTGCTAGAATCTCTCATGTGTGGTGCTAGAATCTCTCATGTGGGGTTGCTAGTATCTCATGTGGGGTTGCTAGTATCTCATGTGTGGTGCTAGAATCTCTCATGTGTGGTGCTAGAATCTCTCATGTGGGGTGCTAGTATCTCATGTGGGGGGGTTGCTAGTATCTCTCGTGTGGGGTGCTAGAATCTCTCATGTGGGGTTGCTAGTATCTCATGTGTGGTGCTAGTATCTCTCATGTGGGGTGCTAGTATCTCTCATGTGGGGTGCTAGTATCTCTCATGTGGGGTGCTAGTATCTCATGTGGGGTGCTAGTATCTCTCATGTGGGGTGCTAGTATCTCTCATGTGGGGTTGCTAGTATCTCATGTGTGGTGCTAGAATCTCTCATGTGTGGTGCTAGAATCTCTCATGTGTGGTGCTAGAATCTCTCATGTGGGGTTGCTAGTATCTCATGTGGGGTTGCTAGTATCTCTCATGTGGGGTGCTAGAATCTCTCATGTGGGGTTGCTAGTATCTCATGTGTGGTGCTAGAATCTCTCATGTGGGGTGCTAGTACCTCTCATGTGGGGTGCTAGTATCTCTCATGTGGGGTGCTAGTATCTCTCATGTGGGGTGCTAGCATCTCTCATGTTGGGTGCTAGCATCTCTCATGTTGGGTGCTAGCATCTCTCATGTTGGGTGCTAGCATCTCTCATGTTGGGTGCTAGCCTCTCTCATGTGTGGTTGCCAGTATCTCTCACGTGTGGTTGCCAGTATCTCTCACGTGTGGTTGCCAGTATCTCATGTGGGGTTGCTAGTATCTCTCATGTGGGGTGCTAGTATCTCTCATGTGGGGTGCTAGTATCTCTCATGTGTGGTGCTAGCATCCCTCACATGTGGTTGCTAGTATCTCTCACGTGTGGTCGCTAGTATCTCTCACGTGTGGTTGCTAGTATCTCTCACGTGTGGGTGCTAGTATCTCATGTGTGATTGCTAGCATCTGATGTGTGGCTGCTAGTATCTCTCATGTGTTGTTGCTAGTATCTGTCATGTGTGGTGCTAGTATCTCTCACGTTTGGTTGCTAGTATCTCTCATTGCTAGTATCTCTCATGTGTGGTTGCTAGCATCTCTCATGTGTGATTGCTAGTATCTTTCATGTGTGACTGCTAGTATCTTTCATGTGTTGTTGCTAGTATCCGTTATCTCTCATGTTTGGGTGCTAGTATCTCATGTGTGGTTGCTAGTATCTCTCATGTGGGGTGCAAGTATCTCTCATGTGTGGTTGCACACCATGATTATGCACTATATCGGAATTGTTGAACGGGGGTATTTAGGTAGATTACGACCCCTCCTGAAAATGACCCTTTAGATGTCTGAAAGGCTATTAGCACACTGAGCTATTAGCAAAACTTATTTTGTAGTTTTGGTTATGAAGTAAACCAATTTGACCTCGATGGTGAGCAAAGAAAATAGACAAAACGAGTTAGTAAGTTAAGTGCTCTTACAGTATTTGACTAACAAAATTGTCTTAACAAATACTTGGTTAAACTGGAATGAGTTCAACACCAGCAGGCATTTGGTGCAAACTAAGAGGTAAACACTTTCTGGGTAAGAAAGTGAATACCCTTTTCGATATTTGACCATTCTCTTTCATGTGTTATACTGAATGTTGCAACGAAAACAAATATTAGTCCCGAAAAGCCGGGTCTTGTCCAAAGAAATATTGCCTGTAAATTGCACTGTTCCCTGTCTGCAGATGACCTCCGAACGTTCAGAATGCAGTCAACACCAGTGATTATGGTCTTCAATCTCAGCATTCTGATTGACTGAGAGGAGGTCATTAAGGATCTCCGTGTGCTAATTAAGCGTTATAAACTACACCAGCAGGCTGTAACGGGAGTTATGGACCCTCATGACAAGGTTAAAAGCATGAGTGCAACAATGGAGTTTAAAGAGGTTTATGCGCCCACAACTCCCGGTATGTCCTGAGGTTGGGGTCTATAACGCTATTATGTGCCATTTAAGAAAGTTTAAAAAAGGGGAGGTGGAAACAGGCAATAGGGAATCGGCTTTGGGTGGTTGCAAGGAATTTGGCAGCATGTGGTTGTGTGAGGACTGGACAAGGAAGATGTGGGTCTTCAAATACTGTGCCAGAGCAAGTCTTCTGGGAGCAGCCTGGCAAAGAATCGAGAGAGTCAGCGGGGTGGGCTCAAGGCGGGGCCACGTCTGCCAGGTGCAGCCCAGCAAAGAACCAGTGAAGTGGCAAAGGACAGAGTTAAGAGGCTGCATCATGTCTGCCAGGAGTGACCCAGGTTTCAGGTAAGGAGTGGTCATGCTGAGGATGAGTGACGTCCGAGGCTGCATCTGTCAGACGAAGCCTGGGTGAGGAGGGGTGAAGTGTCATAAGCAGTGCTTCCAAATATGCTCTGACTGAGAGGGAGAGCTCGCTGAGAGCCCTGCCAGAGGCGCTGACCAAGGAGTGTTGCAACGTCCCCCCATTGGTCAATCAGTAGCTGTAGATTTGCGAGCTATATCGTCTTGCATAGACCCCAGATTGACCACAAGGGGAACAATGCCAGCATTCCAGAGCACATCGTTGCTTCATAGATCAGCCCTGAGGACCATAGCAGGAGCTATGTGCCCTGCAAATTGAGTTAAAGTCCAAAGCGCAAGGGCGTTTGACAAGGCATACGGTCAAACAACATAAAAAGAAGGATCTATATACAAGTATATAGGAGGTTATCAGTACAGATATCGGCCTGGGTTATCACAGGGAACTGGCTGCAGGCACTCTCTGTGCTGCTGGTAGCCTTGGAATGCTGCATTCTAAACAATGCACATGCTATATTTAGGCAATAATGCCCGAGTCGGGGGGCATTACTGCATCAGGTAATGCCCCCGGGGGCCCACAGTTACTTAACGAAGGCCCTGGGGGCATTACCTGATGCGGCAATGCCCCGTCTGCGAGGGTCTTATTGCCAATAGTATCCCGACCCGTAGACCAGGGTACTAATGGTGTGTTTTTCCAGTTGCGAGACGCTTCGCGTATCGCAACTGGGAAAACAAATAAGAAAAATAAATGCCTGCAGCGGACTGGGAAACATAGTCCGTTCTCCCTTTCCGTGGTGGCCATAGTAAACAAAAAAGATGGCTGCCATGGAACGGGAGAAGGGACCTTCCATGGCAGCCGTGAACTAGAACAACAGCGAAGAAGCAAAGGATGTGTGGTGTTGGGTAGGATACGAGGGGACTTACTGCTGAGGTAAGGCATGACAATGCACCAATGGGTGCGTTCACGTAAGTAAAAAGATGGCAGCCTGGATACTAATGGCCCTTATAGCATAAAGATTGTCCAAGAGAATGCTTCCTAAGCATTCTAATTGTTATAATTAACCCATATAGACATAATACGAGTGCCATAGCGGGGATACGGGCCCTGAAAACCAAGTTAAAGGCCTTAGCGCAGTGAGGGCCTTTAACGATGTGTACAGGGTCTTAACTCCCAGTATGGTCCGAGGGAGGGGTCTATAATGCTATTTGTTCACCCTTCGTTGTTTCAATTAACAAAGGGAAAAAAGTGATTTCTCCTCCTGCTTGCCAAAAACCTCAAAATTTGTAATATATTTTAAAAAATTCATTAAGATCCAATAGAAAATGTTCAGGATTTTGACCAGCAGGTAGAGAGACATTACTTTTTTTCAGCCTCTTGAACTAAGGAGCTAATATATGCTAATGAGCATGCTCTAATGAGCACTTACGTGTTGAGGAAGTAGAAACGGGTGGTGACCCCTACACAGCTGGCCCGCGTCTGCCGAGTGCGTCCCAGTAAAGTAATGGGGCGACAGTTTGTGGTCAGTTTGTGGGAGAGGCCGAGCCACATCTGCCTGGTATGGCCCAGCGAAAAGTATGAAGGCTGGGGTGCTGGGCCAATGGCCCCAAATAAGGAGGAGAATGGGGGTTGCAGGAAGGGTTTTCAAGTGCCCAGGCTGCGTCGGTCAGGTGTGGTCCAGGTGACTAGGGGGCCAAGGAGGCGAGCGTTGCAGACCGCGGGCTGCTCTCAGCACAGTGCTGCCGTGAAGAGAGGGAGCACCGCGCTGAGAGCTCTGCTCTGCTCCTTGGGTGTTACTATGATGCTTGACTGAATCTGCAAGCTATACCAGTTCATATAGCTTGCAGATTAGCCAATCGCCATACCACGTACAGCTCAGGGGTGCACAAATTAGTTTTATGCCAGGGCCTCAGACATGAGTTGTCCACCTATGTTCCATGCCCATTTCAAAGCCTATTTCTCCATTTGTGTCTGTAAATACTGTTCTTAAAAGTTGCTATATTTTAGTTGAATACTATAAAGTGTTTTTCTGTCCCATTGATTGGGCCTTTTTAATACAATACGTTTTAAAATGTAACTGATTACATGCAAAACCCACCAGCTACCAGCACACACCTTGCACAAGCCCATTCCTAAAGAGTCTACATATGAGAATAAATCAATAACTTCAATGCAGGGAGCACAATGAACATCCACACAGACCTACCAGAACTGCTAAAGAACAGGCACACACACAAATGCTTTGAACAATCTGTGCTTGGAAACTCCAGCAGTAGATATTGCAAACGATTCGAGTTCCAGTTTGTAGATCAAATAACAAAAGAAGCTACTCGTTAAAACAAATCACAATCCAAATGGCATGAAAAAGCAATGCCTATTACCTTACAATCAACATTGTAGCAACTACTGAACGTCCATGGAGAACACGTGGTCACTTTCAGGAGCATGCTTCTTCAGGGACCCAACTGTTAATGATCAGCACAGGGACAGTGTGGCAACATGAAATGGGTTTCTCTATACTGTGGTATGGGAATTTCACATTCGGCCTTAATGGGGGCCTGGGAACATCGGACGAGTGCAATGCTTCACAGATACTGCATGCTGTTTAATGTTAAGATGGGTTTCACTTCTATGAACAACTGACAATCAGTTCCATGTCATGTGTGGCACGTTATGCCTGCTGTATATGCAAAAGTGATTTCCATGCTTGGACATGGAGGCCCACATGCAAAGAAGAAGGAAGAAACTACTATTAGTAATGCCTGATCAGAAGTAGTAAACTTATTTTAATGTGTATGACTAGGTACAAAGGAATAATTATTACAAAAAATGACAGTTTTCCAGTAAAAATACATTACAAAATACTCCCATTGGCAAATGGACTTCTATTCCCAAAAAACATTTTACTATAACTTTAAAAATGTAGGTAGTAAAACACTCCCACTTCAAAATCTGGAGCAATGCCTCCACCTATCTGCAAAGCCTGTAAAAAGGGTTTTTAAAAAACAAAACGCACTCCTGAAGTGCCGACCGCTCAAACAGGAGCAGGCTCGCCTGACTTCCCGTCACGCCCTGCCACTCATTGGCTGGGATGGGGCAACAGAAAGGCGGGCAGATCAGGACAGTAAGCCAGGCGAGCATGCGCCTGCTATATGGCTGCGCAGCAGAGAATTTAAAGGTAAGTGAAGTATATTTTGGCCCCATCCCCTCGCACTCCTCTTCTCAGCTCCCATCCCCATTGCATGCCACTTCTAGCCCCCTTGCACCTGGGCCCCTTGCACCACTTTTCTCTGCCCCCTCGTCCCCTCTTCTCGGCCCCAGCCCCTCAAACCGCTCTTCTCGACCCAAACCACTTCGAAACCCTCTTCTCAGCCCCTAGGCCACTCACACCCCTCTTCTCGGTTCCTAGCCCCCCTCGCATCCTTTTCTCAGTCCCCAGCATCCTTGCACCCCTTTTCTCAGCCCCCACACCCGCTCGGACCCCTTATCTCAGCCCCCACCCACTTGTACCCCTATTCTCAGACACCAGCCCCTTCATGCCCCTTTTCTCAGCCCTCTGCCCCATGTACACCTTTTCTCGGCCCCACGCACCCCTTTTTCTCAGCCACCAACCCTCTTGCAGCCCTTTTCTCAGCCCCCAGCCGCCTCAGACCCCTTTTCTTGCCCCCATGCACCCTTTTTCTCATTTGTTATTAAAAAACGATCACGAGTTAGCTGCCCCCCAACTCACCTCATTAATGCTAACCATAGATAAACCTTTAATAACCTCTATGATCATCCTATGCATTAACCCAATAATTTGAAACAAAAAGTGCCTAAAAGCAAACTAAGGTAAAGATGCATGCCATGATTCAGTACATCACAAGGTCCTGTGCATGCAAAGCCTCCTCCGACAAGGCAAATCAAACATGAGGGTGCGGTCTCTTAAGTGCCCTCTAAATTCACAAATCTTAGTTAAACCCTTCATTGGCTTTCACTCAAAAGGCACTTCAGTTCTCTCCACCTTCATAGTATTGGCAAGGTAATATCTGACTACAGTAGAAGACTCCAAAATAACAGCACCAATTGCCAACCTTATGGCTCCAAGTCCTCTTGAAGACACTAATCTACCGATCTTTTTGTGGTGTAGGTGGTCTATTCGGTTTTCATGGCCACATTGCGTCCGCCACCAACTGTATGTGGCATGCACATTGCTGGCTGCCTTGGACACCACCCCCTCTGAGAGGTGCAAGCAATTCTTGGTAGTTTAGCACCTTTTTGGTTTCTCAATAGCAGCTGTGCTTCTTCTATTTATACCGTAACTGTCTTTGTTCCATCCCTGGAATCATTTGCACCCTCCCCATTTTGGCAACCTTGTATCTTTCCATCCTCCACTTTTATTGCTGCTACACAGAATACTTAACATGGGTACGATGTTGTTACATCACCAGGCTTTTTTTTTTCGCAGTTTTTTGCCAAAAATGCCTGGCTGAAAAAACTCAATCGACAAATATGGGGGGTGGGTAAGGGTATGAAAGGGGTAGGGGGAATAGGGACTAGATCATAGGGAAGGAGGAGATTGCGGGGGAACCCCCAAATAAAAAAGGAAACATTTCTATTTGTTTTTTATGCCAAAAATATGCCGCAAACTCTGCAGAAAAAAACCTGCCGATCTAAGAGCATAGAATCCTTGGCATGACTCAATCCTCTACTAATTCCCCCCAGAAGTAGGCTTATTCATCGGGAAAAAAAGTGCTTGAAGCATTTACCTCAAGAAATGTAGATGGTGAATTGGGATTAGTCAATATTGGTGGGTGTCGGATGTGGAGGTATGTACAGATAGTGGGGGGATGGGGCAACCTTCCCCCGATTTCTGTAATAAAACGGTGAGCAACAAAATGAATGACCAACAGACATACAAGCATTCCTCACATCCCTATTTAAGCTACATTGATTGCTTAGGGCGTTTGGTTTTTGCTCTTCTGTGGCCTCATCACCTGCCACAAAGGCCAGCAACAGCATAGTAACAACTGGCCCAGCTGCTACCGCCACTCACGATCTCATTAGCCAGAAGCTGCCCCTCTCGCCCTGCCCTCGACCCTCCTGCAACCTCATGTTGCATATTTATCAGGACAGGCCTCAGAGGTTCATAGTCCTGGCAAGGTTTCCACTTGAAAAATCACTCTCAGGGCGCAACCAGATACCCTTCCTGCTGAGAGATGCTGTCCTCTCAAATAGATTTGTGGATCACAGTTTGAAAGTGGGGTGAATCCAGTATGAGTACATACAAAGGCACACAGAATCCAAAGTCAGATCTGGACGACCCTGGACTACTCACAGTTCATGTTTCATCGCTGCTCTTTACATCCACACTGAACGTTGTCCCCAGTTTTACCCTTAAGTAACAGGCACTATTCTCCCTGCTTTTCCACTTCTTTTCTTTTGCCTTACTTGACTGTCTTCAGTGTCACAGGGCTCAGTTATGAGGACGAGAGTAATGGTAAAAAAGGGGGTATTTGTAAATATTGCCCGGTTTACCACTACAGTTCATTGTGAGTTTTGAAAACCAACAGGGCATGAAACACACTTTTAAGAGGCGGTATTAGCTCTACTCATAGTGGTGCAGGCGGTATTGCCTCATACAGTAACACTGCCACTCCCAATGCATCTTATGGGATATTAGAATGGGGGGGTAACAAAACCCATAGTTGTGCTGTGAATTACCATTACCACTGGGAGCAACAGTAATTCTGTTTGTGGTATTTAAAATGCTACTCCCATCAAACTCATAATGGTGCCCATATTCCCTCTGCGTGGGTGTTTTCCGCCTGATCCTGCTCTTCCAGTCTCATTCTGTGCTTTCTTGTTGTGGGAGTCTTTTTATGGAATATGCTTCCACTGTAGCCAATGTTGATATCCTGCATATGTGGAAATATTTGTCTCACCCCCCCCCCCTATCATTATTTTACTAAAATGCAATGCATTGATGTATTGCGACTCTCCTTGGAAACACGTGTTTTGAATGTATTCACCAATTTGCTGTCCTTATCACTACTCTCCGACTCCAGGATGAGACCATGTGCAGTGGATGACTCCTCGCCAGTGGCGGCACTTCAATAGCACAAGCTCTAATTTTATGTGGCTTATAAGTACCCCTGTGAACACTAAATCCTCATTTGTTATCATATATTGATGCACATCCAACTACTCAAAGATAGGGAAGCAGGGTGCAAAATGTACACTCGCTGCTAGCCATTGGCTAGTGATATTGACGAGTAAGAAATGGTGTCCTGTGTATATATCTACAATTGAGGTGGCGAGTGACTTTTTAATGGCGGGTTGATAGCATGCAACTTGAATGTTTGCTGCCTGTAAGGAAGCAATGCATGCCCCCACACAACCACAGACCTTCAGAAAAGGACACAATACTCTCAAAATGGCCTCAACACTGATGTGCACTGGGGTACCACACCTTGCCCTGCTAGCTGGTTGCATCATTCCAAAGCCAACCAAAACACAGTAGAATAGCCCATAATTGACAGCCTACACATCCTCACCTAGAAGGCTGCAGACAGAATACTCAAGGTATCTGTCCAGCCCTGTGGCTCCCCATGAATTACCATTCCACTTAAAACCATGTATTGACAAAAAAAGCATTCTCTACAAGGTGGCCATTGGGCCGTACCCTCTAGCCAAAAGACCTCCAGGAAAGGCATCTTCAGCAATGGGTACACAGTGAAAATATAGAGCCTATTTTCTGCTGGTTAATTGTAATTGGTTATTTATAACGCGCTTAATACCCAGAGGTTTCTAAGCAGGGGACCTGGGGATCGAAGCTGTGTTGCTCCACGTTGTCTTGCTTCCAATGTGAGCGTGTTGCCCCTGAGCTATCCTCCCGGGTTGTTGGTTTTTAGCATGATCTTTCCCTGGTGCTTTCATCCATGCATTGTTACACTGCCTAGAACACAAACACATGCTTACAAGGCGTTCTCCCTCCTACAAAACTCCAAAAATACACCTAATAATATTCGAATTACGGGGCCACCCATGTTCTCAACGACACCACATGGACTTCAAAGTAACAAATGAAGGGACGCGATGCATGTGCCTACTGACTTAAATTATTCAATGCACATTCATGAGAAAGCCACAGCATCCCCAAGAGATAGCTAGACAAAGTCACCCTGGTCAATTTGGAACGAAAATCAAATAAATATACGAGGCCATAATGACTGCGTTCTCTCTGAAGTACATATACTTTAAACTAGCACGAATGATAGCCAAAGGAGGAATTACTCACACCCCCAATTCAACTCAAACCACTAATTCTTCTAATGTCTATTCTCCAAGAATGTAGTGCCAATGAGGACCAGACCAATACCAATTGCCCTAAAATCAGCCAAGGGGCACCTCAATCCACTGTCGGCCATAAGAACAACCTTCAAAGAGAGATCTGGCTTTGCCAAGGTTTCCTTGAAAGTAACGGCATCAATGATCATTGTTTCAACTCCCAAATGAGACTGCTGGCATTGACCAGGTGGGGCAGCCTGGGGTAGGATGGCAGAAGTAGAGGGTTAGATGATGCAGGATAATTCAATGGGCTAACACAAATCCCACCGAAGCAGACATAATCTTTTCATTTGTGAACAACACTCATTATAACCAGTATATGATCTGGTTAGCTGTAATAAGGAAATGCTGCAGGCCAAAATAGTTAGACAATTCCAAAACGGAGGATTTGATGACAGATCGCTCAACAATAAAATGTAGCAAAGTTATCGCAGAAAGGGCTAGGCCCGTAGAAGCCCCATACTCACACCAATCTTTCTGCAGTCCATGAATGAGGTCATCAACTATGGTAAGGGTCTGCAATCTTTGGCGCTCCAGATGCTTTGGACTACAACTTCCATCATCTCTAACTAGCGTTGTCAACAGCCAGATATCATGGGAATTGTAGTCCGAAACATCTGGAGAGCCAAATGTTGCAGTGCCCTGAAGTGAAGGCAGTACCTTTGTGACCACGGCCACCATATTATAGACAGTCAGAGAAACAAAACCATCCGTAGTTGAGGGGGTAAAACCCTTTGCCAGTTAGGCCTCAAGACAACTGTTTAGGCACTGCCATGTAAACTACCAGGCACTATTAAATAGCACCAGCCAATAAGCCAATACACCGCTCTCAACCGCAAATGTGTTAATAATGTAAGTCTAAGTCCCTTGCGATAAAAACCAAAGATTAGACACTCCAATCCCGTCGGCCAAATCGCATACATCTCATCCCTCGTTCCAGGGAGAGCAGATTCTTGGCACGGCTTGTTCTCAATAGATTCCTGTTTTCAATTAAACTTTGAGAGAGCCTCGAGAAAAAAAATAATAGCCAGTATTTTAAGCACTTATGGCAAATCTAACAGCCAGTGCCTCCAAGGGGATGCAGGAGGGATATCCCCAACTCTGCATATTTTTCAACTTTCTTCCTGGCAATGCAGTTATAATGCCTGGAACAGAGAGCTCAGCAAACTGTCCCCAACAATAATAGCATTAGACACCCCTTTGAGAGGCATGTTGAGCTCTGACGACAATGCCAGGTAACCACCCATTTACGCACAAAATGTGGAGCTCTTGGCATGGAAAGCTGTTTTAGTTAGCATCTTCAACATAAATGCCATGTGGAGGTTAGATCGGTGTTCTCAAACTGTGGGGCTGCACCCCCCTATGGTGGCCCAGATGATGTCTGGGTAGGGTGCGACGTGGCTACTTTTAATAGAAAAGATACACAGATTTTGGCATTGGGGGAGCCTGCTAAAAGTATTTTAAATCATAATAATGTTTGAGTACCATCGGGTTTCAGGAACACGCTGCATGGCTTTGTGTTGGGCTTGTGTGGTGAAAAAAAAGCCTGCAGAGATGTTGGCCGGTGAGTCTTTACAGGACAATAAGAGTGCTATCATTGACCATTATCCATTAGTGTTCATAGAGTGATGATCAGAACTCGAAGCCAAGGGGGATTGAAGGAGGTGGAGGAAAGCACAGACTCCTTGACTTATTAAATGGCCTTCCTTCTAACCACGCTTCAAAGTCAGCCCCAGAAACTTGTTTAAATGAAGACCAGCGTGAAATCACAGCTAAAGAGCTGTCCTGCAACGGTGTGAGGGGTAGGATTCAACGCCGCCCTCAGAGGCTGGTAAATCAATAAAGCTTATACAGTATCTGTGTCAAATAATATTAAACACCGCACCGGAGTCGGTAGCAGTCCTTTACGTCTGAAAGCCCCATGTCAATATGAAAGGGATCAAACGATTACTTCCCTTGACAACAGAGGACTACCAGGATCAGCTCCTTCCTAGACAAGAGCACTCAACGTTCAATGCATTCAGCGTACGGCGAGCTCACCGGAAGGTCGAATGCCTCCAAATATCAAAATACTCCATGTCCTTCATTCATATCAGTTGAACTGAATATAATATACAAAGGCGTGACATTGCCTAAGCTTTCGGAGCTATAGGGCTTCTGCCACCCTGCCCTTCACCACCCCGCTCCCCACCCCAACTCTTTGATGGAACCTAGAGCGGTGAAAAGCCATATACAAGTAACCAATCTAAAATAACAGCATGACACTTAACATCAATGTACTGGATGTCACCACAGAAGAGGTGGCGTGATCTAGCTGTACGCTAGGTTATCTGCAACGCAGACCTATCTGCGCAATGGAACTGCACCACTGGTGCCACCGTATCCCAGCCGTATTTACAACAATCACAGAGGCACTAACACGAAATGAACGCTTGCATTTAAGATGGATGGGGTCATTAATGGTAGGCATTCCATCTCTCATTACCAATAGTAACGTATTGAATTTTTTCCAAACGCCAGCCATAATTAGGTAATCTAGAGGAATATGGCTGATTACCCAACCACAAGTAAGTGGGCTGGGACTCGGGGCTCTCCTTGTCTGGCACACCACACGGCACAGCGGCACGCGGGTTGGTTTCCCCAGGGCCAGAGCGAGCAGCCTGCTGCTGTGAGATCAGACACGGAAGCAGCGCGGGAGTATTGAGGGGAGAATTGACCTGGTCAACCAGAGCCCAAAAGATCAACTCGCTGCTTAACAAGCGCGAGAAAGCAAGCGGCCCTGAACCCCGCGGCCCTCACCGGGACGCTTTTCAGCCTGCGTCATCATGACAGCCCTGGCCATTTTGTCCATCTTTGATCATTTTTCAAGAAGTTCACCCTTCCAGCTCTTGGCGCGCATCCATCAACGACCCCTGAGCGCCAAGGCATGGGCTAGCTAGTTCTGCTACAACGCCACAGAAAGGGGAGTGCTCCTCAGAAGGGACCACTCAGAATAAACACTGCTGAAAGGGAGACAGGTTGACATTTGCGCTCAATCTGACAAGCGGTGTCACGTCACCCAGGCCCGTTTGAACACGATACAAGTAACAATATTTTATTTTCTTTCTCAAACAGGCGGACTTTACAGTTCCTTGAGCAAGACCAGTCTGGACGTGTGCTTTGGAGGGGCGGCCTGGGGGTTGCGGGGGGCGGTTGAAGTGTAGGGTACGGGTATCTGACTGAGGAGGGAAAGGGGAGTTAGTGTGTGGGAGTGCAGTCCTGTGAGGAGGCGGGGGCCTGAGCGCGATTGAGAAACGTGTATTTATAAGTGCGTGTTTGTTTGAGGGGGTGTCGCCTGCCCACAAGTATCCTCTTGATCTTTTGACTAATTTCTCCGCGGGGAGAAGGAAACACAGACTGCCCCTTTCAGCCGTACACGGATCCAACGACCGTCTTTAACCCAGCAACCCCCCACCCAAACCCCTCCCCCCTCGGGCAAACAACACACGCTGCCCATGTGCAACAACAAACCCGACCTGTCACCTCCCCATGAAGCAAACTTTGCCCACAGTAACCTTCAGCACGCCCAAGTCGGAGGTTGGCGTCTGATCCGGCAAAAGGTGTCCTCTGTAACCACAACATAAACAACACACACAACACAAGACATCATGACAACAACCCTGCATTACTCATCCTAGCGCAGCCAGGCGCACTGCTCCAGGAAAAACATACCACTCTGCATGGTGTGTGTGTGCGCGCGCGGGGGAACTGCGCCCTTTCTGTGTCACCTGGCTGCATGCACATACACTCGGAACAGCCTGCATACATGTGGACGGTCTTGTGGTAAGACCTTCAGTTCAGATTATACACAGTATGCCTGCTATGATAAGCAGTGCCCTTCGTTATAGCGCCGGTTACCCTGCCAGTAACACACATCCCCCTTCCCCTCGCTTGCATCACAGATGTGCCCCTGCCGGCACAGAACACCACCCGCCGCCGAGGGCTCTACGGTACAGGCGACACCCCCATGTTAAGCCCCCCCCACCCCCCACTTACTTACTCAGGTTATAACGCTCCCCCGCTGGAATATGACACGAAGTCGCATTAACTTTGGATTCTGGAGAAGGAAAACGCACGCGTGCCGCAGGCAGCAGCCGCCGCAAAACGGGGGGCGGGGGGGAGTCGTACTAACCCATGTCCAGGCGGCGGGCAGCGGTCCGCATCCCGGTCAGCCCAAGGGCCTCAGAAGGGGCGGCCGAGCGGCGAGCCCCCGGGGCGCTGAGACGGAGCCATCTCCTGGATCTGTCAGAAAAGGAGCAGGCGGAAAAAAAAAAATTCAAGGGGAAAATGGCGTCTTCTCCAGCTCAAGGAGTCACACAGGCTTCACACCAATAACGATCTGACGGCAGGAAGGCGAGCAGGCACAGACATCAATCCATCTGCCGCGGGAGAAGCCTCGGTCCGCGGATCGATGCGGGATCTCCGGGGTGGGGGTTCGGGGAGGTGGCGAGGGGCCGTGGCTCTGCCCAGATCGAGCTGCACTCCTTTTTTCGCAGTGGCGGAGAGGGGTGGTTTCGCTGATCACTGCAGTTTAATCAGAGCTGGACTGCCTGTGATTGCTCTGCAGGCTCTCCCCCGTCGCCTCCTCCTTCCCCTCTCTCCAGCTCACGCTCTCAGTCCCGGAGCGGCCAAGGAGGGAAAGAGGGGGGAAAAAAACCCACACGAATAGCTCTCGGAGAGGGAAATAAAAACCGACGCTGCTTGCACAATCTTCCCCCACCGCCCGCCAGATCCAGGCGGAGTTCGCGGCGCTGGATCCGGTAGATTGCCCATTCCGTTTCTCCAAAGGATTATTTCGTTTTCCTCGTGGCGGGCAAGGCTGTCTCTAAATCACACCCAGTAGCGTGGTCGCGGTGCCGACCCGCCACCCTTTCGGTCTGCAGAATCCGAGTGAAGGGCGATGAACGATGCGACCAGACTGGGCATCGCGGACCCGGTGGCGGCCAGAACTGAAAAGGCAAAGAAACACAGACAACAACAAAAAAACAAAAGCTTCTCGAACCTCGTGTCTGAGACGAGCTGGCTGCCCCCCCGCCCCCCATAGGAGCACGGGCACTGTAAAGCTGATGTATATTTTGTATTAAAACTACCATCATATGTATAGTACATGTCTGATGTGTAGTGCCAAAAATCGTAGGTAAATTCCGGACCCAAGTTCTTTAACAGTTCGGCTGCCCGTATACAATGTTACGGAAGCGGCAAGCATGCGTAATACATATTATTGCCCACCCAGTTACAGTGCCACCTTTACTATGCATGGGACACACGCGGCATGTGTGCAAGTGCTGTGCCGTCAGATAGACACCTACAGAACATGGCTTCGTGGCTGTGTCTCCTGTCCCGGTTGGCAGGCAGAAGGCGCGTGTTACGTACCTGGAGGTAGAGGGCAAACATCGCGTAGCACTTCAGTCGCCCTTCTCAGAAGTTGAATTCGTGCCACAGAGTAGCTTATGCGCCCTTGCCTGTTGTCTTGCGGCTACACGGCACCATGTTAGCTACCCGTGCTCAGTGCAGCGAGGGGAGGCGGCATGCAGCCCTGGCCCTTCCCCGTGTGTCACTAAGGAAACCCGAGCAGGCCCCAAAACTGAAACCAAGCCCCTAACTTAACCCCCTCGGCACCGGACAACCACGCAGGCGAGCCATGGCTTGCTCTCCTGTCACACACCGACAGAAGGAGCATTTTTAAAAAGGACTGCGAGCGGGAGGGCTCGTTTCTCTTTGTATACCAAATGACATTTTAACACCTTGAGCAAAATGAGAAACGTCATTTATGTGTTTACTGTTTTGCATCACTACATAAAAGAACCGACCAACCCAGCAAAGCATACCCGTTCACACAGAAAAGTAACTTTCACTGTGTGTTGCGGCACTGTAACGAAAATTCGTTTTAGAATACACGTGTTACATATGAAGACTCCCGGAGGCACCAAGTGAGTTCTTCTTAAATTACTTTATTCAAGTACAAGTCACACGAGGTTAGGAACAGGACAGGTACACGTAAAAAGATAAGAGGGGACAGTACAGGAGCCCACTGTCTCCCACAATCCCAAGCTCACATCTCCAACTGCCCGGGTGTGGAACGTCAATCAGACACAAACATTCCAGTCACCCTCACAGGATCCTATAAGTGACATCGCCAGCGGGCCACCGGTAAAAAGTAACTCCAGGAAATGAAAGTAATCAAAATAAACAGAGCGTATGCAAAGTAATAAATAACCCACATTTATTGGACCCAAACAGTTGGGCAGCACGGTTCAGGCAGCCCTGTGGAACTGAACAGAATTAAATGGGCTGTCAACGCCGCCCACTGCGGCTGAACATTTTTGACATAATTAGTCAAATTAGCATACAACTTTTTGTAAGGCAGGGTCACAGGAGCCGATTGGTGGGACTATGTCAGTCCCCTATAGTAAAATATATGTTAAGTGACCCTGATTTTGTAGAATTTTTCTTTGGCATAAATCACATTAAAACACCTCGTGATGTCACAAACCTTCCCACACCTCCCCTCAATTACATGGTTGCGCTGATCAGTGAAAAATACTTGTTTGCCATTGGTTGGCAATGCCCAAAATGCAAAAACGTCTTGAGATGGCAAGGGGAGAGACATTCACATTGTACAATGTTGCACCCTGAGGACACCAAAACCTCACCCAGCTGATTGGCTCCCCGTCTCACGGCCCCATAACCCCTTCCCCAACTCTCTGGGCCCCAGCTTCCGTCTGATGCATTGCTGCCAAGTGTAGTCTGAAAAACAATACCACACCTTGGCTGGAGTTTAATTCACTGTGTTTCATTTCTAGGTGCCTAGCTCAATGGCCTTCGAAAGTGTCTCTTAGAGTGACTTTGCTGTGGCTGCGTTCTCCTGGAAGACTTCAGCCGGTAGACTTCAGCCATGCAAAATTTCAAGAAACTCTTTCTGCCGAATGCTCAAAAAAATACATCCTGTTTGTCTCACCAAGACTGCAGCTCTATTATTGTGAGCTGTCACCAAGAAATGCTTTCCTAGCGTGGGCCTACAAACAAAATGGCTTCTCTACTGTTCAGACAAAAGGTCCAAGGGTGCCCCTGAACCAGCCAAGCTCTCTCTATGTCCCCTGATCACAGGTTGAATGAAAATGTACATACAAATTCAAATTATTTCCATGCATTGTTCCTCATAGCTGAATTACGTCTCCCATAAACATTGTTTTTTATAAGTCATTTTATTGCTTCATAGAAGGCAGTGCACATTCAAGCTAAGTGTCCAATGCATTTCGGATATTGTTCCGTCTTCAGGGCTAAACACTTCATAGATCAATAGCTATGTGCATGACTGTGTCTTCTTAGTAACCACCTCCAGGTAAAATGGCCACATTCCACAATTTTGTGAGGATGAAGCGCTAAACAAGGCCTGAACATCAGAGCTACAGCGCCATGCAATGTACACCCATTGCTCAAAAGTCCCCTACTATATAAAACCCTACAACAACTTGCACCTGCATCCACCCCTTATTACATTCCACCATGGGACCTCTCGTGCTGTGCCTGCTTTGGTGTTATTTTAGGCAAGACGCACCACGTTCAATGATGTTACCACCCCTGATGTCACCCACCACGTCACCCTCAACATCACCAAGTTACTTGTGCAAATAGTACTGGTGCCCCCCTTGGCAGCATTGGATCTGGACCTTTACAACATTCCCAACTTCTATCGATCTATTGTTTGGCACACTTTGGGCCAGCTGCTCCTTGTTATTTTCCTTTGGTATCCACACCCTTGTTACCTTATGCAAACTCTCCCCTTAAGCCTCATACTCCTCCAGTGACCAACACATTATCATACATTGGGCCTCATTACGAGTCCGGCAGTAACCAAGGCGGTAAAACCGCCTAGTTACTGCCAGACTCGTATTACCATTCCGCCTCCATGATGCCCAGAAATACCAGGGCATTACGACCCTGGTGTCCCGGGAATTCCTGAGGCGGAATTCGCTAAATCCCCATTTCCATATAGGACTCAATAGGAATGGGGAAGTGGAAACACTGGCACCATCTCGTGATGGTGCTGGTGTTTCCACATTCGCCTGCAGGCGGGCGGTGTAAGACCCGCCAGGTCAGATCTGGCGGGAACATCACCTCCCGCCTGCAGGAGTCCGGATTGGGCGGTCCAGAATTAACAGTGGCGGCGACCTGTAATGAGGCCCATTGTGTTTTCTCAAATGGTATCTTTTGGTGTGCTGTACAGCCTTATTGTTAAGGTGAATTCTTTTTTTGTAAGTACACATCACATTGTCCAAGCGATAGTTGTATGCTTCAATAATATTTCTTTTATTTCTTATTCTGGTTTAACACAAGGTGTTATCACTTTGCTTGTGGTTTCTTTCACAGTTGCGTTTTCCTAGATAGAGCTAAGGATAACTAACAAGCTGTCAAAATTAACAGTCTGGCGACAGAAGAAATAAAAGATAAAAGGGAGGAAGGGGAAAAAAGGGAAAAAATAAGAGTTGGCATCAATTCCCACACTAAAACAAGGAAGGGACTCTCTCCTGAAGATCAATGTTACATGCATGGTGAAACACCTGTTGAGAAGAGAAAAATAGTAAAACGAAAGTGTGAAAGAAACAACAAGCAAAGTGATAACACCTTGTGTTAAACCAGAATAAGAAATAACAAAATATTATTGAAGCATACAACCATCGCTTGGAGAATATGATTTGTACTTACACAAAAAGCATTCACCTTAACAACAAGGTTCTACAATTGGCGCACACCAAAAGATACCATTTGAGAAAACACAGTGTATCTGAATATTGTTACGGTCACAATATAGATATCTGGTGGATTAATAAGCAATAAGATCCGCCCAGGATTATAGCCTATTATTTGGCCAGACATAGTTTCTAAACACATTATCATACATGCTTCCCCATCAGCTGAACAGTCTAGCCAAAAGCCTCATAGCTGTCTGTATCCAATGGTAGCATTGTGAGCATTCAAGCTGGACCCTATTCAGGCATTTCTTTTTGTGTTTGTCATACAAAGGGTGTCATTTTCCCAGCCTGTCAACAGTAAGGTGCACCATATATTTCCCCTTCCCCTGTTTCCCTTCCAAATTCTTAACCCTAATTGACATGCACAAAAGGTAATGAGCACCAGAAAGAGTATTGGGACAGTTATCTTAAAAATGTTCACCAACCACATGGGAACCAAGGCAAATAAACTATCGAGCCAGTTGTCAGAGGTTACTATGCTTGTTTCCCTCATCATAGTCTAATGGAGCATGTCCAGCTCCTCAATAGCCTCTATCAAAGTTTTGTTTGCTGCATCGCTTGCGGGCATGAAAGTACAGAGCTGCTTCCGATCTTCTTCCACATGCCGCCATCCGTGAGTGTCTGTGTGCCCCCATGCCCCCCCGTGAGTGTCTGTGTGCCCCCATGCCCCCCCCGTGAGTGTCTGTGTGCCCCCATGCCCCCCATGAGTGTCTGTGTGCCCCCGTCCCCCCGTGAGTGTCTGTGGGCCTCCATGTCCCCCATGAGTGATTGTCTGTGTGCCCTCTTGCCCCCCGTGAGTGTCTGTGTGCCCCCATGCCCACCCGTGAGTGAGTGTCTGTGTGCCCCCTTGACCCCTAGTTAGTGAGTGTCTGTGTGCCCCCATGCCCCCTAGTGAGCCCCACCCTGCCTTGCTCCCCCCTTTTTGGCTCTGTGTACCCCCCTTACCTGCCTTCTACCCCTCTGAATTTCCCTCCTCTTCTACTATCTTCTGACTCCCCATCCTACTTATTTTTCCATCCTCTCAGCCTTCCCCCTCCTAGCACTTACTCCTATCATCTGTTCCCTTGACTTTTGATAGCAGCTTGTCTGTCTCCCCTCCTCCCCCCCTTGTTCTTCTCCCTCCTCCCCCCACCCCTGCTTTTTAAATTTGTCACTGACAAATTTGCTCAGTAGCGTGCCTTGTTCATCTCCTTCTCCCCACTCATATCCCCCGTCCCCCCATCCTTCCTCTTGTATACCTCCTGCACTACTTCATTTGTCGTCAGACATAGGGCCTCATTACACGGTAGGCGGTGGACCAAGGTGCTAGTAGCACCTTGGTCCATGCCGGTAAAATACCGGCACCGCCTTGGTGGAAAGGGGAATTACCGCCCTATTCCAAGGTTGGTGGGGCGGTAATTCACCCTTCCCCCATTGCCCTTCCCCATTCCCATTTTTGCCCCATAGGGCATAATGGGAATGGGGAAGGTGCTAATTACGGCACCGCAAATTTGCGGTGCCGTAATTAGCACCAAGGTCCCTTAGCGGGTTGGTTTTTAACACCTGCAAAAAGCAGGCGTTAAATTCTCCAACCCGCTAAGGGAACTCATAGTAAGGCGGTAAGGGTTAACGGTTACCGGTACCATTACCGGTGACCGTTAAAGGCATGGTCTAGTAACATTTTTTATTGTCCCTACGGGTCAGCCATGTTTTTTTAAGCCTAAGTGGCTCGATTTTAGAAAACTTTCCTATGGACCTTACCCGAGTTTTCGTCCATTAAACGCACGCGAAAACAAGCACCAGGGAGCTGCCATTTTCTGATAATCCTATCTTTTCCCCGATCGCCCTGGCTGACCTGCTTTTGCGGCACTAAATCAATTCCCCCGCCCCTGAGCCTGACATTATCAAAACATTCATATTCCCCACCTCTCTCCGTGACGTTACTGTGCTGCGTAGGCAAACGCGCCCAGTCGTCTTCTACGCGACTCCACACAGAACCCGGAAACCAACACAGACTATCTCACAACACAGCGCGCCACAATTCGGAATATGAAACTGTACTTTAAAATCAAACAGCAACACGGTACATTTGGTAAAGTACATTTATTTTACATTAAATGTTTAGAGAATATTCAGCAATTGCCATATGAACTCCGAAAGCCATTTATTTTCTTTTATCTGTATCCGCCATGGTTCACAGGGTGTTGCTTTTCTTTAAAGAAGCACTTTGGGAGCACGGTGAACCGCAAGGCTGTTCCATCAACTAGGCACTAGTCCATCGTAAAGGTTGATATGTTGCTTCTAGCCACTAGTACAGCGTAAGGGCATGTGGGCCCTTGGCGATCGTCCCATAAAATTGTCAGTGTGCTCCAGTTTTTCACACAAAGCTGCAGGTGTCTACTGTAAAAGCCATCTGCTGGTGTCTCAAACCGATGGCAGTAGCAGAAGGGGAGCAAATACCTGTTATGAAAACAAAAAAATTATAATTAGTCTCGCCAGCCGATCTTCATTAATATTACTTATTTTATTTATTACAGCCGATCAGAAACTATTTGCTTGCAAGGATAGTTCAATGGAGTATGTTTGGCTCTAAAATCAATGCGAAAAGTAACAAAATAAATCGAGGCCAACACACAATGATAAACGACAGTTAGTCTACTTGCGTGAGGAATGATATGATACATGATATGGCATTTGTAACGCGCCTATACTCAAGTGTTTCTAGGCGCGACGAGGCAGGTGGGGAACAAGGGCAGACAGACAACAATCCTACTAGGCCAGGTGTCTTTCTGATCGCGCATGGGGAGGGGGACAGGGGGGGTAAAAGTGCTGTACATGGTTAGTTGAATACAAATTAAATAATAGGGCCAGCTGGTGGCAAGTGCAAGGTAAATGCCGGGAGAAGGGGCTGAAGGATATAGAGACAGTCCCGTAGTGCAGGTAGGCAGTGCAGGGAAAAGTGGCTGGGCCAAGGACCGAGATCGGTGAGACCAGTGGACCTGCATGCCCATGTGCCCACTACGAACACGTTTTACTTGCTTTTCCTAGCTCTTCATTCATTCATTTATTCATGCATCCATTCATTAAATCTTCATTCCGGTATAAAAGCGTGTAAAGATTTACTTACATTATATGTGAAATTTCCATTGTGTCTCTTCATAATGCAGTCTGTAAAACGGACCGTGCTCTTGACAACGATTTTTCATATACTGAACTAAAATGAAACTCGGTCTAGTTTCTGAATTTTCTGCCTTATCGTCTCTTACGTTATTGCGCACCCCCTTCAAATGTAGTTCTTTCGGCATGGTCCCTGTCTCAAGGTCAAAAAACAATAGACCCTTATACTTCCAGTGCGACTTGTGGGCCTCATCTGGGCGCTGTCCTTCTCATTCTTTATTTGCAACATCACGTAGTATAGGCATCTGTGAGAACTTGAAGTTTAGAATCCGTCTATGTAGTGCGCCTCAATGTGCAAATGCAAACTGGCTTCTCTCCCAAAAGCCACGGCCCGCTTGGCTGGCGCGTTCTAAGTGCCCCAATTTTGTCCCCGTTGTCTGCAAGCTTTGCAGCCCAAATTGAGACATTTAATTTTTGGCGGAAGGTCAGGGAAAGTATAAAGTACCACAGGAGTTGAGTTAAAAGTGAGATTTATTGTTTGTTTGTTTGTTTTATTATTTGCAATATGCATGCCTCCTCTCCGTTAACAGTGCGCAGCATTTACATTTACATGAGATGAGACATGAGAAAAATATATACATACACATATGTGAGGTGATTAGAGAGAATTCAAAGATGACACCCAGCTTGTTCGCCACCCATGATGGTGAAGGTAGGGGTTAGGTTTACAGGTACACTGTAAAATAACATTTATTTACAAAAAGACAATCGTATTGCAATTATTTAAACCAGGATTTGTACTTCACAATCAGCTGTGCTTCGGGTGGGCATGGCACAGTCGCAATGTTCGGTGGCAATGGATCACTGCTCTGCACAGAAACATCCAAAATTCCATATCTGTGCTTCTCTAACACAGCAACAATAAGGCCTTTCACAAAGTCGAACTGCATTTCATCATAGACTGGTTTGATCACCCATTGCTTACTTCGTTTTGAAAACACCTTAGTGTAGCGAGGCATCCTTACTTTACCCCTAGTCCTAGATTGTTCACGTCCGACATTGCTGTTTTGGGCCAAGACCGCTAGTAGAGTGCGATGTTTCATGCCCCGAAAGCTAAAATGCAAGCGCTTTGGCCTGTACTTTAGGCACATATTGTGAAACACCTCCAAATCTCCTGTGTGACAGAATTCTGTCAGTCCTCTCAAATCTCTTGATATAGTTTTGTTGAAAACAATCTTCTCAACGGCTTTGTGTGTCGGTGAAGATGGAATCAATCACTTCTTCTTCCGTGCCTCCTCTGGGGACAAAGGGCCATGTTCACATTGGTGGAAATGTTGATTTGCTGTCCAGCGGTGAACGTTGGTACAGTGGTGCATCAGTGACCGCCATTTTTCAAGTAGTATTTCCACTGACCCCTCACAAGTTTTTGAGCTCCACTAAAGATGGTTGGTGATAGAATGTGACCACTGCAAAATACTTTCAAACCCTTTTTTTTCCCTGCAGCCGAGATTTTCTTATTGATTGATTTAGCAAGATGCCATACGTCAAATTGATGTTTAATATGTGGGAACTGCTCTCTCATTGTCTTGGCAATTGAAACGTGTCTATCCGTGGCTATAAGGTTGATGTGCATTCCCCTTGATTGTAGATATTCCACTGATTTTATAAATCCTAGTTTCTCCATGGCCACTGACGATGTACATTGTGTTACCTGCACGACCACCGAACTCACAATTTTCTTACTATCCATGTCCTGAAAGTGGTAGGTGCAGTACTTGGCAGAAAATCCAGGGCTGTCGCACTGTTCATCGCCGGCTAGCCTGAATCGTTTGCCTTCGAATGTACTTGCTAGAGACAATTGTTCAATTTTCCAAGCATCACTAATGGCCGGAAACAGATAATCACGTTGGTATATGTAGTACAGCGCTTTAGAAATGAAATGGAGTCCCACAAACTGAAAGAAAGCCTCTAACTTTCTAAAACTGGAGCCACTAAAAAGTGATGCAGCTGCACACAGTAGATTGCCTGCTGGCAGTTTCCCCAGCATCGGTTGTGCAGACCATGAGAACCTATGATTTAATCTACAGGCGGCATTTATTTTGACGATACTGCCTTTTATTTGACGAGTCACATTAATCAATGGCTTCCCACATACTTTCCCTCTAATGGAATGCACACATTTCAGCATACTTATAATTTCCATCAAACAACTGTCGAATACAATGTATTTGCTCTCTTTCATTAGACTGTCATCCTGCGTCAACGTTGTTTCGGCCTGTGACGTTGTGGAGATTTCAAAACATTGGAAAGTAATATCGCTGATATCAAGTTCTGATGCATCTATGGATGCTGCGGCTGGTTCATTCTCTGTCATTTCGACATCTATTACTTCAACATTGATGGGAGAACACAACAATGTCGACAGGTTTTCTGGTGGCAAATTTTTGGCGAGTGTAGATTGTGTAAATTGATCTGCAACTACTTCAGAGCTATCTTCAATACATTCAATAACATCTTCTTGTGGTGGTGCGGTTGCACTGTAGCTATGGTCCAATGCAACTTTGCTGTAGTCTCCAAACACAGTTAATTCATGTTCTGGCCATTGGACATGAGCATCTCGAGCCTGAACACTCCTCGCCTCAATTAATAGTTCCTCCATAGTGTACACGGTCTGGCAAGCCACATCTCTCATTCGCTTCACTCTCTGTGTTTGTATAGTTCTGGCACCCACAGGTAACTGGAGGAGGGATTGGAAAAGGGATGTTCAGTTTAAACACAAGATGGAGTGTAGTAGAATTGACTGGAAAAAAACATAAAATAGTCCCCAGCACAAACATTTTTTTAAAGTTATGAACTGTTTGTAACTAACCTTTTTTTGTTTGCAACTTTTTTGACTCAACCTTCAACATCTGCACGCTGTAGCTCCGATTCGTTTCCGCATGTCCTCCCTTCCTCTTGCGCTGCAACGACTATATTTTCTGTATCCGCTTAGACAGCACGGAATGAGGCTCCATCGTCTCCCTGAAACATAGTACTTTCATTACTATGTATCAAAATATTGTTAGCATAAAACACACGTGAGGACGAACACACAGGTACATCTCAATAGCCAAACACGATTTAAACATTGTGTGCAACAATCAAACGACAAGTATTCGACCAGTGATGATCTATTTCGATGGAACTGTCAGTATCCATACCTCTGGCTCTGCATGGACTGCCATGAATGGTTGTATTGGAGAGGAGGCATCCGCATCTCCCTGAAACACAGTACTTGCATTAGTATGCTTTTCAATATTGGAAACACAACACACACTTGGGGTCGACGGCACAGGTACATATAAAGAGATAACCACAAATGATGCATTGTCCAAAAGAATCAAGGAAAATCCAAATATGATCACATTTCATCGACTTATTTCAACGAGTCCTTTACATCTGCATCATCTAAATGAGATGTTGTGATTGTGGTGGAAGCTCCGTCGTCTCCCTGAAACACAGTACTTGGATTAGTATGGTTTTCAATATTGGAAACATAACACACACTTGGGGTCGAACGCACAGGTACATATAAAGAGATAACCGCAAATGATGCATTGTCCAAAAGAATCAAGGAAAATCTAAATATAATCACATTTCATCGACTTATTTCTCCGATTTATTTACATCTGCATCATCTAAATTGGATGTTGTGATTGTAGTGGAAGCTTCGTCGTCTCCCTGAAACACAGCACTTGCGTTAATAGGGAAGAAAGTATAGCAAATGGAATCACGTTATATGATCACGCATGATGGAGCTGTCATTATCCATACCTCGTGTTGCTGAAGAATATCTATGGATGTTGCAAATATAGTGCGCACTTCCGAAAGCTGTTGCGCCGATTCGCATACGCATGGTCCCGCTTCCACTTCCCCTGGAATTACTTGAATGTCAGGCTCTGCATCAAGTGCAGGGGTTGACGCTCCATTAACTGCTTGAAACATAGTACTTGCATTAGTGAGGATTACAATAGTGAAAACATAACCCACACCTGGGGTCGACAGCACAGGTACATATCAACGGCTAACATCGAATGAAACATTGTGTAGAACAATCAAACGACAAGAATTCCAGCTCTGATGATGACGCTCGATGGAGCTGTCAGTATCCATACCTTCTTCTGTTGAAGAACATCTAGAAATGTTGTAGATGTGGCGGACGCTTCAGCATCTCCCTGAAAGACAGTACTTGCATTAGTATGGATAACACTAATTATAACTGAAAACAAACACCAGTGGACGATAACTAAGATGTATATCAATTGGAAAGCACTAACCAAACATTCAGTAAAATGATTACACGATAAAATAAAAATATTACTTGACATGCATAAAACAAGTCATGTAGCGGATTAGCCTAGTAAGATTACCTGATACGCGCTAGAAGTGGTTGATAACTGCGACCACGTCAAGGATGTAGAATGTTCTTGCTTCAGATTCAAGGGATAGTTAAGAAGTTGTAAAGGTAAATTAATGATTGATAATGAAATGCCAATATTAAAAATAGCCATGTAAGGCGACAGAATACTTGTAAAATGCTCAATACAGCACAATTCCCTGTTCCCATATATATACATTGCGTTTGTGGGTTATGAAATCGAAAAAGAATATATTGGTAAATGTCATTATTCAAAAAACTATACACTCATATCAATATCGAAATTATTACAAGGGATAGAACACCTACAATATCAATTAATCCGTTCGGATACCTACACACTACCACAAGGCCTAAAGCTAAATCCGGACACTTGACTCACCGGTGGCGGAATGTGGACGAATAAAGTGGGAATAGCGTTTTCGAACAATTTCCGTGTCGTTCGCCGTTTATTCTTCTTTGTTACCCAAGATGTTGTGTACATGTCCAAGGAAAAGTGCCGGCTGCAGATGCGGTATCGATCACCCCTCTTGTCCTGTAAGACTTGTTGGACTCTACTTTCCAGCTCATCCAGTGGATATCCGCAATGTCTGACCCATTCTCTTATTCGATCAACAGTTTTCGGGAATACATGCATTGTAGTGCCTTCAGATTTTGCATGGGTCTTCGAAGGGCAACCGCTAATCGAACAGGCAGGCATTGTTGATAAATCTGGAAAGTAAATACCGACATTATTATACAATCTTCAAGAATAAAGATTTGATACAAAAGTAAATGAATCATACAATGATCAATGCAAGGTTTGTTTTGGTCGCAGGAACTATACCAGTTCATTATGTGCGGCTTAGTATTTGCATAAGTTGCAGAAATGTATAAATGATGTGACTAAAAACTGAACATGTGACTCATCCCTTGGATGTTCTGTATTGCACGAGAAGGAAACATGCTTACATTATAGACTGGACCCCCGAAGGGTGCAATTTGATGACAATAGACACAGATGAAAATAAATAGATCTATTGATAGCATAGCAATGGAAACTCAAGTCAATAGCAATGAGACCAATGAACCTAGCACTATTGTGTACTCAACTCGCAAATAAATAGAAATTTAAAAATCTGCGAAATATGACTAGGATACATGGCCTTACCTTGACCAACAAACAGTTGGATTCAGCAAGCAGAGCAGTATGTTGCAGGAGAATAGGTGGGTGGCCACAGGTAGCACACTGATGGGTTTGCTCTAAGCGGTTACAGAAGTTCACGGATAGCACAACGACGAGCAGATTAGCGTAGATCTCAGTGGTTGCCAGGTAACACGTTCAGGAGTTGACTTGCAAAGCACAAAGATGTTCTCATGAGACATATCAAGTGGTTTATAAAGTATTAGAAACAGGGGTGTATTTGTGAATGAATGACGTATGTATGTCGTGGTCTTAGGGGGGCGGCCTGCTTCAAGGGGAGGCCTGGCTGGAGACACGGGGTCTGAGAAGGCCATGTGACCGATGGCCCCTTGGCGTGGGATACCTTTTGAAGTGTACATGTAGTTTGGCACCTTGGCCTTTCGCGCCCCTTACAGCCCCCCATGCCAGCGCGCATCCACTGGCGCGAACCGCCTTTGATACAGGGGGGTGGTATGGATGGGCCTGGGGCATGCAGATAAGGCACAGGAAGACTGCTGAATGGAGACACAGTTATGTGGATTGCAGGGGGGCGGCCTGCTTCAAGGGGAGGCCTGGCTGGAGACACGGGGTCTGAGGAGGCCATGTGACCGATGGCCCCTTGGCGTGGGATACCTTTTGAAGTGTACATGTAGTTTGGCACCTTGGCCTTTCGCGCCCCTGACAGCCCCCCATGCCAGCACGCATCCACTGGCGCGAACCGCCTTTATATCAATATATAGTGTATCGTCTTTAAATCAATGATAGTATATCGTTGCTTATCAATAACAAATGCCACATACCGGAGATTCTTGTGAGCACAGACCCACACTTCAACCGGTGTATTATAATGGTCAAGACCCAAGGCCTGTATAATCCAATGGTAATTGTTAGTATAGACATATGTGTGACCAGTGGGTCCTACCACTGTTCCTCCTCCCCCATGACCCATCATAGTGCTTCACATGCTGCTCGCCTTTCTCTAAAGCGCTTAGGGGTTGGGACGGGGTCACCTTCATCCCAACATTATCCTGTTTGTTACTTCTACAGTAACTCCTTAATACCCCTGCACTCCCGCTGTCACCTCTCTGCTTCCATGTATGGCTGTGTCCCCTTTATTGGTACCCAAGCCCTGCATACTGACTGCAAACTCACCCCCCATGCGGATATTCCTCAGGTGAGCAAGTCATATGGATGCATCCCCCGCCACGTCCACCCAAACCTCTGTGTAGTTCTCTAAATACAGAGGTGGAGTAATGATAGTGTGGTATAGGTGGTCAACTTCATTTTCATACGGGATGTGGAGTATTTCATACTTTGCAGTCTGTACTTCGTTATCTTTTGTCTCACAAGGTGCTTTTGAAACCCCAATTGATACCATCAATCTAAGATCCATGCCCTACAGTAGTTACACAGCCCCAAAAATATCTGCATTTCTTTAACTGTGGTGGGTCTGGGAGTTGTGCGTATTGACGCTGCCCTATCTGGTAGTATTCCTTTACCATTTTCTGATATGAACTGCCCCAGATAGAGTTCCTTGTGTTGTCAGTATTGCAACTTAGCCTTGTAGACCTTATACCCATTATATGACAACAATTGTAGGAGTGTAATGGAATCCCTTCGGCAGTGCAGCTCACTGTAATTACACACTAGCAGATTGTCCACGTACTGAATAATCGCACTGGGTACCTGAATGTTCCCTAAATCAGCATGCAGAATTCTATTAAAGATGCACAGGCTCTCACAGTAGCCCTGAGGTAACTTAGTATGTTCGAAACGCATCTTGCCCTGTGTTAATGCCGTGAGGTACCTCGACTCAGGGTGAAGTGGAATCGAGAAGAATGCATTCTTCAAGTATACTACAGTGAAATATGTGGCTTCTTTGGTGATACTGCATAAAATTGTCACAGAATTAGGAACGACTGGAAACTCTTTCTGTCCCACGTCATTTAGGGCACATAAGTCCTGAATCATTCTCTAATTACCCAATGTTGCTTTCTTTACAGGGTATGTCTCTGTGTTACATGGAGACGTAGATGGAAAGATAATCCCCTGGTCCATTAGGGCCTGTATTGTATTTCTGATACCCTCTTCCACCTCCCTTAATAATGGATATCGTTTTACCCTGGGGAGCACCACACCTGGTGTCAGTGTTATATGCACAGGGGTCATGACTTTCAGTAGTCCCACATCATGTGGATTTGCAGTCCACAAATGCAGAAGCACGTGTTGTAAATCTTTGTCAAAAAATAGATGTGGAGTTAGAACTGCCGTCAGGGGGCACTGCACCCTTCGGTTCTGTATCATTATGTCGCAGGGGATACAAATCTGTTAATAACTCCCCATTTTTGTCATTGTTCTCAAACAGATCGTCATCCCTCACTTCCTTTAACAGTACTGTTAGATCTATACAGAGCACTGTGCGCCACTCACACCCTTCCTTGTCTATTCCTATCGAAATATTTGCCTGATATTGGGAAATTCCCTTCCATGATGCACGATTTAGTTGCAACCGAGTCCACCATAAATATGAACTATTTGTCTCCTATCTCCACCCCCGACATGGATGGTCGCTGACAAGACCAGACACGCAAGTGCTCTCTGTGGGCTGTCCTAATAAGAATATGTGTTTGTTCTGGGGGATGGGAAGGGATTACCCATCACTGTTGCTCCTCCAAAGGGGCAGTTAGTCCTGTTCGTTACCCTATTGACCGGGGCAACACCGCCCTGCTGCTGCTGTGGCTAGTGCCACACTTGTGTGTCCAATGCTTGGGGCTGCTGGTTATATGTTTGGTGTTGCCCCTGTAAACACCCTTGATTCTGATACCCTTGACACTGTTGCAGATAACGTGGCCCTTGAGGCCATTGGCCCTGCTTCTGTGACCTGTAATTATACCCCATTGCAGTCCTGCTTCTGCATACCCTCACAAAATACCCTCAAACAATTCCAACATTGTGATGGTCCAAATCCACCCCCTTTGTGTCCAACCCCTCCTCTTGTTCCTCAGAATCTCCCTCTTCCTTGCTGCAGTCTTCCTGGCTGCCAATCTGGGCTGGGGTACTGTTGCCCCGCCCCACTGTCCTTGTCCTCCTACAGCCCAGAACGCAGTCATAGTGACACCCATGACATTCTGGTGCTCTCTGTCCCCTCCACCTGTACTGGGGTCCTCCCAGGTGCTTGGACAACAGCTTTTGTCAATTTCTTTCTAGCAGTTTCGCTTCCTCTGTTTGACACCTTTGGGCTGTTTACCTATCCCGATCCATGATTCTTTTGCAATGGTGCACTACTATACTCTACATCTCCGGCCACCCCTTTTCTTCAATAACCACAATCTTATCTAATCCCTTCTGCAATTCCTTTGGCAAGCCCCTCCTTGCAATGAAATAGAAAAATGGTATTGAGCAATCCCAAAGTCCTCCTGTTTCAATTCTCCCCATCTCTTGTAATTAAGGGATACATTTAGCTGGGTCCTCATTGGAGCCCATTGTGCACTGCATCAGGGACTGTAAATCGGGGTATCTGGGAAAGACCTTCACAGCGTATCACACACATGTGCTCTAATCCCATTGAACAACGCTCCATCATGTTCATCGTCCCCCAGGGTTATTCCCGGATACCCAGCTTTCACCCACATATGCACGGCCTGGTCCCAAATTATAGCGACCACCAAGACCTTGATATCACCAACTGCCAGGGGCACCATTGCTGTTTGTTTTTCAAACTCATATATCCACTTATTTGCTCCTGCTGTGAGCTGTGGGAGAGCCTTAATCAAGTTCTTATCCATCTGGGGTCAAAGCACATACTGAGGGGCATATGCATCTTTGCCCCACTTCCCACACTGTTCTCCGTGCTCCCCTTCCCATTACTAACACCATCCAGCCGACCCAATTCCTTAACCTGCCGCCTGCCCACAAGCTTCCTATTTGGGAGGTACTCTCAGTCACCTCTTCACCCCTTCCTTCTCTTTCACCTTGTCTCTCATCAAACTTGCCATTGTCATCCTCCCTCTCATCGCTTCCCAACACTGTATTCTCCTTTCCCAAGAGTGTCCAGTAACCCTTGCTTCCCTCCTTCTCAACACATGTGCTTCTTATTCATTTATTATCCATCCTGAGCAGCAACTCCCCTGATTTCTTTTCTCCCAATCCCGACAACCTTACATCCCTCACTTCTCTTCAAGATGCCTTTATCTTGCTCAGCTCTGCTAGCAACTCTGCCAACCTTTCTTTGAGTTCTCTTGACCTGACAAATGCGGGTGCCGATACTTCGGGTGGGTGTGCATATGAGGATGGGAGAGCTGCAGCCTGTGGCGTTACTGATGCTAAAGGGGTCCCTACCATGGTGGGTACATAGGTTGGATTTATTTACCCATCTGCGGGACATGCTGTCAAGGGATATAATCCCCCACGCGCCGCTGGCACCCAGCTCTCTCCTTCTCCCCTCTGGCACTTTCCATCTTTCTGTATCTGTGTCCCTGCTCCATTCCCTTGGACCTCTGTGTCCTCAAACACTCACCAGAGGTCTACAATTTCTCTGTAGCTGTTTCTCCTTATACTTAGCTACTAAAAATGTGGACATATGTTCCAAGATGCTCTTGTTGTGGGAGCTCTGCTATGGGCAGAGGCAGGGCATCCCCCCGCCTCCTGTCTCTGCAATCCACTGCTTATGGTATTTCTCCACCCTGTAATGATACAGTGGCAGGGCCTTGTGCATATAATCTATTGGTGTCCACCCCCCATGCTGGTGCTGTCTATTTCTTACTGACTGTCATGGGGCCTCATTACGACCCAGGCGGTAAGTTACCGCCTGGGTCGTACCCTTACCACCATGGTGTAAACTATATTTACACCATGGTGGATGGCGGATTTACCGCCCCATTCCAAGGTGAGTGGGGCGGTAAATCCCCATTTCCCATTTTCCCTTCCCCATTCCCATTTTTGCCCCATAGGGCATAATGGGAGTGGGGAAGGAGCTAATTACGCCACCGTAAATTAGGGTGGCGTAATTAGCACCATGGTCCCTTAGCGCCATGGATTTTAACGCCTGCAAAAAGCAGGCGTTAAACTCACCATGGCGCAAAGGAACCTCGGAATCAGGCGTTAAGGGTCGGCGCCGTTTACGGCGCCGTTAACCCCTTAATGCCTGATTCGTAATGAGGCCCATGGTCACAGGACAAGGGCCACTATCTTTATCATCTAAACGGTCCAAATGGACCCAGTCCTGACACCTTTGGCGCCAGGCTCATGAGAAAGTGTGCTCTGCACACTTTGTGTCTGGGGGTTGTGTTGCTTCCTCCCCAGCAGACTCCCCATGTGCATCTAGGCTGGGCGTGGCCATTGGGAAACATTGGGGTGCACATGCAGCAGTCTCTAGGAGTGGCAAGGTGGGGCCACAAGGCGGAGCCAAGGGGCGGGACTGGGACCAGGCTATTTAAGCCTGCCCCACCTGCATGCAAGTGCTTCCCTTAGTCTGCTTCCTGCAGCGTAACGCTTACCACCGCCTGAAGCGCTCTTACCTGATTCCAGCTCCTCATCTCAGTGTGCATCTCACCTGATTCCTGTACTTCATCTTCAGCGCGCACCTTACCAGACTACAGCCACACCATCGCTTGAAGCGCGGTTTACCTGACTCCTACACTTCACCTTCAGCATGCACCGTACCTGCTTCCAGCAATACCATCGCTCGAAGCGCAGCTTGCCTGACTCCAGCAACATCATCACCGGAAGCGCATCTTACCTGTCTCCTGCAATCCCATCGCCTGCAGCGCATCGCATCTTACCTGATTCCCATTGTCATCGGAATCGAGGTGCATCCTCACCTGTTACAGGCATCCAGCTATGCGGGAGCTCTTCTTTTCGCCCAGCATCCACATCCTCTCGGATCCATCCATCCAGTAATCGCTGGCAGGTCTTCGGATAGCTGCCTCCTGCTCGATGCCACCAGGCCATCCCTGCAAGAGAAAAGGACACACAAGTTTAGAGACTGCATAAATATCATACGTTTGGTCGTGCAACAACCTTGAAACCCAACTAACCTTCTATTTGGGATGCTTGTGATCCCCTCTGCCACCCATTTGGACTCGCTTCCAACACTGCGACTCTGTGTGGCCATCTTCACACCTATTGGGGAGAGGAAAGACTTTATAAGGGTTACGGAAAATAATCACGGGAAAAAGACATTGCAAGAGGATACGGACAATAATCATTGTTAAGAACACTTACCTTCAAAGTTGTTCAGCCACAGCCACCACGCACATGGACCAGTGGAGCAACTAGGTCCATCAAAGGCAACCCCTGCTGATGAGAAGCAGGATGAAGAGTACATCCTCACAAGAAAACAGGTGAGACTATATGGGTAAAAGCATGCTCACCTCATTCTGGAACGAAGGGTTTGAGGGAAATCACAGTCCAACCACAGCATTCCCATTGCCTCTCGTATTCTCTCAGGGGCAGTGCCAGCAACCAGAGCAGCCCACACTACAGAAGCTGTGGAAGAAGTCTGATCCAGGGGAGCCAAGTACAGGGAGGGCTCCAACCATGTCCCAACACCCCCGCTGGTCTCTGCGGGGACGTTGGTGCACGGTTGGAGCCCTCCCTCGACTTGGCTCCCCTGGATTGACTAACTCCCCCAGCTGCTGCACAATCAAATGCTCTGGATGCTGATATTGCCCCTGAGAGAAGATGAGAGGCAATGAAAATGGCGTGGTGGTGTTGTGATTCCCCTCAACCCTTTCGTGCCAGAACGAAGTGCGCAAGCGTTTACCCACGCAAGCTCACCTGTTCATTTGTAATACTGAAGAGTTTGTGTATATGCTTGCAGAGACTTCATCCTACTAACCCTGAGGACAAGACCCTATAGATGGACTGATGCACAAGGAATCACACTACGCACCACACCTCCTTGACCTATCGACATTATGCCACGACATATGGCCCAAGCTGAAGTAGGCCTCAGAACAGAGCCGACAGGCCAGAAGCAGCTCATAGAAACTACAGAGGTACAAGGTGCTGAGCACGCAGCCAAGGTTGCGATGTTGCAATCCACATTCCGCAATCTCCAAGCCAAGGTGACACACGCCACCGGTGTGACTATCCGAAGCAAAATACACATTAAATCCCTGTAATTCTGCCTCAACCATGGTCTCCCAACACGTGACCAGGCCGACCCGGTACAATGTCAATCCCTGAAGACTGATGAAGCACTGGTGTCCCATGTCTGGGACCCCTCTTGCAACAAAGTCGTAACAACTCAGACACAGACGGCAATGGAAAAATAGCACTCTAATGGCAGTAGCAGAACCTGTCCATTGTTTCTCACTGACACATAGTCATACAGTGTTGCCAGCACCAGGTACATCGCAGGCTGGGAACGACGATGGTCCCAGGCTTGGGGGCTCGCTGATGGACCAATCAGAATATGGGGGGCTAACCACTGATGACAATACCACATAACCAATCACTAACTCTCTCCATGTATTATTTTCGGTGTAACAATTTCTACCAAGCGTACCACCTGACCTCTGATCCACCAATAACCTGTTTCACTATATGGCCCTATACAGAACCTACCACTCAGGGAACCAACCCAGAGGGACCACTCAGGGAACCAACCCAGAGTGGCGTACTTCTTTGGAACATGGAAGGAGTTAGGTCCTTCCAAGAGCTGGAGATCCGCAGACCCCGGGTACGGCTCTGCCAACCACCAGAAATTACCCTAACACTTTGGAGGCCCCAGCGAGATCGTCTGTGATAAGGTGGCCCAGCAACACGGCCTCCTCCGGCGTTGCCCCCTTGGTGGACTGCAGGACCATCGTGGAACTGCGAGACAACCGGACTGCGCAACTGGAGATTGGTCGTCGGGCACCGACTTCAAAATGTTCCCGCCCGTGATTGCCGAGTGTCCAGACACGGTCCAGAAGAGGGGAAGTGGCGAGCAGATTGGGAGGGGTGCCCGCAGCCAAGCGGCACCAGCAGACGTGAGCCTAATGTGAGTATGGACCACACAACGAGCAATATTGTGTTGTGCGGGTGGGGGGAGAAATTGTAAATAGGGTGGCGGGTGGTTTTACATTGTCGCAAAATTTGGTCTAATGGTGGTGATCGGCACGTGAGTTGTAGGAGGGAACAGAGCGGAGGTAGTCCCTTCTTGTGTTGATGAGCATACTGAGTGGGGTAACGAGTCCCCACGTGTTGGACGGAGTGCCGCGCTGATTGGTCTGGATGGCGAATTCATGTATGAGGGTGTGGTATTCCTATGAGTCGGCGTTGTAGTTTGATGAGTAGATAAGGATTCCTAATAATTGAGTTATTTAGCTTGGTGAATAGATGACGGATTCCCGCTGGAGGTAGCTAGAGTCTTTCTCAGATTGCGGAAGATAGTTGGCTGGTTAAGTTCCTCTAGTGAGGGAACTTATCACACGCGAGGCAACGCAGCGTGTGCAGACTAACTATATTGAGAAAGGTGATTAATGGATACTCCACTCCAGACGTAGTAGGAAGACAGCTGTCAGGTTTGTCGGGATTGTGGGGTTTTCTTACAGGGAAAGTGGCGCGCATTATATGTTCAAACTGTGTGTAAGTAGTACTTGTGGTCAGCCGGTGACGTCACCCAGAGAGTATTGCGTATTGCATAGGACATCACGTTTTTTTATGAAGGATTCGAGCCGTGGCCAATGGCTAGGATGGGGTGCAGGGGAGCAGGAGGTCGCGCACGGAGAATGTGTGTAGGTGGGACGGTACGGGAATACTCAGCGCAGGCTGTGAGGTAGTAGAGGAGAGGAGGGGCTTGAACGGTAGCAGGGGCGTGCTGAGAGCACGCTACAGGCGGAAGGAAGCCCAAGAAGCACAGAGAGGTGTGTCGGAGGACAGCAGGCATGTGCAAGACAACAGAGAAATAGACACTGAAGCAATTAAGAGGATTTCAATGCACATTTTTCTTTCCTGCTGCCAGCCCGAGAGTCGAAGTCCCCAATTAGGGGCCAGGTAAAAGTGGTACGCATTGAAAATGACATATTATGCGGGAGGGACCCATCAGGGGTACCACATGTTGGCAACACCACTCAAATATTTTTGTAAAACTTTGCCCACCTACAGAGATAAGATAGGGTCTGTACCCAATGAGAGAATGAAAGGAAGCAGCACAGCCCGAGAGTTGACAGCCGCAGAGGGATATTCGAACCTTACATACAACCCACCACCGTATGCTTCGGGAGAGCACTACCGAAACCCACCACTTAAAGAGGGCACGGTAGGTATGGAGGGGACACAGGTGGATGATGGTGGCATAAGGAAAGCACAGCTCAAGTTATCAGGGATAGGACCAGACAAATGGATAGCAGCACAGGTACTGTTAAAGCTACAGGGGACGACCACAGGGAATGAATAGGGGGCAACTGAGGAAATAGAAAAAGTGGAAGCAGAACAAACACGAAAGGAGGAGGAGGTAAGCAACAGAGAGGAAGGGAACTCAACGTGGGTGGAAGAGGCAAGATTGGAAGTGAAGATAGCAGAACTAAAGAGAAAATGAAACATACTCATTAAGCAGCTTGAGCTAAAGGAACTAGAGAGGCAGGTGCAGCTGGGGAGTGAAAGAGGAGAGAAGGCAGACCTAGAGCAAAATGGGAAAGAAGAAAGGGAGCAGGAGGAGGAACTCATATGGGGCATAACAGAAAGGGCAGCGCATATGGAACAACAAGAGAATAGGAGAAGGAAAGAAGAGAGGGAGGAGGCTCACAGAGAAATGACACTGGAAGAAAAAGATCACAGAGCGCACGTAAGTATGAAGAGGGCCAGACAATAGGCAGCATACTAGCAAGGGGTAGTGGAGACAAGAGCACGAGGGATCGGGATGCGAAGGCATTAAGCAAAGTGAGCGACGCAATAAGGAGGGAACTAAGCAGGGCCAGGGCGGATGTGGAAAATCAGGACGAGCGGCCATGTGAACGAGCGCGAAAGGAAAGCGAAAGGGAAACGGGAGTAAGTTGAGTAAGCACGGTAGTGAATGGGGGAAACAAGCACGGTAGGGGCGTATACCGAAGTTCTGAAGATGCAGGTAAGTGCGTGGATATAGATTTAGAAATGGTAACAGTACGATACCCAAGCCCGTGCATGAAGCTCACATTCTCAGGGGGGGTTCCGCAGTGATGAGAATGAGGAAGAAACGTACGGAGGACAAGGCGATGAAAATGGAGAAGGGCTCAGCAAACTCTACATCACACGAACAGGCACAGGCTTGTCATGGGAATGCAGAACACAAGAAGTGAAAACAGCAGGACAGGAAGGTACAAGTGCGGAAAGGGAGGATACCCTACAGACAGCAACATTGTCCGCCCCACACACTCCATATGTCAACTGGCTCAGAGACCTCCCGGGGCGCAAAAGGGAGGGGTCGGTGGTAGCGCATAACAAGGGTCATTTATGCCAATGGGAGGGACACAGGGGAACAGGGGATACGCCTCATGCACACAACATTATAGACCTCCCTGACGAATTGTCCGATATGGAGGATGACACGGAAGACGTACAGACAACACAGCATAAGCGCACACAGGAGGAGCTAGCCAAATACACACAGATGCCCTTATTGGAGAGGGGAGGGCCAAGGCCACAATATGTACCTTGGAAGCATGAAGACAGGGAAAACGTCAAGTGTAGACTGCCCTCTTTGAGTGGAGGGGCGGGCAAATGGATATACGAAATGGAAAAATTGACAGCAGGGCACAGGCTAGCGGTGGGCGATGTCAAGGGGCTCTTGATTCTAATTTTGGGTGATGCTGCAGATGACATATGGAAGAGGGTGGGGTTCCCTGGGGTGAGCATCAGCAACACATCGCACGATGGGTCACCATTTGCAAATTGTGGACATGCGGTATGACAGGCATTAAGGGTACAATACCCCGACACATCAGATATAGGGGTGATTACGTCATGCAAAATGCGTGAAAATGAGGATCCTGTTAATTACACCCAAGAAATTCAGGAGAAGTGGCGCCTGGAAACGCGGGAGCCGTGGCACAAAACATTAGCTATCTTCTATCATATATTGATTCAGGGACTGCCCGAACCCGTGCAATGACAATTAAAAAACTTGGTGGGGATGGAAGCGAAGGCATGACCAGAGATTCAACTAACTATAGTTCACCATTGTAGACTATGGCAAGAAAATATGAAACAGAAAGAGGAAAACAGGAAGGCAGATGAGGCAAAGTTGGTTCAGAAAAAGTTATAAAAATACGCCCTAGAGGGAGCGCTCATAACAAGCCCCGCCCCACAGGCGCAACCACTCACACAACAACAACCAGCCATACAGCTACCACAACTACAGCCCATGCCCCAACAACTACCACCCTCGCCCCAATACACAGTACCACAACAAAATACACAACCCATGGGGGGAGGATACATGACCATGGGCAATGGCTACACAAACAACTTTAGAGGGAGAGATGGATTTAACAGGGGTAGAGGATTTGGACCATTGGCACACTACCCGGGGGGGTGGGTTCCTGGTTCCCGGGGCTACTACCAACAGGGGCAGCAGGGATACAGTGATGGCACAGGGGGATTTCCATGGCAGGCACAGAGGTGCCCAAATGTTGGACCTGGGGGGTGGTAGGAAATGTAGCACGCACATGCAGGGTAAGATTGGCACAACCAGGATGGGGTGAACAGGGACAGCAGGGCTACCAAGGGGGACCAAATGGTTATTACCAACAAGAAGCCCTACAGATTGGTCAGGTTCAAATGGGATAGCTATATAACGTGCCACAGCCACAACAGCAACCACACATAATGCCCAATACACAACATATGCCACACCAACCTGCTGAACAACATGCACAACAGCAAATGGTAACAGCACAACAACATGTCCACACAGTGCAGCAACTAACACAAGTACAAGACAATCCACAACAACCCATGGACACCATGGTACCAATGACGCAAATGGGGGAGGTGACGATCATGGGACATAACTCCTACACGTGTAACAAACAATAATTATACCCCCATTAGGACAGCCCACAGACTTCCTTGTTGTGTCTCATCCTGTCGGTAACACTTAACCCTGTGGAGGAACCACGCATAAAGGTGGCGATAGGCGACACGACATTCTCCTTCCTAGTTGACACAGGGGCCACTAGGTTCTGCATCAGGGAGGGAAAGTTCAAATTGGAAGGCAATGCCATGCACACTCAAGGATTTTCTGGGGCTCAAGGGGTGGTTCCATTTACTGATAACATCTCCTTATCTGTCGGAGATCACGATCTATCTCTGCACTTGTTATATCAAAACAAGCACCAGTGAATATACTCGGGCTTGACATCATGAGTAGATTGAACTGACCATTTCCTTCACTGACAAAGGCATAATATGCTCTATACCAGGCATACACATGCTCACGGCGAGACAGATAGTTCATGCTTATTGTGACAAGACAGTCCCAAGAACAGAACCAGTGGACCCCGAAGTCTTCCAATATGGAACAGACATGACACTAGCATGGCTGCCAGGTATCGTGGGTTAAGTATGGAGGAAATGCCCGCAGGTGAGGGAGAAGGGACAATAATATCAGTGGATATCGAAGGGGTAGTGGCTAGGCAGGACTGGATTGCTGTTCACGCTGTGGATGAAGAGGACAAGGTGTGGAGAGCAGTAATAGCACTGGCAGAAGGGTGTATGTTAATGTAGGTGTCAGACAAGGAACTGTTCTCAGACGAGAAAGGAGATGGCGAGATGGTGTTCAGAATGAGCGTCTATGTCTGGTTAAAAGGGACATACGAAGAGGTAGCATAGGAAATGGCACTGGTACTAGAGGCACCCCTCCCAGCACCACCTGATTTTTGCGAGAAAAACTTGGCTACTGTACCTGCTTCACTATGGATGACTAGTCCCTATGATGTAGGATGCATAAAAAGCATTGGTGGTGTGAAGATCAAATTAAAAAAGGGATCAATACTACCCAGAGTCAGACAATACCCACTGTCAAAAGAAGCTGATGAGGGGATTTATGAGACAATAAGGGCCCTAATAGAGAGGGGTATATTGGTACCATCAGAATCACCATGCAATACAGTGGTGTACCCTGTACACAAGGCAAAGGGAGGGTCTTGGCATTTTATACAAGATTTGAGACCCCTCAACCACATTGTAGAGGCAGAGTACCCACTGGCAGCTAACCCGGCCATGATACTGTGTGGGATACCAGCAGAAGCCTCACGATTTACCGTCATTGACCTCAGAAATGCATTATTTTCAATACCACTACATCCAGAATCACAAGATCTGACAAGTTTTACATGGATTGGAAACACACTAGGTTACACCAGGGATACTGCGAGTCGCCAGCCATTTTCAACATTTTCAACATGGTTATACAGATGGACCTGGGAAATGTCGAGCTTGAGAGCACGGTGTTGCAGTATGTAGATGACATTCTCATCTGCAGCACTACTGAAGAGAGAGTGCAGGAGGGACTCTGTGAAGATGCTCACAGTGTTGGCCAAGAAAGAGTACTGTAACGCTCACCTGATATCCACGTGGACGCCACTCAGCCAGTCCGGACTTCCGACCACTTTGAACCCTTCCCTGGACTTGCTCAACCCAGCACTGGGCCTGAAACACAGTATTATCAGAGGTCAATTCCCTATTGGTCTTGCTTGTCTGGCCCCCCTTTTCTTCCCTGGGTCCCAACCTTCTCCCGGACCTCTCTTCACCTTGTTTTTTGATGTGGGGCACTCGCCGTCCTGCCTTCGATGCAGGGGTGCATTGGGTGAGGCGGGCTGGAGGGTGCCTAGTTGCTTCACTGGCACGGGCCCGGCGGACAGGGCTTGCTGCAGCTTCAGCCCGACTGGTAATTGGAATGAGTCTTCCAAAAGTTCTGATGGCTCTAGTCCCTTTAATACTGTGTCTTTCTTTCCTTAGGTGATGAAGGTCTTGAGGATGGTGATGCGCTGGTGAAGTAAGTAGGAATGCGGAGCGTGATGCTTATTGGCTTCCTTAGCACTAACCAATGTTCGTCTTTTCCGTGTCCTTTTAGGTGCTGCAGTAACCCAGCATGTAAGCGAGCTGAGGAGATGAGCTGCGGTGAGAAAGCGCGATGTGCGGCACCTCTTAAATGTTTTGCGCTAACCTGATGTGTCCTTTTCCCTTTTTCAGATCGGCGGGATGCTCCGGAGCAGAAGTTGTCCGATCGACGGGAGTTCAGGTTAGGATTAAACTCTATTTGCAAATTCGAGAGAGCTATGTATTGCAGAATGCTGCAATAGATGGAGATGACTCTGCAGTAGGAATCCAAAAGACTGGGAAGAGATGGACAGAAGTTGGATGCTCTTCGGGGTGAGTATTGGCAACAAAGTTCTTATTCTTGCAGGTGCACTGGCGCTGAGGAAAGAAGTGGGCCTCTTCGGGAGATCCGAGCACGGTGAGTGTCACGCTGCAGGTGCAGAGAAACGCAAAGCATGTTTCTCAGGCCGGGTGTGGTTTAAATAGTCTGTAGGTATCCCAGGTATCCCCGGGCTGAGCCACACCCAAAAGACTAGACCGCTCATCCAGTTCAAGGAACTGAATTACATGGGGGCATCCATTGCCCCACAATACATTGCAAGTCCAATACTAAGTGGATCTCAGGACTGTGTGTGAGCTTGGTGCCAAAGGGGCCAAATCTGAGTCCAAGTAGGTGTTTGGGGAGATGGAGAGGCCCTTAGGGGCCGACTAGGTGGCCATGACCTGGCTCCAGCCTGATATGCCGGGGGGCTGGGGGCAGGAATCGTGACAGCACTCTCCCCCAAGGAACCTCTCAAGGTGGCTTTCCCCTCAGGTCCCAGCTTGTTTGAGTGGTTTTTGTGGAACCTCCTAAGCAGACAAGGTGTGTGGATGTATTCACAGGGTTCCCATGTTCAGTCCTGGGGACCGTACCCTTTCCAGTCCACTAGATAGTATAGTTTGTATCTGACATACTTGGAATCCAGGATGTCCTTGACCTTGAATTCTGGCTCTCCTGCGATCTCTATTGGCTTCAGTGCTGGTGTCACACGGGTCCCAGGTTGAACAGGCTTTAAGAGAGACACGTGGAACGCAGGATGAATTAGCATATTAGCTGGTGAGGCTAGTTTGACAGCTACTGGATTTATCACAAAGGTGATAGTGTATGGGCCTAGGTATCTTGGACGGAAGGGTCGGGTCCCTTTAATGGATACATGCTTGGATGCCAGCCAGACTTTGTCTCCACTTGGTAGTTAGGGGCTTTTATTCGGTGTTGGTCTGCAAATTTCTTCTGATGATCCTTAGCTCGGAGTAGGTGTTCTGCTGCCCTTTTGAAGGTTTGTGAAATGGTTGTATGTAAGGTTTTAATTGCTGGCATTTCTAAGGTCGTAGGGGTGTCCAACTCGGAAGTGCGTGGGTGTTGACCATATATGGTATAGAAGGGTGTTTGCCCAGTACTGGTGTGTAGGGAGTTGTTATAGGCATATACAGCAATCCATAATATATCTGACCAGCTCTCCTCAGCTTGATGGAGCATACAGCGTAGATACTGTTCGAGCATCTGATTTGTTCACTCAGTTTGACCATCCGTTTGGGGATGGTGACTGGTGGATAGTCGGATGTCAATGTGAGCCAAAGAGCAGCACTTCCTCCAGAAATTGGTCATGAACTGAGTACCAAGATCCGAAACCAGTACCGAGGGGAAACCATGGAGCCGTATGATGCATTCCAGAAATACTTTGCTAGAGTGGAAGCGTTTGGAAGCCCCTTTATAGGGATGAAGTGTGCCATTTTTGAAAACAGGACCACAACTACTAGAATGCTGTTGAATCCCTGACTGGATGGTAGTGTCAGGAATAAGGGCTGGTGCCGCCGGGGAGTAACTAAGTTTGCTTATTAAAGCATTGGTAAAGAGAACTACATTTCCCAGCATTCCGGGGAGGACCTTTAGTTCAGCGCAAGATGCCGCGCGTTGCCAGCTGCAAGTAATGAAGGGCAGCATAAAGCCAACACGCTCGCACCCGCAGGTGTGGCTTATTTTGTGTTCCTGGATGGGTGCGGTCGGAGCGAGACGTGAGCGAAGCTTTCCTTACAGCCCGTAAGACTTTGGAGCAAGACGAAGCTGGCGGACTGGCTGGCAGTTGTTACAGCGTTTTCTTCAGACTCCGAGTGGTCCCGTGGGGCCGCTCGGAGCTCAGATAAGTAACGGGCACTTTACTCTGGTAAATACTGGGAGCAGGATGAATGCGGGCGGGCTGGCTGACAGTGGTTATGGCATTTTCTTCATACTCTGAGTGGTCCCGTGGGGCCGCTCGGAGCTCAGATAAGTACTGATTAATAGCGCATACCCTATGTGTTTGGTTTAGTAAAAGAACTAGATAAGGAGGTTCTTTCCCTGTGCTTCCCCTTTCCTATCCAACTTAGGAGTTCCCTAACCCTCTATCCGGTGTTCCTACATCTCTACCCTATCCACAACCTCTTCCTAACTCCTCTTCCCCCCATTGGCTGCCACGTGGTGTCCTGTGTATATAATCAGGCGCCTGTGCCAACCACGAGTGGAGGGTCGAATTCATTCGGCTTCTGTGGTTCGGGGGAGAGTGTCGATTCTTCTCCTCCATTATTATGCGCATTCTGACAGGAAGGTCAATAATAAAGTCAAGGGATAACGTGTGCCAGGGTGCTGGTGGGATATCCAACGGTTGCAAGAGTCCTGCCGGTTTCTGTTTGGATGATTTGTTTTGAGCTCATACTCCACAAGACCGGATAAATTGAACAATGCCTTCATGCCACGTGGGCCACCAATAATTCCGTTTTACTTTGGCTAAAGTTTTTGCGATCCCCCGGTGGCCTTCGATTAAGGAATCATGATAGCTGGACATGACTTGTTCTTGTAGTTCCTGATTTGGTAAGAACAAGCGGTTTCTGAAGTGGGGCAACTGGTCCCTTATCGTGTAATGGTTCCCTTATGCCTTATGTGCACCACTCTTGTGATTGCTTAGGACTCATCAAGTTTTGGATTTTTTCGTGCAGTTCTTTCTGAGTGATGGTTGCTGTAATTCCCAGGAGTTTATCACATGGGATAATAGGTATCGGGTCCAGTGGTTTGTAGTCCTGTTCTTCAATACCCATATGGGAAAGGGCATCGGCCTTCCCATTTTTGACTCCAGGTCAAAATGTAATCACGTAGTCATATTCAGCGAAGAATAGGGCCCAACGTAACTGTCGTGAAGATTGCGCTTTAGCAGTTTTTAGATACTGGGGATTTCGGTGATCTGTTATGACAGTGATGGTGTGTCTTGCACCCAGAAGGTAATGGCGCCAGGCCTTAAAGGCATACTTGATGGCTAGGAGCTCTTTATCTGTGATGGCGTAATTGAGGTTGGGGGTGTAAATTTACGTGACCAGAAGGCAACCTGGTGTAACTGACCCGTTTCAGGATCCTTTTGCGAGAGGACGGCTCCTATGGCCATGTTTGATGTGTCCGCTTCTACCACGTATGGGAGTTCTGGGCGAGGATGGCGTAGAATTGGGGCCAAAGTGAATTGAGCCTTAAGTTCCTGGAAAGCTCTTTCTGCTTCCTCTGTCCATTGAAATGTTGTATTGCTCTTTTTTAGTAACGATGTGATGGGATGTACTATCTGTGAGAATTCCGGGATGAACCGGTGGTAGAAGTTTGCGAAACCTAACATGCTCTGTACTCCCTTGAACGAGTTTGGTTATGGCCAGTTTATGATCGCATCTACCTTGTGTACATCCATATGGATACCCTTCGGACTAAGAATGAAACCAAGGAACTCCACCTCGGAAACATTGAATGAACACTTTTCAAGCTTGGCAGAGAGCTGATGCTGGCAGAGTTTTGCCAGTACGGATCGAACGTGTTTGACGTCGTCTTGTTTTGATGCGGAGTACACTAGGATGTCGTCAATGTATACTAAAGCACAGACATCAATTAATTCCCTTAAAACATCGTTCATGAAATATTGAAATGAAGCTGGCGCGTTGCAAAGGCCAAAGGGCATTACTTGATATTCGTACAGGCCATACTTGGTACAAAAGGCGGTTTACCATTCGTTGCCCTTTTTAACTCAAACAAGGTGATATGCTCCTCTTAGATCTAGTTTTGTGTAGATTTGGGCATCTTTGACTTGGTCAAGCAGTTCAGGAATCAATGGCAGGGGCTAACGGTTTTTGACGGTAATCTGGTTCAATGCGCGATAGTCGATGCACATTCTTAGGTCCCCTTCCTTTTTCAGTACGAAGAACAGAGGACTGGCCGCCGGGGACTTCGATGAACCCGTTTGCCAGGTATTGGTCGAGATAGGACTTCAGGTGCTGGTTTTCTGTTCTGTGAGTGCGTAGATTTGTCCACAAGAGATCTGGGTGCCGGGTATCAGGTCAATCTGGCAATCGTATGGTCTGTGTGGAGCTAGGGTATTAGATTGTTCCTTCTGAAACACATCTTGAAAATCCTGGTACTCTCTTGGTAGGGTCCCGGCCGCCACTGTTCCCAGCGTAGAGGTTCTGGCATCGATTGATTATTTCTCTTGACGATAACACGTTTGAGCACAGGTCTCGGAGAAGGCCAGCTCCTTTGCTCGCCAATCTATTCGAGGATTATGAGCTACCAACTAGGGTATCCCTAAGATCAGTCGAAACTGAGGTGCCCTGATGAGGTCGAAAGCGATAGATTCTTGATGCCCATCCTGACACAGAAGGGTTAATGTTGCAGTGCATTGGGATACTGGACCGGAGGCTATTTCCGTGCCATCGACTGTGGTTACAGTGTCTGTGGTTAACTTTGGACATAAAGAAAGTCCCATCTTTGCTGCAAGATCTTGGTCTATGTAATTCCCAACAGCTCCACTGTCTATATATGCTCTTGCTGCGTGCATCCACGTTGATTGTTGGTGATCGATCAGGATCACAGGTAGTGCAAAATGGGAGGTCTGTAGTGCACTTTCTTCACTCGACAAGTGGACCCTTACACTTGCCGGGCTGGGCAGCTTTCCGACTCTTTGATGGGGCCTTCCTTGTCCGTAGCTCCTACTATCCTTCTCAGTGGCTTCACTGGGCACTCCTTTAGAAAGTGACCCGATTTTCCACAGTACAAACATAATTGCTGTTGCCTCCTCCTATCTCTTTCCGCCTTAGTCAAGGGTGACCTGACGCCTCTAATCTGCATTGGTTCCCCTGAGCCTTCTTTTGATCGAGAAACATTGTCCCTTGAACGCACATAAATAGGGCGAGAGTCGGGTCTGATCCTATCTGCTCTTCGGTCTTGCAATCTTTGATCTAGCTGAACCACCAGGTTAATAAATTCTGCCCAGTCTTGAGGGGGGTCCACTACTTGTGCAAGGACATCATTTAGCTCTCCAAGCAGACCCCTATGAAATAACGTGGTTCTCTTCTCTGCAGGCCATTCAGCTTCAACCACAAGTCTATTGAACGTGGCGATGTATGTCAATAGGTCTTGGTTCCCTTGACGAAGGGATAGAAGTTCGTTGTCTAGAGCCTGTCCATGAGTACGACGGGGGAAAAGTTTTTCCATTTCCTGTTGAAAACCCCTGAAATTGCGTAACAGAGGATCGTCTTGAATCACAAATGGTACTGACCAGTCTATAGCACTTCTGCTCAAATAAGATAGCACAAAAGCGACCCATGATTGGTCATTTGGAAAGGCCCAGGGCCTGCAAAGGAAGTGCAGACAGCACTGGTTCATAAAAGTGGCATATTTCTTAGGATCCCCAGTGAATCGCTCCGGTGGGGCCAAGGGAACTGCCCCAGGAAGGGTTATCTGAACAGGGCTGGCTAATGGTACTGGCATTGTAGGCACGTTTCCCGGCAATGGTGCATGTCCCGCTTGCGACTGGAGAAGCTGTTGGCTTAGGTCATCTGTTTGTTCCTTAGCAACTATCAACTCCCTCCTCAGAGTGTTGGTCTCCTGCCGGGTTGCGTGTACTTCGGAGCGTAACTGTCCCAGCATTTGGGCTAACTGGTCGGTTTCTGACGTTTCCATGACACCCAGGTGGAATTTTGGTGTGAGGCTTTGCGTTCTGTAACGCTCACCTGATATCCACGGGGACGGCACTCAGCCGGTCCGGACTTCCGACCACTTCAAACACTTCCCTGGACTTGCTCAACCAAGCACTGGGCCTGAAACACAGCATTATCAGAGGTCAATTCCCTATTGGTCTTGCTTGTCTGGCCCCCCTTTTCTTCCCTGTGTCCCAACCTTCCCCCGGACCTCTCCTCACCTTGTTTTTTGATGTGGGGCACTCTCCGTCCTGCCTTCGATGCAGGGATGCGTTGGGAGATGTGGGCTGGAGGGTGCCTAGTTGCTTCACTGGCACGGGCCCGGTGGACGGGGCTTGCTGCAGCTTCAGCTCGACCGGTAATTGGAATGAGTCTTACAAAAGTTCTGATGTCTCTAGTCCCTTTAATACTGTGTCTTTCTTTCCTTAGGTGATGAAGGTCTTGAGGATGGTGATGCACTGCTGAAGTAAGTAGGAATGCGGAGCGTGATGCTTATTGGCTTATTGGCTTCCATTAACCAATGTTCGTCTTTTCCGTGTCCTTTTAGGTGCCACAGTTACCCAGCATGGAAGCGAGCTGAGGAGATGAGCTGCGGTGAGAAAGCGCGATGTGCGGCACCTCTTAAATGTTTTGCGCTAACCTGATGTGTCTTTTCCCCTTTTTCAGATCGGCGGGATGCTCCAGAGCAGAAGTTGTCCGATCGACGGGAGTTCAGGTAAGGATTAAACTCTATTTGCAAATTCGAGAGAGCTAAGTATTGTAGAATGCTTACTAACGTCTTTTCTTCGATTCTTCTCCCCTTTGGTAGGGCGTGGCTTCCCGAGATGAAGATGACTGTGCCGTAGGAATCCACAAGACTGGGAAGAGCTGGACAGAAGTTGGATGCTCTTCGAGGTGAGTATTGGCAACAAAGTTCTTATTCTTGCAGGTGCGCTGGCGCTGAAGAAAGAAGTGGGCCTCTTCGGGAGATCCGGGCACGGTGAGTGTCACGCTGCAGGTGCAGAGAAACGCAAAGCATGTTTCTCAGGCCGGGTGTGGTTTAAATAGTCTGTAGGTATCCCAGGTATCCCTGGGCTGAGCCACGCCCGAAAGACTAGACCGCTCATCCAGTTCAAGGAACTGTCATGATACCTACCCGCGGGCATCCGGACCCAGCCCAACAGCCTCGGGAGCAGGCATCCAGACATTTATTGAGACCCCAGTAGCCCCGGCTGGGGGCTATCTGGGTTCAGTCCTGACACCTTAGGCACCAGGCTCAGACATCAGTCCTGGCGCCATAGGCGCCAGGCTCATAGACATTACTTACCTCATGGAGACCATGCTGCAAATGGATCAAAGCCCACGTGAGGCCTAGATGGGACTATTTTATTACAGAGACTATTTTTTACTCGGGTGTGGTTCTCGGGAACTTCTTACCTGGGACTACTTTGCAGGCTATTTAAAACACACCCGAACAGCAGCCCATGCTTCGCGTTATTCTGCACTTCAGCAGCGTGACGCTCACCGTGCCTGCAGCATCCAGTCCTCTGCCACGCCCGCCTCGAACCTGGACACCATCCTAGAAGAAAGAGAAATAAGAACAAGAACTTACCTTTTAATCTTCATCTGTTCCCGAATTCGCTGCACTTCAGAATTGGAAAAGACACATTGGAAATAAAAGCATCGCATCGATTGCAGGCGCGCCGCGCCATACTTACCAGTCTGCATCGCCACGGTTCAGCGCTGCAGCCATCATTTCATCACTGCATCCGTTGAACCTGGAAGGGACAAAGAGAACAAGGTGAGCCGGGTGCTAACAAAGACAATCAAAGCAACCATATTATACTCACCAGAGTTACCGCTCCCCTAGGCATCTTTCATTGGTGTTCCACCTCTTTAACGCTGCACCTGTGGGAGGAAAGAACACTTGTTAAAGACATTTTCTTCGCTTTTACCGGACAACACTGGGTAATACAGACTGCAGCACTTCAGGTGAACTCTTCTCGGATTAAACTGCAATACAAAAGGGATAAAAACGAGTGAATAACAGACAATTGAACTCTATAGACATTATACTTACGGCTCCTTGCCATTTACCACAGAGTCCAACACGTCTGGAACTCGCCCAAAATCTTCAAACCAGTGAAGCAACTGGGATTCTACGCACCCCTGCGCTCGGTGCAGGATGGAGAGCTCATCATTACAAACAATAAGGTGAGACAACAAAAGGAGAATATCGGGGTGCTTAGAGGGAACAAATTAAACACGTGTTTCCTTGCATCCACTGGGTGGCTAATTCCCCTCCTCCTGCTTTTAGGAAACTACTTTTACGAATAAAGCAGACGAAGCTAGGAAGGCCGGTCCAGTCAGCAGTCTCTGCACTACGAATAACCCTGGTGGAGACCTTAGCAGTCCAGTTCTGATCGCCGCCCCCGTGGGAATCAGGTGAGCGTTACAGAACGCGAAGCCCATCTACAAATCCCCACCTGGGCGTTATGGAGACCTCAGAAACTGACCAACTAGCCCAATTATTAGGGGAACATAGAGCTGAAGTGCACTCCGCCCGTCAAGAAACTAATGCCCTCAGGAGAGAACTGATTGTGTCAAAGGAGCGCACTGATGATCTTGCTAGGCAATTTCTGCAAAACCAAGCTGGGCAAACACCCCTACCTGGACTTGGGGGGAATCCAACCCCTGTTTCATCAAGCAATCCTGTGCAAGTGATTTTACCAGGAACTATCCCTTTAGCTCCACTTGAACGCTTTTCTGGGGACCCAAAAAGGTTCACAGTGTTCGCCGCTTGCACTTTTTATGCAGACCTGGAGCCTTTCCGAATGACCAAGCCAAAGTAGCCTTTGTATTATCATATCTTAGTGGCAGTGCAGCAGATTGGTCCATTCCACTAGTCAACCAGGATGACCCCCTTCTCCGGGATTTTCAAGGTTTTCAAATGAGCATGGAAAAACTATTCGCCAGACATTCACAGGGACAGGCCCTCGATAACGAACTTTAATCCTAACGACAGGGTAACCAGGATCTGTTAACCTGTATTGCAACTTTCAATAGGTTGGTGGTGGAAACGGGATGGCCTGATGAAAAGCGAGTTACATTATTTCACCGTGGACTTCGGGGAGAACTCAAAGACGTCTTGGCTCAAGGTGTGAACCCACCTCAGGATTGCACAGAGTATATAGACTTAGTGGTCCAGCTAGACCATCGACTCCAGAATAGAAAGGCTGACAAAGCCAAGTTCGAGAATCGGGTATTGGTTAAGCCCAACGTTGCCTCCAAAGGGACTGATGCATCTGAACCTATGCAGATTGGTGGGGTTAGAGGACCCTTAACGCAAAAGGAAAAAGAAAGGAGATGCCAGATGCAATTGTGTCTGTACTGCGGAACCTCAGGATATTTTCTATGGGATTGCCCTGCAAAACCACCCAAGAAGGTGGTAGGAGTTGCTGATAAAGGCCAAAGAGAACCCGATTTGGGAAACGACCACGCCCGACAAGCGTAGAGGTCCGCTTGCCGAGCTTAAAGAAGGACACTCAGACCTCGGACCTCATCATACCAATGGTCCTTGTTGATCCAAGGCAGCCATCACGTATGCATGCAGTAAGGGCATATATTGACAGTGGGGCCATAGGAAATTACATGGACCACAATTTGGCTTCAAGGATGAATCTACCTCTTTGCAAGAAGACCACTTTTGATGTCATCACCACAGTCGATGGAACTGAAATAGCCTCAGAGCCCGTAACTCATTCCACTACAGAGATGACACTGTTGGGTCAAGACGGGCATCGAGAAGCTATTGTGCTTGACTTAATCAAGGCCCCGCAGTTCCAAATAATTCTGGGAATGCCATGGTTAGAAACACATAACCCTTGTATTGATTGGCAAGAGAAGAAAGTGACCTTCCCGGATTGTGCACGTACCTGTTACCCGAAAGAACCTTTGAACAAAGGCCTGGCCACAGTCACTACTTCAGTCGCGCAGTTACCTCAGGAATATCAAGACTTTCAAGATGTTTTTCAAAAAGAACAGGCAAACACATTACCGCCTCACAGACAATACGATTGTCAAATCGACCTCTTACCAGGTGCACAACCTCCTTGCAGTAGGATCTACGCCTTTAGAGAGCCCGAAAAATCTTCACCTACGACAATACTTGGATCAATACCTTGCTAATGGCTTCATTCGGCCATCCAAGTCTCCGGCATCCTCAGCTTTATTCTTCGTGCCTAAAAAGGAAGGTGACCTTAGAACGTGTATAGACTACCGTGTGTTAAATCAGATTACGGTAAAAAACCGATACCCCTTGCCTCTGATCCCCGAGTTACTAGACCAAGTAAAGGACGCTTGCATCTTTACCAAGTTAAATCTCCGAGGGGCATATCATCTGGTACGTGTAAAGAAAGGCGATGAATGGAAGACTGCCTTTCGCACCAAGTACGGATTATTCGACTATCAGGTGATGCCCTTAGGGTTGTGCAATGCACCAGCAGCCTTCCAGTATTTTATGAACGATGTCCTTCGTGAACTCATTGATGTCTGTGTTGTTGTATACATAGACGATATTCTAGTGTATTCCTCCTCAGAATCAGACCATGTTAAGCACGTTTGTGCAGTCCTTGAGAAACTACGCCAGCATAAGTTATATGCAAAATTGGAAAAATGTGATTTTCATACTACAGAAGTTGAATTCCTTGGATTCATCCTGACTCCGAAAGGGGTCCGAATGGCCTCTCGAAAGGTGGACGCAATTCTCAAGTGGCCATCACCCAATTCAGTTAAAGGGGTATAAAGCATGCTTGGATTTGCTAATTTCTACCGCAAATTTATTCCGGACTTCTCACATGTGGTACACCCCATCACAACACTTTTGCGAAAGAACAAACGCTTCTTGTGGACTGAAGAGGCTGAAAGAGCCTTCCAAAAATTGAAATTGAAATTCACGTCTGCGCCTGTCTTAAAGCATCCACGCCCCGAACTTCCATATATAGTGGAAACCGGTGCATCCAGTTTAGCCATGGGAGCTGTCCTATCCCAGAAGGATCCAGAAACCGGTCAACTTCATCTAGTAGCATTTTGGTCTAGAAAGTTCTCGGCACCCGAGTTGAACTATGCGATCACCGATACAAAATTGTTAGCCATCAAATCAGCCTTTAAGGCTTGGTGGCATTATTTTCTCGGTGCCAGGCATACCATTACTGTAATCACAGATCACCGGAATCTGCAGTATTTCAAAACAGCCAAGGCCCAATCGTCGCGTCAACTTCGATGGGCATTATTCTTTGCCGAATTCGATTTCGTGATCACCTATAGACCAGGTTGTAAAAACGGCAAGGCAGATGCTTTATCCCGAATAGGAATGGGAGAAACATATTCCAACCCGGAACTGGTGCCTATAATTTCAGAACAAAGAATCCTCGGCATAACTACGCTACAGACTTTAGAAGACATTCATTTCAAAATCCAACAACTTTTCGATCCAGCAGCCCTGCAGGACTGGGTTAAGAAAGGCCAAGACTATTCTGTCATCAATGATCTTCCAAGGGTGTTTATTTCTACCTCACAAGGAACTACAAGAACTAGTCATCTCCAATTATCATGATGCTCTGATGGAAGGACACCCTGGTATCGCAAAAACCGAGGCTAAAATTAAAAGACAATTCTGGTGCCCACCTGGCGAAAAGACGTAAAGTCGTTTGTGCTGTCTTGTTGCATCTGCGCCCAAAACAAAAGTCAGAAGAAAAAAACAGCTGGCCTTTTACAACCATTGGATATTCCACCTACACCATGGCACACTTTGTCCTTAGACTTTATTACCGATTTGCCTCCATGCAATAGATTCAACACCATTCTAGTTATCGTGGATCTTTTTTCCAAGATGGCCCACTTTATTCCTTTAAAAGGATTAAAGCCGGTCAAGTGGCACAGCGAGTAGAGCGCCCGCTTTAACACCCGTGCAGAGCCTGTTAACGCAGGTTCGAATCCCGGCAGGGCCAAACTCAGCCTTTCATCCTTCCGAGGTCGATAAATGAGCACCACACACCGTGGGTAATAATAAGCAGCGCTCAGATACCTGAGGGTTTGTAGCGCTATATAAAAGCCTAATTATTATTATTACCTTCCGCTTCAATTTTGGCCAAGGAATTTCTCTAAAACATTGTGCGAATCCATGGATTTCCTTCCATATTGGTCTCTGACCGAGGTAGTCAATTCATTTCACAATTTTGGAAGAAATGTTGTCAATTGGCGCAAATCAACTTAAGGTTATCAACCAGTCACCATCCCCAGACCGATGGTCAAACGGAGAGGACCAACCAGACTCTCAAACAATACCTACGTTGCATGCTACACCAAACCGAAAGCAACTAGAAGGATAATTTATGGATTGCTGAATACACATACAATAACTCAGTACATTCAGGAACCGGACAGAGCCCCTTTTATACTATCTTTGGGAATCATCCTCGAACCTCAGAACTCGACTCGCCTCAACACTTAGAAATGCCGGCAGTAACTCACCTGCACTCTACTATTACACAAGCCTTTAAAGAGGCATCAAAACATTTGAAACAAGCAAAAGAAAAATACAAGAAAAATGCCGATCAACATAGAAGTGACACTCCACCATACCAGATTGGGGATCAAGTTTGGCTGGCTACAAAACACATACCTCTGAAAGGAACTCAAACTTTTAATCCTCGATATTTGGGACCTTACACCATCAAGGCCATTATCAACCTGGTGGCCGTCAAATTGGAATTACCCTCTAACATGTGGATTCACCCTGTCTTTCATGTCTCACTTCTAAAACCAGTTCAAGCTGGGACTAGATTAGCCAAACCACCTGACCCCGTCCTCATAGATGGAGAACCTGAATTCGAAGTTAAAAATATCCTGGACTCTAAGATGGTTAAATCAAAGCTTTTTTATTCAATCGACTGGAAGGGCTACGGACCACAAGAAAGGTCATGGGAGCCTAGTGACCACGTTCATGCGCCTCGATTGGTGAAGAAATTCCATCGGAACTTCCCAGGCAAACCAGGGCCAGGGGGAAGAACAATTTTAGGAGAGGCCTTGGGGGGGAGTGCAGTCATGATGCCTACCCGCGGGCATCCGGACCCAGACCAGCAGCATCGGGAGCAGGCATCCAGACATTTATTGAGACCCCAGCAGCCCTGGCTGGGGGCTATCTGGGTTCAGTCCTGGCACCTTAGGCACCAGGCTCATAATAGGCATCAGTCCTGGCGCCATAGGTGCCAGGCTCATAGACATTACTTACCTCCTGCAGAACATGCTGCAAATGAATCAAAGCCCACGTGAGGCCTGGATGGGACTATTTTATTACAGGGACTATTTTTTACTTGGGTGTGGTTCTGGGGAACTTTTTACCTGGGACTACTTTGCAGGCTATTTAAACCACTCCCGAACAGCAGCCCATGCTTCGCGTTATTCTGCACTTCAGCAGCGTGACGCTCACCGTGCCTGCAGCATCCAGTCCTCTGCCACGCCCGCCTCGAACCTGGACACCATTCTAGAAGAAAGAGAAATAAGAACAAGAACTTACCTTTTAATCTTCATCTGTTCCCGAATTCGCCGCACTTCAGAATTGGAAAAGACACGTCGGAAATAAAAGCATTGTATCGCTAGCAGGTGCGCCGCACCATACTTACCAGTCTGCATCTCCACGGTTCAGCGCTGCAGCCATCATTTCATCACTGCATCCGTGGAACCTGGAAGGGACAAAGAGAACAAGGTGAGCCGGGTGCTAACAAAGACAATCAAAGCAACCATATTATACTCACCAGAGTTACCGCTCCCCTAAGCATCTTTCATCGGCATTCCACCTCTTTAACGCCGCACCTGTGGGAGGAAAGAACATTGTTAAAGACATTTATTTTGCTTTTACCGGACAATGCTAGGTAATATAGACTGCAGCACTTCAGGTGAACTCTTCTCGGATTAAACTGCAATACAAAAGGGATAAAAACAAGTGAATAACAGACAATTGAACTCTATAGACATTATACTTACGGCTCCTTGCCATTTACCACGGAGTCCAACACGTCTGGAACTCGCCCAAAATCTTCAAACCAGTGGAGCAACTGGGATTCTATGCGCCCCTGCGCTCGGTGCAGGATGGAGAGCTCATCATTACAAACAATAAGATGAGACAACAAAAGGGGAATATCGGGGTGCTTAGAGGGAACGAATTAAACAAGTGTTTCCTTGCATCCACTGGGTGGCTAATTCCCCTCCTCCTGCTTTTAGGAAACTACTTTTACAAATCAAGTAGACGAAGCTAGGAAGGCCGGTCCAGTCAGCCGTCTCTGCACTACGAATAACACTGGTGGAGACTTTAGCAATCCAGTTCCGATCGACGCCCCCGTAGGAATCAGGTGAGCGTTACAGGAATTGAATTACATGGGGGCATCCATTGCCCCATAATACATTGCAAGTCCAATACTAAGTGGATCTCAGGACTGTGTGTGAGCTTGGTGCCAAAGGCGCCAAGTCTGAGTCCAGGTAGGTGTCTGGGGAGATGGAGAGGCCTTTAGGGGCCGACTAGGTGGCCGTGACCTGGCTCCAGCCTGATATGCCGGGGGGCTGGGGGCAGGAATCGTGACAAGTACAAGGTTGACAAAGCAAAATTGCAATGCTGCCATGAAACAGGTTCTATACATAGGTCAGATCATATCTCAAAAAGGGCAAGACATTGCACCACAAAGAGCACAAACAATCATGAATACACCACAGCCACAAACGGTGCGAGAGTTACAGCAATTCCTCGGCTTGTGCAATTATGGCAGAGCATGGGTATTTGACTAGAGCACATACATAGGGCCCCTACTGACAGCCCTTACAGAAGCACAAAGAGAGGGGTGAAAGTTGGGATGGACAAGGGAAATTACTGATGCATTCAATGAATTAAAGGAGGCCATATCAACTGCACCAGTACTGGTCACTCCCAATTACAAACATGAATTCTACATCATTCCGCATTGTGATGGTGCAGTAATGAAAGCAGTGCTCACCCAAAAAAACAGCATGGGACACAACCCTCTTGCATTCTACAGCAGGCACCTAGACCCAGTAATGATGGGACACTTCCCGTTTGAACAACACCTGGCCGCTGGAGCGTTTGCAGTAGAAAAGTCATCATCCATACCGATGGGATGCTCTACAACACTGTATGTGGAGCACGCCCTTTTTGCAATTCTGCATAAGCCACTCACTACACAAAGGGCGACAGGATATGAGATAATACTATCAAGACCAGAACTGAAAATAGTGAGATGCAACTATGTTAACCCAGCACATTTCATAGCAGAAGAGGTAACAGAGGGGGAACATGCTCACGATTGTGCACATGCCATTGAGTACTACTCATCCACTCGTAAAGTAGTGGAAAACACGCTATAAGGGGGTGATGTGTTGTACATTGATGGTTTCTTAACAATTGACCAGAGTGATGGCAAAAGAAGAACAGGTGCAGCTGTGGTGTGAATAAGAGAGGACTGGACAAGCGAGCCAGTGAGATGTGTCAAATTACCCCCACAATACTTGGCACAAGCAGGAAAACTAGTGGCCCTCATACTAGCCCTAGAAGAAAGCAAGGCCAAAAGAGTAACAATCTATTCAGACAGTGCATACGTCACGTCAACAGTACACTCAGGATCAATACGATGGCTATGAAGGGGATTTAGGAGAGCAGATGGTACCCGTTGCAACATGCTATCCTTCTGGGTGAATTAATACAAGTAATATCATACCTGCATGAACTAGCACTGGTAAAATGTCAGGCACACACAAGTGGTGAAGATCCAGTATCTAGAGGTAATGAAGCAGCAGACTCCCATGCAAAGCATGCCGCATACTTCGGTGAGATGTGGGACCTCCAAGAAAGACAAAAAGAGAGGGGGAGGGCAAGACATGATAATGAAAGAAGGCTACATGCACCTCCCAGAAACACAGATTATGGAGCTGCAGGTGGCAGCACCAATGGCAGAAAAAGAATTGTGGTTAAAAAGAGGATGCACAATGTCCCCAACAGATGCACCATGGAGACAAAATAACACAGGAAAAGTCGTTATGCCCCTGGCCCTACTAAAGACAACCTTAGCCCAACTGCACCACCCCACTCATACAGAAAAAGAGGTCATTGCAGCACGGATAAAAGAGTCATGGTTCTGCCCTGAATTAAATGCGCATGTAGCAGACTTCATTAGCAATTGCCTCACCTGCCAACAATTTACGGCCGGTCACACGTTACAAGTGATCAAATGTATAATACCATGGCCTGAAGGACCCTTCCTACAGCTACATATCGACTATGTTGATATGATTAATGTATGCCAAGGCTACCGATACATGATTGTGGTAGTGTGCCCCTTCTCAAGGTGGATCGATTCTGGCCCATGCTCCCATGCTGACGGTTACTCTCACCTGGTCTCTACAGAGGTGTTGGGGCACGGGCGCAGCCCTCCCAGGGATGAAACTCCTCTTGTCTGTTCCTCCCTCTGCATCTGTGTGAAGAACTGCAATGATGAGCAGCGTGGTTCCTGCTAAATGATGATGATGAGCTCTCTGTCCTGCTGCTTCTGGCAGGGTGCTTGTTGAATGGAACCGAGTTCCTTCACTGGTCCCTTGTCGTGGAGGTCCAGGCCAGCTGCGACTAGTCTACTTCTCTTGTGGGTAAGCATTTCCCTTGTTTCCACTTGCCCGCTTGTCTTCCGACTGTTGTAATTGTATTTGTAAAGTTCGTTCTCTGTCCTTTGTATGTAATGCCTCTTTTCTCTGCTCTTTCCCTTGCAGATGGTGTAGTGGTGCCGGCGGTAGCTGCGGTAGAAGAAGCGGTGCCGGCGGTATGGAGGAGCAGGGCTGAGATGGTCTGACAGCTGGTAGGTAGCCTTTAATGATGCCTTAGGGTGCGCATTGGGTTTTAAATGCGGCGCAACCCTGGGTTGGGTGTTTTCAGGAGTTCTAACCTTGTCTTGTCTTCTCGTTTCAGTACTTCGCCTTCGTGGGACAGAGAGCGCAGGTGCTGCAGCATCGATTCGGGATCTGCCAAGAAGATGGAGCGTTGCCGTGAGATGCGAGCCAGGGTCCAGGTAAGGATGCTGTTGTTGCAGGATCACAAGATCAGTAGCTGGTCCAGACAGCGGTGAGCGTTACGTTGCATGGAAGTGCAAAGGAACGCGAAGCGTCTGCTTGAGGGATCAGTGGGTTTATATAGTCTTGTTCCCGGCCACGCCCAGTAGCTCTGGCCTGCCTGCTACCACGCCCTGCTACACTCAGCACCTGAAGACCAGGCCTAGGGAGCCACACCCGATGAGTCAGCACATGGGGATGTTCTCTGGAATAAAGACTTCTAGCACCTGGAATGTTCTTATAGAATAAAAGCACTCCAGCACTGAAGTCAAATAAAAGCACTCCTGCACTGAAATAAAGTGTGCACTGAAGTAAAATAATAGCACTCCTGCACTGAAATAAAGTGTTCCTGCTCACATCTCTATGTGAGCATGGCGCCAAAGGCGCCTGGACTGAGTCCAGCCAGGGACCCTGTGTTTATGAGTTTCAAAGGGACATAGGTGAGTCAAGTGACCCATTGCCCGGTCACTAGATGGTGTGGTTTTTGTGTTCTGTGGCCCGTGGCCATGACAGCACTCCACATCAAGGCCCCTCTCAAGGGGGGGTTCCCCCCTGGCCCTGGTTTAGTGGGGTTATTGCGGTGAAACTGCCTGATTAATTGTGGAGCATGGACATGTTCACTGGGCTCACAGGTCCGATCTTGGGGTCCATAACCTTTCCAGTCTATAAGGTAGTATAGCTTGGAGCAGACCATCTTAGAGTCTAGGATCCTTTAAACTTCGTATTCTGGTTCTCCTTCAACTATTTCGGGATCTGGTGGATTATCGATCCATGTACCTGGTCTCAATGGTTTTAGGAGGGAGACATGAAACACAGGGTGGATCCGCATGTGGGCCTGTAATTCTAATTTCATGGCCGCAGGGTTGATCACGGCTTTGATGGAATAGGGTCCTAGGTATCTTGGATACAAGATTCATGGCCCTTTCAGAGAAATGTTTTTGGAAGCTAACCAAACCTTGTCCCTGACCTGATAATTTGGAGCCTCCTTTCGGTGTCGGTCTGCAAACTGTTTCTGCTTTTCTTTGTCTCTGGTCAAATGTTCTGCTACCTGCTTAAGGACTCGAGTGATGGTTTCATGTAAGGTCTTACCGCTGGCATCTCCAGTGCTTCAAGCGAATCAAAGACAGATGTTCGTGGATGTTGCCCATATACTGAGTACAATTGCGTTTGTCCTGTACTGGTGTGCATGGAATTGTTGTATGCATATTTGGCCAACCAGTGTATGTCCTTGCAGGTATCTTCGGTTTGTTGTAACATGCACCTTAAGTTCTGCTCTAGAGTTTTTTGATTGGTCCGTTTGGCCTGGCCATCGGTTTGGGGATGATGACTTGCGGACAATCGAAGGTCTGCAACATCTTCCCCAGAGAGCCGAGACAAACTGAGTTCTGCGGTCTGATATCAATATTGATGGGAATCCGTGTAGTCGGACAATTTGTTCCAAAAAGACGGTGGCCATAGTAGAGGCCGTCGGGAACCCTTTTAGAGGAATGAAATGGGCCATCTTAGAGATTAGATCCACGATGACCAGGATGGTGCTGTATCCATTTCATGGGGGAAGATCAGTAATAAAATCCTTAGACAGCGCATGCCTAGGTGCCGGGGCACCATCAAAGGACGTAGAAGGCCTGAGGACTTTGTTTTTGAGACTTGTGCTGAGTGCAAATACCACAGGTTGCGATGAACTGGGCAATATCTTTTCACCAAGTGCACCACCAGTAATTTTTCTTTACCTTAGTTTGAGTTTTAGCCATTCCTGGATGTCCTTCTATTAAAGAGTCATGGTAGTTTTCTATAATTTGGTTTTGCAGGCCTTTATACGGAACGTACAGTCTTCCTTGAAAGTGTGGTAGATTGTTCACGCTAGTGTGTTGGTCTCCTCTTGACAGCCATTCCTGCTGTTCTGATTTGTTCATCAAATGTTGAAGGTCAATTTTTAGGTCGTCCAAATTGGCAGTTGCTGCAATCGTGTTCAGGATTTATTCTTCAGGGATGATTGCCACAGGGTCTGGGGTGATGAATGCTTTTTCTTCTTTGCTCATTCGTGATAGGGCGTCTGCTTTTCCATTGCGTACTCCGGGTCTGTAGGTAATGACAAAGTCATATTCTGCAAAAAAAGAGAGCCCAGCAGAGTTGACGTGATGATTGTGCTTTTGCGGTTTTCAGATATTGTAGTTTACAATGGTCCGTAATGACTGTGACTGTGTGCCTGGCTCCAAGAAGGTAATGCCTCCATGCCTTGAATGACACTTTTATTGCTAAATGTTCTTTATCTGTTATTGCATAGTTCAATTCCGAAGCGGAGAACTTACGAGACTAGAAAGCCACGGGATGTAATTGTCCTGTTTCGGGATCTCGCTGAGACAAAACGGCTACCATTGCTACGTTGGAAGCATCGTTTCGACGACGTATGGCCATTCGGGTTGGGGATGCCGTAAAATGGGAGCTGTTGTGAATGCTCGTTTTAGGGTTTGGAAGGCTTCTGTGGGATGTATCAACCCACTCATCCAAGCCATGCAACATCACTGTGCATTGCTGGCAGCAAAAATATAATAATGGCCGCCGGAAAGCATCCCGCTCACCAGAAATCCCCATAAAGTGTGCAGTGAAAACCTGAAAAATAGGTCACCATCTACTTTGTGCCTATGTCAGTAGTGAGCGCAGGAGATCACTGGCCAAACCCCACCATTGGGCTACCCACAAATAGCCTGAAACCACTTGGAAATAGCAATGCTGATTGAAAAAGAAAAACAGAGCTAGTTTCAATAATCCGTTTTTATTTGGTGTCAAATTTGTAGAAATCATGGCTCACAAACCACCCAAAAAGATCCCACCTCCGTGTTGGGTGGTCAACATCATTCTCCCGCAAGAATCTACATGAATATAAGGTCCACAGAAGTGTATCTATATCTGAACAAAGTATAGGATTGCTTGCTGGAAGAAATTTGGCAAAAATGTGTGTAATACCGTTGCTCACCTCTACCAAAAAGCCGGCGTTTTAAAACCATTTGTGTAAAGTTGAACAATTGAACGCAAACTATGCCAAAGAAACACTTGCTATCAGAAGCCTAAGGGGTGGATACAATTTAAAACTATATTCTGAAAAGGCTTGAAGGAAGAAATTGTTTAATGGATGTGTTAAAAATGTGGGTTATGTTATAAGAAAAGACAATTTGTAGACATTGAGTTAAGAATTAAAAGTTCCCACAGTGTGCTTCAAATGAATTTCACACCTTTTCCCTGGACAAAGGAAGCGTCCCCTGCCCTTGGATAAGAGATTGACAAGCTGGTGTGAACAGGAACTGGGGAGTGGCACCCTGGCCTGTTGCTCTCAGTCAAGACAATGGATTCTTTGGGATGAATAGGAATATGCTAAATTGGGATGTAACTGACCACAAAGTGTTGGCAGGAAACAAGACATGTGACCCTCTGAGTCAACCCAGCTCTAGGGGGTGGACCAGACTGAGATGTGAATTGAATTGAAAGCAAATGTATGTTTTATAAAAATGCTTATAACATATTGTAACAAGCTGACAAAAATGGGAAACATTGAGGTTCTTAAAATGAAAAATTCCCTCACAAGTTAAGACTAAGCTGGAATCCGTGCGATGTTCAAAGACTAAACCCCGGAATCTATTCATCTTGTAGCTACTATGTTTATGCTAGGAACAGGAAAAATTACAGAGATGTGCTCAGATGGAGTGTGTATGTCTGTGTAAAATTTGGTGCAGAACCAATATTGGGAAACCCACCAAAAGCGAGAATAAGTGGTCTTTTCTGAACCCAAGCTCGTAGGAGCATGGGACTTGAACAGAGACAGGCCTTAATTAATCTGTGATGTTTATATGTATTATGAACAACTTGTGTATCTGGGAAATATGTTTTTTTGGGAAAAATAGAGTTTCTATGTAAAAGCAAAGGGGAGGGATTTCAGATTACGCCATAAAATACAGCATCACTCTGACACATATGAGACACTGCTCCTGTCTCAAATCAAGGGACAGGAAATTCTCTGACCTATCAGGATCCTTAGAGGGTTGGGCATAGACAGTCATCCTCCCCACCCACTTTGGAAACAGACAAATAGGGACTTCTGAGACCCAGAGAAACAGACTTTTTTCCACTCATCATCCGATTTCTTGGCAAAGCGCCCTGTAGGACTCCAGACCCCAGAACTTAGACTCCAGACTCCAGATAGATTCAGTATCCAGACTCCAGATAGGTCCAGAACCAACTCTAGAACCAAAAATCTAGAACCTTGAAGCAGAGAGGCCTAACCCACAAGCTGAACCCTTTTCAGCAGACTTCAGAATCTTTTGCAAACCAGATTCTACCCCTAAACCTCCAGGGGGCATAACCAAACCATTCAACAGCCTGGCTGAGCTGTTGCTTCTAGCTAAGAACCCTGTGCTAGAACCAAGATCCAGACCCAGAGAGAGCAGTGCTGTATCCAGAACCCGTCAGACCCAGACCAGAGGCCGTGCTGTGAGCAGAACCCTGTGCCTGTGACCGTCCAGTGGCGAGTGCAGTCAAACCCTTGAGCAGATCTTGACGGGCCCATTCCATTCCATCCCAAAGCCTAGAAGTGAGTATTTAGTCTAAAACTGTACATAGTCATCTCTTAGTTTAAAGTAATCATATTCAATCCATTTCAACCTGTCCAGAACTGCCTTATAGGATCTTGTGTCTATCCTAAATTCTTTTCTCCTCCACATAAGTCTGTGATAATTGTAGCAATAATCATCTCTGCGCTGATATTTTCTGAAGAGGGACAGGTGTTTTGACAGACAGAGATCAGAGTGGTGGCACTGCGGTTCGGGTGGCTGCCCGTTGAATGTCTTGCTTCTTCATAGCTCCTTAGTTTCAGCCTATCTTTGTTGGACAATCTTTAAAGCGCGATCTGTCATATTTGAAATCTTGACTTTATTTCTGAAAAATCTACCTTCACAAAAACCCCTGTAACATTTGTACCGCAGAAACAAAATTTAACTGTCATCTTGAAGCTAAGATCCTAAGCTTTCCTACAAACCCAGAACGACATTCCAATTCCTTATAGTTTTTCCGTAATCGCGATTCAGACATGCGGAAAAGTTGCCGTGAATTGCAATTTGGCTCAATTTCATTGTTTGTCAAAATAGCTGTTTCTTGCTTCCCACTGCTGAATTTCGTTTTCAATCTAATAATCATTAATGAATCATTGCTAGTGTTGACCTGAACCAATCCAAAGTAACTCTCACTTATCCTGAATCTCCTTTAGTGAATTAAAATCATTTTAGCATATTTTTCACATTCATTGCTATCCCATTCAAAAGTATTTTTGCCTGTTTAAAATCATACCTGTTCTCTCTAAGCTTGCTGGGGGAACTGGGATTGAACTGCATTATTGATTGTATTCTTGAAACCTGTGTGCCCTCATTTCCATCTCTTCATATTGCCTTGTGGGGAGAGTGAGAAGTCACAGGGGAAAAAGTGATCATATTATCTTTTGATTGAAATCATATCAAGTTTATTTCTGTGTTGCATTCTTTCCCATATTGCATTTCCTTGAATCATATAAAGTATTCTCTGCTACCTTATCCTTCATATTCCTAGTCCTAAGTGATTAAAGAGATTGTTGAGACTGAAATATTACCCATTGTTGATTACCGTCCATATTCATAAGTGTGCTATTCAGATATTATTTTGTTCATAAAAGTGTGATTTATATATTGTTTAATTCTTCAAATAAACCTTTTAATTTGCAAAACAAACCTACTTCTTGGCTCAGTGAGGTTGGGGAGATCCAAAGAGAGGGGCGTTATATAAGGGTTCATCATCCAGATTTAAAGAACTTTCACATAAAAATATATAAATAAGAGCTTCTATTGGGCATCCCAGACTAGGCATTGACTTAGTTGGAGTGCTGGATTGAAGTCATTTACAGATTGGGCGCTCGGTAACCAGGATTTCTGGATTATATCTACCACTTGTGCAGCTTAATATAGTGTGCTAACTGACAGGATACATAAATCCTGTTGGGCTACCACGCTGTGTTACACTGTAAAAGCACCCCTCAAAAGGGAACGCTCTCAGAAAACGATCTGTTTTGCAAAATAAAATAATAAACTTCTGTAAGTCAGGAAAGAAATCAATTTCCAGAATGGTGACATTGGTAGACATCAAGATAGCTAGAGAGCACCTTTTGCATAAGTTGTTTGTGAGAGGTGAATGGACTGAGCAGGACCAGAATGTGTGGTTGCAGGCAATCACATCACACAACAAAGTCACTGCAACTGGGTTAAATATTTGGAGAGATCAGGGTCCCTTACATGTGGCCCTGAGTGAACTATATATGGCCCCTAAGGCTTGGATGAGCACAACAAGATTGCTAGGGTAGCGGCATATTTATATTTATCTATGGGAGCCATACAGGACAAATGTGCTGAAGGCCAAGATCTGGCAAGTAGGCAACTGTTGGCATTACAGAAGGCCCAATCTGATGATCTGGACTATTCTGAGCACAGGCTGCAGAGGAGCCAGGAGTCAGAAAACAAAAGTAGGCAGTATCTAATTAAAATCAAAGAGGATATGGGTATCCTGCAACAGGAAAAGGCAGAACAGGACACCAGAAGTCTAGCTTTGCAGAAGGAGTATCAAGAAGGTTTGGACTCCCTACTGCAGAGCCAGAAAAAGCTGGAGCAACAAATGGATTTCAACAGGGAATGCACAGAGCAGGTAGCCACCCTGCAAGGCCACCTAGATAGAGTGAAGGTAGAGAGCAATAAATTGATTTTGAAAGACCTGGATACCCAGGTAGAATTTGAGGAAGATCGCCAGAAAGCTGGTGCCCTTCAAAGGCAGAGGGACGACCTGGTGGCACAGAGACAGGCTCTTGCTCAGGAAAGGGACACCTTAGGCTAGGAAGTCTGCCACTTAAAAGGGAAGCTGGAGGAAAATCACCTGGCTCTCCAGGGACTGGGTCATCTCCAAAAAGAGCATCAAAACTTGTTGGAGCACACCAGGAGGGTGGAAGATGTTCTGGCAAGAAAGAAGCAGGCCAGTAGGGACGGGACTCAGGAGGTAACCTTCCTGCAGCAAAGACTGGTCCAGTACTCCAGGACAAACCAGGAAGCACAGAGAGAGAATGAGGCTCTCTGCCAGAACAATGATAGGCTCCAGCAACAGGTAGCCATGCAAGAGAGACTGACAGAGTCTAGTAAGGACTTGATTGAGGAGCTGAAAGCACAGGCTCTTGCATGGCAACAGGGAGCAGGGTCTGATAGAGATGAGGTTCGCTGGGAAAGGGAAACACCTGAGCAGAACCTCAGGAGCCCTAGTACCAGAGGCCTTCATCTCTCCCAGTCCCTGGACTCTGCCACCCCCATGTCCCTTGGCGCACATGAGCCCAGGGCCACAGGGATGGCGGATCACTATCCCGTCAGAAATATGGGACTCATGGACCAGTACCTCCCAGGCATGGATGAGCGGGCCTCTGGGTATGGGCACCCAAGTACTGTGACGTTTAGTGGGGAACCCCAGGAGAGTAGGCCCACTAAGGGCATCCTAAAAACCTCTGCCCGAGTTGGTCTGTGGGGGTGTACCCATCAAATCCTGGGAACAAGGAGGAATCAGAAGACTCCTCTGAGTGTCCCAGGACACAGGAGACTAGTTCCCCACATTCTGCCAGCCATTCCCAGGCTCGAAGAATCTAGGAAAACCTGAAAGAGCAGACAGGCACCTCTGGGAGCAGTACCTCTGAGTCAGGGGATGAATGGACCAGGGTTACCCGAACCAAGAAGGCCAATAAGTCAAAAAGGGCCTTGCTTAAGGACCCCTTAAAACAGATTAGAGCAATAAGGAGTGTCATCACCCCTTATCACAAGAACGCCAAGTATTCTGTGTGGGAACACTAAGAGCTCTTTGAGCAAATGATGGAGACTTTCCGTTTGAAAGACTGCAGTAGCTGCATTCAGTACGTCAAATGGACATTCTCCCCAGAATACTCCAGTTTCTTTGCAGGGCTGGAGGGCCAGAATCATTCAAGATGGTACACATATAGGGCAGCCATCTTAAAGCACTTCTGTCCATAGAAATCCCCAAGAGGCTCGCAAGGCAGCCTACAATTTACAATGTGGGCAGGATCATGCCCCACAAGAATGTGTGCAGGAGTTGAAGCGTGCCTTTGTGTAGACTACCAAAAGGGTGCACACAGACAGTAAAGAATTTGTGAATACGTTTTTCCATGCGCTGCCGAAATACATCATGACCCAGCTAGTGAGAGATTTTCATGAGAAAAGGTCACTAGACTAGGTCATTGAACAGACCACCCGAATCTATGAGGTGCAGAAGCCCATAGAAAATAAAAATAATGCTCAAAAAAGCCCCAAACCGACCAGCACCCCTGCCACTGTTAAGGTGGCAGGGGTAAAGGTTGCCCCCATTTTAGATTTGGCGATGGGGGGGGCCTAAAAACCTGCCTGCACAGAATAATTCTAAGGCCAGAAGGCCCTCGGGCCAGTCACAGACAGGGAGTCAAGGAGGTAGTCCCACAAATGGGGTCCCTCACTCCCCTGACTAAGTAAGTCCCTGCTACAAGGGAAACCGACCCATCCTTGATTATGTGTGGACTCCTCCAGCCCAAGGGGGGGATCCAACCAAGCACCTAACCCAGGGAACCTCCCTCCTAACTTCCCCCAGGAGGGCAGAAATTCACCAAATCCTGGGCAGAACTTTTTCCCCAGGTATCCACAAAATTTCCAACCCCAAAATCATCAATCCTCCTTTCCCCACTTCCCTGAGCCCAGACAACCTAATCCGGGAGAGGGGAGGCCAAGGGTGGAGGGTTACCCAAGTCTTCCCAACCCGGGGTAATACGAGAGAAGGGATAGCTACCCTTCCTGGGATCATCCCAGGGTAGAAAACAGAACCCCGTATCAGCCTGAGTGGGTTTCACAGCTTGAGCGCCAGGTCCAAAATATGGCACACGATCTGAATCGCATGCTGAGGGCTCAGCAGCACCCTCAGATGAGCATGCTGGCACAGAATGTCCCAAACTCTGGACCTGGTGCTCCAAAACAATGACGAGGCAGCACCCCGATAACTCACCGGTCCCAGGGAGGAGGCAAAATGGGAAGGGGGTGTAAAGCCTTGGAGGAAGCTTCCTTCCTCACTTGTAAACAGCCCCTGGACACCCAGAAACCGGAAACAAAATGTCCTGCCCCTGAAAGTCTGCCACCCAAGGAGCAGAGACGGGGTTCGAGAAACAAAGGACCCAAACAGACCCATTTTGAGGAGAGGGATCCTCAGAGGATTCTGGGAAAAGGATCTTCTCCTTCAGAGATGGGGGAACTCCTCCCAAAGAAAAATGTGTTCCAAGGGAATCACATCCAGACTGGGTAGATGTGGGAACTGAGCTAACGCCGCCCATCACCCCATCCCAGAACCAACAACATCAAAATCCCCTGGTTCAAACCCATCCTGGTAACTGCCTCCAAAAAGGGGGTGGCGGCCCAGAACCGGAACCAGGGGAACTCTCCAGTTGCCAACTTTTTCTTTCAGATTCCCAAGACTCCCTGCAGAATTCTGCCCAAACCTCTTCTCTCTCCATGTCCAAAACCAGAAAATTAGCCCACCAGTTGTCCAAAAATGTGCATTATCTGTGCCCCCTTGTGGAGAAGGAGGGAAGATACTATGCCCCGGTTCAAGTACAGGGGCAGGGTACAATTTTGGCACTTGTGGACACTGGATCCCAAGCTACCCTTCTGTCCAAAAAGGCCTTTGATGAACTAAATTCAGGAAGGGGGGAGAAATACCAAATTCCTCTCACCTCTCTTCCTGGACAACTTTAGAACTTTGACGGGAAGGAAATTCCCATCGAGGGGACTGCGGATCAGGACATTAAAATTGGGCGACACAAGGTGAAACACCCGGTCATAGTAGTGACTCCAGAGGGCACCCCTTGTTTGCTAGGGAATGACCTCCTGAGAAGGTTGTCACCCCTAATAGACTGTGTAAACAAGGTCCTCTGGACCCAGGCTAGCCGACCAATAAAATTGAAACAGAGTGTCAACCATGTTAGTTTAAACGGCACATGCCACATGGTTGAACAAAAATCTGACCAAGTAGAATTTCACTTCCAGAACAACCAAATTCCAGACATGACAGTAATAGCAGCAGGACAACAGACTGGTGATGGGGGGGTCCTCTCTGTTTCTGAAAATCAACCTTCCTTCCAGTTCAAGGTGGTATTCCACACTGGAAGGAAACACTCTGAAATTCTTTACCAATCCACAATCAGACATTCCCACTCCAATAGTCCAGAAAGATGTGAAATCAGCTCAGAGCCTGGCTGATATTCAGCAACTTGGAGACCAGTTGTTCATCCCTGTTCAGTTAAATGAAGAGAAGGACTCTGTTCTCGCCCGAGTGCGTGTGAACAAGGGTAAGAGCTTCATCAGCAAAGCCATGTTCCGCCAACTCCCAAAAGTTCCAGCCATTCCCACCTTTAGACTTATAGACAAATGGGAAACGGAACTGGAAACACCCAATTCCAAACATCTCCTGCCAAGCAGGTGTATGCTCAAAATCTCCATAGGCAACAAGAGCATAGTCCATAATTGTTGGGTCGTGCGAGACGTTGCTGCCACCTTTTACTTAGGCAGTGACATTCTCAATCGCTTTGCCATTAGTTTGGACCTAATAAACTTCAAAGCTTGGTCCCGATTAGCAGATAATCCCATGGGCTTTGATGATCCAGAGAAAGCATTTAGGTCAGCTGAATTGCTGCCTTATGGAGTTGAAATTCAGATTGGAGAGGAAGTCACCATCCCAGAAAGGACCCGACAATTCTCCCTGGAAGTGAAAGTTAAAAGAGGACAGAAATTGAAAAACCCTGATGCCTATATTCATTTAAATGTTTCTCTCCAACAGCAAGTGATGGGAGTAAACCCAACACCACTAGTCAATGTAGAACATGACACCATTCCAATAGAGGTGGATAACAGCGACTTACAGAGTATTACTCTAGCCGCAGGCACCATTATTGGAATGGCGGTTGATGACCGACATTTTTCCGTTGATCTGGGTAATGAACTGTTCGGACCAATCCCCAAGGACTGTTTTGACAGTAACAGTGATGACAACACAACACCAGACAGGATCTTTACCCGGCATGGGGGGAACTTGCTGGTGTACACTTCCTGCCCTTATGGTAAGGAAGATGTGACTTTTGACTTCAGGATGAATGAGGTGATTTTTCCGGTCCATGAGGGCTGCCTTTTCCACCTGAACCCACCAGTGCAAATCAGCACTCTGACCAGGGACTTCTCCACCCAGCTGGAGGAGGCCGCTGAGATAGCGAAACTAGAAGTCTTCCCAGGCTTCAGGCAGATGGTTGAAGAGAGAGTCAACCTAGATGATGCCTGTGAGACTCTGGAGCAGAAGCAAAAGTTGAAACAAGTTTTCTTGGATTTTCAAGATCTCTTTGCGGTGGACTCATATGACTGTGGTCGCACCGACATCCACACAACAACAATCCCCACGGTCCCTGGTATGACTCCAGTGTTTGTGAAGCAATATCGCTTGCCTCTCGTATCAATGGTGTCCCTGACTGAAATCCTTAAGAACCTTGAGTCCCGTGGGATAATCTGTCCAGTCCACAGCACCTTCAATAATCCGGTGCTGGGGATATTGAAGCCAAACGGCCAGTGGAGACTCTGCGCTGACTTTAGGGAGCTCAACAAACTGGGCCATACTTCCGATGGCCTCTTCCCTACATTGACCAAGGGCTGGCCCAGATCGAGGGGTCACAGGTATTTACTGAAATAGACCTGACCAATGGATACTGGACTGTACCTGTCAGTAGGGAGGACCAATACAAGCTGGCTTTTACCTTTGGGGGTCAGCAGTACACATGGACCCGGACTCCCTTTGGATACCTCAACTCCGGCAATGAGTTCAACATTTTCCTACATAAGGCCATGCTGACCTGGGTGAGAGGGGTAACCTGGCTTATGTAGATGATGTCCTCATCAAAAGCTCAACTGTGGAGGAACACATAGCGGAGATCCGTTATGTTCTGACACAGTTGAGAGCCGCCGGAGTAAAACTTTCCTTTCAGAAGGCACAGTGGTGTAGAACCCGTGTTAATTTTTTGGGGCATGAGATTACTCCTCAGGGTCTCTGTCCCCAGGAAAAAAAAGTGGAAGCCCTCCACAAACTAAAAGACCCCACAACTCAGCGGGAACTAAGGAGCCTACGTGAACTGACTAATTAAAGTAGAAAGTTCATTGAGGGCTACGCAGAGATCACCCAACCCCTGATTCATCTTTTGAAGGGGGGGTCAAGTGGGAATGGAGTTAAGAACAATCTGAGGCAGTAAGACAACTCAAAAGAAGCCCCTCACAGCGCCTTGTCTAGCTTACCCTGTCAGAAACAAGGAGTTCTCCTTGGAGACAGGGTTCTCTAATACATGCTTGACTGCAGTATTATACCAAAAGCATGACAAGGTCAATAAAGTAATCTCCTATGCGAGTAAAACTTTATCCTCTGTGGAGGAAAAATTCAACGATTGTGAGAAGGAACTCCTGGCAACGGTGTGGGCATTGAAGAATTACCGCCCGTTCATCCAGGGGGAACACATCATAGTGGAGGCTCCACACCAGCCTCTGCAATATCTCCAAAGTGACAGAATCCGGGCCGGAAATGTGAGTAATTCCCGAATTACTTCCTTGACTCTGTTAATGCAAGGCTTTCCTGTGGAGGTCAGATATGGCCAAAACAAGAAGAGTCCCCTCGCGCAAGGTCTGGCTGACTTGCATGATTCTGCCAGAGAAAACTGTCTCGAGGACAAAAGTCTAAAAATCAAGGACAACATGGAGGCATACCCCAATTCCGCACACAAAGTCTTTGAAGAAGACACGTGTGAGGGAATGCCCACTGTTTATGTGGATGGATGCTCTTACCATATTGACAACAACGGGCAAAAAGAACTTGTGGCCGGCGTAGGGAATGCATGGGTGAATGAGTCCCCAGAACCCTACGCTGGGTACAACATTGGTCCCCGAAGTAGTCAAGTGGCAGAGTTGATGGCTGTGCATCAAGCCATCCTCACTGCTGTCCAACATCAACTCCACGAACTGGTCATAATCACTGATTCAGATTATGTACGGAACGGGTTCGTAGAGTATCTTGGTTTACTGGAAAACAAGAGGCATGCTATGTGCTAATAACAAACCCTTGAAACATGGGAAGTTAATCCAAAATATTGATGATCTGGTCACCTCGAATGGGATGACCATCTACTGGAAAAAGATAAAGTGTCATTCCAAAGTAGAGGGACCAGATAAAACTGGAAATGACTTAGCCGATCAGCTGGCCAAAACCAGGGCCATCCAAGGGGATCTAATAGAGATCGAGTCCCTGTTGGGAGAAATCCAGGTCACTGCTATCACTAGGTCCCAGACAAATGCTCACAATGATCTTTCAACTGCACAATGGAGTAAGGAGACCCCAGATGCTGATTTGATTACGGCTGAAAAAGGGGATCCAATAATTGGTAAGTTTTATCAACACATTGAGGATCCTGAGAACTTTCCCCTGACGGATACGGATTACATTGGGAAAGAGGACCTCAGAGTGTTGATGAAATGTCCAAAAATGTTCCGAATCCAAGACGATTTGTTGGTGAGGAAATCCCTAGCTGTCGATGATCAGTGGGTGGTTCCTACCTCATTCCGAAGCCTGATGTTAAGTCACACCCATGATGCGGCCACAGCCGGTCATAGGGGTTTTCATACAACACTTGAAATCTTAAGAGAGGTTGCATACTGGCCACACATGGGACAGGACCTCGACCAATACTTGAAGGGGTGTCTTGTGTGTGCACAATTTCAGCCAACATCCCTCACACACGTGCGCCCCTCCAAAAGAGGGGGATGCCACTGCCATGGTCAGATTTGCAAGTAGATTTTATCGAGCCCGTGATTCGCACCTCTAGGGGAAATAAGTACATGTTGACGGTGACATGCTTATTTACTAAATGGGTGGAATGTCTCCCGGCCCCAAACTGCAAGGCAGAAACAGCAGCTACCCTCATGATCAATCACATCTTCTTGCGTTTTGGACTACCCCAAAGGATTGAGTCGGATTGAGGTAGTCACTTCACCAGCGAAGTGATGACAAAGATGTGGGAGATACTTGGGGTTAAAAGGAAGCTACATATTGCTTACCGACTAGCCTCTAGTGGTGCAGTAGAACGTTACAGCAAAACCATTGTGAGCATATTAAAAAAAATTGTGGCAGATTCTGGGCCAAGTTGGGATATCCGTTTACCTCTTGTCCTAGTGGCCATCAGATCTACCCCTTCATCTGCAACTAAAATATCACAGTTTGAGCTAATGACTGGACGCAGGATGATGCTTCCCCAGCATCTGCTCTACAGGACCCAAGAGCAGACATTGATCAATGCCTCCACAACTCATGAGTATGTTGAAAATTTAAGAAAACAACCTTCAACATGCTTTTGCCTATGCTCAGAGAAATCTAGAAAGATCAGCCGACAGCATGAAGACCCACTATGACTTAAAGACTACCAGAAAAGAATAAAATGTAGGAGACCGGGCCTATCTATACAATTTCCAAAGGAACCAGGCCAAAGAGCGGAAATTTCTGCCTACCTGGAGGGACCTTTTGAAATTGTAGACAAGATCTCACCAGTCGCCTACGAGATCCGCATCCCCAAAGGCAGTTTGGCAGAAGGGGAAGACAAGTGGGTCCATATTAATCAGCTAAAGTGTTGCCACCCTAGGCACACTCTACAGCAACTGGAGGAGTCTTCTGGAACCCCAGAGGGGACCACTCCAGATCCATAAAATTCAAACTCTAAAATATTCCCTATATAGTCTATAAAATACAATAATGCAAATGTCTCCTGATTATAAAATGTATATGTCCGCCCCACTACATTAATAGTGGTGGGGAAATGTCTACACATATGTTTTTGCTTTGTCATCCTAGGAGAGAGAGAGAGAGAGATAAACCATGGAGACTGACCAATAAGGACGACCCGGGGACTGGCAGCAAAGATCCGAGGGGCCCGGGGTATCTTTCAATACTGCCACCAGGACTGGCAAGGAGAACCAAACAATCCACCCCTGATGGAGGAAACGAGGCTGAAATTTGCCATTTGTGGAATCTGGAGAGATGAGGCTGACATCCCAGTCTTGTGAAGTTCCAATGATGGAATTCAATGGCCATTGCAAGAGGGGGGCTTGTGGGATGTATCAACCCACTCATCCAAACCCTGCAACATCACTGTGCATTGCTGGCAGCAGAAACATCATAATGGCTGGCGGAAAGCATGCTGTTCACCAGAAATCACCAGAAAGTGGCAGTGAAAACCTGAAAAATAGGCCATCATCTACTTTGTGCCTATGTCAGTAGTAAGCACAGGAGATCACTGGCCAAAACCCACCATTGGGCTACCCACAAATAGCCTGAAACCACTTGGAAATAGCAATACTGATTGAAAAAGAAAAACAGAGCTAGTTTCAAAAATCCATTTTTATTTTGTGTCAAATTTGTAGAAATCATGGCTCACAAACCACCCAAAAAGATCCCACCTCCTTGTTGGGTGGTCAACATCATTCTCCCGCAAGATTCTACATGAATATAAGGCCCACAGCAGTGTATCTATATCTGAACAAAGTATAATTTGAGGATTGCTTGCTGGAAGAAATCTGGCAAAAATGGGTGTAATACCGTTGCTCACCTCTACCAGAAAGCCGGCGTTTTAAAACCATTTGTGTAAAGTTGAACAATTTAATGCAAACTATGCCAAAGAAACACTTGCTATCAGAAGCCTAAGGGGTGGATACAATTTAAAACTATATTCTGAGAAGGCTTGAAGGAAGAAATTGTTTAATGGATGTGTTAAAAATGTGGGTTATATTATAAGAAATGACAATTCGTAGACATTGAGTTAAGAATTAAATGTTCCCACACTGTGCTTCAAATGAATTTCACACCTTTTCCCTGGACAAAGGTAGCTTCCCCAGCCCTTGGATAAGAGATTGACAAGGTGGTGTGAACAGGAACTGGGGAGTGGCACCCTGGCTTGTTGCTCCCAGTAAAGACAATGGATTCTTTGGGATGAATAGGAATATGCTAAATTGGGGTGTAACTGACCACAAAGTGTTGGCAGGAAACAAGACATGTGACCCTCTGAGTCAGCCCAGCTCTAGGGGGCGGACCAGACTGAGATGTGAATTGAATTGAAAGCAAATGTATGTTTTATAAAAATGCTTATAACAAATTGTACCAAGCTGACAAAAATGGGAAACTTTGAGGTTCTTAAAATTAAAAATTCCCTCACAAGTTAAGACTAAGCTGGAATCCGTGCGATGTTCAAAGACTAAACCCCGGAATGTATTCATGTTGTAGCTACTATGTTTATGCTAGGAACAGGAAAAATTACAGAGATTTTCTCAGATCGAGTGTGTATGCCTGTGTAAAATTTGGTGCAGAACCAAAAGCACGAATAAATGATCATTTCTGAAGCCAAGCTCATTGGAAAACATGGGACTTGAACAGAGACATGCCTTAATTAATCTCTGATGTGTATATGTATTATGAACAACTTGTGTATCTGGGAAATATGTTTTTGGGGAAAAATAGAGTTTCTATGTAAAAGCAAAGGGGAGGGATTTCAGTTAAGCCATAAAATACAGCATTACTATGACATATATGACACACTGCTCCTGTCTCAAATCAGGGGACAGGAAATTCTCTGACCTATCAGGATCCTTAGAGGGTTGGGCATAGAGAGTCAGCCTCCCCACCCACTTTGGAAACACATAAATAGGGTCTGCTGAGACCCAGAGACACAGACATTTTTCCACTCATTATCCAATTTCTTTGTGAAGCTCCCTGCAGGACTCTAGACTCCAGAACATAGTCTCCAGACTCCAGATAGCTCCAGAACCTCTAGAACCTTGGAGCAGAGAGGCCTAACCCACAAGCTGAACCCTTTTCAGCAGGCTTCAGAATCTTTTGCAAACCTGATTCTAACCCCTAAACTTCCACGGGGCATAACCAAACCATTTAACAGCCTGGCTGAGCTGTTGCTTCTAGCTAAGAACACTGCGCTAGAACCAAGATCCAGACCCAGAGAGAGCAGTGCTGTATCCAGAACCCTTCAGACCCAGACCAGAGGCCGTGCTGTGAGCAGAACCCAGTGCTTGAGACCGTCCAGTGGCGAGTGCAGTCAAACCCTTGACCAGATCTTGACGGGGCCCATTCCATTCTATCCCAAAGCCTAGGAGTGAGTATTTAGTCTAGAACTGTACATAGTCATCTCTTAGTTTAAAGTAATCATATTCAATCCATTTCAACCTGTCCAGAACTACCTTATAGGATCTTGTGTCTATCCTAAATTCTTCTCTCCTCCACATAAGTCTGTGATAATTGTAGAAATAATCATCTCTGCGCTGATATTTTCTGAAGAGGGACAGGTGTTTTGACGGACAGAGATCAGAGCGGTGGAACTACGGTTCTGGAGGCTGCCGTTAAATGTCTTGCTTCTTCATAGCTCCTTAGTTTCAGCCTATCCTTGTTGGTAAATCTTTAAAGCGCGATCTGTCATATTTGAAATCTTGACTTTATTTCTGAAAAATCTACCTTCACAAAAACCCCTGTAACATTTGAACTGCACATCCTAGAAATAAAATGTAACTGTCATTTTGAAGCTAAGATCCTAAGCCTTCCAACATACCCAAAACAACATTCCAATTCCTTATAGTTGTTCCGTAATCGCGATTCCTGCACGCGGAAAAGTTGCCGCGAATTGCAATTTGGCTCAATTTCATTTTCTGTCAAAATAGCTGTTTCTTGCTTTCCACTGCTGAATTTCGTTTTCAATCTGATAATCATTCATGAATCGTTGCTACTGTTGACCTGTACCAATCCAAAGTAACTCTCATTCATCCTCAATCTCCTTTAGTGAATTAAAATCATTTTAGCATATTTTTCACATTCGTTGCTATCCCATTCAAAAGTATTTTTGCCTGTTTAAAATCCTACCTATTCTCTCTAAGCTTGCTGGGGGAACTGGGATTGAACTGCATTATTGATTGTATTCTTCAAACCTGTGTGCCCTCATTTCCATCTCTTCATATTGCCTAGTGGGGGAGTGAGTAGTCACAGGGGAAAAAGTGATCATATTATCTTTTGCTTGAAATCATATCAAGTTTATTTCTGTGTTGCATTCTTTCCCATCTTGCATTTCCTTGAATCATATAAAGTATTCTCTGCTACCTTATCCTTCCTATTCCTATTCCTACTCCTATGTGATTAAAGAGATTGTTGAGACTGTAATATTACCCATTGTTGATTACCGTCCATATTCAAAAGTGTGCTATTCAGATATTATTTTGTTCATAAAAGTGTGATATATATATTGTTTAATTCTTCAAAGAAACCTTTTAATTTGCAAAACAAACCTACTTCTTGGCTCAGTGAGGTCAGGGAGATCCAAAGAAAGGGGCGTTATTTAAGGGTTCATCATCCAGATTTAAAGAACTTTGACATAAAAATATATAAATTAGGGCTTCCTTTGGGCATCCCAGACTAGGCATTGACTTAGTTGGAGTGCTGGATTGAAGTCACTTACACTTCTTCTGCTTCTGTGGTCCACTGAAATTGTTTGTTCTTTCGCAGCAGGTTTGTGATGGGATGAACAATCTGGGAGATTCCTGGGATGAACCGACAAATTTTATTTTCGAACCCGAGCACACTTTGTAGAAGTTGGCAAGGGCCATTGGAGGATGGTATCTACTTTGTGCGTGTCCATGTGTACCCCTCGCGGTGTGAGTATAAACCAGAGGAATTCAACCTACGTCACGTGAAAGAAGCATTTCTCCAACTTGGAGTACAGCCAATGTTGTCGAAGTCTTTCTAAAACAGCCCAGACATGTCTGACATGATCCTCCTTGGTGGTTGAGTAAATGTGGATGGCGTCGATATAGACGAGTTTGCACACGTCCAATAGTTCACGGAGCCCGTTGTTCAGAAAATATTGGAAAGCTGCGGGGGCATTACATAGCCAGAAGGGCATAACTTGATATTTGTAAAGGCTATATTTTGTGCGAAAGGCTGTCTTCCACTCATCCCCCTTTTTAACTGTTACCAGATGGTAGGCCCCTCGTAAATCCAATTTGGTATAAATTTGTGTGTTTTTTACTTGATCCAGAAGTTCTGGAATGAGTGGAAATGGGTACTGGTTTTTACATTGATCTGACTGAGGGCTCTGTATTCAATGCAAGTTCTCAGATCTTCCTCCTTCTTAGGTATGAAAAATGAGGCTGAGGAAGCAGCGGATTTTGATGGGCGAAATGAAGCCATTGGCTAAATACTGATCCAAGTATGTTTTTAATTGTTGGTTTTCTTGCTCCCTTAGGGTGTAAATCGGACTGCAAGGAATCTGGGCACCGGGTACAAGATCAATTTGGCAGTCGTACGTTCTGTGCAGGGGTAAGGTATTCGCTTGCTCCTTTTGAAATACATCTTGGTAATCCAAGTATTCAGAGGATAAAGAACTGGTGAGACCTAATACGATTCCTTTTTTTGAACTTGGTTTAGTGTGATAGTTCACTAAGCATTCTTTGTTGAAACAGGTGTTAGCACAGTCTGGGGGAAAAGTCACCACTCTTTTATGCCAGTCGATCTTGGGATTATGGGTTTCCAGCCATGGCATCCCTAATATCATTTGGAACTGAAGAGCGCCAATGAAATCGAAGGGATGTCCTCTTGGTGAGCTCCCTGACACACAAGCGTAACTTTTACGGTTTAATGCGTCACTGGGCCAGATTATAACTGAGATCCATCAACTGCTGTAACATTTTCCGATCTCTGCTTCTGTCGGAGACCTATCCGGATAGCCAAATCTTGGTCAATGTAATTCCCCACAGCTCCACTGTCAATATATGCTTCTAAAGCATGCATTTTCGATGGGTGTTTGTAGTCTACCAAGAGCACCTGGATGACTAGGTGTGAGGTCTGTATTGATTCCTTTTCACTGCTCGACAAGTGGACCCCTACGCTTGCCGGGTGTTGGAGTTTCCTGAGTCCAGTTCTTCTTCTTCACTCTTGTCAGTTGCTCCGACTGTACTCCTGGGTGGTTTCACTGTACATTCTCGGAGAAAGTGTCCTGCTTTGCCACAATACAAGCAGAACTGTTGCTGTCTTCTTTTTTCTCTTTCCGCCTTGGTGAGAGGGCTCCGCAAGCCCCCGATCTGCATTGGTTCCGACCGTTCATGCGACTTGTCCTGATTCTCACGGGGTCGCACATAGACCGACCGCCCTTCAGCTCTGGCTCTATCCATTTTCCGATTCCGCAATCTATGATCGAGTTGAACCGTTAGGTCAATATATTCAGCACACCCCTCCTTGGGATTTACTACTTGGGCTAGAACGTCCTTAAGCTCCCCTTGTAATCCACGGTGAAAGAGCATAGTTCTTTTTCCCTCTGGCCAATTTGTTTGGACTATAAGACTGTTGAAGGAGGCGATGTAGGTTAACAAATCTTGGTTACCCTGCCAGAGTGACAATAATTCATTGTCCAGAGCCTGACCTTGGGCATGCGGTGCAAATCGTTTCTCCATGTCGTCCTGAAAACCCCCAATGTCCCGAAGCAAGGGGTCATCTTGAGCCAGGGCCCATGTGTCTATGAGTCCCAAAGGGACATAAGTGAGTCAAGTGACCCATTGCCCCCATCACTAGATGGTGTGGTATGTGTGTTCTGGGGCCCATGGCCATGACACTGATGCACTTCGGACAGCAACATTTCTGGTGATGTAGGTGTTCCCGAGGTGGGGGGTTTGCAAAGTACTAAGATCAGACAATGGTCCCCATTTCTCGAATTAACTATTCCAGCACATCACTGTGTTACTTGGGATCAAACATAAGTTTTCCTGGGCGTACCACCAACAAGCCAATGGCGTCTGGGAGAGGCTCAACAGCCTCTTAAAAGAATCCATTGCGAAAACGCGGCAGTCTATTAAGAGGAATTGGCTCTACTGCCTTCCTCTAGCCCTGTTCATGTTGCAAAACAAGCCAGGATCAGACCACCACCTCACGCCCCACAAGATGGTGACCGGGCGCCAAATGCACCTCCCATTAACGCCACCCACAAGGGCCATGTATGTCTGCGAAGGAGCTAATGATGTATTTGGGTGAGAAATGTATGACTATGTTGCTTCTCTGGTTACTAGTGCCTCCTTTATGTCTCAACAGATCTGGCGGACACAGGGCAGGTCAGAGAACGATCAACAAGAAACAACTAACAACGAGAACCAAACAGGACAGTGTACAGTGAAAGAGGGGGACAGTGTGCTATTAAGAAGTTTCAACCGTAAGTGGAACACTCCCATTGGGCCACATGTAGTAGAAAGAGTGGCACCCAGGGCTGTGAAACTAGTAGTTAACGACGTTTGGACACATTTCCATGACATCATGCCCTGCAAAGCACCAACCTCACCCCACCACGACAGCGACAGGGTCAACGCATTGGCAACAGTGATGACAGATGACGGAAATGAAACATCACAAGCATCGGATACCCCTCAGCACACAAGCGAGTCACAGCCCACAGCCCACCCCATGCTAAGGAGATTGCAGACACAAACTGTCCCCACTGCACAACTGATTGACATTTGATATGAAGATGTTATTGGAATGATACAGAATGCAATAAAATAAGCAACTGACAATCATTAATAAACAACAAATGTTGGTAGGGGTATCGGCAATACGCACCACATTGTGTAAACACGTGCATGTTCTCTTCTCCTTTTTGTCTCGCACATGCAGGTCTTGTGCATTGTAATGGTATATGTGAATATATAATTAAAACACACTAATCACTGTCCAGGCTAAAATGTTACCTCCCATCGAGCCCCCAGAAGCATGGTCACCCCAGTTCATATACGGGCTTAGAAGGCCAACCCATTCAAGGCCTAGACTGCCACACGTTTATTATAACACCTTTGTTCAATTCATAGTACAGTCAGACCCACACCACCACAAGGCCCTACCCGCTCTGAGAAACAGGGTGGTGAGGAGGGAGTGGGAGGAACTTCTTGCATGGGCATTGAATCCTTATTTGATCCACAGTTCTTAAATAAGTAAAAAATACTAACAGTAATAGCGCAACATTTTAGACAATTTCAGGTGGGCACCTGTATCATCTCGAGCCAATAGCTACAGGACGGCACCATAGGTAAGACCAACATACCAGTGGTCGCAACGATTGTGATTGAAATGTTGTGGGTATTTTTGTGGTGTGATAACTGCCGCTGTCTGGCATGCTTACTGTGCTTTGCATGTACATGCAATACCCAATACTAATATTTCCCCTACACCAGCTGCCAGGAGCACTGTATTAGGTGGTACGGTTAACCCACAACAAAAGGTAAGAAGAGGTAAACATAGTGTTTCCACTGATGTAAATGGGGTTGACACATAGCTCACAGAATCCGCACACATCTCGAACAACATGTGGTATAAACACATGTTTAAAATTGGTAAAGATACAGCAAAGGACAGCTGTTATGTTTGCTCGTTGATCTTGTATGCCATGAGTGCCTCCTGAACATTTGTTGCCACAGAAATACCAGCACCCACAGTGCAGTGCCTCCTGTATTTAGCACTGTTTCAGACACGAGGACGGTTCCAGGATAAAACAGAAACGCTCAGATGGAAATCAAGGTCAACATACCCATATGATGATAACTTCCTCAAACACTACCCATGTTTGACAACTATTGGCAGCTCACAGAAGGACTGTAGTACATAACAGACGGTCCAGAAAAAGGGGAGACAAAAGAAGTGACACTGAAATATCTGCCATGTAAATGGAGCACAAGAGAGATAGGAGGAGAGCCTGGATGCTGGGAAAGACTGCTGATACTGATTTTCGGCAAGGTGTACACAAAGAATGGATGGTTAGATGGAGTAATAGGAAGCAAGATACTGATGTTGGCAAAGGCTCCAGTAGTGACGGTGCAAGAGGAAAACGACAAATGCTATAAGAAGTGGGCAAAAAGTGCAGGCCTGCTCACCTGGTTGGATAAGGAAGAGGAGCCATTAACAATCATTCCCTGGCATGCCCCACACTATGTTACCAACATGATGGATAGATTGCTGTAGGAGTGAACGAAGGATGCAACAAAATAGTAAAGCTTCCTGAGGGGGGAGCGGGAACAGCAGTACTAATGGATCACTATTGGGCCTGCGGAGCAAAAGCATATCACAGCCTACCACAATCGTGGGGAGGAGTATGTACTCTGGTACATATCAATGTACCCTCCCTAGTAGTACCACAGAAACACATTAAAATGGAAGACCTCCCCAAAATGGATGAAGGGAACAGGAGGAGGAGAAGGTCACTGGAACAACCTGCCTGCACATCTCAGGATGAGACCCCCCCAGACAAGATACTGACAAGAGTAAAAAGACAAGGAGAACCCCTCACTGGAAACTACCTCTGGGGCAAAACAGAAACAGCTCTCAGCGACACCCCAGCACCTCACATAGTGTTTAGTAGAATGGCTATGTTCTTCTCATTGATAATACATCCAGGTATACAAGCATATGCAAATTAAAAATGGCTGCAGATAACCAGGTGGGAGCTGATGATGACAGTAAACTCCACGGTGAACGGATTCAACAACATAAAAGAAGAACTCAGAGCTATACAAATGGTGGCCTTACAGAACAGATGCATGTTGGATCTCACTGTAATGGAAGGCGGAGTTTGCGTAAAGATTGTGAGTTCCTGCTGCACATTCTTTCCAGTGAATGACGAAGAAAATGGCACACTATCTGAAGCAGTTTTGCAATTGGCAAAGATTGCACACGAACTTGGAGGAAGAAGCTAAGGGAACAAAAAAGGATGGAAGCTGGTTCTCGGACCTCTGGTCATGGATGCCATCATGGCTAGCAGACGGTCTCAAGGTGTTACAAGGTTGTATAATACTTTGGACTGGCATTGTTGCTGTGAATAAGAATATGGATGGCAAGATCAAAGCAGACGGCAGAAGAAATGATCGGAATGCATGTCCTTATACCTGCAGATGACGAATTACACGCGGACATGATCATCAAGGAACGTGAAAGACTACGCCAGCAGATCGTGGCAGCAGACTTGTACCCACCATCAATAAAAGTTGAAAATCCGCAAAATCCGAAGACATATGTTGGGAAATGTGTTTATTGTAAACCCGGTGGAGGCTGTGTATACATGTATTGGTTGTTCGAAGATCATGTTAACCACTACAGACATCTGGCAGGAATAACAAAGGTGTGGTGCTTACTAGAAGATAAAAGGGTGGATAATTTTGTGGTCAACAAGTAGACCAGAGGGAGGACTGAAGAGGAAAAATGGGAGTGTCCCTTTTATCAATTTATGATCTGTAAAGGGAGATCTGAGCTATGGATCTGTCGTCCAATGCTAGGAAGTGGTAAAGGCTTAGGAGTTTTGCTTGTCAGTGCTTCTGGTGCACACAGTGTCTTGCGCGGGTTCTCGTACTCGTGATCAGAGTATTTCAGAACGATTCGCATAGGAATTATGGGCGATGTAGTCCCACCTGTGATGGTTCTCGATTGCTAATAAGCAATGAATGGTGTAACAATAACATAAAGAATGTGCATCATCAATCAATTGAAAAGCTTTGGATTCATCCAGACACATAAGCTTTATGCAGAACAACCTTTGCATTTCCTCCCACACTTGAAAGAAACGACGAGAGTATAGGCAGAAACGGCAGTTCACATGGCCGAGTGCAGATAGCCAAATTGTCCCTAGAATTAATGTTCATTAGCGTCCTGAAGACGAGGGCTGATAACACATTAATACCAGGATTCAACCCGTTTGTGTTTTTCTACCCCCAGAAACACGATTGAGTGTAGACGTGTCATGACAAATATTTACTCATGATTACCCAAAATCACCAGTGTTACTAACATCACACCTTGTTTGAATGCAAAAAGTCATATTCAGACTTATCTCCTTGATTGAAGCTGCTAATACCATTACTGTATGATCTATGTAATGTATTCTTTCTACGTATTACTCACAAGAAAGCTGACTACACCAATGGCCTTAAGCAGGCCTTTCCCGTTCTTTTAGTAGATTGTCCATGTGGTTTCCTAAAACTTGGTCCTTTTATAGTGTTGTATATACATATTAAAATATGTTTTTTTATACCTGAACTGATGTTGACAGATACAGCTGACTGAAAGTTATTTATCATTCATGGAGTACTCATTCCACTGCCTATGTGTGGGGAAGGTGGGAAGCTAGTGGTGAAATTGCTTTTGTATACATTTATCTCCTCAATCACCCTAGTCCCCGAATAAAAGAGGAAAAATATTTGCTCAAATCTTGAAAACGACCAGGTACAATGCCAATACCCGAAGACTGAAGAAGCACTGGTGTCCCATGTCTGGGACTCCTCTTGCAACAAAGTTGTAACAACTCAGACACAGGTGATGATGGGAAAGGAGCGCTCTAATGGCAGTAGCAGACCCTCTCCATTGTTTCTCACTGACACATAGTCATACAGTGTTGCCAGCACCATGTACATCGCAGGCTGGGAACGACGATGGTCCCAGGCTTGAGGGCTCACTGATGGACCAATCAGGACATGGAGGGCTAGCCACTGACAAAAATACCACATAACCAATCACTAACTCTCTCCATGTATCATTTTCGGTGTAACAATTTCTAGGGACGAACCAAGCATACCACCTGACCTCTGATCCACCAATAACCATTTCACTATATGGTCCTATACTGTACCTACCACTCGGGGAACCAACCCAGAGTGGCGATAGGTTTCGGGATGAGCTTTCGCAAGTGACGCAAACTGTTACCTCACACAAGTAGAAAATGGGGCCTGCAAGCCCGACTTGGATGAGATGTTGCATGGAACCTATGCTCCATGTATTTGTCCCGGCTTGTTTCTTCTAATAAACAGCAGTAACTAATTGCTCTTGTGTGGCCCCTCTACTTCTTTGGGACACGGAAGGAATTAGGGCCTTCCAAGAGCTGGAGGTCCACAGACCCCGGGTACAGCCCTGTCGACCACCAGAAATTACCCTAACAATACACAGTTCCACGCCGCTTTTCCCAAAATCACTCACAACACTTTATTCTCTTCGCAGTGTCTCAAATAGCAGGATACAGCACCCGTTTATGCTGCTTGGGTTAGAATGTCAGTGTTACCGGAGGGCTTATTGCACCAATTGCCAGCCAGGAGCCCCACGCCCCTGCTGTGATTATGATTTTATGATGGCCCCAGCGTCTTGGGGTCTCCAACCCACTCCTCTCATGGGTGTACAACTGCAGTAGCTTCACTCGCAGCCATGTATCTTATAGCTGGTGCCCCTCGGTATCCTCCCAGAGTTGCAGTGATGCATGCACCAGGTTTCAGTGGGCCGTGGATCCTTCCACTTCACCCACAGCGAGCCAGGCCATCTGTGTGACCAATGCTCGGCCTCACTTTCAGCACCTCACACAAGCCCCACAGTGCATCTTCCCCCACATGGTCAGTGGTCCACCTGTCCTCCCGCAGGGTCCGTTCGTCTGCCTGCTGTGTGCAGCTCACCTCAATATGCACGCACCGGTGTGGCACCAACTCTCCTCAGCCCACCACGCACAGAGGGATCGCACGTCGGGGGCTCAGGGACTCCAGCCCTGGCCTGCTGTCAAACGCTTCCACTGCTCTCTGTTCTTCTCTCGACAACAGCACCTCCTCCTCCTTGGAATCAAATTGCAGCTCAGTCCGCCATCTTTATGCCACAGGGCCGCTACTTTTAACCTTCTTTTATGGCATTAAACCTCTTTGATTTTTGCTGGAGTAGCACACATGGGCTACATGACCTCTTCACACGACCATAGATATGCTTGCAGCTGCAATATTTCAGATTAAAAACTTGTTGTGAGGATCTGCATCAGGATCCCGACGCGAGCTTCATCCAAAGGCTGCCTCACTCCATGGGCTCAAGCTACGCCCCCCCTGTAATGGATATCTTTAACACATGTATTCACATTTTTTTCAGTGCATATTCAGGCAGAAAATGTGATCAGAAAATGGAGGTTAAATGTCTCCTTGGTCAAGTTTTAGAGCATTCAACGTGTAGAAGTTCAAAATCCTCAAAGGTGCGTCATTACAAACAATGTCTTGTGACTACTGCTCTGTAGGAGTACATGAATGAGTACTGAATACAACTCCTCCTATTCAGCCACAAACTACTACTAAAGAAGTGGAGATACTAATTATGAAGGTGAAATGAGCACAGCCCAACCAGTATACCGCCTTTACCTCTTTGGGTAGCGCAGGCCGAGGGTAGACCATACACTTCAGGAGAGGTGTAAACTAGCACAGAAGCAATCAAAACAATGATGTACTGTTGTACCAAAATAAAGGCATGTCCAACCAAGGTTCTATGAAAAAATAGAAACTCACTTGTAAAGAGATTCATTCTCATCCATAATTCTATGCAGTCAGCCATCCCTAGAAGTAAATATACCCTTGTGCAAGAGACATCTCTTTAATAAATGGGATTAAATTAGTTTAATCACTGCTTCTTACAGTTTAAAAAGGAACATCTCACTTTGTGATGCACACATCATGGGTTTTATACAATAGCAACACATTGCACAATCGTTTATGCTAATATGAACCTTATTTTTTAGTAAGCTTTGATTGGCCATTTTACTTAAAGGTCAAACATCACTTGATTTCTATTGTACATAAACACTTGCTGAAACACATGTCTCCCTAGGCAAATTAGCATAACTAGGTGTTTTCCGCATTTTCTTAACCACAAGATATGTTGTAACCTTAAAGCTGGACAAAAACAAGTTCTAGGAATGACGTACATCTTCAGACTTTCTAGCACACTGTGTTCAAGACAGAAATAGACTGTCTAGTTTTTCTTTTGTCAATTTCTCTATCTTATCTTATCTTTTCCTGCCTGTATGCCAGTTTCACACAACTGTAAATCACATATTCTACTATTTGTTTTTGCCATCTTCGACAGACCTCAGTAATCATTGACAAACTGTTTCTCACAGTATCTAATAGTCTAAATGGTCCCGGGTCTATCGCAGCCCATGTTCTTCACTCAGTCAGATGTTGTTCTTCGGCCGGGAGAATTACTTCCATAAACAGAGATAATTCATATCTGGCCAAGATGGGTTGTACCATTGGATAACAGTCTGTAGTCCCACTATACATCTTATTAATTATTTTGCATTTCCAAAATCCTTTGTTAGACACCTAACATCCACTTGGATCCATGGGGCATCTATCAATATATATATAAAAGGGAACATTTGTGTGCGTCTGTTCGAAATGTTCAGCATACTTCCCAAGATGCTGCAAACTTCAAACTTGGCATATGGGTAGGCTCCATGGTCTAGACAATGTAAAAAGTGTAAGATATACATTTTTCAATTTTTTTAAGTGGTCTGCAATGCTTACCCCTGCCATATGTGGATATGTGTGTGTTACTTTTCGAAATGTTCCGCACACTTCCCAGCATGCTACACACCTGAAATTTGGCATGTGAGTAGGTTCCATAGTGTAGACAATGGAAAACATAAAAGATAAGCGGTCTACAATGCTTACCCCTGCCATATGTGGATATGTCTGTGTGTCTGTGCGAAATGTCCACACAAACTTCCCAACATGCTACACACCTGGAATTTGGCATGTGGGTAGGTTCCAAGGTGTAGACAAGGAAAAGGTATAAAATATAAATGTTTTGATTTTTAGATTTTTTTAAGCGGTATGCATTTCTTTCGCCTGTCATATGTAGATATGTGTGTGTGTCTGTTTGAAGTGTTCATCATACTTCCCATCATGCTACACACCTGATATTTGTCATGTGGGTAGGTTTCATGGTGCAGATAATGTGAAAATTAGCACATACACTTTTTTTCCAAAATTATTTTTAAAAGGGCTGCAATGCTATCACCTGCCATATGGCTCTCCACCCTGTAGTTCTACCATAGTTCTACATAAGCTTCAGCATTTCATTGTTCCTAAACTTTCCACACTATCAGCATTCTAGCTGACATTAGCAGCACTCACTTCTGAAGTCATGCGGGTGACAAAAAATGGTGCCTTTGTAGTAATGCAGGTGACAGGAAATGGTGAATTTCTCTTCAATTGTGTCTGCAATGATGTTGTCCATCACATTGTGGCAGATCTCTCATGCCAATTAGTAAACTTCTACATCCAAAAAATTAGAATTTTGTGCTTACTGTGTCAACAACTAAAACATATTCTTGGATGCAAACAATTAAAATGATTGAAAAACTCCAATAATTGCATTCCAGCTCCATGCCACACTCCAAGGATATTGTTAATGTATCTCATGTAACTTTTAAGATGACTTATACATGATTAGTACCTGGCGAGGGAGAATCAGAATGAAAGAACCATTCTGATTGGCCCTCTGCCAGGGCATTACCCGGCTGAGAATCCCTCAGATTCCACGCCTTTGTCCCCGGTGGGGGCGTGGCAGCCCCTCAGCCAATGAGGAGCCTCGAAGTGGGGCCATCCCTCCTCCGAGCCTCCACACGGCTGGAGGCTTCCTTCATCCCCCGCTGGACCCAGGTACGTTTTTTTTCTTTCCCCCCCTCCCTTCCTCATCTCCCCACCCTCCCAACCCCACTTACCTTCTTCTCTTTATTTTTTCGGTAGCGGATGTGCTGGGACCAGAAGTGTTCCCAGCGTGTCCGCTCCCGATGGCTGCCATAGAAAGGGAAAATGGACTCCGTTTTCCCTTCCCGGGCCGGCATTTTCTCAGTCATTCTTTTTTCTGTTCCGAAATGCCGCAGCATTTCGGAACAGAGAAAACTGCTTTTAGTACCCTGGTCTCGCAGACCTTGCGTGCTGGGGTACTAATAGCAATATGCCCCTCATGGCAGGGACATTACTGAGTCAGGTAATGCACCTGGGCTTTCGTTAAGTTGCTCGGGCCTATAACTATGGGCCCTGGGGCATTACATGACTCAGTAATGCCCCCGCCACTCATGGCATATTGCTTAATTCTTTTTCCAAAACAACTTTCATTTAAAAATGTAACATGAAAGTTTTTGCATAAATTGGTGTCGTTGCTGACCCCATTGATGTACCCGATATCTGAAGATAAAATTGTTCTTCATAACAAAAACAGTTATTAATTTAAACAAATGTCAATAATGTCAATACAAAAATCCTTTTGACTTGACAATCCTCACTTTTCAATAAAAGCCATTCCATATATTGTAATCCCTCTTCATGTGGGATATTAGTGAATAAACATACAATGTCTCTCTCCCAATTTACATTAATGTCTTCCAATACCTTCCAGAAATGTCCAGTGTCTCTTATGTATGTCTCACTAGTTTGTTTTTTTGGTTGAACCACCATATCTGTTTATGGTGCCAAAGGTTCATGTATGTTATTGGTAGCCTCCACAATAGGACAGTCTGGCTGTTTGTCCACATTTTTTTTTAACATTGTGGGTAATATATAAAAAAATGGTATAATAAGATCTTTCTTGTTTGTAAACAACCTTGTATTATGAATAATGCAAGACGTCTCTTCTGCTCTTTGTAATGTTTCATATATCAATTCTCATATTTTGCTCATAGGATCAAATGCTATCTTCATGTACGCTTCCTGATCATTGAGGTGACATCTTAGTTCTTCTTGATAGTCTAATCTATTCATAATGAAAAAGGTCCATTCCTCCCTTGTCTGCAGGTTTAAGGCTAATATCCTTGTTGTGCCATCATTTATGTATCACATTCTTCTCATTCTGTGTAAAGTTACTATATTTGCTTTCTTTATAGTTCATTTTCCACAAATCATTCAAAACTGATTTTTGGAACCACTCTAATGTAGCATTTTGAACAGATGGTAAGAAAGTATTTTTAGGTTTAAACTCCACATAATTCGACTCACTGTCTTCTGTCATTTCATCAAGATCAACTGTATCAAGGAACAGTTTTAATTTAGTTGTTCTTAATTAATCATCATCATCATAAATCATCATTATCAATTTGAAGAAATCTATCTTCTTTCAATAATGTATATGTGAATTGTCGAACAAATGTTAAACATTTTTGAGTCTGTGTTTAAAAACATGACAACTTATAATTTGAGATATTGATTTGATATATTGATTACTAAGTTCTCAATTGAATGGCCAACCGCTTAAGCTACCAGGTGCCTTCCTTGTCATTGCTTTTGCTCCGGGTTGGCTGGTCATCAATCTGGAAATGTGGATTCTGCTGTTTGGCCATCTGGCTTGTAAAGGTCCGGGCACAAGCGCATGGGTATGAGATCAGGTACATTGCCCCATTTCTGTGCCAATTCCTCGGCATCAGTGTGACGTATCAACGTCCGTGGCACTAGGGGTCCAGGGATATAGGTTTCTAAACCATCAATTAGCCCCACACCTCTATTACACGCAAAGGGATCCAAAAAGATTGGAAACACAAGCAAATTATAAACCTTGTTGTCCAATTTTGGTAACATAGATGGAACTGCAGGCTTAGCTCCGAAAAGGTCGTGGACCGTTGGTTAGTTGCAGAACAACAAAAATCCAGTTATTTCCTAATGATAAAAGGGAATGTCCAGTCAAGGTTGTATACACATATCTACTTTATTATTATCATAACAGATAGTTCCAGCACACTATGAAATACAACCCACACTGTGAAGGAATGCAGGGAACCGACAGTTTCAAAGAAGGAAAAGGGATGCACTGAAGATACTAAAAGGAGGATATTTGGTTTCAGCATAAGGAGAGCAATGGGTGGTAAAATATCTCTAGGTGCCTTTGGAGAAGGACCATGGAGACAGAACCACAATGTACCTTTTATTGCAGATATTCTTGGCGCTCGACAGGGTCGAGTCGGTTTCAGGGTTTGCAGCTTGGCCCTCTTTTATAGCCAAATGGACCGCATGGATTGGTGTAGGATAAGCCTACTTTAATCAACAAACCCTGGGTCCCCACCAACAATCTCCTGTATCATAACCAGAGTGCTTTGCAACAGAAACAGTAAAGGGGTGAAAACATTTAATATTAAGTCCCACTCATCTTCCTGTCATGGATCAAACTGTCTCTCTGGTTAATGGAGATCTCTGGGTTTCCTGATCAAAGTGGCAGGTCTCCCTTGAAGCTGCAGTGAGACCAGACTTTCTGGCTCTTGGAAACCACATTCTCGTTCCTTATGAATGGGGGTCCCCCTCCTGGGTGAACTAATGTAAACACGCAGTCTCAGACATGACAGTTCACTGTCAATCGAAACTGAGGGCAGGATCTGGCTTCATGTTGACACAGTTGCATATGAAAAGTTGTTGGTGTTTCCTGCCTCCTTTGTTAGCCGATGCAGCCATGCCCCATGTGGGCTTGTATGAATTACCCTGTGATTAGTATGCAAATCGCTGTCACCATCTGCAGGGCCCAACAAAAGGACAGGAAGGATCCATGGAGCCTTTCTTAGTTAATCAGGCTGGCCATGGCAGGTGGAAGGTATGGCCCTCCCCATTCTGGAGATGCATTGTGTACTACTTATGTCATATCCCAACTAAATATGACAGGGGGTACTGCGCCCGCAGGCTGTGTCGACCCAGAGTGTACAGGCCTATGTGCATGTCATGCGGAGAACGTTGCAAAATGCATGCTTATTAGTCCGGTACATTTTCTGGAAGTTGATCTACCATCATTCAATTTCATTTAAAATTTCAAAAAAGCAGAGGCGTGTGCTCACCTTCTGTGCGGATGGTTGTATTTCACAAAATTGGGCACTGTGAGCCCTTGTAATTGTCTTCTGTATTTTGTATTTCTAATTAATTTATAGAACGCTGTCGCCAAAGTGCAGTACAAACAGAGCCAACAGACAGAACACATTCAAGTTTGAAGAACAAACAATAAATAACACAAGAAATTAGAAGAGAACGCCAGAGTCAGAGCTAAGAGGGGGAACAAAGCAAAAATATTTTTTATCGCGCGCGGAAGAGTTTTAATGAGGGTAAAGATCTGATATCGAAGGGACGAGAGTCCCAATGTTATTGAGCAAGCAGAGAGAAGGAGCAAAATCGAGATTGTGCACACGGGGATTAGGAGAAGAGAGAACATGCTGATTAGCAAAGCCGAGGGCCCATAAGAAACATAAAAAGAAATTAGACAACATATGTATGGAAGGGCAAGACCATGGGTAGATTTATAGACAATGGTAGGAATGTGCAACAGTATATGATTGTCTAAGGTAATCCATGAAAGAGAGTGGAGAGAGGAGGAGATTGAAGACCGTAGGGAGAGCAAGCAGAGAGTGTGAAGAGTTAAGTTGATAATTGAGAGTATAGGAGCAAGATGGTAAAATGGGAGACCAATAAGTAAGGCAGAGCAATAGTCAAGCTAGGAGTACACCAGAATAGAGATAGGAAGCTTAGAAGCATGGAAAGGGAGCAGGGACAGTGCCTTAAAGATATTAAAAAGCTGATAGCATCATGATTTAGCAATGGCAGTAAAATGAGGCAAAAAAGAATGATGAGGGTCAAAATTCACTCCCATAATGCGAGCTGCAGGACTGAACAAGAGAGAAGAAGGAGGAAAGGAAATGCAAGGGTGAGGAGAGGGGTGGTGACAGTGGTGGACTGAAAAAAAAGATTTTCCGTTTTAGAGGCAATTAGTGAGAGAAAATGAGTGCTCATCCAGGATTCGATGTCACATAGGCAAGTAGAGATTTTAGAGGGAAGGGTATCGGAAAATTAGGAAAAGGAAACAAAGATTTGGGAATCATCTGCATGAAAATGGTAGGATAGTCCTAAAGAAGAAATAAGAGAAGAAAGGGGGGAGTATAGAGTAAGAAGAGAAGGGTTCCAAGGACAGAGCCTTGGAAACACTGTGCAGGAGAGGGTAGGAGGAGGAAGTGCTACCAGTCCAAGAGACAGAGAAGGGGTGGTCATGGAGAAAGGAGGAGACCCAACTGTGGAAATGGCAGTCTTCACGTGTGAACCCTGAACAGCCTCTAACTGTATTTGTTTTACCTATCAATGTATTGTGTGACTTATTTTTCCCAAATGTATTTTCCATGGTTTAATTCTGCCAAGTGCTTGTGTGTTCCCCTTTTTGTGTATTTTGTCCTGTATTTAACTATTCACTGTACCTGGTTACAACATTGCCTGATAACCTCATTTGTATACCTTTATGAAACCTATAATTGCTTGTTTCTGGCACACTGGACATTTCCCACTGTGGGGACTCCACTCCATCCAAAATAATCAGGCTCCCCTGTCCCCAGCCTAGCAAACAGCTTACAGCCAGTGACAAAGGGATGAAATTCCTCCCAATGGCCTGGCCAACTCCCCTTGTCGGGAGTTGGCCCCCTGACCTCTTGTACACCTTTCTGGGAACTTCATGCATTCCCCAGTACACCCTGTAATTAACCCCCCCAACCTGAGGGACCACACAAACACTAGGTTCTCCCCTGTTGTGGGAGTGGATGGGGCATGCTCTGGAAGTACACTTGACCCACACCCTGTAATTAATTGGGAATGTGTGACCACCTGCCGTGCGATCCCATCTCCTCTGGGTTTCCTCTGGGAACCACACACACTAGTTCTCTCACTTGTCCTACACCCTATAATTACCCTTTGCTTTCATGTGGGTGGGTAGTGGGGCTGGCTCTGGAGTGAGTGGGCCAATAGCCTTATATGTGACAGAGGATCTGGGCTCTGGCTCTTCTCTTTGTTTGCTAGCAGTGGTTGACTGACGGGGGCAACTGAACTCAGGAGGCCCCTTCAATAAGTACCTTTGTCTTCTCTCTCCATCCTTCTCCTCCCTTTCCACCCCAATCTGCTCTACATTTCCACCAGTAGGGCTTCTGCCCTCTCTGCCTTGCTCCGCCCTGTCTCTCTCTCTCTCTCTCTCTCTCTCTCTTTCTCTCTCTCTCCCTATGTCTATGTGTGCGCCTCTCTCTCTCCCCCTGTATCTCTGTGTCTCCCTCACTGTGTGCCTGTACCTGTCTCCCTCTCCCTGTGTGTCTCCCTCCCAGTCTCTCTGTGCATGCCCCAATCTCCATGTCTCTCCTCCATGTGTCTCTGTGTCTCTCCCTCTCTCTTCCAAAGTCTCTGTCTGTGTGCCTCTCTGTGCCTGTCTCTTTGCACCTTCCTCTCTGCACTCTACCTTTCTCTCTCTCCGCTTCTCATCTTGACTTTCTATTTCTGCCTTTCTCTATTTCTCTCCCTTTCTCTCTCCCTTCATCCCTCCCTTCTTCCTTTCTCTCTTCCTACCCTCACTGCCTCTACCAGTCCCCACCAGTCCCCACCACCAACTCCCTCTACAACCCTTCCATTTCTCCCGTGGGCTTCCATCTCCCCCCGGCATTGATGGGTACTCAGCAGACACTGGGTTCCAGGGCTGTGGGTGTGCCTAGCTAGTAAGCCTGCCATCAATGCCTCACCTTGTGCCCACAGCCCTGTGCAGACAATCATTTGTGTTCAGTGTGCATAACCTATCCTGCTGGAAATGAGTTTACTCCTCTTCTTGTAATACATCTGTTCCTGGTTTCTACAAAGACTTCAATATGTTCCCACTTTTCAGTGAAGCCTGCATGTTATTTCAAGAGGAGGGGCCTAGTCATTCAGCGTACACAACACACCATAACCTGGTCTGTTGAATCCATGGTCCAAAACTGTGGCCTTGCCTGGGAACCCCCACATGGCAATCACCATTTTGGCCTGACTCCCACTTCCACACAAAGGTGTACCTGATCCTGGCCCTGGGACCTGCGATATTTGTCTGAGTATCCATCAGGGTTCCCCTAGGTTCTAGAATGATAGGGTGCTGCAGACCCCTTTCAATGTGGTGCACTGTTGGACTCCATTGGTTCTAATCCTTCACAGTCTGTCTGCATTCTCTGCCACTGAAGAAGGCATGGGACTTTAACTCCTTCTGGGTGTCACTTTCAGGGCTCTGATGATCATCCAAAATGGGTACAAAAAGAGAGCAATCTACTCCATCTCCTTCTGGTTGTTAACCATCCTCATTTCTCTCCTTGCCCATCAGTCAGTGAGTGAGAGAGCACGTCTGTCAGTTTCTTCCCCTCAGCTAGTGTGTGTTGAATCTTTTATAGAACAGTAACTCCACCTTCTTGAATTGTGTATACTTTCTCCAATCTAATTGGTCAATGTATGTGATTGGACAGTGTACTAAAAGTGACATCACAGTAGACTTACCCCTCTGCAGTCATTGGGCTTATTAATGGAGAAGGCAGTCTGATCGGAGTAACTTCCAAGCCCAGTTTCCCTCCCATTTAATGTGATTTGATGTCAGGAATTTCTTGTTTAAATTGTATTGCATTCTTAAATGGCAAATTCCACCTATGTGATCACTTTAATAATCAGCTCCCCAGATTTCTCTTTCTGGCACAAATCAATTGATTCAATTCTTATCATAATATCACAAATAATTACTGAGGTGTAGTTTTTTCCATTTGACTCACTTCTACATTTATTTTCAACTTATTTTATGATCTGATAGTAACAGGTTCATCCCTGTAGATGCTAGGGTATTTAATTCCCTGGTGCCATTTCTATGCCTCAAAATACACATTCTACTAATTTACATAAATAAAACTCATATTAGATACATTGTTGTGGTAGTCCTGAATAGATCATCTCAAACTGAACCTTTCACAAGAATTACATTTCTATGAAATTATGTTCATGAATTAAGGGAAAAATATTGAACCCCATTTTTTAAAGAAATATGTAAAATATCACCTACTATCTTTGTTTTTTCTGCCTAATATCTGTTGTGCATGCTTTAATGCAGAGCAGCACAGTATTTATGATGGTGTTCTGGACATGGTAACATTCCTTGTAGTTTGCAGTCCCTGGGGGTTTTATGACATCTGTCCTGCCCCCTCAGACATTTCTTTGGTCTCAGATAAACTTTATTTTTCCAAGTATCAAGATTCCTTCTTTAAAGTGAGGCCTAGGAGATCAGATTAGGCACCACAGATCTACAGAACCCCCATAAGTTCATTATGTTAAACCCACCAGACAGAGATGCAACCCATAAATGCTAGTTTGGGATGTACAGTCAGGTCCCATACACCAGTTAATCTCTGTGAGAAAGCATGGCATCTGTTTTCACATCTCATTTAGGGGTAAGGTGGCATGAGCAGAAAACACATGTCAAGAGTTAATTTCTGGCTTCCTTTAATGGGGACCATTCACACGTTCAGCTTTTAAAATGTACATTTTCCTATCACCAATGATTGTTCATGTTCCCCAAAAACACAGCAGCATAACATTTTCTTTTTTCCTTTCTTTAAACTGCATTTATCTTTCTCCTCAAGTTAAGCAGTTGCCCATTTTAACAAATGTTGCAGGTTATTTTCTTGTACTTGAAATATTCACCTCAGGCCTTGTTAGTTAGAGTTTTGTGTGGCATTACACATTTCACATTTTGTTCGCACGTGTATTTCCCAACTGCTGTGCACAGGCTACAAATTAAATATTGTTTTTAAGATGACGCATTGCTCTGCATCTTTTCTCATGAATCAGACTTACCTACAAATCTCCCCATGTCCTTGCTCTTACTCCTCACAGCAGCAAAAGGTAAGTACAGGGGAGATGTTTTGATTTGTTTCTCATTTCAGTTGAATCCTAGCATTGTCTTCTATGGCGTTGAGGGATGATAAGGCTTCTTTTCCAACTGGATCTTTTACACTCTACCTTGTTCTATTTTTCCTGGTTGTGAACCTCTTTCCTGGTCCACAGTTCCCAGAAAGAAGTCTTCATTATTTGTTTACGTAGAGGGGTAGAAAGGCTGGTTTATTGACACATAGGGACACATATTTTTTTACGGCACACAATACCTCTTATCAGGGAATTTTTATGTTACTTATTAATTAACAGAATGTTCATCCATTCATTGTTTCACACTGTAAATTGATTAATTACCCAGTAATTTTCCTGATTATTCCCTTTTTTTTATCTGGCCTTCCGATTTCAGCCTTCATCATTTTCTTCAGGCCTAACTTCAGAAGGCTCCTCATTCATCCTCAAAGCTGCTCTAGGGTGACAGCTTCTCAAGTAATTGATGCGACCCATTTCTCCCCAACCAGATCTCCTTTTGCGATTCTGATTTTACAGGCAACAGGAGACATTTTATCGATAATCCGAAAATCCCCTCACCAAGAAGGTAAAAACTTCTTCTCCTTGGCTTGCATTCTATGAAAATGATATAGATAAACCTGGTCACCTGCCTCATACTCCCCTTTTATTTCTTTGAGGTCGTAATATGTCCTCACCCCTTCAGCAGACTTCACCAGATTGTGTTGGGCATATGCAAATGTATGTGTAGATGTTTCCTCAAGTTCTCAATTTATTCATGAGTAGTTGAGGCATTTATCAACATCTGCTCCTGAGTCTGGTAAAGCAGATGTTGAGGTAACACGATTTTTCATCCTGTCATTAATTCAAATGGAGACATCTTGGTGTCAGAAGAAAGGGTAGATCGAATGGCCATCAGGACAAGTGGCAATCAGATGTCCCACCTAGTCCAGAATCAACCACAAACTTCTTCAAGATGCTCACAATTTATTTGTATTGTTCCATACCCCTGCTTGACGCTGGGCGGTATATGATGTGGAGTTTTCTTGTCATCACCTGATTGGTAAAATGACTGCCTCTATGGGACTCAATCCTTTGTGGGAGATGAATCGAGAAAAGATTTGGTCAATCATCATAGTGGCGGCTGTCCCTGCCTTACAATTTGGGGCAGGAAGGCACTCAATCCCCTTTGTGAGGAGGCATGTCAAGTCTACTTGCAAATCAGACCATGGTAACACCATTCCTCTTTTCTGCTAATGAGCTGTGTGTGTGGGAGAACTTGGTTGGAACTGAACACACACAAGACATCCTTTTAAATATGTGTTGAGATCCTGGCCCATGTGTGGCCACGTAGCAACTTCTTGCAGACTCTCAAGGGTCTTTTGAAATCACTTATGACCTGCAGTGGCCGCATCATGGGCATGGCTCAGTATCAGACTTTGGGAGGAGGTTGGACCACCCACTGTTCATACCCAGATTGAGGGTTCCTCCCCAATACTCCATCTTAAATCTGAAACATATTCTGAAATTTCATCACAATATGAAGATCTTCCTTCCCTTTATTGTCTGCTTCTGCCAGAGAAAATCTGACTGGATCTTCTAAGTAGTTATAGAAATTCCCAACAATAGGATCCTCTTTTTGAGCAGCGATCAAGGCTGCATCACGAGAATCTCTATTCCACTGATAGGCTGTAAGTTCCCTGTCAATTAGAGTTTGTGATCTGGTCACTGGCGTGACCTGGATTTCTCCCAGGAGGTGTTCCAAATCTATGATGTCCCCCTTATCAGTATTTGCACCTCTTCCCACTGTACCTCGTGAACATGCACCTTGATGTAACTACTGTATCGTTAATCCCTTTCATTTGGCAACCTATAAGCTATTTCTACCGCACCAGCTATACTGTCACATTCTTTTATGATTGTAACAACTGATAAATGTCTATGTAACCTTTCATTGTAAGAACTATATATATGTAACCTTCATATTGTAAGTATCATGTACATGCAACCTATCACATTGTAAGAAATGCACCCAGGTGCCTCCTTAGCCATACCTGACCTCCACAGGACAACCCAGCATTGACAGAATCCAAGAAGTCTCTCTTGAATTAAAGACATTCTATCACTTTGTAGATATTGTAATGGTTGGTGGGAGGTCTCTGCTACGATGTGCTATTCCGGGATAAATGGGCAGCAGTTTTTCAATGCCCAGACTGTTGCCAGAAGTGATTTTTCACAATCATTGAATGTCTCTTATACATAGAATAATGTTTTGCTCATGTAGATTACCTTGTTTCAATTTGTCATGTTTTTAGTATAACACTGCCCTCAAATAGGTATCTGAGAATCTAGTCTCTAAGAAAAACTCCTTATTCTTTATGGGGTTAGCCAGACAAAGAGCTTGTGACAGGCTTCTTTTCTCTGCCTCAGGTTGTGCTTCTCCCACTCCTACTCCCACTTCACCCCGGCCTTCAATATGTCGACCAAAAGTTGAGTGATCTCTGCATAATCCTCAATGAATTTTCGACTATAATTCATCAGTACAAGGAGGCAGAGTTGTGGGGTACTTCAATTTGAGTAAGGCTTCCTTCTTAAGGTTTTGCACTAGTGTGCTTTCTGGAACGATAATTCTGTACCTGCGCTTTTCAAACAGATCATGAACAGATCTGATTTCTGCCAGATGTTCCTCCACAGTTGAATGGACATTTTGAACTGATTTCCTGAATTTATTTGCCCGAAGGGAGTACTGGTCCAAATATGCCTTCGGAAGGTAAAGGCAAGCTTATTGTTATCTTCCCTATTCACGGGTACTGTCCAATAACCGTTTGTCAAGCCCAGCGATGAGTACGCTTTTGTGCCAGTCCTTGGCCGAAATAGGGAAGAGTCCACCTTGACATGTGGACCCGTTTATTCAACTCCCTCAGGTCAGCACAATGTCTCCATTGTCCATTGTGTTTTAGGACCGCATATACTGGGTTTCTAAAGGCACTGTGGATGGGACAAATTATGCCACAGGATTCTAGGTTTCTGTGAGTGATTCAGTGGATGTGAGAGGCAACCAGGATTGTCTTACAAACACGGCAGCCATTTTAGGGTCTCTTAGTATTACCGTTGCATGAGTATTTGTACGCCCACAATCCTAGGAGTCAACTGAGAAGATACTCTGGAAATCCAGGAACACCTGCCGCTGGTCATCGGTTTCACAGGCATCGACCAGACTGATCTGTTCTTTCACCATCTGCCAGAATTTGGAAACACCTCTGGTGTCGATATTTCATAAGTATCTTCTAGTTGGGTGGAGAGATCTCTTTTAATGGTATTACCTGGACAGGAGGTTCAATGGATTTGAGGTAGTTATATGAACTCTAAATACTACCTCATCTTCCAAGATGTCACAGGTAACATCTTCTACCATGTATGGGCATGAAGAATATACTGAGAAATGTCCCCCATGTGTGGGTGTTGATCTTTTCTGGTGGGATACTTTTTGTCTTGTTAATATTATTATTATTCATTTTTTATTACGCGCAACATACCCATCGGATTCAGTGTGCACACAAAGGACAAAACAGTAGGATAAACAAATCAAGGGAATGCCAGAGTCTTCGAACAAGCAACACAATAGACAAAGGCAGCCTAATCCTTATAATGCTGTGGGAATCTTCTGGAATTGGACCTATGATATCATTTTCTAAATCCATCGAATAGTATTGGGAATTGACCGCCATCTCAATAGCGGTGTCTGCTCCCAAATTGAGACTTTGAGGGTCGCTGTTATCCACCAATATTCAAATGGTATCAGGTTTTAGGTTGACCAGTGGGGTTTGAATGAAGGGACAATTCTTGTTGTTGGAGGTTATGACTCAACTTCATGAATGCTTACTGATCTTTCAGGGGTTGTCCTCTTTTTATTTTGATTGGTACTATACATTATTTCACTTGTATTGGGATAGTAATATCTTCTTTTGCTTGGACTTCAGCTGTATATGCAACAATTTAGCTGATCAACATACTTTATCAACATTTTCAAAGCCCACTGTGTTAGCCCCCAGTCTTTACCAAAAACGTTATCATTAATAAAATCCAAATAAATTACAAATCGATGGAGAGAGATCACAACCTAGATTAAATTCAGAACCAACATCTCTAACAAGCGATCAACTGTAGTCAATAGTTTTATTGCCAACTGACATTTTTAACAGGGACCTAGTAGGTAGTCATTGTTTTAAATTTTGAGTTTCCCATTTATTTGTCAAATTAATAGAGGGAATTGCCAGATTTATTTGCAGTCTCTAAAATAATGTTTTGCTTATGAAGCTTTTTCCATTGTTTAGACAGACTCTGTCAAGAACAAGAAATTTACCTCCATTTATCTGAATGGGGACGTTGTGTGTTTTTGGCTGTCGGTCAAATTATGAATATGTTTTCCGGGACTCTTTTAAGAGTACTTTGAATTCCTTTGGGGCCACCTGAGTATAACATTATTTGGTATACCCATCCAACGTGGACAACCACTAGTTGTTGGTAGGGAAATTAATTCTTAGGAGTTGGGATGAGGTCCCTTCGCTAATGTGGTCTCCTATTGAGATGATGGTGATCCTGGAAACCTGATTATTTTGAAAATTCAATTTGATTGGGTTGTCATTCAATGAAGTGACAAGTACCATTCAAATACATATAAATGGTATTTCTCTTTAGCTTGATGACACAGTTTGTTTGGGTCAAGAGAACATGGTTCATGCAATAAACCAGAGAGGACATCCTCTGATAGGAATTTGCTGCCCAGTAAACAGGGTGTGCTCTCTGGAGCCACACGATCAATGGATATTTCATAGTGTCACACAATTTTGATTTCCAGATCCGCGATCCCATTGACAGAAATGTCCTTGCCGTTAAACATTTGGAGTTCTCCTAGAAAAGGCTTGAGAGAGTTTTATAGCGCTCCCCTAATCCCAGGTTGAGTTTCTCAAACATTTGCTTTTAAATGAAGGTCGCCTGTGACCCTGTGTCTACCAGAGCCCATAATTCACACCAATCTTGTATCTGGATATAAGAATATGAGCATATAACTAACCATCTTTAGACTGTAGTCTACAAAGAAAGTGTGAGTTATTTGACAACTCAGCATGCATTTGCTTGATGTTGTTTATTTCTAGGGCAAGACCTTGGATTGCCCCCATATCTGTTTTTCTTCCTTGAGGTTAAGTTCATGTGAGTTAGCTTGGGATCCTGTCTGAATAAATACAAATTTGGAAATAGAATATGGAGTAGGTGTATCCCCCTTTCCACAGACTCTTTGCTGCCTTCTCTTTTCAGAGGACAATCCACACAATATTTTAGGAGGGAGGGTACCTCTAGAGTGGGTTTATAATATCTGTGTTCTCAAATTGGCTTATGTATCTAAGGGTTTCTTCACAGTTCACAATCTCTTTTTCTACATTCTACAGTCAGAGTTTTCTATGCTTACCAACTTTTCTTTAGGAGTTGTCACTCTATTTCTAAAAGAGAAGGCTTCCTTTTCTGGGTTTTCTAGGTTCTCCTCTGTTTCAATGATGAATAGGTGAATAGATGGGGCAGATCTCTGTCTTCGGCTGGGGCCTGCCTTTAGAACAGCCTCCCGACCACCCTGAAACTTGAGAAGAACCATGTCTGGTTCCAGAAGCACCTCAAGACCTTCCTCATTGCTTCTTTATTAGCACCTCTTCTCCCCTGCTGATCTGTTTCTCTCTCTCGCCACCGTCCACCTGGCCACCCTCTGTCCTTTAAGCCCATGTACCTGCTCACCCTGCCTCCATCCTGCACTTCCTCCAGGCCACCCCTTGCACTGGGATCTGTATATGTACCCATACAGTCCCCCACTCTTCTTCTGCACTTATCAGATACACCCTATCTGACAAATCATGCACCTGCCACTTGTCTGGCTGCACTACCTTTTCAGTGCATTTATTAATTTATGTATTCCACTTATTATTTATTCTGTTCTCTTCTCTGTTCCGCAGTTTCCACTTCTCCCCTTCCACGCACCTCCCCCTTTTTTTCCCCTTTTCCATGCACTTGCACATTCTTGATGTCACTGGGCCTATTAAGATCATATTATTAGTTCCCACCTGTTCCCTTCCTTGCTTGGTCGCGCTCTGATAAACTTGTGTATGAGCACAATATGAATAAAATATCATATCATATCATATCAATATCATATTTTTCCTTTCTTGCAATTTCAATCTTTTTCTCTATTGTTTTTTTTTTTTCCAGCGGCATTAAGAATGAAACTTTTCAAGGCCTATTGTAATAGCTTTGATTAAAATGACACTGCTGCTATGTGGAAACGCTTATTTGGGAATGATGGCAATTTAATTTTTTACATGATGACATTTTATGGCTATGTTATTGACATTTTAAGGGAACTATCAATTGATACATTGTACTTTTAATTCATGTGCTGGGGCGGATCTGCATTTAATTTTTGATTTTTATGTATGTTGTGGTTGTATAAGTATAAATCCTTAACTGGATATATGTATAATAAAGCATATATTTTTGTTTTAATGTATTTTCCACCTTGCACTGAATATGACTGTATATACGCCCCTGACCACAGTTTCTGCGCTGTTTATGCTCAAGTACTTGCATGTTCCCTGGTGTGTGTATTTTGTTTCTGGCACACTAGATGTCTCCCATCATTGACATTGTGTCTTTAGTTTGTGTGTGTGTGGGTGACTCTGCCTTGCTAGTTTAACCACTTAACCATTTTATTATTGTGCCCATATCCTTGTTGTGAGAGCCATGTATTTCTTTAGGACCACTAGAGTGGACCTCTACAGATCTTCTTTTCCTGAAACTCTTTTGCGCAGAATGCCTGACCTGCCTGCCTGCCTGTCTGAATCTGAGTAGTTTACCAGGGATGCCTGGGAATTGTACAAATCACTCCTTTTGGAAGTAGACCAATAGTTTGGCCTTACGGTGCCCCCTGTCCTGCAAACGTTTATCATCCAGCCCCTTCCTTAGTTGAGCGCCTGTGAGTGTGCATCTGTGAGTGCCTGTGAGTGATTGTGAGTGTGCTAGAGTAACCAGGGATGACAGAGTTGGATAGTAGGTACTCAGTGGTGCTCACCTATGCCCTGTAGTGATTTAGTATTTGTCAAATACATCTTAGTTTGTGTACAACATCTGTTTGCCTGTCAGATAGGACATTCTGCAAGCCAGGGAGTGAGCCTCTCCCATGATTGCCCTGTGGCACTCATGGCTACAGTGCATGGCCCAGACATTGTCAGATGGATGCCAGTATGGCATAAACAGACCAATCCTCAGAACCTGCTGGTCTTGCCCCTAAGGGGGCTCCTTTGATGAGACTCACCTAGCTGCAGTGCGTCAGGTTCTTAAAAGGGAGAAAAGGAACTCAGCAGCTAGGCAGCGGGAGTCCTACACCTTGTGGTCCCTGCAGAGAGTGTCTGTGGCAAGGAAGAAGTGGCTGTAATAACAAGTGACCCTAGATAGGAAGCTAGAGCAGCCTAATCTCGAGAAAATGAGAAATGGCCCCAGTTATGGGTGTGACCCCTGCCTGTTCCCAGTGTTGCCCCCAGGGACACCTTCTGCTCCAGCAGATGTCCCAGATTTTTCTGCACTTGTTCCCCCACCCAGCTATTCTGCTCCCTTCCTAGTCTCTGCCCCTTGGGTGTACGCCCCTGCTGCATCATCCACTGTACTTTCAACCTATGGGAGCCAGTATGGGATCTCTAGAGGACAGCACAAATTTAGTGGGTGATGGAAGAAGAGGACTCATTCACCACTCCCAGATGCCTCCTCTGAACCCCCAGTACTGAGACTATTAGAGCACTCAGTACATGCCTTAGAATGTCCCAAGCCATTATCCTCCCCCAACCCGGTGCCCATCCCAGTTAGGTCACCGCGTGCATCAGGTCCATTTTGCCTATTGTAAGAAATGGGGCCACTGGAAGTACAACTGTCCTCAGCGGATTCTGCATCAGCAGAAGAAAGCCATAGCCCTGTCTGCTCAAAGCAAATCTCAACTCCCTGCACCTTGCCCGCTGGTCCCTTTCACCTCCCCACTCAGCCTAGACCCCCAGATCAGAATGCTGTTTCTGGCCCAGAACCCCAGCCTGGACAACTCCAGGCCAAATCCTAGACCAATGCCTCTTATCCCCCAGCCATTAGTACAAAACAGCCAGCTGTCACGACCCTCGCCCAAAACCCCCTCTGGCAAACCCATTGGCCAGGTGGAGTCAGGGCTCGGGCCTCTAGAGCCTGGCATCCTCTTCAAAAGCCCTCATGGGGCCAGTCCTGGCGCCTATGGCGCCAGGCTCATACATCATGAAAAACAATGTGCTTGGGAACTACTTTATTGTATTGTCAGCCAACATGGAAGCATCCACATAGCTTGGTTCCTAAGAACCAAGCTATGCGGTCTAGTGTTTTGGGTGTGGTAGCCTAGCGACTACTTTACCTGGACTATTTTGTTGGGGCTATTTAAACCACACCCGAGCAAGACAACACGTTTCGCGTTACTTTGCAGCTTGCAACGTGACACTCACCGTGTCCAGCTATTCCCTTGAACCTCGGAGAAGCAGAACCTGCAAGGAGACAAAAGGAACATCATTAGCAGCAGCATCTTACCTGCAGTCTTCATCTTTGAACACTCGCAGCTACTGAGAACAGCTTTGTTGAATCTGCATGCTTCCAGGTCAGAACGACCTGAAAGAGGAAGATAGAGGCAACATTAAAGAAAGCAGCAGAGATATTTACAAATTACAAACTGCTCAAAAGTCTTACCTGGCTGGTCGCCTCTTGGCTGGCACCTCTCCGGACAGGTTAGCAAAGACAAGACTTTGCAGCGCTGCACATAGCGCTTACTTACCGCATCATAGCGCTCTTAATGCGCCATCATTTACCAGCAGGGCTCAAGCCAGTTCGCATACCTAAGGGAGAAAAAATAGACATTTTAAACAAAGAAAGGCATGTAGGATAGCAACAAAACTAAAGAACAGCAATAAGACCTACCTGAACAATATCAAATGGGCCGGCGTCAGTGAAGTCAGTGACCGCACTCGCCCATGAAAGACAATGCACCCCTGCAAAGAAGGCAGGATGGAGTGCACGCCTAATTCTACAACAAGGTGAGGAGAGGGCTCCAGAGGGGCTGAAATCATACGGGGGTGGAGGGAGGATACTAACCCTAGTCGGTCAGTCTTGAACACAGTCCGCCTGTATTTTCAGGCAGAACTTTCCCCGCAGACCACATCAGGGCAAAGCTGAGAAGCATACCAGCAAGTAAACCGGCTGGGTGGTGTCCCTGTGGATACCAGGTGAGCGTAATCCCCTTCCCATCCAGTGGCCACTATGTGACAGCACAGGTAGGTTACATACATGCTAGAACACTGCTGGAAACAGGAGTCACCTTTAGCACACTGAGGCCGGGGGACTTCCCGGATGCCCTGTGTCTGGCCGGACTGTCACAGCTGTAGGAATCGAGGACATCCCATCTAAGGTGCCTGTATCATTGATGTTTACTGTGCCCTCTGGCCCACTACATAACTCTGCTTGACCCTGTTGCTACTGCCCTAACCTCTTGCCTGCACGTTGTTGCGAGTTCTGTGTCCCTGGTCCATTTTCCCCAATTCTCCAGTGCAAGATCCTGTAGCAAAACTGACACCATTGCTACACACACTGCAGGCTACCCTAGAGACGCAAAGCTAGGGGAAAAGAGAAAGAAAGAATGGGGAGCTACAAGCTGGTAAAAGTGTATGCACAGACATGACTAAGTTGGACAGATGCATTGCACCTTGCCATCATGTATATGAGTTTTATGCTTTGCTGGATTTTCATTATTTGAGATCATGATGGCAAGAACAATGCCCCTGCCAGCTGCAGCTCCTCCATCTGAGACCAGGTTGATTTTGGGAATGATTGATGATTCAGTTCTAGCATATTTCAAACACCTTACTTCAGTCATGTGACAGATCTACCGCTAGGTCAGCGATGCAAAACCTGTGGCAGGTCAGAGCAGATTAAATGTAATGCAGGAGGGAAAGCTAGGATACTGCCCCCCTTGAGCATGAACTATTTTTCCCCAAAATCTGCCCTCAACCCCATTCAGAAACCCTGCCGGCATGGGAACAGTCTATCGGATATTTTCTTGGACCGTGTTCCCTTGAACTGTGATTTTATTGGACCTTAGTATTTTGACAGTGAATATTTTATATTTGTGTTTGTTTTAAATAATTTTTGGGATTTGTAACTTTTTTTTTACATTTAATTTTATTAGCATTTTGTAGTAAACTTCAACAATAAAACAATGTCTCATTAATAACATAGCTCCCCCATACCCCATCAACACAGTCCCTCCCTTTCTCTATTTCCCCTTTCTTTTCATAAATTCAATTTTATTATCCTTTTCCTTCAACTTTTACCGTGAGACAACATCACTGCAATAGCCAACACCTCACAACCCCCCCTCAACAAACAGACCCCCACATTCCTCCCCCCAACCCTCGCTATATCCCATCTCCAGCTAAAGAACAAAAGGAAGTAATTAACCTCATTTGGGGATTCACAAATGAAAGGTAGCAACAACCCCCCCCTTTCTTCCATGATTTATATACTTCATTGAAGGAGACCCACTCCATTTCCCTAACAGAGGCCATATCATGAAGTTGAGCTCCTTGGCCTTTTTGGCCCACCTTTGCTCTGTTGGAAGGGTTTCTGATTTCCATTCCATTGCTAAACAAGCTCTCGCTGCCAGCAAGAGGAAATGCACCATATGCGGCATCCTTTCCCATCGAGTGCCATGATGTACAAGATCAAAAAGGACCAACCTCGGATTACAAACTCTCGAAACCCCTTCTACTTTTTTGATCCAGCTCAAAACTTCCCTCCAATAAGTTTGCGACTTCGGGCAAGACCCACATACATGCCAATAATTCACTTCTACATCACATCCCCTCCAACACTTAGGGCTCATCCAAGCATACATCTTGGAATGTCTGTTAGGGTCTAGCTGCCACCTGTGCAGTAACTTCACTACGTGCATTTAATATTGTACTGAAATGGACATCTTATGCGCCGCCATGCACATTCGGGACCACAGAGCATCAGAGATTGGAAACCCCATGTCTTTTTCCCACTTTTTGCTCTGACCCTCTGCTTTAGTCTCTTTTGCGTCCAACAAGATTGCATATAATCTCGATAGAAGAACTTTCGTGCTAACCCATTCACTAAGTATTTTTTTCCATCGGGGTGAGATCCCTCTTCAATTGATCTTTCCATTTCCCCGCCATCAGGACACCTTCAGCTGAAGAAATTTAAATACATCCAACGGTCCTATTTGTAGGCCCGCCTCTAACTCTTGGATCGATATACAGCCCCCTTGTTTTACCATTTGCCCACTTATTATCAACCCTGCATCATACCAGCCTTGAAACCTCAAAGGATCGATTACTTCATCTCGGATCGGGGAGCCCATATCCAGCTCATCGGCGACGGCCGTGTTGTGAGCCTCCTCATTTCCTTTTTATTCCACCACAGCCTCAACAGGGTACCCAACGCAAAATGGTTAATTACACTACTGGGAAGAATATTTTTGGGGCCCACAGCCATTCCCCAAATGATACAGGTCTCATTCTATAATTTTCAATCGTCACCCATTGTTTTTAGTTCTCCTCTCTTAAGAGAGGTATTAGCGCCCTGAACTGGGAAGCATGATAGTACTCATGCATGTCGGGCAAACCCACTCCTCCTTCCTCTTTTGGCTTGGCCAAGATTTCATAGGCTATTCTTTGTTTTTTGTCCTGCCAGACAAACCTATTAATTAACCTCTTCATTTCCACAAAATGCTCTTTCGGGACTGTAATAGGGAGCATTTGGTAAAGATAAAGGAATTTTGGTAGCACCGCCATCTTTAATACATTAACCCGACCCAATCATGATATGGTTAACCGTGTCCATCTATCCATATCCTTCTTAACTTCTCTAACCATTTGCGCGAAATTAGACTCATAGAGTTCCTTCGTAGATCTTGCAATGTTGACTCCCAAATACCTAAGAGATGTATAATTCGTCGGGATTCCCCCTATTGATGGGCTACCATTTCCTCCTTCACCCACAGTTTTGTATAAAAAAAGAGTGGACTTATCCACGTTTATTTTAAGACCAGACCATTTCCCAAACTCCCTAATAACTTCAATGACATTTGGGGTGTCTTCGTATGGATGTGCCAGATAAAGTAGTACGTCATCAGCAAACATTGCCAGTTTATATTCATTTGCCCCTACATTTATCCCTCTAATAGTAGGGTCCCCCCTTATATTATTTCCAAGCGCCTCCATATAAATCGCATATAAATGTGGTGACAAGGGACATCCCTGCCTTGTCCCTCTCGTCATACGTATCTCCTGGGATACCTGATTATTCACCACCGCCCTCCCGCGTGGAGATCTATACAATGCCTGGACACCCCCTTAAAAATGCCTCTCCAAATCACATGTCTCTCATCACCCCCCATAGGAAACTCCATTCCACGCGATCAAACGCCTTCTCGGAATCCACACTTAAAAGCGCCTGATCACCCTCCTCCCCCACCGTATACTCCATTATGTCTAGAGTCTTCGGCATTGCATCTGCCCCCTGCCTTTATTTTATAAACCCCACCTGGTCCGGGTGAACCAGTCGTGGCAAAATACCCTCTATTCGCGTGGCCAAAACCCTTGTATAGATTTTTGCATCCGTATTGAGGCGCGATATCGGCCTATATGATTTGCATAAGGTGGGATCCTTTCCTTCCTTAGGGATAACTACTATCATTGCTTCAGAAAATGATTGCAGCGCAACTCCCCTTTCACGTATGTCGTTGAACAAATTTGCCAAGTGTGGCGCCAGGATGTCGCCAAAGTGTTGATAGAACCTCATACCATACGCATCCTCCCCAGGCGCCGCCCCTGGCGGCAATCTCTTTATGGCCTCCAGGACCTCCTCTGGAGTTATATCCGCTTCCAACCTGGCTCTTTCAGATTCCAGTAATCACGTCAAGCCTGCCTTTGCTATATATTCCCCCATTTTTTCTCATCCTGCTTCATCTCTGACCTGTATAGAGTTGCATAATATTTGGCAAATTTGTCCGCTATATCCTGTGATTCTCTAGATAGTCCCCCCTCTTCCATTTGAAGGGCTTCCACCCATCTCTCCATCCTCTGAGCCTGAAGTCTGGAAGCAAGCATTCTATCCGCCTTATCCCCTTTCTCATAACATTTTTGTTTCAGAAATTTCAACTTTCTTATCACCTCCCCATGTCCCAACTTTTTCAATTCTTCTCGCTTTTACTTGAGGGCCTTTGGATGCTCTTTATGGTATGTACCTAGGGCATGCATCTTCTTCTCTAGCATTATTATTTCCCCTGTAAGCTTTTCTTCAGTTAGTGTACATTCCTTTTTTCTCCTTGCTCCTTCTCTTATGAGGTGGCCCCTCCATACCGCTTTGCCCGCATCCCATACCATAGCCATCTCCACTTCAGCATTGTTGTTAATTTGGAAATATTCTTCTATAGCCCCCCTTAATTCCTTCTCATAAAGCTTATCCAACCACAAAGACTCATTGCATTTCCACTTGCTGTTTCTGTGACCCATCCCCCTAACATCTATGCTTGCCATGACCATATCATGGTCTGTCCATCCCACTGGGCAAATGCTCGCCTCTTGTGAACTGGAACACTGCTCTTTATTGACCAAAAGGTAATCAATTTGCGTAAATGTTTCATGGACCTCTTGTAAATGGTTTCAACCCAGCACTCCACCTTAGTCAATGCCTGGCATGAGATGCCCAGCTGGAACCCTTACTTATATATTTTTATGTCAAAAGTTATTTTATTTCTGAACGATGTACCGTTATATCACGCCCCTCTCTTTGAATCCCCCCGGTCTCACTGAACCAAGAAGTAGGTTGTTTTGCAAAGTCAAAAGATTTATTTGAAGTATTTGAACAAGATATATATATATATATATATATATATATATATATATATATATATATATATATATATATATATATATATATATATCACACTTTTATGAATTATGAACAATATCTGGATATCACACGTATTAATATTTATACCTTGATCAGCGTTGTGTAATATTACAATAATCGACAAACTCTTTAATCAATAGGAGTCTGGATGAAAAGAATAATGTAGCATAGGATAAAACTTAGTGTGGGTTCAATGAAATGCAATGATAGGAGATTAATGCACACAGAAATAAATAATTTATGAATTCAATCAATGCAGCGTAATCACTCTTTCCCCCTGATATTACTCAATCCCCCCCTAATATGCAGTATGAAGGGATGGAATGAGGGAACACAGGTTTCAGGAATATACAATCAACAAATGAAGTTTCAATCCCAATTCCCCCAGCAAGTTTAGAGCGAAACAGGAATGATTTTAAACAGGTCAATTGTTTTTGAATGTGGTTTTGTAATGAATGGAAAAATACTGAAAAATGACTTTAATTCGCTAAATAGGATTCAGAACTAGTGGGAGCCGCTTTGGCTAGTTCCAGGTAGACACTAGCAATGATATTTGAATGACTGATAGATAGGAAAGTGAATTCAGAAGTTAAATGCAAGAAATAGCTGTATTATACAGGATGAAATTAAGCCAAAAGTAGAATCGCAGCAAACTTTTCAGCACGCGAGAAATGTGATTACAGAAAAACTATGAAGGCGGTTTTGGGTCCGTTTGAAAGCTGAGGATGTTAGCATCAAAATGACATTTACATTTCGTTCCTAGTATGTACGGTTCAAAAGGTACAGAGGTTTTAGCAAAGGTCGATTTTTTTAGAAAAGAGTCAAGATTTCAAATGAGAGACGTGCTGTTGAAGATTACAAACAAGGATTTCTTAACACTAAGGGAGGCTATGAAGATGCAAGATACCAACGGTACAGCCACCAGTCCAGAGACGCCTCTGTCTGATCTTTGCCTGCTGCGACACTTGCCTTTCTTCAGAAAATATATATTAGCGCAAAGATGATTATCACTACAATTATCACAGGATTATATGGATGAGAGAAGGATTCAGGAGAGACAAAAGAGGTTCTATAAGGTAGTCTGGATATGTTGGAATAGGTTGGATGGGATAACGTAAGGGTAAGAGATTGGCTATGGACAGTTGTATGCTAAATACTCACAACTATGGTTTCGGAATATGCCCATCAGAGATCTTGTCAAGGGTTTGGACTGGAATCTGCTTGCCGCCAGACAGGATCCAGGCACCTGGTTCTGCACTCAGCATGGCCTGTGGTCACTGCACGGCCTCTGGTTCTGGATCTGACGGGTTGGTTCTGGGTTACAGCGCTGCTCTATTGGTTTGGACCTCTGGGTTCTAGCAAGGGTTCTTGGCAAGAAACAGAAAAACAGCACAGCCAGGCTGTTGAATTATTGTGCCCCTTGGAAGTTTGGGGTTAAAATCAGTTTGCAAGATTTTAAAGGCCAGCTGAGAAGGGTTCAGCTTTAGGATTGGGCCTTCTGCTTTCAGAGTGCTGGAGTCTTGATCTGGGTTCTGGAGTCTTGATCTGGGTTCTTCCTGCAGAGCGCTCCGCCAGTAAAATCAGTTGATGGGTGAATGTGTCTGTCTAGGTCATCAACAGTCCCTATTTATGTATTTCTCAAAGGGGTGGGTAGACTGATTATACTAAGCCCAACCCTTTAGGAATCTGATAGGTCAGAGAATTTCCTCTCCCCTGATTTGAGAAGGAAACAGTGTGTCATAATGTGTCATAGTGATGCTGCAATCCAGGGAGAGACCTCCCCTTGGTTCCTATACAGAAAATCTGTTTTTCATATAAAACATAATTCCAATATCACCAACTTGCTAATAATACATATTTACGTTACAGATTAAATAAGGCACGTATCCATCAAAGTCTCATCTTCCTAAGAGTTTCGGTTCACAAATGACAGTTTTTCACGCTTTTGGTTGGTTACCCGGTGTCAGATCTGTACAAATTTTTCCAGATACATGCACATTACATCTGGACATACTCCTGTGAAGTTTCATATTTATTTATCACAACTGCTACAAAGTCAACATTTTCGTCGTTCAGTCTCTGAATGTGGCCCAAATTCCAGAGTGGTTTTAAAACGTGAGCAGAATTTTCATTTTAACAACACTATATTTACCGATTTTGACCAATTTTTTTCAGTTTTCTATGAGTCTTTTTTCAAAAAGATATTTTCTGTGCTCTCTGAATAAACAAAACTGTTTGTCTCCGCCCCCAAGGTTTTGGGCTGGGTCAGAGCAGTCCCAGGCTTCTTCCTGCCAGCAGTTGTTTTCTGTCACACCCGAATTAGCATTTTCCTTTCAGTCAAGGGAGCCTTTTGTTTCTTGTCAGAGCAACAGGCCAAATCCCCTCCTATTTCCTTTCACACCTCCCTGCCAGTTCTTCAGCAGAGGGCAGGGGGAAGTTTCCTTTGTTTAGGGAGGAACTGTGGAATGTCTTTGAAGCTCAATGTCGCTGGCTTTAACTTACTTTAGAAACAATGTTTAAAATAATCTTTCATTAAAATACAATTTACATTTTTACAAATATAGCCACAAATCTCTTACTTCCAGCCTTTTTGTAAAACATAGAGTTTGAATTGTCACCCTATATTGCTTTTGATGGGAAATCGCTTCTTTTCCATACTTTGGTTTTAAGGCACAAGTTTAAATGATAGTATGAGTAAATAGCAGTTTCTGACACAGGCGAGCAGCGGTACTATGCCCATTTTTAACATAATTTTCCAAGCAAGCATCTTTGAATGTGGATTTTCTTCTAATAAAATATGTTTCTACTGACATTGTGCTTAGGTGAACTCTTTAAATAAAGTGATGTTTGACACCCAACAAAGATGTTGGATCATTTGTGAAGTTTGGGAACCATTATTTTTGCACTTTCCACAACCAAGGAAAAACGGATTTTTAAAGCAGTCTGGGTTTTCGTTTGCAATGCAACACTGCTTTTTCAAGTGGTTTCACATTCCTCTGTGGGCAGCAAAATGATAGGTTTTGGCAGTGGTCTCCTGTGTTACCACTGACATAGGCAAAATGGATTGGCGGCCTATTTTTCAGGTTTTCCTGCGCACTTTCAAATATTTTTAGCGTAAAGACCTTTTTGGCGGCCGTCCTGTTGTTTCTGATGCAAGCAGCTCACACCAATGTTGCAGGGCGTGGACTAGTGAGTTAAAGCATGCCACAAGCCCCCCTCTTGTGATTTGGCGTTGTTCGTCCATCAATGGGAAGTCGCAAGACTGGGATGTCAGTCTCTTTTCTTTGGGTTCCAAAATGGCAAAGTTCATCATCTTTTCTTCCATCAGGGTGGATCGACCAGTTCTCCTCACCCAGTCCTGATGTGAGTATTGAGCGATACTCCGGGTCCCTTGGCTTTTTCTCCCGGTCCCTGGGTAGTCCTCCTTGGTCTTAGTTTCAATGGTTTCCAATCAACTATGATGACAAAGCAAAAAGCATATTTGTAGACATTTCCCTACCACTATTAATGTAGTGGGCCGGACACATACATTTTGATAAATCAGGACACATCTTTCTATTGTCTTTTATGGACTATATATGGAATATTTTAAAGTTGGATTCTAGGTAGCTGGAGTGGCTCCCTCTGGGGTTCCAGAAGACTCCTCTAGTTGCTGCAGAGTGTGCCTAGGATGGCAACACCTCAGTTGGTTAATATGGACCCACTTATCTTCCCCCTCTGCCAAACTGCCTTTGGGGATGCAGATTTTGTAGGCGACTGGTGAGATTTTGTCTACAATTTCAAAAGGTCCCTTGCAGCTAGGCAAAGATTTGCGCTGTTTGGCTTGGTTCCATTGGAAATTGTATACGTAGACCCAGGCTCTTACATTGTATTCTTTTCTACAAGTCTTTAAGTCATAGTGGGTCTTCATGCTGTCTGCAGATCTTTCTAGATTTCGCTGAGCATAGGCAAAAGCATTTTGAAGGTGTTTTCTTAGATTTTCAACATACTTATGAGTTGTGGAGGCATTGATCAATGTCTGCTCTTGGGTTCTGTAGAGCAGATGCTGGGGAAGCACCATCCTGTGTCCAGTCATCAGCTCAAATGGTGACATTTTAGTTTCAGATGAAGGGGTAGATCTGATGGCCATAAGGACCACAGGTAATCGAATATCCCAACTTGGCCCAGAATCTGCCACAAAGTTTTTAATATGCTCACAATTGTTTTGTTGTATCTATCTACTGCACCACTAGAGGCTATCCGGTAAGCAATGTGGAGCTTCCTTTTGACCCCAAGTATCTCCCACATCTTTGTCATTACTTCGCTGGTGAAATGGCTACCTCGGTCTGACTCGATCCTTTGGGGTAGTCCAAAACGCAAAAAGATGTGGTTGATCATCAAGACAGCTTCTGTTTCTGCCTTGCAATTTGGGGCCGGGAGGCATCCCATCCATTTAGTAAGCAAGCTTATCACGGCAAACATGTACTTGTTCCCCCTAGAGGAGCAAATCATGGGCCCGATATAGTCGACTTGTAAATCTGACCAAGGCAGTGTCATCCCCCTCTTTTGGCGAGGCGCATGGTGTGTGAGGGATGTTGGCTGAAATTGTGCACACACAAGACACCCCTTCAAGTATTGGTCGAGGTCCTGCCCCATGTGTGTTCAGTATGCAACCTCTCTTAAGATTTCAAGTGTTGTATGAAACCCCCTATGACCGACTGTGGCCGCATCATGGCAGTGACTTAACATCAGGCTTCAGAATGAGGTAGGGACCACCCACTGGTCATGGCCAGGTAGGGACCTCCTTACCAACAAACCGTCTTGGATTCGGAACATTTTTGGACATTTCATCAACACTCTGAGGTCCTCTTTCCCTATGTAATCGGTATCCGTCAGGGGAAAGTTCTCAGGGTCCTCAATGTGTTGATAAAACCTACCAATTATTGGATCCCCTTTTTGAGCTGTAATCAAATCAGCATCTGGGGTCTCCTTACTCCATTGTGGAATTGAGAGTTCATTGTGAGCATTTGTCTGGGACCTAGTGATAGCAGTGACCTGGATTTCCCCCAACAGGGACTCGATCTCTAGTCAGGGTTGGACTGGCCGCATCGGCCCATCGGCCAGCGGCCGATGACCTTTGAGGACCTGGGGGGCCATGTTTCATGAGGCCACCCCTGGGCCGTTTTTTTTGCCGGTAAAATGTTAAGTAATTTTGGTAAAACATATGCCGCGCGAGTCTGCGACTCACAGAGTGTCTGCTGCGGCCTGCTCGCTGTCCGGCCCAAGCTGGGCCATCATTATTTTTTTTGGTTAAATTGTTGATGTCAATCTCACTCTCATCAATTTTGAAGATGGATAACAGTGTGTGTGCCGTGGGTGGCCGCCTGGGCGTGGCCCGAGCAGCTCGCCTGAGGCTCGGGGCCAGGCCAGCGTCAGAAAGGAAACTGAGACTCTCTCTAGGGGGGGGGAATTCCCACCATGTTCCCAGGGGCTGGAGCCTGGAGCAAGCTGGAGGAGCTGCCTGGGGCGCTGCTGGAAGCATAATTATTCATTAAAGCAAGGTAACAACACATTGTTACCTTGCTTTGATGATTTGCAATTGCAAATTTCATGCATGCATGCATGATGCATCAGGGCCGGCCGCCACCACCAGGCCGGTGGCGGCGCAGCGGGTGGTGGCTCGGTGGCCGTGCGTGCTCCTGTGATGATTGATGAAGTCCTGGTCAAGTCAAGTGTTAATACAATTATGAACACCGCATCAGGCCCGGGCGGCGGCCTAGTGCTACTGTCTCTGCAGCAGCAGAGCTGGCTGAGCTGCTCGCCCTGCAGGGCTGGCTGGGCTGGGGGCAGGGCTGAAGTAAGTTCACACAACAAGTTCCTTTCAACTTTGCAGGAACTAACAACAACGTGTTGTCCTGCAAAGTTGAAAGCAACTTGTGTGCCTGGGGCTGGGGGCCGATACAGACTCTGTGTCACCACAATTAAGTCGGTGGACAGGACACGTGACTCTCTCTCTCTGTCGGCCTCCCCTCCTCACCCTGGCATTATTTTTTGCCCACCTGACCCCACAACGAGGCAGCCAGTGCCCAGTGCCAACTTGACGTGATGACGACCATGACACGCACCGCAGCACCAGCACAGCAGGCGGCACTGCGGCAGCAGTCAGAGACCCGGGCCCCGGCCCGAGAAGACATTGACCGTCGACCGAAGTGAGTGAGCCAGCATGAGCCCAGCAGCAGCAACACCAACATGCAGGCAGGCAGCAGTTGTTGACCGGTGCTGCGGCTACACTTAAATACAGAAGAGTCAACTACTCTCTCGACCGCGAGGTAAGAAAGATTGATTGATCCACACAGGGCCTATGCTTTAAGGCAAACATTTAGTACTTTTTCTGCTAAATGACAACTAGGCCTCATACAAAATGTACTATCACCTCTCTATACACCACCCCAGCACTCTCCTTTCGGCAGGTCCTGAGCTCCTCATCACTCGTCCATCACTTCACCCCATGTGCACTGTCACCTCTCTTCCAATTTCCCACTCCACCACCCCATAGTACACCAACCCTCTCCTACTCCCCACTCCCCTGACCATGACCCCACCCAGCCTGAACTCCCAATTCACTCCAACGAGACATTGCCCTCCCTGTACTCATAACATCCCCACCCTGCCTGGGCTCCCATGGATCTGACGCTCTCCCACACCCACCCCTCACCTTTGCTACTCTCTCACATCCATCACATCCCTTCTCTACTCCTAACTTCCCCCCACTCTGCCACACTCTGTTCTTACCTGTCGCGTGCCACTCTAGGTTCCCAACACACCCCAGCAGCTGAGACCTACCTGTGCCTGCCCCCGCCTCTCCTCGAACATACCACACCACCCCACCTGCCACACACCATGCCCCAACTCTCTCTCTCACCAACCCCTCCCGAATTCCCTCATTTTCCATTCCATCCCCTCCTGCCTCAGTCCCTCCTGCTAGTACTCCATACTCTCGACACTTTACCATCATCCCATCCCCTCCCACCGCCTCCCCCAGCACATCTCAATCCACTCTTGGCCCCACTAACACCTTGCTCCCCAGAGTTGCCTCCTCCAGACAATGTCTGCCCCCTCCCGCCTCTTCTCACCCCGTTACTTTCCATTCCTTATCTGCCAGTTTCTATCTGCGCCTCTTCCCCATCACCCTGCATCCGCCACATCTCTGATTAGTTCCTTCTGCCTCTTCCAACAGTTTGCCTCCTCTTCTCTGGCCCACCATCCTCTCCTCCACCTGCTCCTTCCTCGGACCTTGTTTTTAAAGCCCTCCCCTTTTTCTGACCCCCACCTGTCTCTAATCCACACATGTTTCTAACCCACCCTCCCCAAATGTTTCTAACCCCTCCTGCCCCACCACGTTTCTGATCCCTACCTGTTTCTGTCTGACACCCCTCATTCCTTGCCATGCTTCCTGGCCTCTGTTCATTTCTGTCTGTACAGTGGTCCATTTTATTTCTAAAGCTATATTAATGCAGCTTCCCCTCCTTTCATGCTGCCCTTCCCACGTCCCTCCAGCCCCTCACTCATATGCGCCTCTGCCCCTTTTTTCCTCATTTCCTTCTCTTGACTCCTGCCCTCCAACGTGCTCTCCTGCCTATTCCTCTTCCGCATGCCACACTCGGCCCCTCCTTCTTATTCTACTCTCCATCATTTCGTCTCCAAGGTCCTTCGTTTCATGCCTTACTCCTTCACTCGTATGCCTGCCTTAATTCCGTTCCCTATACATCCTTCCCCACCTCATCCTAGGCGAGTTCGGCTTCTCCCTCCTTTCCAGTCCTCTCCCCCAAACCTACACACTTTACTTACTCTGATGGCCCAATCTTCTTGCTCTCCCCCATCTTCCTAAACTCTCATTCCCGACACTCCCTCAAACTTAACAATTCACTCGCCCTCATTTCCAATGCCCAATTTGCCTCACCCATCACCCCTAACTAGTCCCCTCTTTTGCTCTTTCTGTCTCATTATGAACACACTTAAAACAGCCACTGCAAGATACTTTACGTTTCATTATGGTGTCCCGGTCCAAACGTTGGCGTTCATTGCGGTCCAGATGTTGGCGTGCATACTTCGTGAACTAATGTAAATGTATCACTGGATATGTTAATGTTATGTAGACATCCACGTTCTGTATACACAACTGTTAATTGCTTTCTCTGACACAAGCTTTGATTTCCATGGACGGGCACACCAACGGCACTCTGCTCTGGCTCTTACAAACATCAGCAATTTAGTTTAAGCTGGTGTTCTTAAAGGCCATTGATGTGCAGCATTTGTACGAAAAGAAACAAACACGGCGTGGAATTTGTTTTCTGGGTTTAACAGATTTGCTATGCTGTGACAAGCCGTGTGTGCTGTTGTGTGTGTTCTATAATCTGGCCATGCACTCTCGCTAGCCTCGACAAATCGCGTCTTGCCTTCAAACGTGTTCCTGTTTGTTGAGTTGCAAGTGTCACTGCATCTGTGGCTCCCCCAGCAAGTTACGACTCCATCCATTGCAGCCTGATCACTTATTTATTATGGCTGGCTACTTTACATTTTTTGGTGAAAAGTTTTGTAATTTGTTATTTGGCTTTCTTGTTGTGCGTTTGTTTTTGCCATATCTCCACATAGTCACATGTTAATTTGGGCCCGCCTGCCTTTACTTAAATTGACCCAAAATATATATCACTAAAAAAGTCATTTGGTATTTATTTTAAAAACGTTAGTTGGGCTGCTGGTGGGCAAAGAGGGGCTTTAGAGAGCAGTGTGTTCTGTTTGTGTTGTTGTGGGCAGCCATCCTTGATCACTACGCTACACGCACGCGCATTTTCGAAGTGTTTCCTATCTGTTCATGAATGACTGTGCACTGAAACGGGTGAGCTTGGGTGCAGTATGTTAACGCCTCACCTTCTTTCACCAGGCCACTGACTTTCTTGCACAAGTAACAAGTTGTGCCCAGACTTGATTTTACAACTTGCTCTTTTAAATGTCTTTGTGTAGAATAATTCATGTTGCCTGGGCCTGTGCAAGGTATGATGATTTTCTTTGTGCTGGTATAATGGGGCACCCAAGTTCCATTCCGTATAGGGCCAGTTTACAGAATCGTGCAATGGTATAGCGCTTGCACTTGGACAAAAAATGACCCATGTGCAATTCTTTCAATGCATCTTTGCACCAGGGCAAATTCTGCACCAGTGCTGGGACTATGGCAAACATTGCCTTGGTGCAGAAATGTATTGGAAGGATATGTTTCTTGCACTTGGGCAATTTTGACCATTTATTTATTTATTAGCCATACTTCTTATTTCACTTACACTGGTGCAAGCATTCTCTACGGGGCCTGGTTTACAAAGCATGTTGGATTGTGCCATTGTAAAAGGCTGTTTATCAGCCCCATGTTCTTGTAACACGAAGACTGGTCCATGCTGCTTTTGCATTTTACCTTTGTCAGTGTCAGAGCCCGGTTCCACAGAGGTGTAGATGTTAGTCAGACTAGTGTTTTCCAACAACTATTAGGACCGAAATGAGGCTTGTAACGCGGTATAGAGCTGACTATCTTTGCTTTTTATGCATTTTCAAATTTCACACACAAGCTTATAAAATGTCATGGCCAGCACATTTTTCACACATTGCCATGCCGTTCAACAGGGAAAATATTAGTTCCACAACTGTGAGTTTATGTCCAAAAAAAAGGTTTCTTATTAAGCAGATGCGTCATTGCACACACATAATGCAATGTGGGTGATACACAAACACGTATGGTACCAGCAGCAATGTGCTAGTTCTGAGCCCAATTAGAAGAGTTTCAAGGCCCGAGCAATACAGGCCATGGGCTTCACACTGCACCTTGGTCCCCGCATCTCTGGGGTCCAATGTCTCACCGAGCAGTGGGGTGCGCGCCTGAAACTGCTCCAAGCGAGCGGGTTACTTGTGTAGCACCACTGCGCGCTGAATCAAAGCACATCGCCTCTGTGTCCTGTAAATAGGTTTCCTCGCCCAAGGCATTTATGAAGGTCTGTCTGCATAGTAAAGCAGTCACTTTGATGTAATCTTGTACAGTTTGACGCATGCAGAGAAGGCCTAATACTATTGAGAGCAGAAATGATAGCAACTATGCCCCTCTCTATCGCTTCTCCCTCTCTCTCTCTCTCTCTCTCTCTCTCTCTCTCTCTCTCTTTCTCTCTCTCTCTCTCATCCCCTATCCTTCTCTCATCACTGTCTATTTCCGAAGGCTGCAATTATGTCTTACTCTTTCTCGTTCCGCTGAGAAAGTGCACCCACACTGCTGTGACAGATGTATCTGTATAGATTATATACACCTTCTCTCAGCCAATCAGAATGTTCGAAATGCAGTCGATAATTCCATATGGACCTCATTCCAAACTTGAGCAGAAGCCTGATAATTAGCACTGAAAAAAGTTATTTCTTCTGTGTAAAGGCACAGAAGAGCATGCACTGTTAGATTCTCTAAATTAATAAAGAACAGCTAAACACAAAAATGTATGATGTTTATTGTTGCTCGCTCATTCTTCATTAAATGAACTTAACAAGTTACTTGTGTGTACTGTTTTTTTGTTCCCAAAAATAAAAACATTTGCCTTTTTACCAACTCCATGTGCTAATACCCTTGTAGTCTTTGGGAGGGGTCATTTTCATTTCCAATAATGATCAAATGTTAACTTATAGCCCTCCAGCTCCATGTTCTAACACTTTTATTGTCCCTGGGTGTGACTGTAAGGAAGGCATGGTATCAGACAGTGAAGGCAGACACATGTGATCACAGTTCAAGAGTGTTTATTGAACTTCAATGGGTTTCTTGAACGCCTATATAACCCTAAATCTAAGGATGGGAGCAAGCTACGACCAGCAGACAATAATAACGCAGTCCTGGAAAGACAATATCTTAGTAATCACATGTCTGCATAGAGTAAACCACACTGTTAAAAGCGGGGTTTCAACTTTGTGGGAAAGCTCTATTACAGCACAGACAACGCCAGTCTGGAAATTCTTTGGCAATTTGCATCCTCCAAATGAAACAAGGAATACATCAACACATCACAAATATTGTTTTCTAGCTCAATTTGACAATTTGTATACAGCCTTTATGGACCTGGATGCTCGTGACAGACTATCTATGGTTTAGCCCCTAGCTATTGGGGGATGCTTCTTCGGCGCACATCATATCTTTGTTACAAGCCATGCACTGTATTTATATGATATATACTGTGTTTATTGGGTTTTCGTCATCTTTACCTTGTTTCTTTTTGCAGGCAGTTCGCTGTTCAAGTATCCACTCTGGTCAGGCCTCAGCGCGGAGCTACCAACAGCCAGCCCGGCGAGCCCCCCCCTGTGGGTAAGTAACCACTAGTGACTGTACATCTTCAATGCACTGTAATGTAAGGTGGCCCTGTATAGCACACTCAAACCACTTTGGCAGCCTTTATTATGCACACCTATTGTCTCCCCCCAGAAACACAGCCACCCTAAGCTCCGTCCAGCCTATAAACAGCACAGTGACCAGGCAGAACTCCTATCCTATTCCTCCTCTTTCAATCTGACCACGTTTTGTTATTGTGAATTTGCATCCAGACCTAATGTGTGTGAGGGCAAAAGGAAAACCTGGATTATACCTTTCTCAAACACTGGGGTGGAGGGTAGGATTATTATGCAAATGTGCGCATTTGTGTGCATGCAGCAGGAATTCACTTGCTATATGCACCCTTGGTGTTTTTCATAAGTTAATTACAATGCAGCTTTCCTTTTTGGCTACTATTTTTTTCTGAAACGTCATACCATAATACAACGTCCAAGCCACTGCTGGCCAGGAGAAATAAAATGCATTCATCCAGTTCATTTATCATGCCATGGGACTGGATTACTGTTAGACTCAGCATTTTATAGACCCAGCTGGATATTGTTCTCTTTTTTGGGAGGGAGGTTATGCTGAGGCTGGGGACAGTCAAATCTGAAAATGCTGACAAGCACTTGGTTCCTCTTAATGAAATGATATTTTGGATGTTGGTACTGGCAGCCAGGTTACTTATACTACTGTGATAAAGGTAGGAATCAGATGCACAATTAAGCTAATTTTATTTTTTAGGAGACACATGGATTCCAAAAAAAAGAAAGGGAGGAGCAGAAAAACTAAGAGAAAAGAAGAAAAAGTGAATTGAAGAGGAAATCCGGCAAAACAAAAGAATTGAAGATCTGTTTACAGGTCAGACCATCAAAATGTCACACAGTGTTATTGCTGGGAGAAAAGTGGATGAGGGTGACACCATCTTCTTCAGCTACAAGTGCTAAACCTGGTTCTTCACTGGACCCATCAACAAAAGCTCCAGATGTGAGAAGACTAGAAGCCAGAGTCTCTGCAGTTATTGAAGACATCTCAACAGAGGCAGATGCTGCAGCAACTACAATGTCATCAATCATTGAAGGTGCCCCCCGAGAGGAAGTGTCGGAATCAAGTCTGCCAGAAATAATTGAGGCTGTCCATCCGAGGAAGAGGCAGCTGGTGGTGGTACCAGTCTGCCACAAACAATTGAAGATTCCCCCAAGGAAGAAGTGTCGGAATCAAGTCTGCCAGAAATACTTGAGGCTGTCCTCCTCGAGGGGGAAGTGGCAGCAGGTGGTGGTACCTGTCTGCCACAAACAATTGAAGATTCCCCAAGGAAGAAGTGTCAGAATCAAGTCTGCCAGAAATAATTGAGGCTGTCCATCTCGAGGAAGAGGCAGCCGGTGGTAGTACCAGTCTGCCACAAACAATTGAAGATTCCCCCAAGGAAGAAGTGTCGGAATCAAGTCTGTCAGAAATACTTGAGGCTGTCCTCCTCGAGGGGGAAGTGGCAGCCGGTGGTGGTACCAGTCTGCCACAAACAATTGAAGATTCCCCCAAGGAGGAAGTGTCAGACACAAGTCTGCCAGAAATAATTGGAGACAACATCATCCCCCCAGAGGAAGTGGCAGGTACTAGTCATTCAGAAGACTCTTTATCTGCTTTACAACATACTGAAGATCAGGGAATGGGGGTGTGAAGCATAGAGCACGGAAAGATGATCTACAGGTGGCAGACTATTTGTTTCAATGTCCAAAACCAGATCAACTTTCCTATTTCTTTCAGCACCATCCAATTCAACCTCCCAAACATAGACACATTAAAGCAAGCTTAGCCTTTTGGAGGGAAGATGGGGGAAAACGGTATTGGTTAAGTTACTCTGAAATACAAAAGGTCCTTTTTTGCACAGTTTAGCGTTTACTAAATGTAGAGAGAGGGGTCTTTTCATCAACGGCATGAAAAACTGGAGGCGTATTTTCCAGCGCATTGCAGAACATGAGGCAGGCCAAGGTCACCGGAGGTGCACAGATTCATATATGTTGAACTTTTCAGGGGTCGACATAGGCAGTTTACTCTTTCACCGAAAGAAATTAGCACGAAGTGAGCAAATCAGAAAAAGGAGTGACATATTGGAGTGCGTTATTGATGTTGTAAAAGTCATTGGGAAAAGGGGGCTCAGTGGGAAATCAGAGTCCATGTCCGAGCTGGATAACGAAGAGCTGGATCATGGCAACTTCCTTGAAATCCTTCTGCTCCTAAGTAAATATGAGAGACCTCTAAAGGAACATATTGAGGCCATTCAAAACCAAATCCAAAAAGAAAACTGGGCCAGGACGGGGTGCTTCTGTGACCTTCATGTCAAGGACTACAGTTGGGTATGTGATTGAGCCATTTCCAAACTGATCAAAATGCTAATCTGTCAAGAAATAAAGGAAGGAGGGATATTTTCCATTCAGATGGACTCAACCCAAGATGTGAGTGTTACTGATCAGTGCTCTATAATTATTAGATATGTGCTGACACTGTACATGAACGCCTACTGGCAGTAACCAACTGCACTTTGTCTACTGGAAAGGGGCTGTTTGAGTTGGTTCAGAGTGTTATTAAAGATAATGGTCTAGACCTACGCAAGTGCATTGGGAATTCAACTGATGGTGCATCCAATATGCAGGGGCAGTACAATGGTCTCACATCCTGGCTCAGTAAGGAATCCCCTGGTCAAATGCATGTCTGGTGCTATGCATATGTATTAAATCTTCTACTTGTAGAAGGGACACAAGTATCAAAAGAATCCACATCTTTGTTTGACCTGTTAAACTCCTGTGCCGTTTTTTTCAGGGAGTCCTACAAAAGGATGGATGTGTAGCGTGAGCTGTCTATGGAAGGCCACACAATCCAAATAATAGGAGACACAAGGTGGTGGGCAAAGGATGCAGCACTACGGAAAGTCTTTGGCTCCTTTAATAACCCAAACAAAGCAATGTTCATTGATGTGGTTGTTGCACTCAATAATATTGGCTCAACTACAGATAAATTCAATGCAAACGTGCGTTACCAAGCTTTAAACTTTTCTGAGTGCAAATTCCAAACAGTGCTCACAGCCCAGTTATATCTCAGAGTATTTAATTTGACAACCCCATTATCTAAGTACCTCCAGACAAGTGGAATGGACATCCTACAGGCACAAAGAATGGTCTCGGACACTACAAAAGCGCTTGCTGCACAGTCAAGAAATTTTGATTCTGTGTATTCTGCAGCTGAAAAATTTGCAGAATGGGCCAACGTGGGCTTGGAAGAGAGAGGCTATGATAAAGGAGTGGAAACTGCTCTTCCAGAGGGGAGAGTGTCCCACAAAAAGAGGATGCCTGGAATGAATGCAAGGGATGAGCCAATCACCTTGGCTAAAGACCGGTTTAGAGTTACTGTACACAATACCATTATGGACAACATTCTTCAAAGCCTAACTAGTCGTTTTAAAACCCACTCATCTCTTGCTGCAGATATAGCATGCCTGGATCCCAAAAATTTCAATGAAAGTCTACCTGACAATGCTCTTACAAATATTTGCTCCTTGCTTGAAAGACTGGATGACTCCATAACACTACAGGGGTTAAGGGAAGAACTCTCAGACTTTGCAAGCAAGTGGACTAAACTGAGGAGGACACTACCAGAAGAGTATGCCTTTGAAGCCCTACATTGTGAAAATCCAGCACTACAAGATTTTGGAGAGCTATCTTTAGTACAGAAATGCAATACATGCCGTAACTGTGCAATATTTTGCTATGCAATTCTAAAAAGGTATGAACTTTCTAGTAGTGCTTACCAGCAATTGTATTTGGCATACAAGTTCATCTTGACCTTATCTTGCACACAGGTAGCATGTGAAAGATGTTTTTCAAAATTGAAGAATATTAAAACCCGCCTAAGAAACAACCTCTGCCAGGACAACCTCGAAGCCTTTATGCTCATGTCTGTGGAGCGTAATGTGCTTGTCCAATTGCAAAATCCGGACATAATCGACCTGGTTGCACATAAAATCACATTGTTACAGAAACTCTTGATTGAGTGATTTCCAGGATTTTCATGAAGCTGGAAGCAGGATTTCCAGGAGCTGTGGACCCTGTCACAGAACTATATGCAAAGTTATGTTATTTTATGAGTTGTGTTGTTATTGTGTCATCATTTGGTTGTACTGCTTATTAAATGCAACTTTATTTTCATTACTGGTGTCAACGAGTAGACATGCTTTGAGTCTGGTTCTGCAAAATAAGTATTTTACCATGTGATGATGATGATGTTTTTTTTTAAAAGAACAAAAGGAATGTTATCACTTTCTCAAGAGTTTACACAAAATATAACAACATGCAACAGACACATGAAACCTCAATAAGTAGCATTTTCTGTTAAGTCGTGAATTGATGCAATTCACGGATGATGGTTTGAGGGCCACTTTTTTGAGGTGAGGGGGTGGGCCACTTTTTGAGGTGAGGGGTGGGCCACTTTTCTGAGGCGAGGGCTGGGTCACTTTCTTTTGGGTGTCCGGGCCTATTTCTTGTCCCAGTCCGACCCTGTCTCTAGTAGATCCCCTTGGATGGCTCCGGATTTGGCCAGCTGATCAGCTAAGTCATTTCCAGTTTTGTCTGGTCCCTCTACTTTGGAATGACCCTTGATCTTTTTCCAGTAGATGGTCACCCCATTCGAGGTTAACAGATCATCAATGTTTTTAATTAATTTCCCATGTTTCAAGGGTTTGTTGTTAGCGCATAACATGCCTCTGGTTTTCCAGTTAACCAGGTGCTCCATGAACCTGTTCCGAACATAATCCGAATCTGTGATTATGAACAGTTTGTGGAGTTGATGTTGGACAGCAGTGAAGATGGCTTGATGCACAGCCATCAACTCTGACACTTGACTACTTCGGGGACCAATCTTGTACCCAGTGGAGGGCTCGGGGGTCTCATTCACCCATGCATTCCCTACGCCGTCCACAAGTTCTTTTTCCCCGTTGTTGTCAACATGGTAAGAGCATCCATCCACATAGACAGTGGGCATTCACACTTGTCTTCTTCAAAGACTTTGTGTGGGGAATTGAGGTATGCCTCCATGTTGTCCTTGACTTTTAGACTTTTGTCCTCGAGACAGTTTTCTCTGGCACAATCATGCAAGTCAGCCAGACCTTGCGCGAGGGGACTCTTCTTGTTTTGGCCATAACTGACCTCCACAGGAAAGCCTTGCATTGACAGAATCCAGGAAGTAATTTTGGAATTACTTACATTTCCGGGCCGGATCCTGTCACTTTGTAGATATTGCAAGGCTGGTGTGGAGTCTCCACTATGATGTGTTCCCCCTGGATAAACGGGCGGTAATTCTTCAATGCCCCCACCGTTGCCAGGAGTGCCTTCTCACAATCGTTGAATTTTTCCTCCACAGAGGATAAAGTTTTACTCGCATAGGAGATTACTTTTTTGACCTTGTCATGCTTTTGTTATAATACTGCAGTCAAGCATGTATTAGAGAACCCTGTCTCCAAGAAGAACTCCTTGTTTTTGACAGCGTAAGCTAGGCAAGGCGCTTGTGAGAGGCTTCTTTTGAGTTGTCTTACTGCCTCGGCTTGTTCTGGACCCCACTCCCACTTGACCCCCCCCCTTCAAAAGATGAATCAGGGGTCTTGTGATCTCTGCATAGTCCTCAATGAACTTTTTACTGTATTTAGTCAGTCCAAGGAGGCTCTTTAGTTCCTGCAGAGTTGTGGGTCTTTCAATTTCTGGAGTGCTTCCACTTTCTTTTCCTGTGGACAGAGACACTGAGGGGTAATCTCATGCCCCAAGAAATTGACACGGGTTCTACAACACTGTGCCTTTTGAAAGGAAAGTTTTGCTCCGGCAGCCCTCAACTGGGTTAGAACATAATGGATCTCCGCTATGTGTTCTTCCATACTTGAGCTCTACTTAGGCGAGGTTACCCCTCTCACCCAGGTCGGGCATGGCCTTATGTAGAAAAATGTTGAATTCATTGCCGGAGTTGAGGTATCCGAAGGGAGTTCGGGTCCATGAGTACTGCTGCCCCCCAAAGGTAAAGGCCAGCTTGTATTGGTCCTCCCTACTGACAGGTAGAGTCCAGTATCCATTGGGCAGGTCTATTGCAGTGAATACCTGTGACCCCTGGATCTGGACCAGCCCTTGGTCAATGTAGGGAAGAGGCCATCGGGAAGTATGGACCCATTTGTTGAGCTCCCTAAGGTCGGTGCAGAGTCTCCACTGGCCGTTTGGCTTCAATATCCCCAGCATCGGATTATTGAAGGGACTGTGGACTGGGCGGATTATCCCACAGGACTCAAGGTTCTTAATTATTTCAGTAACGGACTCCATTGATGCGAGAGGCAAGCGATATTGCTTCACAAACATTGGAGTCATGCCATGGTCCGTGGGAAATGTTGTTGTGTGGATGTCGGTGCGACCACAGTCATATGAGTCCACCCCAAAGAGATCCTGAAAATCCAAGAAATCTTGTTTCAACTTTTGCTTCTTCTCCAGAGTCTCACAGGCATCAGCTAGGTTGACTCTCTCTTAAACCATCTGCCTGAAGCCTGGTAAGACTTCTGGTTTTGCTATCTCAGCGGCCTCCTCCAGCTGGGTGGAGAAGTCTGTGGTAAAAGGTCTGATTTGGACCGGTGGCTTCAGGTGGGGAAGGCAGCCCTCATGGACCTGGAAAATCACCTCATCCCTCCTGAAGTCACAAGTCACATCCTCCTTACCATAAGGGCAGGAAGTGTACACCAGGAAGTTCCCCCCATGCCGGGTAAAGATCCTGTCTGGTGTTGTGTTGTCATCACTGTCACTGTCAAAACAGTCCTTGGGGATTGGTCCTAACAGTTCATTGCCTAAATCTATGGAAAAATGTCGGTCATCAACCGCCATTCCAATAATGGTGCCTGCGGCTAGAGTGATACTCTTTAAGTCGCTGTTATCCACCTCTTTTGGAATGGTGTCATGTTCTATATTGACTAGTGGTGTGGGTTTATCCCCAACCCTTGCTGTTAGAGAGAAGCATTTAGATGAATATAAGCATCAGGGTTTTTCAATTTATGTCCTCTTTTAACTTACACTTCCAAGGAGAATTGTCGCGTCCTTTCTGGGATGGTGACTTCCTCTCCAATCTGAATTTCAACTGCATAAGGCAGCAGTTGAGCTGACGTAAATGATTTCTCTGGATCATCAAAGCCTATGGGATTATCCGCTAATCGGGACCAAGCTTTGAAGTTTATTAGGTCCAAGCTAATGGCAAAGCGATTGAGAATGTCACTGCCTAAGTAAAAGGTGGCAGTGACGACTCGCACGACCCAACAATTATGGACTATGCTCTTGTTGCCTATAGAGATTTTGAGCATACACATGATGTGAGAGATGTGTAGAGATGTTTGGAATTGGGTGTTTCCACATCCATTTCCCATTTGTCTATGAGTCTAAATATGGGAATGGCTGGATGTTTTGGGAGTTGGCGGAACATGGCTTCGCTGATGAAGCTCTTCCTGTTGTTCACACACACTCGGGCGACAACAGAGTCCTTCCGTTCATTTAACTGAATAGGGATGAACAACTGCTCTCCAATTTGCTGAATATCAGCCAGGCTTTGAGCTGGTTTCTCATCTCTCTGGACTATAGGAGTGGGAATGTCTGTGGATTTGTAAAGAATTTCAGAGTGTTTCCTTCCAGTGTGGAATGCCACCTTAAACTGGAAGGAAGGTTGATTTTCAGAAATAGAGAGGACCCCCCTTCATCAGTTTGTTGTCCTACTGCTATTACTGTCACGTCTGGTATTTGGTTGTTCTGAAAGTGGAATTCTACTTGGTCAGGATTTTGTTCAACCATGTGGCCGGTGCTGTTTAAACTAACATGGTTTTATGGGTCGGCTAGTCTGGGTCCAGAGGACCTTGTTTACACAGTCTATGAGGAGTGAAAACCTTCGCAGGAGGTCATTCCCTAGTAAACAAGGGGTGCCTTCTGGAGTCACAACTATGACCGTGTGCTTCACCTTGTGTCGCCCAATTTTAATGTCCAAATCTACAGTCCCCTCAATGGGAATTTCCTCCCCGTCAAATTTCTGAAGTTGTCCAGGAAGAAGGGTGAGAGGAATTTGGTAATTCTCCCCCCCCTTCTCGAATTCAGTTGTTCAAAGGCCTTTTTGGACAGAAGGGTAGCTTGGGACCCAGTGTCCACTAGTGCCAAAATCGTACCCTGCCCCTGTATTTGTACCGGGGCATAGAATCTTTCCTACTTTTCCGCAAGGGAGCACAGATAATGTACATTTTTGGACAACTGGTGGGTTAGTTTTTTAGTTTTGGACACTGATAGGGAGGTGATTTGGGCAGGATTCTGTGGGGAGTCTTGGGAATCTGCAAAGGAAAGGTGGCAACTAGATATGGGAGAAGTTTTGGGTTCCCCTGGTTCCTGTTCTGGGCTTCCCCCCTCTTTTTGGAGGTGGTGTCCAGGATGGGTTTGAACCAGGGGATTTTCCTGTTGTTGTTTCTGGGGGTGGATGATGGGCGGCGCTAGCTCAGTCCCCACATCTCCCCAGTCCGGATTTGAATCCTTTGGGCTTGGGATTGGGATTGCTCTGATTTTGTGCAGGCGGGTTTTTAGGCCCCCCCATCTCCAATTCTAAAATGGGGGCAAAATTCACCTCTGCCACCTTAGCAGCAACAGGGGTGTTGGTTGGTTTGGGGCTTTTAGCATTATTCTTGTTCTCTATGGGCTTTTGTACCTCATAAATTAGGGTAGCCTGTTCAATGACCCAGTCTAGTGATCTTTTCTCATGAAAATCTCTCACTAGCTGGGTCATGATGTACTTTGGTAGAGCATGGAAAATAGTATTGACAAATTCTTTGCTGTCCGTGCGCACCCTTTTTGTGGTCTGTGCAAAGGCACACTTTAATTCCTGCACAAATTCTTGTGGGGCCTGATCCTCCCCACATCTCAAGTTGTAGGCTGCCTTGCAAGCCTCCTGAGGATTTCTATGTCCAGAAAAATGCTTCAAGATGGCTGCCCTATAGGTGGACCATCTAGAATGATTTTGGTCCTCCAGCTCCGCAAAGAAGCTGGAGTATTCTGGTGAGAAGGTCCATTTCACATACTGAATACAGCTACTGCTGTCTTTCAAATGGAAAGTTTCCATCATCTGCTCAAAGAGCTCTAAGTGCTCCCAAACAGAATACTTAGCGTTCTTATGATAAGGCTTGATGACGCGCCTTATCACCTTGATTTGCTTTAAGGGGTCCTTAAGCAAGGTCCTTTTTGCCTTATTGTCCTTCTTTGTTCGGGTAACCCTGGTCCATTCCTCCTCTGACTCAGAGGCACTGCCCAGAGGTGCCCGTCTGATCTTCTAGGTTCTCCCGGATTCTGTCAGCCTGGGAATGGCTGGCAGAATGTGGGGACCTTGTCTCCTGTGTCCTAGGGCGCACAGAGGAATCTTCTGATTCCTCCTTGCTCCCATGATTTGATGGGTACACCCCCCACCCCCACTGTCCTATCCGGGCAGAGGTTTTTTGGGTGCCCTTAGTGGGCCTACTCTCTTGGGGATCCCCAGTAAATTTCCGGTACTGGGGTACCCATACCCAGATGCCCGCTCATCCATTCCTGGGAGGTGCTGGTCTATGATCCCCATACTTCTGATTGGATTGAATTCTGCCATACCCATGGCCCTGGGCTCATATGCGCCAGTGGACATGGTGGTGGCAGAGTCTAGGGATTGGGAGAGATGAAGGCCTCTGGTACTAGGGTTCCTGAGGTTATGCTCAGGTGTTTCCCTTTCCCAGCGAACCTCATATTTATCAGCCCCTGCTCCCTGTTGCCATGCAAGAACCTGAGCTTTCTGTTCCTCAATCAAGGCCTTACTAGTCTCTATCAATCTCTCTTGCATGGCTACCTGTCTGTGGAGCCTTTCGTTGTTCTCACAGAGAGTCTCATTTTCTCTCTGTGCTTCCTGGGTTGTTTTTGAGTACTGGACCAATCTTTGCTGCAGGAGGGCTATCTCCTCAGTCCTGTCCATACTGGCCTGTTCCTTCCTTGCCAGAGCCTATTCCACCCTACTGGTGTGCTCTAACAATCGTTCATGTTCTTTTTGGATGTCACCCAGTCCCTGAAGGGCCAGGTGATTTTCTTCTACTTTCTCCTTTAAATGACAGACTTCCTGGCCTATGGTGTCCCTTTCCTGAGTAAGAGCCTGCCTCTGTGCCGCCAGGTCGTCCCTCTGTCTTTGAAGCGCACCAGATTTCTGGCACTCTTCATCAAATTCTGCCTGGGTATCCAGGTCTTTCAGGATTAATTTATTGTTTTCTTCTTTCTCTCTGTCTAGTTGGCTTTGCAGGGTGGCTACCTGCTCTGTGCATGCCCTGTTGAAATGTATTTGTTGCTCCAGCTTTTTCTGGCTCTGCAGTAGAGAGTCCAAACTTTCTTGGTACTCCTTCTGCAAGGACAAAATTCTGGTATCCTGTTCTGCCTTTTCCTGCTGTAGTATACCCATGTCCTCATTTATTTTGACTATGTACTGCCTACTTTCCTTTTCTGACTCCTGGCTCCTCTGCAGCCTCTGCTCAGCTTAGTCCAGGTCAGTTTGGGCCTTTCCTAATGCCTGCAATTGCTTACTTGCCAGATCTTGGCCTTCTGCATATTTATCCTGTATGGCTGCAATAGATATAGACATGCCACTATTTTGGCAATCTTGTTTTGTTCATCCTTTGCCTTAGGGGCCATGTATAGTTCACTCAGGGCCATATGTAAGGGACCCTGGTCTTTCCATTTATCTAACCCTGTTGCATTGATCTGTTGTGTGATTGCCTGCAACCACACATTCTGATCCTGCTCTGTCCATTCACCTCTCACAAACAACTTATGCAAAAGGTGTTCTCTAGCCATATTGATCTCTACCAATGTCGCCATTCTGAAATATTGATTTCCCTCCTGATTTACAGAAATGTTCTTTTATTTTTGCAAAACAGACCGTTTCCTTAGAGCGTTCCCTTTTGAGGGGTGCTTTTACAGTGTAACACAGCGTGGTAGCCCAACAGGATTTATCTACCCTGTCAGTTAGCACACTGTATTAAGATGTCACAAATGGTATGTCTAATCCAGAAATCCCACTTCGAGCCCCCAATCTGTAAGTGGTTTCAACCCAGCACTCCACCTAAGTCAATGCCTGGCGTGAGATGCCCAACTGGAACCCTTAATTATATATTTTTATGTAAAAATATCTTTTATTTCTGAATGATGTACCCTTATATCACACCCCTCTCTTTGAACCCCCCCCCACGGTTTCACTGAACCAAGAGGTAGGTTGTTTTGTAAAGTCAAAAGATTTATTTGAAGTATTTGAACAAGATATATATATATCACACTTTTATGAATTTTGAACAATATCTGGATATCAAACTTATTAATATTTATACCTTGATCAGCGTTGGGTAATATTACAATAATCAACAAACTCTTTAATCAATAGGAGTCTGGATGAAAAGAATAATGTAGCATAGGATAAAACTTAGTGTGGGTTCAATGGAATGCAATGATAGGAGATTAATGCACACAGAAATAAAACTTTTATGAATTCAATCAATGCAGCGTAATCACTCTTTCCCCCTGATATTACTCAATCCCCCCCTAATATGCAGTATGAAGAGATGGAATGAGGGAACACAGGTTTCAGGAATATACAATCAACAAATGCAGTTTCAATCCCAATTCCCCCAGCAAGCTTAGAGAGAAACAGGAATGATTTTAAGCAGGTCAACTGCTTTTGAATGTGGTTTTGTAGTGAATGGCCGCTTTGGATAGTTCCGGGTAGACACTAGCAATGATGTTTGAATGACTGATAGATAGGAAACTGAATTCAGAAGTTAAAATAGCTGTATTATATGGGAGAAATGCGATTCCAGAAAAACATTCAATTGCTGTTTTGGGTTCGTTTGAAAGCTGAGGATGTTAGCTTCAAAATGAAAATGAAATGACATTTACATTTCGTTCCTAGCATGTACGGTTCAAACGTTACAGAGGTTTTATCAAAGGTCGATTTTTTTTAGAAAAGAGTCAAGATTTCAAATGAGAGACACGCTGTTGAAGATTACAAACAAGGATTTCTTAACACTAAGGGACGGTATGAAGATGCAAGATACCAACAGTACAGCCACCATTCCAGGGGCGCCTCTGTCTGATCTTTTCCCGCTGCGACACTTGCCTTTCTTCAGAAAATATATATTAGCCCAAAGATGATTATCACTACAATTATCACAGGATTATATGGATGAGAAAAGGATTCAGGACAGACAAAAGAGGTTCTATAAGGCAGTCTTGATATGTTGGAATATGTTGGATAGGATAACTTAAGGGTAAGAGATTGGCTATGGACAGTTCTATACTAAATACTCACAACTATGGTTTCGGAATATGCCCATCAGGGATCTGGTCAAGGGTTTTGACTGGAATCTGCTCGCCACCGGACAGGATTCAGGCACCTGGTTCTGCACTCAGCACAGCCTCTGGTCACTTCACGGCCTCTGGTTCTGTATCCGACAGGTTGTTTCTGGGTTACAGCGCTGCTCTACTGGTTTGGACCTCTGGGTTCTAGCAAGGGTTCTTGGCAAGAAGCAGAAAAACAGCACAGCCAGGCTGTTGAATTATTGTGCCCCTTGGAAGTTTGGGGTTAAAATCAGATTGCAAGATTTTAAAGGCCAGCTGAGACGGGTTCAGCTTTAGGATTGGGACTTCTGCTTTCAGAGTTCTGGAGTCATGATCTGGGTTCTGGAGTCTTGATCTGGGTTCTTCCTGCTGAGTGCTCTGCCAGTAAAATCAGTTGATGGGTGAATGTGTCTGTCTAGGTCCTCAACAGTCCCTATTTATGTATTTCTCAAAGGGGTGGGTAGGCTGATTATACTAAACCCAACACTCTAGGAATCCGATAGGTCAGAGAATTTCCTCTCCCTTGATTTGAGAAGGAAACAGTGTGTCATAATGTGTCATAGTGATGCTGCCATTTACAATCCAGGGAGAGACCTCCCCTTGGTTTCTATACAGAAAATCTGTCTTTCATATAAAACATAATTCCAATATCACCAACTTGCTGATAATACATATTTACATTACAGATTAAATAAGGCACGTATCCATCAAAGTCTCAGCTTCCTAAGAGTTTCGGTTCACAAATGAAAGTTTTTTGCGCTTTTGGTTGGTTACCCAGTGTCAGATCTATACACATTTTTCCAGATACATGCACATAACATCTGGGCATACTCCTGTGAAGTTTCATATTTTTGACATTATCACAACTGCTACAAAGTCAACATTTTCGTGGTTCAGTCTCTGAATGTCGCACAAATTCCAGAGTGGTTTTAAAACATGAGCAGAATTTTCATTTTAACAACACTATATTTACCGATTTCTACCAATTTTGTTCAGTTTTCTATGAGTCTATTTCCCCAAAAATATTTTCTGTGCTCTCTGAATAAACAAAACTGTTTGTCTCCGCCCCAAGGTTTTGGGCTGGGTCAGAGCAGTCCCAGGCTTCTTCCTGCCAGCAGCTGTTTTCTGCACACCCGAATTAGCATTTTCCTTTCAGTCAAGGGAGCCTTTTGTTTCTTGTCAGAGCAACAGGCCAAAGTCCCCTCCCATTTCCCTTCACACCTCCCTGCCAGTTCTTCAGCAGAGGGCAGGGGGGAAGATTCCATTGTTTGGGGAGGAACTGTGGAATGTCTTTGAAGCTCGGTGTGGCTGGCTTTAACTTACTTTAGAAGCAATGTTTAAAATAATCTTTCACTAAAATACAATTTACATTTTTACAAATATAGCCACAAATCTCTTACTTCCAGCCTTTTTGTAAAACATAGAGTTTGAATTGTCTCCCTATATTGCTTTTGATGGGAAATCTCTTATTTTCCATACTTTGGTTTTAAGGCACAGGTTTAAATGACAGTATGAGTAAATAGCAGTTTCTGACACAGGCGAGCTGCGGTACTACGCCCATTTTTAACATATTTTTCCTAACAAGCATCTTTGAGTGTGGATTTTCTTCTAATAGAATATGTTTCTGCTGACATTTTGCTTAGGTGAACTCTTTAAATAAAGTGATGTTTGACACCCAACAAAGATGTTGGATCTTTTGTGAAGTTTGGGAACCATGATTCTTGCACTTTCCACAACCAAGGAAAAACTGATTTTTAAAGCAGTTCTGGGTTTTTCTTGGCAATGCAGCACTCCTTTTTCAAGTGGTTTCATTTTCCTCTGTGGGAAGCCACATTTTGGCAGTGGTCTCTTGTGTTACCACTGATATAGGCAAAATGGATTGGAGGCCTATTTTTCAGGTTTTCCTGCGCACTTTTAAAGATTTTTAGTGCAAAGATATTTTTGGCAGCCGTCCTGTTGTTTCTGATTCAAGCACCTCACACCAATGTTGCAGGGCATGGACTAGTGGGTTAAAGGATCCCACACTCTGACTTAAACTTATTGCCCCTTTCCCCAGGTTGCATTCCCTCCAGATATCAACCAGCCCCTCCTCAAGTAAGGTTGTTGCAAATCTATTGGACTCCCCCTTTTGGACTCCTTTAATTTGGGTCTTTGCCTGCTTTCTATCCTTTGATGGGTCTACTACCCTACTATCACCAGATTCTCCTCACTCCCTCACAATGCCGCCAAGGCCCCTTCAATGAACGCCCCCTGCCCTTGATTAGGAGCGTAATCTCCTACCAATCTAATTCACCTTCCCTCCCATTTCCCCCTCAGCACTATTCTATGGCCCTCTGGTGAGCGTTCCACCATCAGATTTTCCATCCTGATTCGTTTATTTAGGAGGACCCCCACTGGCCCCTTTTTTTGGCTCCCTAGGGCCCAATAAGATTGACCCACTCCTTTGCCCTTTATGAGTCTCTCCTCACCCACCTTTAATCTGGTTTCCTGAATAAAGAGGACATCCAGCTCTGCCCTTGCAAATTCCCTGTTTACAAGGGATCTCTTGGCCGGGGAATTAAGCCCCTTCACATTCAGGGTCCCTACCTTCCGCACCATTCTCTCTTTTCTTGGCCCCTTCTGTTGCACCATTACTACGTCAGATCCCATTTCATATTGTTGCTCTCCTTAAGACCTCCCCACCAAAGCCCCAACCTCATTATCTTCCACGTTGTTCTCTTTACCTCCTGCTTCCTCCCTTCCTCCCCTCCTTTTACCCCCCCAACCACAAACTGGATAAACCAAATAAAGCAAATAAACTGAACCACAGCCCATGCACGCTGCATTAGGTCCCTTCTTGGAGACGCCCTCCCCAAGTTGAGGGCCATCAGAGTTTCTTATCCGCATTCCTTACAGGGAATCTGTATTTATCTCACCTATCCAGATCATTAAAGCCTTCAGGGTTTCAGGATTTCACACCCCGCATCTTGAAAGTCTTGTTCTGTTTTTTCTCTCTATATCCATTTCTTTCTTTTCATAGTTTCACTGCGGACACCGGGTTCGGCTTAAAGTATTTTCTTCCGACTTTCGCCCTTTGCTGCAGTGGGCCCCTTCCTTGTCCCTCCGTTTGCAAACTGGGACCTGCCTGAGGCCCTGTCGGGTCAAGTGTGTCCATTGTCTCCTTCAGTCCCTTTAGAACCCTGGTAGCCTCTTCTGCAGTGATGATCCTGTAATCTTCACCTCGATATTCAAACGTAAGGTCAAACGGGTAAACCCATCTGTATCTAAATTTCCGGTCCGTGAGCCACATGGTGAGCGGTCTACATGCTCTCCTTCTCGCCAAGGTCATACTTGAAAGATCTTGATATATTCTAATCTTGGATCCTTGATACTCAATTTCCTTTCTTTGTTTAGCTCTGCTCAAGATTTCAGTTTTTTCTTTGTAGCTCACAAATTTGACCACAATCGATCGCGGGCCCCTTCCAAATGCTCTTCCCCCTCTGTGGGCCCTTTCTTTTGCCACCGACTTTCCTCCTTCTGCTTCATATAAGAGGTAAATAATGTCCTGTACTTTCTGCTCAACTTGCTGCGGGGTTTCCCCATCCTTCTCCACCAGCCCCAGAATCCGATGATTCACTCTCCGCTCCGTTTTCAAGGCCATCCATTTTCAATTTAATTTCCTCCTCTCGTAGTTCAATGTCTGTCATTCTCGCATTTAGCTTTATTTCTATTAGATCAATATTGGCTTGGTTATTCTCCAGATTTACAACTTTGCCCTCAATCTGATCCACTTTTCCCCTCATTTCCGATATGGATGTCTGAATGTCTGATCGTAACGCCTTTATCTCAGCTAAGATTCCAGCAATGTCTTCCTTTGTCAAAGCCATTCTCTTCCCTATTGGTTCCCTTACTTGTAATATTGAGTCCGTTTGCTAGTCTCTCCTATAGCTTTGCAGCTTTTGTACCCCCCCTCTCGGCGCGGAGTTGCATATATTTGTCTCCTCCCTCCTAGGTCTTTCAATATTAGGCTGATCTCCTTCTTGTCTCTCGCTCTTGCCCTAAAACCTTTTGTTTTATTTTCCTGGTCTTCACCCTTATTCAGGGTCACCCCAAAGCTCCCTGTTATAACTTGCTCCCGCTCCTTAGTTGCGCAAGTTCTTCCTCAAGCGCCAGGGACCCTAGCTTCTTTAACTTGCCGGGGTCTAGATCCAGACCTTACAGGTCCTCCCTATTTCCAGATCGGGATAGACCCTTTCAGTCTCATTTCAAGCATGGCAGTATTTATTTATCTTATCGCATCCTATGTGGAGGCAGGCCTCTCTCTTCACCTGCTGCCTCTCCTCACCTCATACGTCTGGTCCTTTTGATCGCCACTCTTGCCACTCAGCAGGCTTTTTCACCAGCCCTCCCTCTTTACTCTTTAGCTGGCCTTCTCTTCCGCACGTGCAACGGGAGAACAACTACCGGCTGGTGCGCCCTCCGGCGTGGACCGGCGTCTTCTTTCTTTTCGTTCAGCAGCGTTGCAGGCACTAGCAACCTGCTAGTCTAATTCTGCTCCCGTTCATTTAGCTCCCTCAGAGCCACGGTCCCCGCGCAGCGGACCAGCAATCCCCTTCCAAACACCCGCTGGGTAGAGTCTCTTTCAGGGGAGCCCTTGCTTTTCAGCTCTATTCCCCGTCTCCCGGGAGTCTCCCACCACTGCAGCACTGCTTCTACAGGTCCCCTTGTGGAGATCCGCCAGCGTCGGATTCAGCACAGCCCCTCTTACCCTGCTTCCTCCGTATGACACGCACTGCCGGCTGCAGCTCCTCTGCCTTCTCCGCACGCCTGGTCTCGCCCCTTCCTCTTCTCCCGGCGTACCTGCAGAACCTTCTACTCTGTCCCTTTGTACACAATGTTGTCTTCTCCTGGAAGCTTCAGTTTAGTTACCGCTTACGACCACTGTCTCTAAGCTACGACCCCCCGAGGGAGTTCCTCTTGTTATCACTGCATACTCCATCTGGCCGCCATTTCCCGACCCCCGGAGGGGGATAGCAACCTCTGTATTTTTCCTCCTCACCTCAACCAAGTTTCTTTCCCCGTCTCTCTCACGTTTCACCTCAATTTCAGGGTGCGATCTGTCCTTTTATTTTTAATTTTCCCATCTGGAGGTGCTCTTTTTCATCTCTATTTCTTCCCTCAAGGTGCGAACCAGCGCCTCAGATGACCATTGTCCTTAGCGCCCCCTGGTGGTCTCTGGGATTTTTAACTTTAATATTTGTATATTTGGTTTTGTTTTTGTATTTCAATCATTTTAAATTTTAATATGTTATGATTTGTTCTCTCTTTATTTTGGATTTTGTTTTTGAATTTTAATTTAACATTTTAATTTCAGCATTTTCAATTTGAATATGTTATATTTATATTTTTCTGATTTTAATAATTTGTATTGTTTAATATTGTATAGGGGAGGGAACACTGAGAGAGAAAGGGAAGGGTTGGAGAGGGAGTTGGAGTTGGGGGCTGGTAGAGAGGGTGAGGGAAAAAAGAGAGTGAGAGGGGCAGTCACAGAGAGGCACAGAGAGAGAAACACAGGGAGAGAGACACAGGGAGAGGAGGACAGGCACAAAGGCACAAAGAGAGGGAGAAACAGGGGGGAGGCAGAGGCTGAGAGGCCAGGAGAGAGAAGCAGGGGGCAGAGAGGCCAGGAGACCCACAGGTGGAAAAATAGAGCAGGTTGGGGAGGAAGGGAACTAGGGGAGAAGGATACGTCCAGACAGGGGAACAGTACCTGCAAGAAGGGCAAGGGCCTCTGTAGCCTCTGCCCCCAACTCACATGGTCAGCACTCCATACCACCACCAGCCACAATGAAGAGCCCTGTTCTCTCACCACAGGTCTTATATAAGGCTGTTGCTCTCACCCAGGAACATATCATGTGGTTGCCAGGGATACATTTTTTGTGTGGTCGCCAGGGAAGGGAAGACCAGGCATCTGGTGGGTTAGGTTGTTGCCAGGACACATTTTGTTTAGTTTCAAAGGGAGATGGGATGCAGGTCTGGACACACATTTTCAGGTTCTGTGTGATTCCCAGGTTAGAGACATGACAATTAGGGCATTGGAGAGGTTAATTGTTGGGTATGGGACAAGTGGCTTCCAAAGCCCACCCACCCCATGCGGGCCACAAGTCAAACTAGTTTTGCAGGGATCAAGAAGGGCAGGACAAAGGGGAGATGGAAAGTACAGGGTAGGACACATGGGTAAAATGGTCAGGCTAGATTTATAGCTCCCGAATTCTGGTAGCTGGGCAGGGAACAGGTTTAACTGGTTTATGGAGTCCTTCCCTAGGACTGTAGGAATTCCACCACACCCTCCCATACCCCAGGTGCAGGGTACAGAATGGACTAAACCCAGTCTCAGATACTAGCACGGCAGGGTCACCCACACACACACACACAAACACCAAAGACACAATATCAATGATGGGCGATGTCCAGTGTGCCAGAAACAGAATACACATACAGGGGAACAGGCAAGCACTTGAGCATAAACAGCGCAGAGACTGTAGTCAGGGGCGAATATACAGTCATATGCAGTGCAAGATGGAAAATACATTTTTGAAATATGTAAGACACACATAGCTATTGCCACACCTGGAAGGGTAACTATCCCTCCTAATAATTTAACTCGGGTATGCTTGAAACTTACTGTGACCATCATTTCTGGGTCTCCACTCTTCTTAACTCTGGGCTCTATTGTCCTGGAATCTAGGAGGAGAAGAAAATTGTTTTGAACATTTTTATTTGAAGGGTGTGTTGGATTGCAATCCCGTGAGAAATCCTGAGTAGGATATCCTGTGGTAACGGCCCCTTGATTTAGCTTCACCCCCTGTTGTGGGGGAGTTTATCTGTAGCCCACAGTGGGCCTATGGCCCAGTTACCATGGACCTATGTATGAACGAGTGTGAGAAGGGTTGGTATTGTGGAACAGTGGTTGAGTGTCGCTTGATCAGGACTGGACAGGGGACCTCTGCTGTCAGCCATTCTGTGTAGTGGTAGGAGGAGCATTCTTTGAACCACCTGACTGCAGATATTAAGGTGGGGCACTCTTTACCTCCGCCCCTTTCACAGTGGTAGGTGTTGCAATGGTTTGGGAGTTTTGGGATTATTTTTGTTTTCTGAAGATTTTTGGATCTCATAAATCTTAGTATAGTGTGAAATCACCCAATCGAGAGTCTGCGAGTCCTCAAAGTCCCATGCTAATTGGGTGATTATGTATTTCATGAGTGCAAGGAAAAATATGCTAATAATCTCACTACTGTTAGTTTTTACCTGCTGAGAAGTCTGTGCAAATGCACATTTTAACTCTTGGGAAAACTCTGTTGGAGATTAATTCTTGCCACACTCCATATTCTATGCAGCTTTGTAGGCCTCTTGTGGGTGCCTATGGGTAGCAAAATGTTTTAAAATTGCTGCCTTATAGGTAGACCATTTATGGTGATTTTGGTCTTCCAGCACTGCAAAGAAGCTGGAAAACCCAGGAGAAAATGTCCATTTGAGATATTCCATGTTGTTAAAGTCATTCCTTATTTCAAATGAGGACATCATTTGCTCATTCACCTAGATGTTCCAACACAGAATATTTGGTGTTTTTATGATAAGTGGTCATAAAATGTTTGATGGCTTATATATTTTTTTTAGGGTCTTTGATGTAACCATTTTGGGTTCTTCCCTTCTTGCATCTATGAACAGGAGTCCACTTTACCTCTTAATCAGGGCTACTGCTGGAACCCTATTCCCTACTGTCATATTGGCCCTCTTTACTGTTGATTTTGGGAATGTCTCCTAGATGCTTGAGAAACAGGCTCCTCTCCTTTGGCCTCATTATGAGTGGTAAATCCGCTGGAATAATGCAGAGCGGAATTACCGTTACTGCCACTTGGTCTGGCGGAATTACCAGTGGATTACAAGTGGCAGAGTTAATCCCCATTTTCATAGAGTCCACTGGAATCTATGGGGCATTTGTGGCGGAATTACTGCTGGCAGATTTACCGCTGCAGTAATTCCACCAATTTTGCAGATTATTGGAGGAGAGCGGGAGAATTTACCTCCAGCATTATGCTGGAGGTAAATCCTCCACTCTAGGACCATCCCTGTAGTATGGCGGTGCAGGCAAAGTGGCAGCAATTTCATTACTGACATATTTTATTCTGCAATTCCATACTTGTCATGAGGCCCTTTTCTCTGGGATTTCTCAGGATTATTTTCCCAGGACTCCATCTTTAGAGGTCAGGTAATATGGGGTTTCGTCTTCTGAGGGCAAAAAATAAACACTCTCTTGAGCCTTGATGGCCTAGAAGTATCCTCCCAATCTTCCCGATGGGAAGAGACTTAAAAAAATTCCCTTCCTTGGATGAAGGTTTTGTCTTTCCATGTTAGCTAAAAGATTTCTCTGCTGGATCACTTTCTGCAGTTCCATATCTCTCAATCCTTCATTATATTGGTTCTCAGGCCCAGATATATTCTCACTCCCGCCCATTCTGACATGCTGAATTGGGTACCTCCCCCCCTTCTCATTGGTAAAGGCGAGAAGTCATCTATATCAGATAAAGAATGCTCTCCTTCCTGATCAGAAATATTTGGGAGAAGGGATGTTAAAGACCCCTCAGACTGCCTATAGGTGGGTGAAAGGAGACCTTCGGCAAAATGGAATTGTCCCCTCTGTCCAAAGAGCTTGCCTCTTGTGGCTGTCTGTTGGGTAATTGTAGGGCCAATTTATAGTCCCTTACTTCCTGAGATAATATTTCATTTTTTTCCATTTCAATAATCAATTTCTTCTTACACTGGAATAACTGATCTCTCATGTCACACTTATTGGTCGGATTAGCTTCCAGCGTTTTGCTCTGGGAAGTCAACAAGTCCTTTTGATTTTGCAATTCCTGCTGTAAACATTAATTCTCACACCAGCAATTTTGAATGACACTAGACCTTTCCTGAGTTTTCTTTACCAGTGTAGCATTTCATGTTTAAATATCCTTTTAGTAGAACTGCCTGTTCAGGTCAGTCTCATTTTGTTCCAGTTTGTCCTGTAAATGCAAATTTGCATCTTTCACCTTGTCTAATTCCTGGGAAGAGACGTGGTTCAAACCCTCATTTTCCTGCGCTGGTTCCTTTGCTGATTCCCATTTGATAGAGAATAACGCTTTTGTGCGAGCTGAGCTCTCTGTCTTTTTGTACATTTTATCAAACATGTGTTGGGTCTCAAGTTCTTTGAGAATTGTTAGGGAGAATTCTCTGTAAGGCTAATTTCCCAAACCTAGTGAGTTCCCCAGCAGCTTTGCTGGATTTTTGGGGTTTATTTTTTTCTCTCCTGCTAAGAGTGAGATTCTTTTGCTCCCACTCTTAGACATGATTTGAGGTGTTCCTTTAACTATCCATGTGTTTTATGGGCTATGGGGTCTTTTACTCCATAGGGTCTCATGTGTTTTTTTGATGTGGGTTACACAGCACCCTCCGTGATGTAACCCAGGGGTGTCGTAGCGACCCCCCAACATAGACTCCATACCCTGGAACTGACTACTGTCTCCCAGGGCATGTAAAGACACCATTGGCTTTGCTAGCCCCAAATTATGAACAGAAACCAGTGCAAACCATCATATTGTGGACGTACTGGTCGGGGCAATTCGATTGCCCCGGGGTCTGTTGTCCGAGGGGGCACGTCTCCGTCCCCCCTGATCGAGTTTTGGCTGGTGGCAGTGGATACTGCTTTTTATATTCAACCGCGAATATATCTCTATGGGATTTTCCCATTGTTCGAGGCTACCAACTTTAATTATTTAATTCTTAGAGCCTCGAATATACCGCCGGTTTATTTATTTAATATTAATTCGCCGGTTGGTATTTTTTGCCAGAACCCGCTGCCAGGAACAACTGCCCCCGCTGGAGGATCCTCTCCATTTAAGGTACCGTGTTCCGCCTGGCTTCCCTTGCAACCGTTTGAACGGGGTGTATTAAATCCTCGTCTCTCGAACCTGGGTTAGCCTGGGACACCTTAGCTAACTTTTCTGCACTGAACTAAACCTTTTTCGAACTACCAGCACAAACTTCGAAGACTCTGTGTAACTGTCTGATTTTGAGCACCTTCCGCCCGGCTCCCTTGAAAGGGGGCCTGGCGCCTAAACTTCCTTGCTCACCAGTAGACTGTGCCTTCCTAAACTTGCTGTGGTTCTTTAAAAAGTGTTTAGTGTGTATGCTTCCATAATTCTGCTTTTCCCTCCCTTTTTATTTAACTTGTTGGAGTGCCATCAAACGTTAAGCGCTCACCTCTGTCTTGTAAGAGGATTCAATCCAGCACTACAGCTAAATCAATGCCTAGTCTGGGATACTGAATGGAAACCCTTATTGATATATCTTTATGTCCAGTTCATGAGTTCTGGATGACTGTCCCTATATAACACCCCTCTCTTGGAACCCCCCTTCACCCCACTGAGCCAAGAAGTAGCTCTGTTTTGCAAGTTTAAACGGTTTATTTGAGAATGTAAACAATATATATATCACACTTTATAATAAATTAATAATTAATATCAAACTTCAGAACATGAGCAGTTAACAACAAAGGGTAATGTTCTACTAATAAACTGATTTGATTATCCAGGAGTAGTATAAAGGATGAGGTAGCACGCTTGGGAATAGGAACAGAAGAATAAGGTGGTAGAGAATGCTTTATCTAGTTTCAGATGGATGCAATGTTGAATGAAAATGCAATACAGAAAATACTCAATATGATTTCAACAAAACAATGTAATCACTTTTCTCTGGCAATCCACCCCCCCCCCTTATGCAATGTAAGGAAATGAAGAGGAGAGCACACAGTTCTTAGAAATGCAATCAAATGTAATTCAGTTCACCCCAGCAAGCTTAGACTACAGAAGTTTGAAACACAGGCCCAAAATGCTTTTATATGTGCTGGCAATGAAGTGAGGAATATGCTGAAAATGGTTTTAATTCCCTTTAGGAGGTTCATGGTGAGTGAAATATACTTGGGATGAGTTCAGGCTCACTTTAGCAAGGATCTAGGAGTAACTAGCAGGTTAAACGAATTTTTGGCAAAGGAAAGCAAGGAAGCTGCTGTTTTCACACGTGGCTGGATTTTTAACCAAATCGCGAATCGCGGCAAAATTCGTGAATGCATGAATCATGATTACGGCAAAAGTATAAGGATCTAAGCTTGGTGAAAAGCTGAGATTCTAAGCTTTCAGAGGAAAGTTAAACCAAGTTCCTAGCCCAAACGGTTCCAGAGATACGGACGATTAAATAAAGGTAGTTTTTCGGATTTGAAATTTTCAAAGTTCAAAGCGACAGGTTACAGCTTGCAGCTAGAAAATGACAGGTGACAGTTCTACTTAGGTTTAATAGATTGAATTATATTATATTAAACTAAGGGAAAGGTTCTGAGTTTTGCTGAGTACTCACAAGAGATTTTGGACAGGAAGGCGACTTTGTCACGGATCCGGTCACTGCGCACAGCACTTCACAGCGATCTGGTCTCCGGTTCCGAGTACAGCTCTGCTTTCTGGGTCACCGGCACTGCTCCTGGATCTTGGGTTCTGCTGGTCTGGTCTAGCACCGGTCTGCACGTCTTCTAGTCCCGCTTTCTCCGGACACAGCAATGTTCTAGGCAGGGAATTCAAACAGCTCGCCCGGCTGTTGATAGTCTGCAAATGATTTTTGGGCCTGCTGACAAATACTTTTGCTTGCAGTGGGCCTTCTTGGTTCAAAGTTCTGTAGTCTCTGTTTAGCTTGGAAATCTAAGTGTAGGATCTCTGGATGTGAAGTCGTCGGTCAGCATGCTCCGCAGCAAATGGAATTGAATGTCTCTACCTGTCCCAGCAGTCTCTTTTTATGTATTTTGAAAGTGGGTGAAGAGGCTAGCTTTCTAGGCCCAACCCCTTCAGAGTTCTGATAGGTTGGAGAATTCTTTGCGTTCTCCTCACTGGAGAACAGGATTGTGTGTCAGAATGATGTCATTTAATGGCTTGCAGAAAGGACATCCCCTGTCAAATTACACACAAATCTATATTTGACCTAAAGACATATTTCATAGATACACAGTGGTTTGAAATTACATGCACCCATCACGGATCACATGAGGTATACCCTGTTCAAACTCTCATGTTTCTAAGAGCTCACATTCAGAAATGGCAACATTTTGCATTTTTTAACTGGTTTTGCAACATTGGTTTTTCATAAAAAATTATACACATGTACACGGCCTGTCCATACATACTCCAGTAAATTCCCATGTCTCTAGCTTAAACACAGAGTCTGTGGTGTCAATAAATAGCAGGGTTTTGCCCCAGAACATCACACAAATTCACAACGCGTCTTAAAACGTGCACCGAAAAATCACAAGAATTATGGTATCATTTAAATAATTTTGACAAGTCCGCACTGTGAGTTATACATCTTTCTTAGAATCATATTCTGGCCAACAGGGGTGTGTCTTTTCAGGTCACATGCTATAGAAACCAGTTTATCCAGTTTCTGCCAAGCTCAGAGACCCCGCCCCTCCCAGCTTCTGCCAAGAGGAAGCTGTTTTACGGTCCCCCCAATAAACCATCTGCCTGAGTCAAGGCAGGGCTTTGTTCAAAAGGAAGCCATTTACGACCACCCTAATAAACCATCTGCCTGGGCCCTTTCTTTAGTTTCTTGCAATCCCCTGGTAATTCAATCAGAGAGTGTGTGACCTCCTTTTGGCAGGAGCAACAGAATGCAGCCAGGCCTGGGAATGCATTTGTTGGGCAAGCCCCCACTCCTGTCGGGGGTAGCTGTCTGGCAGAATTCCAATTTCCGTAAGCCAGGTTTCAGGTAAAATGTCACTTTTTGCTCCCCAGTTTAAGTCAAGACAATTTTTACATATGCAGCTAGAATGCTGATTCTAAGTTCAAAACTATGACATTTTAACAGTTACAAACTATGTGACACTCAAAAGTAGGTCACTCAGTTAATTTAAACATTTTCGATTTTTGGTAGTTTTAAATCCAGTTTCAGTTAGGCTGCTGCAGACCTGCAGAGCTCAGCCAGTCTTGTTATGAACATTGTTTTGGGGCTCTTCAACTTCCCAGATTTAGTATGCACACATACTTCATTCTGCCAGATGTACGCTGGTGTTCAGTGAGATTTTTGGATGTGTTGCAATGTTTGAAAATAGGCATTTTGGGCTGGCATTCAGAGAAACCAAAGGTAATTTTAAAGTGCGGTTTTTCCTTTGGCACACATTTCACTCATGGCACCCCGGCCCATCCTGCCCGTACTGGTGGGTGGCAAGTTATGCAACCATTTTAATAATAATAATAATAATAATAATAATAATAATAATAGTAATTTTAATAATAATAATTTTAGTGTGCACAAACTGTGTGGTTCTCCTGTATTTTGGCGCACGTGTGGGCTTTTTGGCCATCTTGGATTTTCTAAGCCCACAGCACCAAATGTTGCAGCATTATAGCTAAAACATGGGTCAGGACACCCAACAAGGCACCCCCACGCGACTGCACTTTGAATTTGAGTCGATGGGGAGTCGGGTGCACAGAAGGTGATGACCCACGCACTGGTATGTCCGCATAATCTTCTTCCAATTCTGCAAATGGCACAGTTCAGCATCTTTTCCTCCATCCGGTACTGATCGATCGGTTCTCCTCGCCGGTCCTGATGGGAATATTGGGCGGTACCCCGGGCCACTTGGGTCTCTGCTCCCGGTCTCCGGATCGTCCTCCTAGGCCAGTCTCCAGGTTTTCTTTCTCCTAGGATGACAAAGGAAGAGCGGCAATACCTATTCATGGACATTTCTCCCCCACCATTGATATAGTGGGGTGGCATATATATTTTAGAACTCAACAGATATGAACATGCACATTTTTTTAAATGAAGAGACAGGAACACATAAACTTGAGAAACACAGAATTTGATAGGCTATATGTAGGATCTTTTAGGGTTGGAATTGAATTACCCTGGAGCGGTACCCTCTGGGATTGCAGAGGACTCCTCCAGTTGCTGCAAAGTGTGCCTGGGATGGCAACACTTCAACTGGTTTATGTGGACCCACTTGTCTTCCCCCTCTGCCAAACCGCCTTTGGGGATGCGGATCTTGTAGGCCACAGGGGAGATCTTGTCTATAATCTCAAAGGGTCCCTTCCATGTAGGCAAACATTTTCGCTGTTTGGCCTGGTTCCTTTGGAAATTGTATAGATAGGCCCGATCACCCACCTTATATTCCTTCCTGGAAGTTTTCAGGTCATAGTGGGTCTTCATACTCTCAGCTGATCTTTCTAGATTCCGCTGAGCATAGGCAAAAGTGTGTTGAAGGTGTTTGCTTAAATTCTCCACATACTCATGAGTTGTGGAGGCATTTATTAGTGTCTGCTCTTGGGTCCTGTAGAGCAAATGCTGCGGAAGCACCATCTTGCGTCCAGTCATCAACTCGAATGGTGACATTTTGGTTGCAGATGAAGGGGTAGATCTGATGGCCATTAGGACCAGAGGTAATCGGATATCCCAACTTGGCCCAGAATCTGCCACAAACTTCTTTAATATGCTCACAATTGTCCGGTTGTAGCGTTCCACTGCTCCAGAAGAAGCTGGCCTGTAAGCAATATGTAACTTCCTTTTGACCCCCAGTATCTCCCACATCTTTGTCATCACTTCACTGGTGAAGTGGCTAGCCCTGTCTGACTCAATCCTTTGAGGTAGACCAAAACGGGAAAAGATGTGGTTAATCATCAGGGCAGCTGCTGTTTCTGCCTTGCAGTTTGGGGCTGGGAGACATTCCACCCACTTGGTAAACAAGCATGTAACGGTCAACATGTACTTGTTTCCTCTAGACGAGCGGATTACAGGGCCTACAAAGTCGATTTGCAAATCTGACCATGGCAGTGTCATCCCCCTCTTTTGGAGGGGTGCACGGTGCGTGAGGGATGATGGCTGAAATTGTGCACACACAAGACACCCCTTCAAGTATTGGTCAAGGTCCTGCCCCATGTGTGGCCAGTATGCAACCTCTCTTAAGATTTCCAGTGTTGTGTGAAACCCCCTATGACCGGCGGTGGCCGCATCATGGGCGTGACTTAACATCAGGCTTCGGAATGAGGTAGGAACCACCCACTGATCGTGGCCAGCTTTGGATTTCCTTACCAGCAAACCGTCTTGGATTCGGAACATTTTTGGACATTTCATCAACACTCTTAGGTCCTCTTTCCCAATGTAATCGGTATCCGTCAGGGAAAAGTTCTCAGGGTCCTCAATGTGTTAGTAAAATTTACCAACTATTGGATCCCCCTTCTGAGCTGTAATCAAATCAGCATCAGGGGTCTCCTTGCTCCATTGGGAAGTTGAAAGATCATTGTGAGCATTTGTCTGGGACCTAGTGATAGCAGTGACCTAGATTTCCCCCAACAGGGACTCTATTTCTATTAGATCCCCTTGGATGGCCCCGGTTTTGGCCAGCTGATCAGCTAAGTCATTTCCAGTTTCGTCTGGTCCCTCTACTTTGGAATGACCCTTGATCTTTTTCATGTAGATGGTCATCCCATTCAATGTGACCAGATCATCAATGTTTTGGATTAACTTCCCATGTTTCAGGGGTTTGTTATTAGCGCATAACATGCCTCTGGTTTTCGAGTTGACCAGGTGCTCCACGAACCCGTTCCGTACATAATCCGAATCTGTGATTATGACCAGTTCGTGGAGTTGATGTTGGACAGCAGTGAGGATGGCTTGATGCACAGCCATCAATTCTGCCACCTGACTACTTCGGGGACCAATTTTGTATCCAGCAGAGGGTTCTGGGAACTCCTTCACCCATGTATTCCCTACGCCAGCCACCAGTTCTTTCTCCCCGTCGTTGTCAACATGGTAAGAGCATCCATCCACATAGACAGTGGGCATTCCCTCACACTTGTCCTCTTCAAAGACTTTGTGTGGGGAATTAAGGTATGCCTCCGTGTTGTCCTTGATTTTTAGACTTTTGTCCTCGAGACAGTTTTCTCTGGCACAATCATGCAAGTCAGTCAGACCTTGCGCGAGGGGACTCTTCTTGTTTTGGCCATATCTGACCTCCACAGGAAAGCATTGCATTGACAGAATCCAGGAAGTAATTCGGGAATTACTCACATTTCCGGCCCGGATTCTGTCACTTTGGAGATATTGCAGAGGCTGGTGTGGAGTCTCCACTATGATGTGTTCCCCATGGATAAACGGGCGGTAATTCTTCAATGCCCACACCGTTGCCAGGAGTGCCTTCTCACAATCATTGAATTTTTCCTCCACAGAGGATAAAGTTTTGCTCGCGTAGGAGATTACTTTATTGACTTTGTCATGCTTTTGGTATAATACTGCCGTCAAGCACGTATTAGAGAACCCCGTCTCCAGGAAGAACTCCTTGTTTCTGACAGGGTAAGCTAGGCAAGGCGCTTGTGAGAGGCTTCTTTTGAGTTGTCTTACCGCCTCGGCTTGTTCTGGACCCCATTCCCACTTGACCCCCCCCCTTCAGGAGATGAATCAGGGGTCTGGTGATCTCTGCGTAGCCCTCAATGAACTTTCTGCTGTAATTAGTCAGTCCAAAGAGGCTCCTTAGTTCCTGCAGAGTTGTGGGGTCTTTCAGTTTCTGAAGTGCTTCCACTTTCTTTTCCTGGGGACAGAGACCCTGAGGAGTAATCTCATGCCCCAAGAAATTAACACGGGTTCTACACCACTGTGCTTTCTGAAAGGAATGTTTTGCTCCGGCGGCCCTCAACTGGGTCAGAACATAACGGATCTCCGCTATGTGTTCCTCCACAGATGAACCTTTGATGAGGACATCATCTACATAAGCCAGGTTACCCCTTGCACCCAGGTCGGGCATGGCCTTGTGTAGGAAAATGTTGAATTCATTGCCGGAGTTGAGGTATCCGAAGGGAGTCCGGGTCCATGTGTACTGCTGGTCCCCAAAGGTAAAAGCCAGCTTGTATTGGTCCTCCCTACTGACAGGCACAGTCCAGTATCCATTGGTCAGGTCTATTGCAGTGAATACCTGTGACCCCAGGATCTGGGCCAGCCCTTGGTCAATGTAGGGCAGAGGCCATCGGGAAGTATGGACCCGTTTGTTGAGCTCCCTAAGGTCGGCGCAGAGTCTCCACTGGCAGTTTGGCTTCAATATTCCCAGCACCGGATTATTGAAAGTGCTGTGGACTGGACAGATTATTCCCCGGGACTCAAGGTTCTTAATTATTTCGGTAAGGGACTCCATGGATGCGAGAGGCAAGCGATATTGCTTCACAAACACTGGAGTCATTCCAGGGTCCGTGGGGATTGTTGTTGTGTGGATGTCGGTGCGACCACAGTCATATGAGTCTACCACAAAGAGATCTTGGAAATCCAAGAAAACTTGTTTCAACTTTTGCTTTTGTTCCAGAGTCACACAGGCATCAGCTAGGTTGACTCTCTCTTCCACCATCTGCCTGAAGCCTGGAAAGACTTCTGGTCTGGCTATCTCAGCGGCCTCCTCCAGCTGGGTGGAGAAGTCCCTGGTCAGAGTGCTGATTTGGACTGGAGGCCTCAGGTGGGAAAGGCAACCCTCATGGATCTGGAAAATCACCTCATCCCTCCTGAAGTCACAAGTCACATCTTCCTTACCATAGGGGCAGGAAGTGTACACCAGGAAGTTCCCCCCATGCCGGGTAAATATCCTGTCTGGTGTTGTATTGTCCTCACTGTCACTGTCAAAACAGTCCTTGGGGATTGGTCCTAACAGTTAATTTCCTAGATCAATGGAAAAATGTTGGTCATCAACCGCCATTCCAATAATGGTGCCTGCGGCTAGAGTAATACTCTTTAAGTCGCTGTTATCCACCTCTATTGGAATGGTGTCATGTTCTATGTTGACTAATGGAGTTGGGTTTACCCCCAACCCTTGCTGTTGGAGAGAAGCATTTAGATGTATATAAGCATCAGGGTTTTGCAATTTTTGTCCTCTTTTAACTTTCACTTCCAGGGAGAATTGTCGGGTCCTTTCTGGGATGGTGACTTCCTCTTTGATCTGAATTTCAACAGCATAAGGTAGCAATTGAGCTGACTTAAATGCTTTTTTCTGAATCATCAAAGCCCATGGGATTATCCGCTAATCGGGACCAAGCTTTGACGTTTATTAGGTCCAAACTAATGGCAAAGCGATTGAGAATGTCACTGCCTAAGTAAAAGGTGGCAGTGACGTCTCGCACGACCCAACAATTATGGACTATGCTCTTGTTGCCAATGGAGATTTTGAGCATACACCTGCTTGGCAGGAGATGTTTGGAGTTAGGTGCTTCCAGGTCCATTTCCCATTTGTCTATCAGTTTGAATGTGGGAATGGCTGGATCTTTTGGGAGTTGGCGGAACATGGCTTCGCTGATGAAGCTCTTACCGTTGTTCACACACACTCGAGCGAGAACAGAGTCCTTCCCATCATTTAACTGAACAGGGATGAACAACTGCTCTCCAATTTGCTGAATATCAGCCAGGCTCTGTGCTGATTTCACATCTTTCTGGACTATAGGAGTGAGAGTTTCTGATTGTGGATTAGTAAAGAATTTCAGGGTGTTTCCTTCCAGTGTGGAATACCACCTTAAACTGGAAGGAAGGTTGATTTTCAGAAATAGAGAGGACCCCCCATCACCAGTCTGTTGTCCCACTGCTATTACTATCACGTCTGGAGTTTGGTTGTTCTGGAAGTGAAATTCTACTTGGTCAGATTTTTGTTCAACCATGTGGCAGGTGCAGTTTAAACTAACATGGTTGACACTCTGTTTTAATTTTATTGGTCGGCTAGTCTGGGTCCAGAGGACCTTGTTTACACAATCTATTAGGGGTGACAACCTTCTCAGGAGGTCATTCCCTAGTAAACAAGGGGTGCCCTCTGGAGTCACTACTATGACCGGGTGTTTCACCTTGTGTCGCCCAATTTTAATGTCCAAGTCTGCAGTCCCCTCGACAGGAATGTCCAGGAAGAGAGGTGAGAGGAATACGGTAATTCTCCCCCCTTCCTGCATTCAGTCCCTCAAAGGCCCTTTTGGACAGAAGGGTACCTTGGGATCCAGTGTCCACCAGTGCCAAAATTGTACCCTGCCCCTGTACTTGTACCGGGGCATAGTATCTTCCCTCCTTCTCCTCAAGGGGGCACAGATAATGCACATTTTTGGACAACTGGTGGGCTAACTTTCTGGTTTTGGACATTGCTAGAGAAGAGATTTGGGCAGAATTCTGTGGAGAGTCTTGGGAATCTGAAAGAAAAAGTTGGCAACTGGAGATCAGAGCCATTGTGGGTTCCCCTGGTTCCGGTTCTGGGTGCCCCCCCCCCTTTTTGGAGGCAGTCACCAGGATGGGTTTGAACCAGGGGATTTTGGTATTTTGGGTTCTGGGATGAGATGATGGGCGGCGGTAGCTCAGTCTCCATATCTCCCCAGTCTGGATTGGAATCCCTTGGGACCCATTTTTCTTTGGGAGGAGTTCCCCCATCTCTGAAGGAGATGGTCCTTTCCCCAGGATCCTCTCAGGATCCCTATCCCTCAAATTGGAAGATCTGTACCTCCTCCACAAAGTGGGTCTGTTTGGGTCCTTTGTTTCTCCTACCCCCCCTCTGCTCCTTGGGAGGCAGGCTTTCAGGGGTAGGAGATTTTGTTTCCGGTTCCTGGTTTTCCAGGGGCTGTTTACAAGTTGGGAAGGAAGCTTCCTCCAAGGCTTTACACCCCCCTTCCCCTTGTGCCTCCTCCCTGGGAACCGGTGTGGTATCGGGGTGCTGCCCCCGTCATTGTTCTGGAGCACCAGGTCCAGAGTGTGGGGCATTCGGCGGTGGCATGCTCATCTGAGGGTTCTGTTGAGCCCTCAGTATGTGACCCAGATCTCGTGCCATATTTTGGACCTGGCGCTCAAGTTGTAAAACCCGCTCTTGCTGATACAGGGCTCTATTTTCTCCCCTGGACTGATCCCGGGAAGGGTAGCTATCCCTTCTCTGGTAGTATCCCTGGTTGGGAAGATTTTGGTACCCCTCCACCCTTGGCCTCCCCTCTCCCGGATTAGGTTGTCTGGGCTCAGGGAATTGGGGAAAGAAGGATGGATGATTTTGGGGCTGGAAATTGGGTGGATACCTGGGGAAAAAGTTCTGCCCAGGATTTGGAGAATTTCTGCCCTCCTGGGGGAAGTTAGGAGTGAAGTTCCCCGGGTCAGGTGCTTGGCTGGATCCCCCCCCCCTTGGGCTGGAGGAGTCCACACATAACCCAGGATTGGTCGGTTTCCCTTATAGCGGGGACTGACATTGTCAGGAGAGCGGGGGACCCCATTTGTGGGACTACATCCTCGACTCCCTGTCTGTGACTGGCCCGAGGGCCTTCTGGGCTGTGAATTATTTGGTGCAGGCAGGTTTTTAGGCCCCCCCATCTCCAAATCTAAAACGGGGGCAACCTTTACCTCTGCCACCTTGGCAGCAGCAGGAGTGCTGTTGGTTTTGGGATTTTTCTGGGTATTGATTTTATTTTCTATGGGCTTCTGCACCTCATAGATCCGGGTAGCCTGTTCAATGACCCAGTCTAAAGATCTTTTCTCATGAAAATCTCTCACGAGCTGGGTCATTATATATTTGGGCAAGGCATGGAAAAATGTATTGACAAATTCTCTGCTGTCTGTGCGCACCCTTCTGGTGGTCTGCGCAAAGACACGTTTCAGTTCTTGCACAAATTCTTGTGGGGCCTGATCCTCCCCACATTGCAAATTGTAGGTTGCCTCGCGAGCCTCTTGAGGATTTCTGTGAACAGAAAAATGTTTCAAGATGGCCGCCTTATAGGTGGACCATCTTAAATGATTTTGGTCCTCCAGCCCCGCAAAGAAACTGGAGTATTCTGGTGAGAATGTCCACTTTACATATTGAATACAGCTTTGGCTGTCCTTCAAATGGAAAGTCTCCATCATTTGCTCATAAAGCTCCAAGTGTTCCCAAACAGAATACTTGGTGTTCTTGTGATAAGGCGTGATGACACTCCTTATTGCCTTTATTTGCTTCAATGGGTCCTTAAGCAAGGCCCTTTTTGCCTTATTGGCCTTTTTGGTTCGGGTAACCCTGGTCCATTCATCCTCTGACTCAGAGGCACTGCTCCCAGAGGTTCCTGTCTGATCTTCCAGGTTTTCCCGGATTCTGCGAGCCTGGGATTGGCTGGCAGAATGTGGGGACCTGGTCTCCTGTGTCCTGCGCCGTTCAGAGGAGTCTTCAGATTCCTCCTTGCTGCCAGGATTTGATGGGTACCTCCCCCACTGACCTAACTGGGCAGAAGTTTTCAGGATGCCCTTAATGGGCCTATTCTCCTGGGGTTCCCCACTAAATTGCACTGTGCTTGGGTGCCCATACCCGGATGCCAGCCCATCCATTCCTGGGAGGTACTGGCCTATGAGCCCCATGCTTCTGGCTGGATAGTAATCTGCAATCCCTGTGGCCCGGTGCTCATGTGCGCCAGGGGACATGGGGGTGGCAGAGTCCAGGGACTGAGAGAGATAAAGGCCTCTGGTACTAGGGCTCCTGAGCTTATGCTCAGGAGTTTCCCTTTCCCAGCGAACCTGGTCTCTATCTGCCCCTGCTCCCTGTTGCAATGCAAGAGCCTGCGCCTTCAGTTCCTCAGTTAAGGCCTTACTAGACTCTATCAGTCTCTCCTGCATTGCTACCTGTTGTTGGAGCCTATCATTGTGCTGGCAGAGAGCCTCATTCTCTCTCTGTGTTTCCTGATTGGTCCTGGAGCACTGGGCCAGTCTTTGCTGCAGGAGGGTTACCTCCTGAGTCCCATCCCTACTGGCCTGCTCCTGTCTTGCCAGAGCCTCCTCCACCCTCCTGGTGTGCTCTAGCAAGTCCTGGTGTTCTTTTTGGAGGTCACCCAGTCCCTGGTGGGCCAGGTGATTTTCTTCCATTTTTCTTTTTAAGTGGCAGACTTCCTGGCCTAAGGTGTCCCTTTCCTGACTAAGAGTCTGCATCTGTACCGTCAGGTCGTCCCTTTGCCTTTGGAAGGCACCAGCTTTCTGGCGCTCCTGATCAAACTCTGCCTGGGTATCCAGGTCTTTCAGGATCAGTTTATTGCTCTCCTCTTTCTCTCTGTCTAGTTGGATTTGCAGGGTGGCTACCTGCTCTGTGCATGCCCTGTTGAAATTGATCTGTTGCTCCAGCTTTTTCTGGCTCTGCAGTAGGGAGTCCAAACTGTCTTGGCGTTCCTTCTGCAAGGCCAGAATACTGGTATCCTGGTCAGCCTTTTCCTGTTGCAGTATATCCATGTCCTCTTTTATTTTAATGATATACTGTCTACTATCATTTTCTGACTCCTGGCTCCTCTGCAGCCTCTGCTCAGAAGAGTCCAGATCAGATTGGGCCTTCTGTAATGCCAGCAGTTGCCTACTCGCCAGATCTTGGCCTTCAGCACATTTGTCCTGCATGGCTCCCATATGTAAATATAAATATGCCGCTACCCTGGCAATCTTGTTGTGCTCATCCTTGGCCTTAGGGGACATATATAGTTCACTCAGGGCCACATGTAAGGGACCCTGGTCTCTCCATGTATCTGACCCTGTTTCAGTGATCTGGGGTGCGATTGCATGCAGCCAGACCGTCTGGTCCTGATGAGTCCACTCACCTCTCACAAATAGCTTATGTACGAAGTGCTCTCTTACTATTTTCATATCTACCAAGGTCGTCATTCTGGAATTTGAGTTCCTTCCTGACTTATAGAAGTTTGTATTTTATTTTTGCAAAACAGACCTTTTCTTTAGAGCGTTCCTTTGAGGAGTGCTTTACAGCGTAACACAGCGTGGTGATCCGACCGGATATGTGTATCTGGTCAGCTGGCACACGGTATTAATCTGCACAAGTGATAGATCTAACCCAAACGTCCGGCTCGAGCCCCCACTTTGTAAGAGGATTCAATCCAGCACTACAGCTAAATCAATGCCTAGTCTGGGATACTGAATGGAAACCCTTATTGATATATCTTTATGTCCAGTTCATGAGTTCTGGATGACTATCCCTATATAACACCCCTCTCTTGGAACCCCCCTGACCCCACTGAGCCAAGAAGTAGCTCTGTGTTGCAAGTTTAAACGGTTTATTTGAGAATGTAAACAATATATATATATATCACACTTTATAATAATTTAATAATTAATATCACACTTCAGAACATGAGCAGTTAACAACAATGGGTAATGTTCTACTAATAAACTGATTTGATTACCCAGGAGTAGTATAAAGGATGAGGTAGCACGCTTGGGAATAGGAACAGAAGAATAAGGTGGTGGAGAATGCTTTATCTAGTTTCAGATGGATGCAATGTTGAATGAAAATGCAATACAGAAAATACTCAATATGATTTCAACAAAACAATGTAATCACTTTTCTCTGGCAATCCACTCCCCCCTTATGCAATGTAAGGAAATGAAGAGGAGAGCACACAGTTCTTAGAAATGCAATCAAATGTAATTCAGTTCACCCCAGCAAGCTTAGACTACAGAAGTTTGAAACACAGGCCCAAAATGCTTGTATATGTGCTGGCAATGAAGTGAGGAATATGCTGAAAATGGTTTTAATTCCCTTTAGGAGGTTCAGGGTGAGTGAAATATACTTGGGATGAGTTCAGGCTCACTTTAGCAAGGATCTAGGAGTAACTAGCAGGTTAAACAAATTTTTGGCAAAGGAAAGCAAGGAAGCTGCTGTTTTCACACGTGGCTGGATTTTTAACCAAATCGCGAATCGCGGCAAATTTCGCGAATGCGTGAATCATGATTATGGCAAAAGTATAAGGAGTAGCAAGTCGGTTCTAAGCTTGTTGAAAAGCTGAGATTCTAAGCTTTCACCAAGTTCCTAGCCCAAACGGTTCCAGAGATACGGACGATTAAATAAAGGTAGTTTTTCGGATTTGACATTTTAAAAGTTCAAAGCGACAGGTTACAGCTTGCAGCTAGAAAATGACAGGTGACAGTTCTACTTAGGTTAAATAGATTGAATTATATTATATTAAACTAAGAGATAGGTTCTGAGTTTTGCTGAGTACTCACAAGAGATTTTGGACAGGAAGGCGACTTTGACACGGATCCGGTCACTGCGCACAGCACTTCACAGCGATCTGGTCTCCGGTTCCGAGTACAGCTCTGCTTTCTGGGTCACCGGCACTGCTCCTGGATCTTGGGTTCTGCTGGTCTGGTCTAGCACCGGTCTGCATGGCTCCTAGTCCCGCTTTCTCCGGACACAGCAATGTTCTAGGCAGGGAATTCAAACAGCTCCCCCGGCTGTTGATAGTCTGCAAATGATTTTTGGGCCTGCTGACAAATACTTTTGCTTGCAGTGGGCCTTCTTGGTTCAAAGTTCTGTAGTCTCTGTTTAGCTTGGAAGTCTAAGTGTAGGAGATCTGGATGTGAAGTCTTCGGTCAGCATGCTCCGCAGCAAATGGAATTGAATGTCTCTACCTGTCCCAGCAGTCTCTTTTTATGTGTTTTGAAAGTGGGTGGAGAGGCTAGCTTTCTAGGCCCAACCCCTTCAGAGTTCTGATAGGTTGGAGAATTCTTTGCGTTCTCCTCACTGGAGAACAGGATTGTGTGTCAGAATGATGTCATTTAATGGCTTGCAGTAAGGACACTCCCCTGTCAAATTACACACAAATCTATATTTGACCTAAAGACATATTTCATAGATACACAGTGGTTTGAAATTACATGCACCCATCACGGATCACATGAGGTATACTCTGTTCAAACTCTGATGTTTCTAAGAGCTCCCATTCAGAACTGGCAAAATTTTGCATTTTTTAACTGGTTTTGCAACATTGGTTTTTCATTAAAAATTATACACATATACACGGCCTGTCCATACATACTCCAGTAAATTCCCATGTCTCTAGCTTAAACACAGAGTCTGTGGTGTCAATAAATAGCGGGGTTTTGCCCCAGAACATCACACAAATTCCCAACGCGTCTTAAAACGTGCACCGAAAAATCACAAGAATTATGGTATCATTTAAATAATTCTGACAAGTGCGCACTGTGAGTTATACATCTTTCTTAGAATCATATTCTGGCCAACAGGGGTGTGTCTTTTCAGGTCACATGGTATAGAAACCAGTTTATCCAGTTTCTGCCAAGCTCAGAGACCCTGCCCCTCCCAGCTTATGCCAAGAGGAAGCTGTTTTACGGTCCCCCCAATAAACCATCTGCCTGAGTCAAGGCAGGGCTTTGCTCAAAAGGAAGCCATTTACGACCACCCTAATAAACCATCTGCCTGGGCCCTTTCTTTAGTTTCTTGCAATCCCCTGGTAATTCAATCAGAGAGTGTGTGACCTCCTTTTGGCAGGAGCAACAGAATGCAGCCAGGCCTGGGAATGCATTTGTTGGGCAAGCCCCCACTCCTGTCGGGGGTAGCTGTGTGGCAGAATTCCAGTTTCCTTAAGCCAGGTTTCAGGTAAAATGTCACTTTTTGCTCCCCAGTTTATGTCAAGACAATTTTTACATATGCAGCTAGAATGCTGATTCTAAGTTCTAAACTATGACATTTTAACAGTTACAAACTATGTGACACTCAAAAGTAGGTCACTCAGTTAATTTAAACATTTTCGATTTTTGGTAGTTTTAAATCCAGTTTCAGTTAGGCTGCTGCAGACCTGCAGAGCTCAGCCAGTTTTGTTATGAACATTGTTTTGGGGCTCTTCAACTTCCCAGATTTAGTATGCACACATACTTCATTCTGCCAGATGTCCGCTGGTGTTCAGTGAGATTTTTGGATGTGTTGCAATGTTTGAAAATAGGCATTTTGAGCTGGCATTCAGAGAAACCAAAGGTAATTTTAAAGTGCGGTTTTTCCTTTGGCACACATTTCACTCATGGCACCCCGGTCCATCCTGCTCGTACTGGTGGGTGGCGAGTTAGGCAACCATTTTAGTGTGCACAAACTGTGTGGTTCTCCTGGATTTTGGCGCACATGTGGGCTTTTTGGCCATCTTGGATTTTCTAAGCCCACAGCACCAAATGTTGCAGCATGATAGCTCAAACGTGGGTCAGGACACCCAACAGTCTGGAAATAAGTGGTGCAACAAGTAATCAGGGATGTACATATAATAACAGTGATTGTGTTTTGAACTTATCTTACCAATTTAGTGCTAGTGTGTTTTATAAGTGTGTGTTAAATAAATAATTATATACTTTACACCCAAGCTCTGGTCAGTGTTTGCTTGTGCTACTGTATTTCTGTACCTATTTTGTATGCTCTGTACACTGCCTAACTCTTCTTGAGGGAAGTTTCACTGCTCAGCCACAGCTACCAAGTGGTACAGACTGCTACCAAGTGGGTTTGCTGCCAAACACCTGTAGTCTTAAATCTTTTGCAATGGTCCCTAAGGGAACTGCAGAGGTTTCTGCCTAACACTGGTGTACAGCGGTGGGATTTGTATTGAGTATACATTTTAGTGTGCTTAAAGATACCTTAGTGCAACTAACCACAAAGCTTAGCACTAAAAGAGGTATTTTTCTAAAAACCTGTCAACTATGGAAAGTTATAGTCAAGAGTCCCTTGCTACAAAAACTGCTGATTGTTTAAGAGTTCTCTGTAAGCATAAGAATCTCCTGACTAAAGGCAAGAAAATTGAGCTAATAGAAAGGTTGTTAGCAAACCAAAGTCTGGATGGTGGTTCAGAGGAACCTACCACTCCAGCAACCGTAGATAACAGCAATGATATTGATATCAATGTTAGTATTGATAACTTGGAGTCAGAAGCAGAAGAGGAGATGGAAGATGTTAGAGCTGTCTCCCCTGGTCCTCTACCTGCCCTGCCTGCTTTGCCTACTGGACCCTTACCAAGTCCCACACTTAATCCTCAATATATGGAACTAGAAAAAATGAAGCTTGAATTAGAATTCAAAAGAATTAATGCTCAAACAGAACAACGGCACCAAGAACTAAGGCTCAGAGAAATGGAGCTCAACCATGAGCTAGAAATGAAAAGAATTGTCTGTGGAAAGTGCTTCTCTCTCCGAATCCTCTAGGAGTTCCCATCCCAAAAGACCCCGGATGCCTAAGGAGTTGGTGGGTATGTATGAACCTAAGTTGGATGTGTTGGACTGGTTGAGTTTGTTTGAATATAATCATGGGCTCCAGAACATTACAGGAAATGAGTTACTTTCCTGGTTGTTCTCTAGGCTATCCCCTGTTGCAACTGATGTGGTAATGGAGTTGGGGGAGGAGGATAAGAAGGATTATGAATGTGTGAAACTAGCTTTGATAGCTAGATTTGGGAAGACCCCTTCGCAGTACCTTAAGAGGTCTAGGACCCTCAAAAAGCATGATGGTACCCCTTGGGCTACCTGGGTGAGTGAAAGTTTGAAGAACGTAGAGGGGTGGATTAAGGGTTACAAGGTGAACACTTATGAGGGAATTAAGAATCTTGTGCTGTTGGAGTCAATTTATGATGCCTGCTCTCCTGAGCTCAGACAGCACCTGGCTGATTCAAAGGAATTAGATTCCAGGAAACTAGCTAAGGCTGCTGACTTGTGGGTTGCCAACAGGGCTACTCACAAGGACTCTGGGGTAACTCAGAAAAAGGATGAGGGAAAGCAGCCAAAAAAGGACTCCAAAGAGAATTCTAATAATTCCAATCCCAAAGAGGGCCCCAAACAGAACAATAAGGGTAAACCACAAGGAAAACCAAATCAGAGTAGTGTACCCTCTGGTGGTAAACCAGAAGGAGGTCAGAGCAAGCCACCATTCCAGAAAGCATTTGGTAAATGCTTTGTTTGTGGCTCGCCTGACCATGTGAAAGGAGATCCCAGATGTAAGGGTAAACCTTCAGGGGTCCAGCTTGTCTCCTTAGCCTTCGCTCCAGAGGAGGAAGTACACATGGCAAGTGGAAACTTTCTACTGCTGGCTGATGAACCCATTGGAGTCTCAGCCAGTGTTTCTTTAGTGTCTCTGGGTCTGTGGGAACAACAGAATTTAGATGTCTATAACTCTATCCCAGGTAATACTAAAGAGTATTGTAAGGACAGTGTCCAGGTGAATGGTCAGGAGACTCCTAAGGCTAAGGCACCCAAACGCCTCACCAAGTTAGCTGGAGGGCCTGTGCAGATGCTTCCCCAATTACCAGTTCTCATCCAGTGTAATGACATGACTGTAAAGATACCTGTCAGCATACAAAGTGAGGTGCCAGGAAGGGTTCTGTTGGGTAATGATCTGAAAACTCTTGGAGTAGTGTCACATACTCCCAGATGCCTAGTAAAAGGTTACAGGAGCTCACCACACCTTCAAGGGAGAGAACCATGAGAGGTACTCCCCAGGAGATGATGAAGATATCACTCCTACACCACTGGAATTACAACTTGCTATCACTGAACAAAAAGAAGCAAAGGGGAAACCCAAGACTTCCAAGAAACAGCCAACAGCAAGCACTCCAGTGCTTCCAACAAGGACTTCCTGAGGTTGTCCAAAATTACACCTGTAACTCCACCTCCAGCTGAGGCTGAGAGGGAGGTACAACCCTGTATGGTGGAACTAGACTCTGAAGAAGAGCTAGTGGAAGGCCAGGAACTCATTGGAGATCTGGATCCTGTTGACCATCCTGAGCTGCAGTCTTAACTGGCAGAAGGTGGACCCAACAGGGCAGACTTCAGTAAGGGACAGAGAGAATGTCCAACTCTGGAAGGTCTTTGCCAACAGGCAGCTTCTCAGGCTGATGGGCAAGAGCCTGGGAAGTAGAGGTTGCACTGGGAAGATGGCCTCTTCTACAGTGAACCAACTGAGTCTGCACCTGGAGTCTATAAGCGGCTTGTAGTACCTCAAGACAGATACAGACAACAGTGCTTGCAACTGGCGCCTGAGATTCCTTTGGCTGGTCACTTGAGTTTCAAGAAGACCAACGAAAGGCTCTCACTCTACTTTTATTGGCCAAAAATGGGGGCTGAGGTAGATAAGTTGTGCAAGAGCTGCCATACCTGCCAGACCTGTGGTAAGGTTGGGTCCAAGAATGTGGCACCTTTAGTGCCTCTCCCATGAGTAGGAGTCCCATTTGAGAGAGTAGGGATTGACATTGTTGGTCCCCTTGATCCTCCAACCTCCTCAGGCAACAGGTTTATCCATGTTGTAGTAGACCATGCCATAAGGTACCCTGAGGCAATTCCTATGAGGACTGTTACAGCTCAGGCTGTGGCTAAGGCCCTCCTTGGTATTTTTACCAGGGTTGGGTTTCCTAAGGAAGTCATCTCTGACAGGGGGTCACATTTTATGTCCCACTACATGAAAGCCATGTGAAACACCTGTGGAGTTACTTACAAGTTCTCTACCGCCTACCACCCTCAGACAAATGGGTTGGTATTAAGGTTCAACAGAACCATGAAGAGCATGATAGGTGCTTTAGAGGATCCCCTTAAGAGAAAGTGGGACCTTCTATTGCCATGCCTTCTCTTTGCCTATAGAGAAGTTAATCAGGAGGGAGTAGGTTATTCTCCCTTTGAACTTCTCTATGGCCATCCCTTCAGAGGTCCATTGGCCCTGATTACGGAGGGGTTGGAGAGTGCTCCTTCCCCCAAGCCAGTCAGAGTGACTGACTATGTGATAGGTCTCCGGAGGAGAATGTCACAAATGATGGCAGAAGCTAGTGATAACCTGAAAGCTGGACAAGCCCTGGTCAAACATTGGCACGACCAGAAGGCTAACATGGTTTAGTTCACCCAAGACCAACTAGTTCTAGTTATGATCCCAACAAGGCAGAGGGCCTTGCAAGATAAATGGATGGGACCCTTCAAGGTTGTGGGTAAACTTGGAGAGGTGAACTATCTGGTGGACTTGGGCAATCCCAAGGAGGCTCTTAGAGTCTTCCACACCAACCGACTAAAGGCGTATGTCTCCAGACCTGAAGTAGGAGCCTTGCTTCTAGCTTCAACAGAAGAGGAAGAAGAGAGCGAAGCTCTACCTGATCTCCTCAGAGGCTTACCCTTAGACGAAAAGATTGAAGGAGTAAATCTCTCTTCAAATCTGACACCTGAGCAACAAGAAGAGTGCAAAGCCATGTTAAATCAGTTTGCCTCTCTGTTCTCACTTTCACCAGGCTTGACCCCTTGGGGACAGCATGATATACTCACTGGTGACTGTCTGTGTAAAGACCGGTGGGGGGTGTCTGTACTTCCGCTCTCTATATGGTAGAGGAGAGGCACAGAGGCCCCCACCAAGATTCTCTATTATTGGTAACTTAGTCGAGCAATCAAGGCCTAGCTTCTCAGGAGGTGATGCAGGCTGGTTCTTAAGTACAGTGTAGTCCCCAAACCCCCACAAAGGAATGTCCACACACTGTATTACTGAAAACACAGTCTTTATATAATTAATATTCAAAGGTATGTACACAATCACAATAACGCACTTTGTACTTGGAAGTCAATAATGATAAATCTATACACGTCTAGAGTGGTACCACTAATATTATCAAATCTCATTAAAGTGCATCAACTGTACGGTTAAAATGCCACACAGATCAATAACGAGTAAACCAGCAATAGAGATAGGAAGGAACGTAAGATGGTTAGAACAATAGGCAGAATACTGACTCCTACCAATAGGCACAGTTCTGTGTGGATATCCCCCCACCTGGGCAACCTGTAAATAAAGATATATAGCACAAGCCCAGTCCATATATTGTCCGATAGTCTTACTTCTTCCTATTAAGGTTTTACCCCCCAATGTACCTGGTGGAGTAGAGTTCTCCGACGATGCACCGACCGATCATTCTTGAGTGCCTCCCTTTCAGGCGGGAGCCACGGATCGTCGAGAGGTGTCGGGGAACTTGGCGTTCGGTGTCGGGGAATCGACGGCCCTTCTTGAGTGCCCTCCCTTTAAGGCAGGAGTTACGGGTCGTCGAACGTCTGACGGTGAACAGGGTGAACTATGGCAGGGAAGTGGCAGCTGCGTTCCTAATGGTGCTCGTCGACGACAGAGCGTTGGCGTCCTGCAAGGAAGAGGCGTGCGGGGCACCTCGATGACAATAGTCCTGGACCACAAAGAGATGATGAAGAACTGTGGCCCAGCAAGGGCGTCGAGTCGTCGGCGTCTCCGCGGTCTGTAGGTGGCGGGAAACCCACCTGTGGATACTCCTCGGCGCGTCGACGGTCGGGCCTTCTCCAGCGGGAGACAAGCGGGTGACGATGCAGACGAGAGCGTCCGATGATCAATGAAAGTTCTTAGGCAAACAGGAGCACATCGGCTCCGGTCGGCAACGGCGGTCGTCGACAGTGGCGGACAACAGTCCGAGTGCTTCTCCTTGGAGTTCCGCAACAGTCCCCGTATCGGGTTGGCAGCCTGTCTACCAGGGAGCATTGGCAAAGATCAGCTGTGCACGATGGTCCCTCGTAGCTCGGGAAGAGGGCGCCTTACCAGGTCCTCTCTGGGTCAGTCCTTGGAGGCACAGCAGCTTTCAGATTGTGAAGGAGAGCAACAGCACTTCTTCTCGTCCAGCAGGGCTTCAAGGTCAAGCGTCAGTTAATCCAGTTACTCGTCGTAGTGGAGACTTCAGCTTCTGAACACGATTCCTAGCAGTGAGAGGTCCCCAGATATACTGTTGATCTCCCATTCATTCCGCTGGGTCACACTCAAGCATCCAATCACGACTACGGGCATTCATGCAGGCAGGCAGCCAATCAGGCACACGAGGTATTCAGGCCATTCACTTCTCTCCAGACACTCACAACAAGTTATGTGTATTGGGACAAGTACCGAGCCATTCAACACTCCAAGCTGCATTCATACCGGTTTCGGGCAGGGTTGTCTCAGTCATTGTGTCAGCCACCAGATACTAGACACCCACAACACAGAATGCATATTAGTCACACACTCTATTCACCCAGGTCTCACCCACAGGAGGTACCCACAACATACATCACCGGGAAGGCTCCAGCTAGTCTGACTGGGCCTTCACAACAACACCATATATGGCACTTCCATCCAACAGCCAGTCAGGGGGAAGGGACAGAGTCAGGGCTTCCCAGGACTTTGGGAAAACAAGGTAATGGGTAATAGAAAGCAAGAGGCCACCCGGGCCATCTTGTTTTCCATCAGGGATCAACTGATCCCAATGGCAGGGCCGGGGTATCCCAAAATGGAGGATACTCTGTGCACCTGTCAAATTCAGCATGGAGCTGCCACCAGCCCATACCCTGCTCTGTGGGCCACCCACAGGTGCCCAAAAACATACACTAGGGGCACAGGGTTGTACCCCCACCCATGGGTGATATAAGGGTATCCCACGGGTCCGTTCACCAAACCAGAAGAAAGAGAGCTGCACCGCCAGGAGTCCCACATGAACTCCTGCGCGGAAAAGACGACAGAACACACAATAAAAAGCAGTAAAGGACAAGGATACGGAGGCCCTGTCCCTCCGATGCATTTCCAGCATCACAGTCGCCCCCCCCAGACTGAGGTGGAGGGTGCCTAATCTCCCACGGGATAGACACCCTCATCCAGGCGGTCACCACACCTTCTGGAAAGGCCATCTGCATTATCGTGACTCTTCCCTGGTCTGTGCTCTATGGTGAAGTCTAGCCCTTGCAGGCTAATGGACCACCTGAGCAGTTTCGGGTTCTCACCCTTCATCTGCATAAGCCACTTTAGGGGCTTATGATATGTTTGGACCTTAAAGGTAGACCCCGTAAGGTAGGGCCTAAAACGCCTAAGGCTCCAAACTATACTAAAACATTCCTTTTCAACAGTAGCCCACCTAAGTTCTCTACCCTTGAGTTGTCTACTGATGAATATGATAGGATGTTCTCTCCCTTTGTCATCTAACTGGGACAAGACAGCTCCAATTCCGGTGTCGCAGGCATCCGTCTGGATGATAAAGGGTCAGCTGTAGTCAGGCGCACACAACACGGGTGCCCGACACAGACTTTCTTTCAAGCCTTTAAAAGCCCTCTGACAGTCTTCAGTCCAATTGACCTTCCTAGGCTGCTTGGGTGAAGTCAGAGCTGTCAGTGGTGCAGCTATGGTTCCATAGTCCGCCATGAAATTGCGATAGTACCCAGTGAGACCCAAAAAGGTTCTCACCTGGGTTTGAGTAGTGGGAGTCTCCCAGTCCTGTACATCCTGTACCTTACTGGGGAGAGGTTGGATTTGACCCCCTCCTACCTCATGACCAAGATACGTGACTTTCCCCTGAGCTATCTGGCACTTGGTGGCCTTGATAGTGAGATTAGCCCTCTTTAAGGCCTGCAACACTCTACCCAGATGTGTCAAGTGCTCTTCCCAAGTGGAACTGTAGACGGCAATGTCGTCTAAATAAGCCACACAAAAGGCTTCCAGCCCACTGAGAGCATGATTGACCAATCTCTGGAAGGTGGCAGGGTCATTCTTTAACCCAAAAGGCATGACCCTAAACTGGTAGAGTCCCTCGGGTGTTGAGAACGCCGTCTTTTCCTTGGCATGGTCCGTCAGAGCTATTTGCCAATAGCCTGAGGTGAGGTCAAAGGTGCTCACAAATTTGGCAGCACCTATGGTGTCCACGAGCTCATCAGCCCGGGGCAATGGGTGCGCGTCAGTTTTGGTGACGGCATTGACTCCTCGGTAGTCCACACAGAACCTCCAATTCTTGGTACCGGCCTGGGAACTTGCCTTGGGGACAAGGACCACTGGACTGGACCAGGGACTGGTTGAGGGTTCAATAACACCCACATCCAAAATCTTGGCGACCTCAGCCTGGATGTGGTTCTTAACCGTATCTGACATTCGGTAGCTCCTGCTCTTGACAGGCACGCTGTCACCAGTGTCAATCTCGTGCTTACACCACGGTGTAAGGCCTGCCGTCAGCGAAAACAGAGAGGCATACTGCTGGAGCAAAGTCCTGCATGCCCCCTGCTGCTCGGTTGTCAAATCTGAGCCATCCTGAGGGTTGCTATGCAGCAAATCAGGAAGGGGCTCACTCTCATCCTCCTCTTGCTCTGAAGCCAGCAAGAGACATGAGACTTCTGCTCGCCTGTGGAATGGCTTGAGCCTATTAACATGGAATACCTGAGGGGCTACCCCTGGGATTCCCATGTCAACCAGATAATTGACCTCGCCCATCTTGGAGACTATCCGGAAGGGTCCAGTCCATTTATCTGCCAATGTCCGAGGCTTGGTAGGCTCCATCACAAGGACCTCCTGTCCCGGAGTCCACTCCACTTGCGATGCTTTAAGGTCATGCCAGTATTTGTTCAATTCCTGGCTGGCCTTGAGATTCGCCGTTGCTTGTCCCATCATCTGTGTCATCCTCCGTCTGAGGCCTAACACATAGTCCCCCACTTGCTTGGCGGGACTGGGAGAGGTGGCTTCCAAACCTTCTCTGATCAAGGCGAGGGGCCCCCTCACGGGATGTCCAAAGAGCAACTCAAAGGGGCTGAAACCAACACTCTCTTGAGGTACCTCTCGGTAAGCAAACAGCAGGCATGGCAGGAGGAGATCCCATTTCCTCCTTAGGGGCTCTTCCAAAGCACCTAGCATGCCCTTGAGAGTTTTATTAGACCTCTCAACCAGACCATTGGTCTGGGGGTGGTAAGAAGTGGAGAACTTTTAGGTTACCCCTGATTCTTTCCACATGGTTTTCATGTAACTAGACATGAAGTTGGATCCTCGGTCAAAGACAACCTCCTTGCGGAATCCAACACGGGTGAAAATGCCCAGTAGAGCCCGGGCAACCACCTTGGCCATAACAGTCCAAAGGGGTATAGCCTCAGGGTACCTGGTGGCATGATCTACCAAAACCAGGATGAACCGATGTCCACCTGACGTGGGAGGGTCAAGGGGACTGATGATGTCGATGCCCACCCTCTCAAACGGTGTGCCAACCACTGGCAATGGCTGCAGTGGGGCAATGACACTGCCTCCGATCTTGCCAGACAACTGACAAGTTGGGCAGGTCCTGCAGTGGAACTCCACTTCTACTCCCATCCGAGGCCAGTAGAAGCGGGCAGAGAGCCTCTGCTTAGTCTTCTTGGTACCAAGATGACCAGCCAAGGGCACCTCATGCGCCAACTGCAGTAGGAAGGGCCTGTAAACCTCGGGTACCACCAACCTCTTGAGGGCACCAGGTTCAGGCTTAGTGGGCTCACTAACAAGGAGCTCACCCTCCCAATAAATCCGGAAAATCCTAGGCACTTCACCTTGTGCCTGGGACAGGGCCTGTTTCCTCAGACCCTCGAGAGAGGGACACTCTCTCTGTCCTTTACAAAAGTCTGCCCGGGAGGGTCCCCCTTCAGCTAACAAGCATTGAAGATCGGGATGATCCTCCGGGTTGAGAACCTCTCCCACAGGAGAGTCTTCTGGCTCTTCGCCCACAGGAGTTGAGACGGGGTTTACCACTGGACCCAGCCTGTCCGGAGCATGGATCCCAATGGGTGCTGTAGGAACAGCAGGAAGAGAAGGGGCTCCCTCCGCAGAGGTGGCCTTCTTGCTCTTCCTTCGTCGTGCCTTAGGCCGTGCCTTCGGCTCGGGTACCTGACTCACAGCCAGACCCGGTGTCACCTGTGACCTAGTGACCGCAGCAGCAGTCATGGGAAGACCATCCGCGATCAATCCCAACTCGACTAGATCGTTACCTAACAGAATGTTAGCAGGCACGTTGTCCTGAACCAGGACAGGAAGCTTTGCTGTCTTGTCTCCAATTACGAGTGTGACTCGGGCTACAGGTGATAATTTGGGAGGCCCACCAGCTAACCTGGTGGTTCTCAGAGGAGCATCTACATAGTCCTCTGGCTTGAGCAGGGTCCTGTCCACCACTGTCATGCTCGCCCCAGTGTCTCTCAAACCAGTAGAAGGCTGGCCGTTCAGGAGGACACTTCTCAAAAATCTACGGGTGTTCTGTGGGATAGTTGCCAGTACTTCTGCGTACTGGTCCCAGGCCCCAAGGGACACTAAGGAAATCTCTACGGGAGCACCAAAAGTGATCCCGGTAGAGGAGGGGAGGACAATGGCCTCCACCTCAGACATGGGGTAAGGGTAGGTCAGGCTGACAGCCTGTACTCCGAGTGCCTTACCTTTACACTTGGAGTCACCCCTTTTGTGATCCAGAGCCCCACAGTCCCAACAAGTGACGGGAGTGTGGGGTACAGTACTGGAACCACCGGGGGCCTGCTTTGCAGCAGGTGGACCACTACTATTATTCCCACCCACAGATGATTTATCCCCACTAGATTTTTGGGTCTTAGGAGAGGAGGGTTTAGGTTTATTCGACTGTGACTGCTTTTGGGACTCCTCAGCTTTCTGAGAGGCCCCCTTTTCTTTGTCCTTGTCCTTCCCACTGGAGTCCTTAGGGGACACCCGGTGGGAGACCCACTTGTCAGCCAACCTAGCCAGCTTAAAGGGATCCAAAATGTTCTGGTCAGCAACATACTGACGGAGCTCTGGTGAACAGGCTTCAGAAAAATGCTCATAAAACAACAGGTGGGACAATTCAACAAACGTTTTCACTTTGTAACCATCAATCCACCCCATCATGTTCATGTGCGCAGCACTCACCCAGTCGACCCAAGACACATTCTCTCTTTTCTTAAAATACCTGAACCTTTTAAGGTATTGGGTAGCTAGTTTGCCAAACTAGGCAATCGAAGCAGATTTCATACACTCATACTGACCCCGTTCTTCCACACTCAGCTTCATAATACAGTCATATCCAGTTTGAGGCACTCTGTTTAGCAAACACTTAGCCCAATCTCTTTTGTCAACATCATGAATTGCATAAGCCATTTCAAATGCTTCAATCCATTGGAGGATATCAAAACCCTCCGAAAACACACCAACCAAATCCTTCATAAATTTAGTGGCTGGGGACCTGACACTCTCACAGGGTTTCGCTGAAGTCTCCACTCGAGCTTTCTCTAGCTGGATTCTCTGACATTCAGTGTCCTTGTCTTTGAGTTCAAGATCCCTATTCTTGAGTTCAAGATCCCTATTCTTGAGCTCCACTTGTTGCGCTAACTCCTCCTTCTAAAACTCAGCATCTATTTCCAACTTGCGATATTCAAAGGCCAATTTCATCCTTAATAACTCAAGTTCTAATGTATTGCTGGGGTTCGGAACAGAGGCAGCAGGAATGGCGGCATTCCCAGAAACAGATTCAGTAGAAACCCCAGGGGCAGAGTCCTCAGTGGTTGCATTCCCCCCCTCATCAAGAGTTTCACCATCGGTCTGGTAGTCCACCAGGGAAGCTATCAGCTCAGCCCTAGACTTATCCACAAAGTCTAACTCCCTGGCTTCACAAGCACTCTGGAGAGCCTCTAAGCTCATCCGAGTCAATTTACCATTCGCAATAGACTCCATTGCTTGTAATGCAGTTATTTTGTACACACCCAAACCTCAATCGAATAAAGTGCGGATATTTTGTAAGTGGCACGGTTATACACTGATTCTTAAAACCATAAGCATCCCACCGCTGCCACCAGTGTAAAGACCGGTGGGGGGTGTCTGTATTTCCGCTCTCTATATGGTAGAGGAGAGGCACAGAGGACCCCAGCCAAGATTCTCTATTATTGGTAACGTAGTCGAGCAATCAAGGCCTAGCTTCTCAGGAGGTGATGCAGGCTGGTTCTTAAGTACAGTGTAGTCCCCGATCCCCCACAAAGGAATGTCCACACACTGTATTACTGAAAACACAGTCTTTATATAATTAATATTCAAAGGTATGTACACGATCACAATAACGCACTTTGTACTTGGAAGTCAATAATGATAAATCTATACACGTCTAGAGTGGTACCACTAATGTTATCAAATATCATTAAAGTGCATCAACTGTACGGTTAAAATGTCACACAGATCAATAACGAGTAAACCAGCAATAGAGATAGGAAGGAACGTAAGATGGTTAGAACAATAGGCAGAATACTGACCCCTACCAATAGGCACAGTTCTGTGTGGAGATCCCCCCACCTGGGCAACCTGTAAATAAAGATATATAGCACAAGCCCAGTCCATATATTGTCCGATAGTCTTACTTCTTCCTATAAAGGTTTTACCCCCCCAATGTACCTGGCGGAGTAGAGTTCTCCGACGATGCACCGACCGATCCTTCTTGAGTGCCTCCCTTTTAGGCGGGAGCCACGGATCGTCGAGAGGTGTCGGGGAACTTGGCGTTCGGTGTCGGGGAATCGACGGCCCTTCTTGAGTGCCCTCCCTTTAAGGCAGGAGTCACGGGTCGTCGAACGACTGATGGTGAACAGGGTGAACTATGGCAGGGAAGTGGCAGCTGCGTTCCTAGCGGTGCTCGTCGACGACAGAGCGTTGGCGTCCTGCAAGGAAGAGGCGTGCGGGGCACCTCGATGACAATAGTTCTGGACCGCAAAGAGATGATGAAGAACTGTGGCCCAGCAAGAGCGTCGAGTCGTCGGCGTCTCCGCGGTCTGTAGGTGGCGGGAAACCCACAGGTGGATACTCCTCGGCGCGTCGACGGTCGTGCCTTCTCCAGCGGGAGACAAGCGGGTGACGATGCAGACGAGAGCGTCCGATGATCAATGAAAGTTCTTAGGCAAACGGGAGCACAGCGGCTCCGGTCAGCGACGGTGGTCTTCGACAGTGGCGGACAACAGTCCGAGTGCTTCTCCTTGGAGTTCCGCAGCAGTCCCCGTATCGGGTCGGCAGCCTGTCGAAGGTCTGTCTACCAGGGAGCGTTGGCAAAGATCAGCTGTGCACGATGGTCCCTCGTAGCTCGGGAAGAGGGCGCCTTACCAGGTCCTCTCTGGGTCAGTCCTTGGATGCACAGCAGCTTTTGGATTGTGAAGGAGAGCAACAGCACTACTTCTCGTCCAGCAGGGCTTCAAGGTCAAGCGTCAGTTAATCCAGTTACTCGTCGTAGTGGAGACTTCAGCTTCTGAACACGATTCCTAGCAGTGAGAGGTCCCCAGATATACTGTTGATCTCCCATTCATTCCGCTGGGTCACACTCAAGCATCCAATCACGACTACGGGCATTCATGCAGGCAGGCAGCCAATCAGGCACACGAGGTATTCAGGCCATTCACTTATCTCCATACACTCACAACAAGTTATGTGTATTGGGACAAGTACCGAGCCATTCAACACTCCAAGCTGCATTCATACCGGTTTCGGGCAGGGTTGTCTCAGTCATTGTGTCAGCCACCAGATACTAGACACCCACAACACAGAATGCATATTCGTCACACGCTCTATTCACCCAGGTCCCACCCACAGGAGGTACCCACAACATACATCACCGGGAAGGCTCCAGCTAGTCTGACTGGGCCTTCACAACAACACCATATATGGCACCTCCATCCAACAGCCAGTCAGGGGGAAGGGACTGAGTCAGGGCTTCCCAGGACTTTGGGAAAACAAGGTAATGGGTAATAGAAGGCAAGAGGCCACCGGGGCCATCTTGTTTTCCATCAGGGATCAACTGATCCCAATGGCAGGGCCGGGGTATCCCAAAATGGAGGATACTCCGCGCACCTGTCAAATTCAGCATGGAGCTGCCACCAGCCCATACCCTGCTCTGTGGGCCACCCACAGGTGCCCAAAAACATACACTAGGGGCACAGGGTTGTACCCCCCACCCATGGGTGCCATAGGTGTATCTCACGGGTCCGTTCACCAAACCAGAAGAAAGAGAGCTGCACCGGCAGGAGTCCCACATGAACTCCTGCGTGGAAAACACAACAGAACACACGATAAAAGGCAGTAAAGGACAAGGATACGGAGGCCCTGTCCCTCCGATACATTTCCAGCATCACAGTCTGCCAGTCAAAAGCAGAGGATATAGAATGTCAGAAAATGTCAGAACCCACATTAAAGGGGAGGTCAAGAAGATGCTTGATCTCGGGGTAATAGAGCCCTCTACTAGCCCATGGTCTAGCTCAGTTGTGTTAGTACCAAAGGCAGGATCCAAAGAATTGAGATTCTGCGTGGACTATAGTGCTCTTAATGCAGTCACCAAGACTGATGCCCACCCTTTGCCAAGGACAGATGAGTCGGTGGATAGACTTGGTTCAGCCAAGTTCCTCAGCACATTTGACCTTACGTCAGGCTATTGGCAAATAGCCCTGACAGACCATGCCAAGGAAAAGACTGCATTTTCTACCCCAGTTGGCTTATACCAATTTAAGGTTATGCCGTTTGGATTGAAGAATGCACCTGCTACATTCCACAGAATGGTGAATCAGGTTCTGAATGGGATGGAGGACTTCTGCATGGCATACTTGGATGACATTGCAGTATTCAGCCAAACCTGGGAAGAACATGTGAACCACTTAGGATATGTGTTGCAGGCTCTTGGACAGGCCAATCTGACCATAAAGGCAAGTAAATGCCAAATTAGTCAGAGTAAGGTGGTCTATCTTGGGCATGAGGTAGGAGGTGGAGAAATAAGGCCTTTGCTCAGTAAGATTGAAGCTGTGCAAAATTGGACAACACCTACTACTCAAACCCAGGTGAGAGCTTTTCTAGGCCTCCCTGGGTATTACAGGAATTTCAGTGAGAACTATGGGACCATAGCTTCTCCACTGAACGTGATCTCCGCTCCAAAATTCCCTAATAAGGTCAAATGGAATGAGGAATGCAATCAGGCCTTTGAAAACCTGAAGAAGGCTCTTTGCCAAGCACCAGTATTGAGAGCTCCTGACTACCACCAAACTTTCATTGTGCAGACAGATGCTTCAAATGTACGTATAGGTGCAGTTAGCCAACTGGATGAGAAGGGTAGGGAGCACCCATTTGCTTCATCAGTAGAAAACTGAAGGATCCTGAAACAAGGTGGGCAACAATCGAAAGAGAATGCTTTGCTATTGTGTGGGCACGGAAGAAGTTTAGGCCATACTTGTATGGTTCTACTTTTGTTATTCAGACTGACCACCAACCCTTGAGATGGTTAATGCAAATGAAGGGAGAAAATCCAAAACTATTGAGATGGTCAATCTGCCTACAAGGGTTTGATTTCACCATTGAGCACAGGTCAGGGTGTCACCATCAAAATGCTGGACTCTCTAGGATGTATATCATCGACTAGAGGTATGAGGTTCATCTAGGAGTGGATTAAATCCTCCTGTCCCCTAGTCTGGGGGGGGGGGCGAGTGTTAGGGAGAATTCTCTGTAAGGCTAATTTCCAAAACCTAGTGAGTCCCCCAGCAGCTTTGCTGGATTTTTGGGGTTTATTTTTTTCTCTCCTGCTAAGAGTGAGATTATTTTGCTCCCACTCTTAGACATGATTTGAGGTGTTCCTTTAACTATCCATGTGTTTTATGGGCTATGGGGCCTTTTACTCCGTAGGGTCTCATGAGTTTTTTTGATGTGGGTTACACAGCACCCTCCGTGCCGTAACCCAGGGGTGTCGTAGCGACCCCCCAACATAGACTCCATACCCTGGGACTGACTACTGTCTCCCAGGGCATGTAAAGTCACCATTGGCTTTGCTAGCCCCAAATTATGAACAGAAACCTGTACAAACCATCATATTGTGGACGTACTGGTCGGGGCAATTCGATTGCCCCAGGGTCTGTTGTTCGAGGGGGCACGTCTCCGTCCCCCCTGATCGAGTTTTGGCTGGTGGCAGTGGATACTACTTTTTATATTCGACCGCGAATATATCTCTATGGGATTTTCCCATTGTTCGAGGCTACCAACTTTAATTATTTAATTCGTAGGCCTCGAATATACCGCCGGTTTATTTAATATTAATTCGCCGGTTGGTATTTTTTGCCAGAACCCGCTGCCAGGAACAACTGCCCCCGCTGGAGGATCCTCTCCATTTAAGGTACCGTGTTCCGCCTGGCTTCCCTTGCAACCGTTTGAACAGGGTGTATTAAATCCTCGTCTCTCGAACCTGGGTTAGCCTGGGACACCTTAGCTAACTTTTCTGCACTGAACTAAACCTTTTTCGAACTACCTCCACAAACTTCGAAGACTCTGTGTAACTGTCTGATCTTGGGCACCTTCCGCCCGGCTCCCTTGAAAGTGGGCCTGGCGCCTAAACTTTCTTGCTCACCAGTAGACTGTGCCTTCCTAAACTTGCTGTGGTTCTTTAAAAAGTGTTTAGTGTGTACGCTTCCATAATTCTGCTTTTCCCTCCCTTTTTATTTAACTTGTTGGAGTGCCATCGAACGTTAAGCGCTCCCCTCTGTCTGGAAATAAGTGGTGTTAACTAAGACTTGTCCAACAAGTAATCAGGGATGTACATATGATAATAGTGATTGTGTTTTGAACTTATCTTACCAATTTAGTGCTAGTGTGTTTTATAAGTGTGTGTTAAATAAATAATTATATACTTTACACCCAAGCTCTGGTCAGTGTTTGCTTGTGCTACTGTATTTCTGTACCTATTTTGTATGCTCTGTATACTGCCTAACTCTTCTTGAGGGAAGTCTGACTGCTCAGCCACAGCTACCAAGTGAATCTGTGTGGTACAGACTGCTACCAAGTGGGTTTACTGCCAAACACCTGTAGTCTTAAATCTTTTGCAGTGGTCCCTAAGGGAACTGCACAGGTTTCTGCCTAACACGAATTAATGTATTATTTTCTTGTTTTAATTCTGCTAAATTGAGTTTTAGGAACACATTATTTCCTAACGGCACTGTTATGCGTAGATTGCTCATTATACTTTCCTTGTAGCTTTTTTGTGGCCTCCATTCACTGATTAAATGTGTCCTGAAGAATCAGAAATGGAGTGCTGTGATTCTGCAGTTCATCATGAGATCTCTTAATTGCAGCTTGATTTTGATTCATGACATTGTGCTGCTGCAATATGGAAACCTGGCTTCCTTTTGGTGATTTCTGCAGCCGCACAATGTTTTGCGGTTGGTCGGCCCAAAATTGCTTGGCGTTTGGCAGGTCTTCAGATTTTTTCTGGGCCGCTTCTTGACACTGTCTAATCTGAACCTTCTTGTTTGCTAACCTACCCTTCACCAGTTGGTGGTGAAAATACAATTCTGCATAGAGCCAGATCTGCTTAAAGCTCTCTTCATTGACAGTTGAAGTCATATATAGCCTCTGTAGTGTCTGCTGTAATTGTCCTCATGTATCGCAAATGTCCATGCCCACTGAGCCAATTATGTCTATCATCTCGTCCAAAATTCGAAATGCGTTGTTTTCTTATCCCCTTTTACAACATAACTTTAAAAGGAAATGCGTCTTGGCCATAGAGACTTCTGTGTCAAACATCTATTAGTTTAAATGTAATAACCGTCCTTCTCCAATTGTCAGTGAATTGCAAGGCAAACTTGTCTTACTCCAATTTTACCACTGTCGCTCAATGATTTACAACACCAAATTCAAACCTTATTAATTTTTTTTCTATGAAACAATCTCTACTTCTGTGCACATTTCCTTATGAATCTGTGCAATCAATATCATATGATTCACTGAAACAGACACATTGTGGGCTCTGCAGAGTTTAGGTTAAACGTGCCTATATGGGAATGACACTAGTTATCCAAAAAATCAAATCTCTGTGGGACCTCCAGCTCTGTCTGATCGTTTAATCTGGCAACATCTAATGCAGGGGAGCTTTCCACCCATCCCAAACCAGGCAAACATAATTTTACTTTATTTAATCAAGTACATTTTATGAATCTGTGATGCCCAAATTAATAGAATTGATTCCTTACAGCGTCCCTCTCCTTTCTGGAGAAGAAACACACAGGGTTGCACAGAAGGTCTATTTAGTAACCAAAAATAAATAATTGAGTCATATTAAAGATAAACAAATTGTTCATCGTTCAACACACCAATCACTTCAGTTACATAGAAGTGTGGGAGCCCCTCTACTGAGAAAGAACATGTGGCAAATATCATGTACTTTCACTTAGGAGGGGGTCTACAACCACTAGTCGGGCCTCATCAGTGAGGTGAAGCTGAGCCTCTCTAAGACACTGTGATCAAGGGGTCCAAGCCTGGGTTACCCTGGATTATATAGGGTGAAACCCCATGTTTTACAAAGTTACAAAGGCATGTGGGGTTCCATCTACTGAGAAAAAACATGGGTCAAATACCCTGTTGTATGGAATTTCTTTCACTCAGTAGGGTCTACAACCACGTTTTAGCTCACTGCACCCTTCACAGAGGGGAAGTATCCATTTGCATATCAGTCTTTGTCTAACCCACAAGTGCATTCCAGCACCAAAATGCTAGGCAAATCTCCTCTGAACAAGAGTACCATCAGCACCCCAGACATGTGTTTTAGCCTAGTCGGGCCTCATCGGTGAGGTGAAGCTGAGCCTCTCTAAGACACAATGAGCAAGGAGTCCACATCTGGATTACCCAGGGTTTTAGGGTGAAACCCCAAGTTTTACAAAGTTACAAAGGAGTGTGGGAGCACCTCTACTTAGTGCGAACATGGGTCAAATACCCTATTTTATGGACTTTCTTCCACTCAGGACAGTCTAGAATGACGTTTAAGCTCACGGCACCCTTCAAAGAGGAGAAATATCTGTTTGCATATCAGTCTTTGTCCCAAGCACAAGGGCAGTCCAGCACCAACATGCTAGGCAAATCTCCTCTGGACAAGAGTACCATCAGCACCCCCAGAGAAGTGTTTCAGCCTAGTCGGGCTTCATCAGTGAGGTGAAGCTGAGCCTCTTTAAGACACAGTGAGCAAGGGGGCCACATCTGGATTACCCTTGTTAACATAGGGTGAAATCCCAAGTTTTACAAAGTTACAAAGGAGTGTGGGAGAACCTCTACTGAGAAAGACATGGGGCAAATACCCTGTTCTATGGAATTTATTCTACTCCTGAGTGTCTACAACCACATTTTAGCTCACTGCACCATTCACAGAGGATAAATATTAATTTGCATATCAGTCTTTGTCCCATTCACAAGGCAAACCCAGCACCGAAATGCTAGGCAAATCTCATCTGAACAAGAGAACCATCAGCAACCCTAGACACGTGTTTCATACTAATCAGGCCTCATCAGTGAGGTGAAGCAGAGCCTCTCAGACACAGTGAGCAAGGGGTCCATGTCTGGGTTACCCTGGATTACATAGGGTGAAACCCCAAGTTTTGCAAAGTTTCAAAGGTGTGTGGGAGCCCCACTACTGAGAGCGAACATGGGTCATATACTGTATTCTATGGAATTTCCTCTACTCAGAAGGGTCTACAACCATGTTTTACCTCACAGCACCCTTCAAAGAGGAGAAATATCCGTTTGCATATTAGTCTTTGTCCCACCCACAAGGAATATCCAGCACCGAAATGCTAGGCAAATCTCCTCCGAAAAAGAGTACCATCAGTAACCCCTGATACGTGTTTCAGATAGTCGGGCCTCATCAGTAAGGTGAAGCCGAGCCTCTCAGACACAGTGAGTATGGGGTCCACATCTGGGTTACCCTGGATTAAGTAGGGTGAAACCCCACGTTTTACAAAATTACAAAGGAGTGTGGGAGCCCATCTACTGAGAACAAACATGGGTCAAATACCCTGTTGTATGGATTTTCTTCCACTCCGGAGTGTCTACAACCACATTTTAGCTCAAAGCACCCTTCAAAGAGGAGAAATATCCATTTGCATATCAGTCCCACCTACAAGGTCAGTCCAGCACCAAAATGCTATGCAAAGAACAGCTTATTTGGCCATGTTCATTCTCAGTAGAGGTACTTTCTTCCCAGTATGGGCATGATCTTAATATATTTTCAAGCAACTTTTCATAAGCAGGTAATTGTTATCTCTTAACATCTGGGCATGCGTTTAGTTTAGTACAATGTTAATATTAATAAGCGAGAAAACAATGCTTTTATATAGTGCATGATATTGCAGTTAAGCTAGGTTGTAGTGTTGCCACCAACATTTGGCAAATGTGGATGGTTTTTGATTTTCAATTATGCTTTTTCGTTTTGCTTATAAGGAGAGGGTATTTTTTCTTTTCCCGTGGCCAGAGAAAGCTCTCTTTTCAGAGACTGGTGTCAGGTTTAATAGTGCCAGCGTGGTAGTAGCACGAATGACATGATTGATGCAAATACATCTGCCACCTGAGTGTTAGGGGGCTGCCCGTTGGTGCCGGCACCATCCTCAAGAAGAGACCGCACACCTTGGGTTGCTCTTCAGGACTTGCGCCCATGCCTTGGCAGGGTCTCTTTTTATTCAAACCGCGATGTAGGACATCACCTGACATGGGTGGCGTACTACGTCACAACATCCCATCGAACCATCACAAACAAAACAACTGAAACATAAAAACCAATTTTAAAAACATGGTATCACAAATTCTCCAGCTGATTCACTTTTGTCCATTACTCATGTATATACTCCCAGAGCCTGCCAGGGTGTTTCCGTTCAGGTCTTCTCAGGTACCCAAATCCTCCACACACTGGTCAGCTCCCTCCTGCTGTTGTCCATCCTCCTCTTGAAGTGCCTGGGAATGTATATGCAGCTCAGGAGTACGATAGATTTCAGGTTTTGCTTGGTCAGCCCCGGGGATCACTCGAGGGGTCGGAAACAGCTACAGTTCCTGGTGAGTGATTCCTGACCTCTCACCACAGTAACCATGGATCCTTGCTTGTTGGCAACCGTTCAAGGCCTTGTGTTGTGATGAATGTCAGATTAAAAAGGGTGGGTGGAAAGTGAGGCACCCTGATGGATGCCAAACACAGGCGAGTGAGGTTTTCCAGAGTATGTAAGTGCCCCCAAAACCACAACCAGCCAAATGCATGAACAGAATATCATTGTTCGGTGCTCCATAGTCTGCTGACAGGTGTAACATGATGAGGCACACAACTTAACTGACATCCAACGCAATCTGGAGGTTATCCAAAGCAGGCAATTGGATAGATTTCTTCCCTCTGCCAGGGCGATAACTGATCTGCAGAGGGTGAGGAGCAAAGGAAAGTTAATTAAAATTTGGAAATTGACTAACAACACAAGATTCCAGTATTTTAGCTGAAACTGGCAAAAGGAAAAAGGTGATCATTTGCAAAGACCAAAGGGCCATATGTGTTTTTTTTTTTAAAAGATATCTAATAATATCTGATTTCTACGCTGTAGGCACTAAACCTGACAACAAGGAGGCACTAACAATAGGACGAGGAATATCAAACATAGGGAGTGAGCAAAATTTAAACATTTTCTCACCATGCTCCCAAGAGAATTACCCGATTCAGTTTCTGAAAATGAACAATCTTTATCATTCAACAATTGAAATGAGTCAAGAGTATGTGAAATGTGGCTCAGATTTGACTCAGCAACAGTAGGAGATGATATGAAATGGGAGCACACCTGTCACATTTTCTCATACTACTCTCTTTTGTCTGCTGCTGGGTCTTTGAGCAAGTCATTCAAAAGACAGTTGCTGGACTTTCTCAGTCTGTTTGTGAAGGGCTTGTTCTTCAGTTATCCTTGTTCAAAGTGTAGCCCCAATAACCGGATATTTGCAGATTATTACTACATTTTTGAACACTTTACTAAGTGTTGACTTTACACGACTCTTCATTATTTCAATCTTTCAGATCGCGTGACTCCTTCCATGGACAAAATATCTCTACTTGTAATTCGAATGACACTTTATGATGGTTTTCTGAAATATATCAGTTCAATTGTCTTATATGCCTTCTTTGGCTGTGGGTGATTACTTTGGACCATATATGCCAGCATGCAATTGAAATGATACATATTTTTGAGACTTTAGATGACTTTCCAACACAACACTCTGCCTGTAATTTAATATCCTGTTCTCTGTGACTCCTTATTAGACTGTGGCTGATTTCCTGGACAATTCAATAATGCTCACTCCACTCACACATTAAGATGAATTTCTGACCCACGTAACAGACTGGGCCTCATTCTGAGGTGGGCGCAAAGGGATACCGGCACCGGTAATGACTGTGGTGCCGGTATTCCCTTTACGCCCTATTCCGAGGTCCCTTAGCAGGTCCCTCCCTTAACGCCTGGTTTTACCAGGCGTTATGTACGGGACCCAATAAGGGATACCGGGATCAATAACGGTACCGCAATTTGCGGTACCATTATTGACGCCTTCCCATTGAGCACTATGGGGGCTCAAATGGGAATGGGGAATGGCTTTTACAATGGGGACTTACCGGTCCCGCCAAAGTCGGACTGGACCGGTGAGTCCCCATTGAACGAGGACAGACACGGTCCCGTTATTGGTTCTAGTCATGGCGCTAATAGCGCCATGACTAGCACCAACCTCGTAATGAGGCCCACTGTATTGTCATTGATTTCTGTCTCATGACTGTCCTGTTTAGACAGCAGCTGATTCCTCTAGGCAGACCTTACAAGCATGCAATTTAAACTCCTTTTACTTTTTATGTTTCAGCAGGACGTTTGTAGCACATGCATTACCATGGCAATTAATTGTCTCATGTGACAAAGTCTTATGTCTGGCTCTTGAGATAATTGGTGGGATGGCCAAAGGGGCTGGGTGCCACCACGGAAAAGCAATGCTGGTGCTGACATTGTTATAGGGAGGGTGACATGCCAACCAAGCCCCAACCATTTGGCAGGAGATGTTCACAAGGAGGGGGATCGTACTCCTGGTCCTAAGAGTATTTTCCAGGACATTCCTGAGGAAAATTCTGATAATGCAGTTAAATCCCCTGGCTTGGTTGCAGAAGGGCAGCCACAAAGGGGAAGTCCTCAATTTCTGCCCATAAGGAAATAATGCATTTGGAAGTAGTAGGACCATGAAAAGATGTGAACAGCTCCACAAACACAGAATCCTACTGTCGAACAGCACACACAATGATCTTATATTACGAAATGTGTAGATTTCTAGACTGTGTTCACCGACAAACAATACCAGATGGGCACATGAAGAATGGAGCTTTGCAGTTACATCTCTGTTACACGAATACAAAGTGGTATTCTAACATGGCAGACAGCTTACAAGAAGGCTTGCAATGTTTTGCTGTGGAATGACAACCATCAGTCTGAAATACACCAAATCCATTTGCACAAATACAAAAACATGCTCAGCTGAATGCAGATAAGCTGGAGTAATGTCAAGGGTAGGACTATTCTCCTACATACACATCCATCATTCAGGCAGTAGGACAGACACAAGTGATCACAGTTCAAGGGTGTTTATTGAATAATGAATGTTGTATGCAGGTTGGAAAAATGCCTAATCTAAACCATAATCTAAAATGGGAGCAAGCGTCGACCATCAAATGAAAAATAAGGAAATCCTAGGGGCGTTGTGCCAAATAAAAGGGCCTATACTAAGAAACCTAATGCCAAACCGTCCAACTAAAACAAAAAAGGGTGCGGGATAGTTCTCAAGCAAAGAAAGAAGTATTCTCAAATAATATGTCAGGATGCAGTAGCCTGGGTCTCCCTTCCCCACGTTTTGAGTACGGGGTAAGGTGGGATCTTGGAGCACAGTACAGTCTCAGACTTCTCCAGCACGAGACAACAGTTCCAATGGCAGCGCTCAGGGTCGTCGATGGCCAAGTCTCATCTCACTTGAAAGTCTCTTGCCGTCGAGGGCCTGGCGTGTTCAGCTAACAAAACAAACATTCCTTTAACAAATTAATGTTTGTTAAGGTGATAATGGTTCACTCCTGGGACCCCCTCTTCTGGCTGATGACACTTCTCAATTTTCAGCCACAGTTCATGAAGGGTGATGGCTTCACACCTGGGTCCCCCCCTTCTGGGTGCTGACCCTTTTCAACTTTCGGCCACTTTTCACCTAGGGTGATGGCTTCACCCATGGTTCCCACTCTTCTGTGTGCTGACCCTTCTCACATATCTTATTTCACAAATGATATGACAGTTCTTTTCTCGATTAACTTTTGGGTGAAAGGTTCACTACTGGATCTCCCTCGGTTGGGCTTGGACCCCTCTCTTCTCTTTATCAGGATTTCTCTTCCTTAGTTTCTTTCCTTTCACTGTGGGATTCACTTACATTTCTTTCACTTATTTTGTAGATCAAAGTCTTTTGATTGTACTGGGATTTTTACTTGACCCTCCGTATGTCCACTTTGACCTGTTCCGCTGGCTCTCCTTCGGCCTGCTGGTATATGTAGTTTCTTCATATGGGGCTCGACCAGAGTCTCTTGAGCTAGCACTCACGTGGTGCCGGTTTCCCCATGCAACTGGTTTCCACTTTAACACTTGTTACAGTTCTTTCACAGTTCATAGAACTTGTTTCATAACTTGCCTCTTTGCGATTCTCACTCAACACAGTCCGGTTCTTACAGTTTTCCCTTTCGACTCACCGGTTGTGATGAACTGCTTGGATTTTCTTCTTCATTGGAGTCAAGGCTGGTACCACGGTCGCGGGAGCTTCCCTTGCTCCTGTATATCGGCGTAGGCATGCCCCGGGTACCGTGGACATCTGCTGAAAGACACTTGTGCTATTGTTCATGATCTTAGGCTCTCTTGCATGAAGTTTCTGCGGGTCTGGGGCAAAAAGGGCACAGTCACTTCAATCCTCGCCACCCTCTCGATTCCTGTTGCCTTTCTCCTTTGATTGAACTGCAGAACCTGATTGGCCGTCTTGTTGTGCTGTCTGCTGCGCTCATACTGTGCTCACCGGCTCCACCTTTTATCCCTGTGGGGAAGGGAAAGGGCTGTCAGGTGCGTGTGATTCTGATCAATTACCTGACTTTGACTGACCCTTGTATTGGGACATGTCAGGTAAACGGCTCTGGTGTTAGTCCGTTGTCCTGTGTGGTGTGAGAAAGTGTTTGTGTTGTAAAAGGGGGGTGGAGGAGGGCGTGGTTTGGAATGTCCTAAGTGAGAGAATGGGGAAAAGGTGTCAAAGGAAGTGGGGTACCGTGTCTCACCCGTCGGTGTCCTACTCCCAGAGGACCCCCATCCAGGTGATCCTCCGTCACTTGGATCCACCCCCAGGAACTGGATGCAATAGCGATGGCTGTGTCCTGGCCATATGGATAACAAATCCCCGGGGACTAGCTAAGGAGACACCTTCAGGTTTCTTACAGAGGTGAGCTGGAGAGTAAAGAGGTGACAAAGAACAAGGAGGTGGAAAAGGATGAACAGTCAGGAGATGCATAGAGTAAACATCAGGTGTACGATGTTGGAGAGAGAGATAAGGAAAGAAAGGAAGGAGGTGGAAGTATAAAGTAGGTTGGAGGTAAATGTAGGACAAGGAAATTAGAGTGTGGAGAACGGGAATAGAAACACTAGAATGAGGATACATTTGGAGAGTTATAACGAAGACGTTGGCATAAACACCAGTGTAGGGGTGAAGGTGAAGAGTCATGAGAAGGGGGTTGAAAGCAATATCTAGAGGAAGGAATCAAGATAAATAAAGGAGACATTTGGGCGGGACATCAGGAGGGAGCAAAAGCAGAACATTGTGGGGGAGGATTAAGAAAAAGAAGACAGAAAGAAAGAGGAGGAAGAATGGACAGCAGAAAGTAAGATGAAGGCGATAACGAAAAAGAACAAGCCTGCATCATGCCTAATAAGATACACCCATGATATGATATTGTATTTGTATCGCACTCATACACTAGTGTTTCAGAGGTGGAAGCATGAACATGTTTCAGAACATCTTGAAGGACCTGATCCCCGCTCCTCCAACAAGGCCATGTCCCACGAGAGAGGATTCGATGGTGGCCGAGAGAAGCAGGGTAATTGATGCAAAGGAAAGGACGTGTTGGGATGCAAGTGCAATGTCCTACACAGGCAAAGAGATCTAGACTGCGAAAAAATAATATATTAACAGGCGTCCTAGTGATAGCAGTTCTCTTTGGGTGCGGCAGAATGCACATGTACCCATTTGTAGTTAGCTTTGACACATATTGGAACACTGTATAGCCATACAGAAGGAGCAAGAATGTATTCATGTTGTAGTTGTATGCTCACATATAGGTGCAAATCAAACCCTCTTTGACTGAGCTTGTCAACACATGATAATAAGAGTCGCCCCCCGCCCCCCATGCCATGTGACAGAATAGCCACAATTGCAACGTCAAGTCTTTCCCCATAGAGACGTTATACTCTGGAAATGTCTTTTGTAGCAATGGGTCTTAGAACAGGGAAATCATAGAATAGAGACAAGAGTGCACTCCTTTTCATGATGAGATTGTCTTCTTTGGGGAAAACAGATTCCATAATGAATCGTAAATGCCCAGGGGTGTGTGTACACTCCTGCACAATATTGCGCCTTCTTTCAGTGTGTGTCCAAAGAGCGAGAATTAGAAACCCCCTGAGCAGTTTGGCGGACCACTTACCCCAGGCTGCACAAAGGGGTCCCCACAGTGAACTAAAACACTATTGTACATTTTGGCCAATGGAGCCTCCTTGCCAGCTAATTCATCAGATGTAATGAAAAAGGTAAGCGTGGCAGATGCCTCCCTCCAAATGTCTCCATGATTACGAATCTGTTTTCACGTCTATTACCATCCTGGAATGAACGTTTACTTCTTCCCTCACTACTTCTAAAACGTTCACAAAATAGTTTGACAGGAAATGAAGCACCTTGAGTGTAGTCAGATTCACATTGGCTCCTATTTCCGGATGGGTTAAGCGCTCCCTGCAGCATGCAAATTGAGAAGTGTCAAAAAGGTCATTTCCTTCACATGAATCTTGCGTCTCTAAAACAGCTGTGGTGGCTGATAGGGCAGGGCGCTCGATGTAAATTCGTCGACCCATAGTATAGGCTAATGGGGCCATAGCTGGCGCTGCTACGGGGGCTGAAGAAAGCGTTGCCTCGTTCAACTTGACAGCGCATGGTTGATCCCTAAGAAGACATTGTGAAGTAGCCAGCCGTACATACCACCCAAGATGGCACTC